>NC_072790.1:209078646-209685521 GCF_028583425.1 Eublepharis macularius
AAACGGTCTGGGATCAGCCTTTCCAAAGGCCTCCCATATTGAACCTGCTGAAATATTACCCTCTGCCCTGGATTTCTTGCTCTGAGCACTCCGAGGGGATGGTAGTAGCCTTCTTGCTGCAGAACTTCCTACCTAGTTATATTTGTTAATCTATCACTTTATTATGCCAGATTGAAAATAAGATGTTTGCTCAGGCTTCCTGTCAGAATCCGTTTGGGCTTTGCTGCTTTATGCTGCTTGATTTGCAGTCCTATGTTTTGTAATTCGGTTGAATTTGATTTCTGATTGTTTTAGTATTGTCTTGTTTATTGTGTTTTAAATGTGATTGATTGTAAGCTATTTAAGTGGTACTCAGGGTCAAAGATACTTAGCCTCAGCTATAAAATATGACTAGATTGTTCTCCCAAACTGCAAACCACTGGGGTGGATCCAGTCATCCTCCAAGGGAGCCTTCCTCCAGCCGAAGGAACTTTCCCCCAGTTTAAGAAAGAGCCACTGAGGTTGGAGGAAGGCTCCTTAGGTTGGCAGATGGCTTCACACTTTGCTCAGTGGCAGGAGGGAACACACCCCACTGCAAACCTTCAGTTCCACTGCCCACACAAGATGCTGCATAGTGATATACCCTCCTCTCCTTCTAACCTCGTATTTAACCGTTTTGCTTAGATGGTATGATTTCTCTTTCCTGTGTACCAAAATTAAAATATGTCTTTGCTTGAATTGTTTTATTCTCATCCCAGTTTGGCAGGATACAAAGACTATTCTGAATCTCCAGGCTTATTTTCTAAAGTTCTTACAATCCCTCTACCTTTTACATCATCTATGAATTTGTGATTCATGCTGTCTATTCTTCCATTACAAAAGGGAGAAGATATGCCTGGAATGATAATAGAAATTAGGAAAACTATCCAAGATTAAACTGAAGGAGGAGGAGATATATGTCCCCCCTCCCCTGGTTCGGTTCTTGTACTTCAGCACACACTTTTGCATTGTTACTTTGCTCTACCAGATACCAATTTATATATTGTCTCCTCCCGCAAAAGGCATAATTGTGGAATCTTTATTATTTGCATGTACCATTAATCTTTGTTGACATACTTCCCAGAGGACACTTTTGTCAATAACCTCAATTACTACATTTCCTCCTCCTCCATTTTCGGATGATTCCTCTATGGATACTTTTAAAGCAAAATCATGATTATAGAGCCACGCCCCAGCAGACAGCTTTTTGGTCCTGTGTACAACTCTGGTTGCCAAAAAGAAAATATTAAAGGGTTGGAGCAACTTTCCCTTGAGCAAAGGCTAAAGAGTCTGGGACATTAGAAAAATGATGGCTGAGGGGACATGGCAGAAGCTTATAAAACTATGCATGAGGTAGACAAAGTGGATAAAGAAAACTTTTTGCTCCTTTTCCCATAATACTAGAATTTGGAATCACCCAATAAAGTTGATGGGCAATAGATTTAAGACATATGAAAGGATATATTTCTTTACTCAATGGGTGATTAAATTGTGAAATTAACAAAGGGATGGCCACAGGTATGGATGGCTCTAAAAGAAGGTTAGATAGATTCATGGAGGTCTACCAATGACTACAGCCATAGTGAGTAAAGGGGACCTCCATTTACAGAGGCTGAAAACCCCTGAAGCCCAGCAGTGGGTGTGTGCTGGGAGGCAACATCAGGTAAGGCCTTGGCTTCTTATGCCGTTTGTTAGCCTTCAAGGGAAACTGGTTGGTTGCTGTCTGAAACCAGTTTCTGGACTAGGTGGGCCACTCCAGCAGGGTTCTTTTGGTATTCCCTAAAAAGCAATTCTTAACATTGTGAGTCTATTGGAGACAAAACATGTTTGCATTTTTTTGCAGCTCAGTGGTAGAGCATCTGCTTGGTATGCAGAAGGTCCCATGTTTAATCCTTGGTATTAAAGAGGACCGGAAAGCATGTGATGTGAAAGACCTCTGGATGGCCATGACTAGTTGAAGTAAACCACGTGGTTCTTGATGGACCAGCGGTCTGACTACAAGGCACCTTCCGATGAGAATTTATTATAAATTAATTTTTTATCCTGCCTTCCCCTAAGGGGTTCAGGGCTACATACATGGCCCCTCTTTCATTTTATGCTCACAGCAGTACTGTGAGGGATGCTAGGCTGACAGAGACTGACCGGCCACTGGCCAAGGTCACCCAGGGAGTTTCTTCACAGACTTTAACACAGTCACAGCCCAACCATAACACCATGCCAGAAATATATAGGGCAGTTTCCCTTGGCACTTACAGACCACTCTGTAAACATAGTTCTGTGCATGTGGGTGGGGAATCCTCAGAAAACGCAGCCTTGTGCCTGATGATAACATGAGGCCACCCTGCAGTTTGAATACACGCACCTACCATTATTTTAAGACTGAGGGTCTCACCACACGAGACAAAGTACACTCAAATTACACAGGTAATTTGAGCGTAATTCGTATGTG
Organism: Eublepharis macularius; assembly: GCF_028583425.1. Taxonomy (NCBI): domain Eukaryota; kingdom Metazoa; phylum Chordata; class Lepidosauria; order Squamata; family Eublepharidae; genus Eublepharis; species Eublepharis macularius. The sequence goes on from NC_072790.1 coordinate 209,081,114, forward strand.
ATTCAAGTGTACTTTGTGTTGTGTAGTTTGACCCAGAGCTTACTCATCCTCCTTTTGGGAATAGCAAATATCCCAGGTCTTAGAGAGGCACAGGGCCAATGGAAGGCAGAGGAGGCCCTTATAATATTAACAGTGGCTCATCCCATTAAAATACCAGACCCTGTCTGAGGAGAGGAGGCTTGGTAAAATGGCTATGAGAATCCAGTGGCTCAGATAGGTCACTTTAGACTCTGGACTTATGGGGAGAGAAAGTGAGTTTCTAGACTGTCTCAATGACTGTGCTATGGAACAGATGGTTACAGAACCTACTAGGGGAGAGGTGATCCTGGATTTGGTCCTCAGTAATGCTGAAGACCTGGTGAGAGATGTAAATGTGATTGCACCACTTGGGAACAGTGACCATAATGTTATTGAGTACAACATATGTATAAATAGGAAATTGCCAAATAAGACCAACACAGCCATGTTTAACTTCAAAAGGGGTAACTTTTCTGAGATGAGGGGGTACGTGAAGAAGAAACTGAAAGGGAAAGTAAAAAAGGTCAAAACACTTGGGGAATCTTGGAGACTATTTAAAACTACAATCCTGGAAGCTCAAATTAAATATATACCGCTGGTTAGGAAAGGCACAAATAGGTTTAGGAAAAGGCCAGCATGGTTAACAAGCAATGTAATAGAAGCTGTAAAAGGTAAAAAGGATTCTTTTAGGCAGTGGAAAACTAGTCGGAGTGAGGTTGATAAAAAGGAGCATAAGCTGTGGCAAAAAAAGTGCAAGTCTGTGATCAGACAGGCAAAAAGGGAATATGAGGAGCATATTGCAAAGAACATAAAGAAAAACAATAAACAATTCTTTAAATATATTAGAAGTAGGAAACCAGCTAGGGAGGCAGTGGGGCCCTTGGATGACCAAGGCGTAAAAGGATTACTAAAGGGTGATAGGGAAATGGCCGAGAAGCTGAATGCGTTCTTTGCTTCTGTCTTCACTGTGGAAGATAAGAAGTGCATGCCCACTCCGGAAGCACTGACTTTGGGAGGGGTTTTGAAAGACCTGAGTCACATTGAGGTGACGAGAGAGGAGGTTATGCGACTGCTAGATAATTTAAAAACTGATAAATCACCGGGCCCAGATGGCATACATCCAAGAGTTCTGAAAGAACTCAAGTGTGAACTTGTAGATCTCCTCACAAAAATATGTAATCTGTCATTAAACTCTGCATCTGTTCCTGAGGACTGGAAGGTAGCTAATGTTGTCCCCATCTTTAAAAAAGGTTCCAGGGGAGATCCGGGAAATTACAGGCCAGTCAGCCTGACGTCAATACCGGGTAAGTTGGTGGAAACTATTATCAAAAATAAAATTAGTGGGCACATTGATGACCAAAAGCTGATGAGGAAAACTCAGCATGGGTTCTGTAAGGGAAGATCTTGTCTCACCAATCTGTTAGAGTTCTTTGAGGGAGTGAACAAACAAGTGGACAAGGGAGACCCGATAGATATTGTTTATCTTGACTTCCAGAAAGCTTTTGACAAAGTTCCTCATCAAAGGCTCCTAAGTAAGCTCAGTAGCTATGGGATAAAGGGCCAAGTCCTCTTGTGGATCGAAAACTGGCTAATTAATAGGAAACAGAGAGTGAGTATAAACGGGCACTTCTCACAGTGGAGGGTGGTGAGCAGTGGGGTGCCACAGGGGTCGGTATTGGGTCCAATGCTTTTTAACTTGTTTATTAATGATTTGGAATTGGGATTAAGCAGTGAAGTGGCTAAATTTGCAGATGACACGAAATTGTTCAGGGTGGTGAAAGCCAGAGAGGATTGTGAGGCACTCCAAAGGGATCTGTCGAGGCTAGAAGAGTGGGCATCCATGTGGCAAATGAGGTTCAATGTAGCCAAGTGCAAAGTAATGCACATTGGAACCAAAAATCCAAAATATAAATACAAGTTGATGGGGTCTGAACTGGCGGAGACTGACCAAGAGAGAGATCTTGGAGTCATGATAGATAACTCACTAAAAACGTCAGCACAGTGTGCGACTGCCATAAAAAAAGCTAATGCCATGCTAGGGGTTATTAGGAAAGGGATTGAAAACAAATCAGCCGGTATCATAATGCCTCTGTATAAATCGATGGTGAGGCTTCATTTGGAGTACTGTGTACAGTTCTGGTCGCCACACCTTAAAAAAGATATCATAGCACTGGAAAAAGTACAGAGAAGGGCAACTAAAATGATTAAAGGGTTGGAACACTTTCCCTATGAGGAAAGATTGAGGCGCTTGGGGCTCTTTAGCCTGGAGAAAAGACGACTGAGGGGAGACATGATAGAGGTTTACAAGATAATGCACGGGTTAGAGAAGGTAGAGAAAGATGTGTTTTTCTCCCTTTCTCACAATACAAGAACTCGTGGGCACTCTATGAAATTATTGAGCAGTCGGGTTAGAACAGATAGAAGAAAATACTACTTTACACAAAGGGTGATAAACACATGGAATTCGTTGCCACAGGAGGTGGTGGCAGCTACAAGCATTGCCAGCTTCAAGAGGGGACTGGACAAATATATGGAGCAGAGGTCCATCAGTGGCTATTAGCCACAGGAGATAGATGGTATTCTCTTTGTGGGGAGGTGGTGCTCTGTTGTCTTGGTGCTGGAAGGAAGGCAGTGGGAGGGCTTCTGGTGTCCTGGCCTCACTGACAGTCCTTTAGATGGCACTGGATTTCTAGCCACTGTGTGTGACAGAATGTTGGACTGGATGGGCCACTGGCCTGATCCAACATGGCTTTGCTTATGTTCTTATGAGGCAGCTCTATATAGTAATGTGCATTTCAGATGTGAAGCTACAGAATGGTTTTGGGGGTCCTCAACTACCAGCCAAAGTCTGGTCTCCACTGTGAAGATCCCATAAATGCACTCGTTTCTAAGCAGATTTAAGTCTTTATATGTGCGAGTGGAGATGAGTTATGACATCTATGAGAGAGGTCAGAATTCTCATTTCCAAGAATAATTGTCACAGTTATTTCACATAACACCAGTATTTATCCTTGAGGCTACACAATCAACTATTGGCGGTTCCCCCTTTAAAATGTCACCAGCCATCTTGTACCTTTCAACATCATTTTGATTCTTAAATCTGTGATTGGTCTATCAGTGGTGTTCAGATAATAAGTTCCAAAAAAAGGAAACACCTCTAAGATTACCAGAGAGGGGGAAAGTATTTGATAAATTGATAAGTAAGTTTAATAATCTGCCTCATTAAGTAGAAGGAAAAATTAATCTGTAGAGACATTTCCATTTTTTTTTGCTCTGCAGATTTAAAAAAAATATTTAACAAAAAATTAACACAGTAAATATAGTATTCAATGAAGCAGCTCCTGTATATCAGTCTCTGAGACTGCTTTAACCAGAGGGAAGAAAATGTGTAATTTAAGACATTGTGTTTAATTTTCCCTTGGTTTTTTTTTAGCCAGTTAGTGGTACTACTCTTAACTCTTACCACAGAGTCACATGGGTAGCTTCCAGTGGAGGTTTAACTAACATGATCAGCTAGCCAATATTTACCACTACTTGAAGAAAAAAATCAGAACATAAGCCAAGCTGCCATTTTATCCCCCTCCTGGTTTGTTAACATTCCAGGGCTCTATTCTATTTTTTTTAACTAGTTGAAGCACCATTCCAGATTTCACTGGCAAACGAGGGCACAATTCTCAGCAAAGCTTAAAGGGTACATCCAAAACTTTAAGAAAAAAGGAATTGTAAGAGCATCTGGCGGAGGGCCTTTTCAGCACACTGTAGAATGTGCTCCTCTTCAGGGAAGGCAGGTGAAGATTCACTTGAGCATCTGGTACACGAATTTGAAACCATGACTATTTTATACTGCTACTGATTGAAGAGATTCATGACGAGATCGTACAGAGGACATTAAATCAGTTACAGAGTTTTTTGGGTACTATTTCAGTGTTTTGATTTTAAATTATGAACCCTTTTTTAGAAATACAGTAAATTAAACAAACAAGTGCGTCTGATGCAATTATATTTTTAACATCCCACTAATTACAGCAGAGAAGAGGGGGCATACAAATGCTCCTTTTTTGTTGCACTAGTGTAGGAAGTCCCTCGTTTGAAGTCTCTTCCCTGAACTCGGCAGGTGGCCTTAGGCAAGCTACTGTCTCTTGGCCTCAGTATTCTCATCTGCAATATGGGGATACTTATGTTCACCTAACTTACAGGATTGTTTGAGAGTTGGCACAATAATGCATATGAGATAATGTCTGTGAAGCATTTTGAACAAATGGAAGTGCTGCACAAATTCAAAGGATGACTATCATTGTCTCTTCATTTTAACTACTAAAGGAGAGAAGCTGGATCTGATGTCCTCTGTTGATACCACCCTCCTACATCCATCCCTCTAATCTCTGCTGCCCCTGTGGAGTCATCCGGTTCACACCCCCTGCCGAGTGCTTCTGGTAATGTAGCCTCTTCCCCCACTTGCTTGGCTGGTAGAGTATGATGCAATTCAAAAGTATATGGAGGGTGTCTGGGAAACAGAGAAAGTTGAGATGACCTTTTGCGGGAAGCAGGGGAAGGGGGCTGATTTTGCAAGCTGATTAATTCAATATTTTCCGTTAGCATTGAACATGTAGCCTGGAAATAATGAGATTTCAGTGTATATTTATTTTCCCATTCTTTAGTGGAAGCAAATTAAATAACCAAAGGCTTAAGTGAGTCCTGGTCACAAACACCACTCCTTTGTGTTAATACACACAGTGTATGAAGAGGAAAAATAGAATGCAGACTTTTTTGTTTACTTTATTTTGGTGTTTAATTTTTAAAACCAAGTTGCAAAAAGGAAAAAAAAACCGCCCTGGCCTTTAAAGTAAATGAAACCCCAGGAATAGTTAGCATAAAATAATCACAGACATGATAGATAAAGGCGATTGTTGTTTCACATAATACTCTAGGGATGCGATTGTCTTTTGGGAGGAACATTCCCTACTGTGACCTGTGGCTTAATTATGGAAGGATTTATCCACTACCTTATTAACCGTTCATCCTCCTTTGGGTTGGCTATTAAAATGCTCAACATTTTATGTCATCTTTCGTGTGTGTTTTCAGACCTGCTATGAAAAAAATACAAAAGCAACCTGATCTAACTCCAGAAGTGCTTTAAAAGGTATTTAGAGGTGCCTAACTGCACCACAGTGTGGATGGCAAAGCACATTTGAACACACATCTGACTGAAAAAAAATGCCAGGCAATGAAAAAAGATTTAGTATTTGTCCTGACGTTGTGGAATCTTTGCAGATGTATAACTTTGACTTTCAAACATGCATCACGGTTCCTGACCAGCAAGTCATGCATACGTGGCAGCCTACTTCTACTTTAAAGGAAAAAGTGGTTGTCAGGAAGGGTCAGAGCTTGGTATTGAGACCTGGTGTAGTATAGTGGTTAAAGTGCTGGAATAGGATCTGGGAATCTGGGTTCAAATTCCCCAAAAGACTTGACACTCCATTGGGTGACAATGGGCCAGTCACTCTCTCTCAGCCTAACCCACTTCACAGAACTGTTGTGAAGATTAAATGGGAAAGAGAAGATAACCATGTACACTACCCAGAGTACTTTGGACAAATGGCAGGATAAAAATGTACTAAAATGATAAATATCAGAAGCTTTGGCAGAGCTGAAGCAAAATTACAGACAAAACCAGGGCTGTGAAGTGAAAACTCAATGAATACACATTAAGAACACTCAGATTATCAAAAATATAGTTATAATGTGTATATACAAAATAATCCAAGTACTAAAGTAATCAAGATGTGAGTATTACAACAACCATCCCAGTAAATACATCACAAAAGTGCTCACTGGCACAAAACAGTAAAGGGGGGGGTGCACACAGGCACCTCCTAAGGATTATACAACCTAAAGGCAGCAACACTCAATTACAAATATACAAGGGTGCACACTGGCACTACCATTCAATTAGGCAGCCATGGAACGGTTTACAAGGGATACCGTCCACAGCAAAAACATTTAAAGCGCGAAAATGCCCAACAACATCAAGCTGCAGTTGAAGAAAGGAGGCTGTGAAGAGCTGAAGGGGTCCAACGCCAAGTCAGCAACTTCAGCCACCTCATCAGCCACAGACAGGACGGGATTTGCCAGCATACGTCGTATTAGCCCGTTTCGTGAATGGATCACTTCTTCAGCAGGCACATGTAGTTAGATCCCTGTGGAACAGTTTCACATACTCTCTCAGTGAAGCCGCAAATTAGTCACAGACTATAATCCTTAGGAGGTGCCTGTGTGCACCCCTTCTTTACTGTTTTGTGCCAGTGAGCACTTTTGTGATGTATTTACTGGGATGGTTGTTGTAATACTCACATCTTGATTACTTCAGTATTTGGATTATTTTGTATATACACATTATAATGATATTTTTGATAATTTGAGTGTTCTTAATGTGTATTCATTGAGTTTTCACTTCACAGCCCTGGTTTTGTCTGTAATTTTGCTTGTGCTTGCACCGGGGTAGTCCCTATTTTTGCTTTCTCTTGGCAGAGCTGAAAGCAGCAAGGTAGATGGGATTTGTAGCATGTCCACTGTTTATCCTTCTCTCTGCTACTGAGTGAAAGGCATGGCCAAGTCCTCAACCATGTCCTCCCTCACTTGCAGCCATTCTGCTTCTGTATTGCAGGAAGTCATGTTGCACACACAGGAAAAAAGTTCATCAGGCCTTTCAGTTCTAAAGCTCTTTTGGGCAAAGACCTTTTTTTGGCTTAAGCAACTCTGTAAATCAGAGAACAGCAATAAGACTGAGTTGCCTTGACATTGGGCAGGACTCAACGGAAGAGTTGACAACAAAGAAAAAGAAGCAAGGAGTCATCCACGAGGAATTAATTTGATTTATGTACTGTCTCTCTTATCTCTCGCTTTTGAGTCAAAGGGCACTCATGGTGAGTACACAACAAAACTGGAAAGCGTTAAAAGCAAGACAAGGTAAGAGAAACCAGATCGAAGCAAGACTTCAAATGGAACAGGGAGATCTGAGCTTACTAGGATACCAAGCTGGTGTATACTATTCAATCACCTGGTTCAGGACTGTCTGCTCTGACTGGAAGTAACTCTCCAGGGTCTTAGGTACCAATATTTTGATACCTGGGATTTTCTATATGCAACATAGGTGCTGTACCATGGAGCCAACCCTCCTTCCTCGGAGACTGTCTGCATCTCTTACATCTCTGCAGTCCTTTTCTCTCCTCTTACCTGTATTCCAATAATAATAATAATAACATCCTAGACAATGACACCAGGTTGACATCTTTCAGCAGACTGGTGTCACAGACAAAGAGAGCAGCCATCAATAAGAACTTAATAATAGCTCTTCTGGGCCAGACCGGTGGCCCTTCCAATCCAATAGCCTGTCTGGAAGTTTAATCACTTATTCCACTGGGAGAAAAGGGGGGAGGGGGGAACCAACAATGCTAATTGCTTTTGTAAATCACTGGAACTTCTTCCAGAATATAAACTCTGCCACTTGCACCTAATGAGGTAATAGCACTGGGCCTGCTGGCACAGTAAAATTGCCAACAGCAGAATTCACCTTAATTGCCATAAATGTTCTACTATGCACAGAGATTCATGGACAGGCTTGACCCATTCTGAAGAAGAACAATCATTCTAAAAGGGAAGGGATAGATTCTTTCATTCTTCATAATGTTTTCATTAACTCAGACTTAAAACAGCTTATTCTGAACCTAGCAGTTTTCTCTGTGTGCATGGAAATATATAATCCATAGGATTTAAAATCCATTATTGATTTTCAAAGGAGAGCAAATATCATCTACAAAAACACTGAGATGGACTAATGCTGAGCTTTCCCAGGAGCCTCCATGTGTATTTTGCCTCTGGGATGCAGCAGCTCCCCGCCCCCCCCCCCCCGCTTTCTTTCCCTTCCAATGCCTTCCGCTGTACAAAATATGACTAACAGACTTCAAAGTCACAAGACTTGGGATCACCTCTAGTTTAAATAGATTTTTAAAGAGTTAGGCAAACTCATCAAGAATGGGTCTGCTAAAGGCTATTCGACTCATGTTCAGAGGTATTCACTCTCTGAAGTTTGTTACCTATATGTTCTCCTCATACCGCAGGTAGCAGCTTGGAGGAGGAAAATTTGTATCTGGGAAATGGGAGCGGGGTGGTTAATACTCCTACCCAGAGCCATAGCCTCAGTTTGATAAATTTTAACCTGTAGAGAGCACCCTCACAGACCTTTGGGAAACACTCATCAAGGAAAATCCTAATGATGGATCTTCCCAGTCACATCTAGTTAATAACAGTGCTTATATACTGCTTTTCTTGACAGATTAGTGCCCCACTCAGAGCAGTGAACAAGTTAAAGTTATTATTATCCCCACAATACAACTGGGGAGCTGAGGCTGAGAGAAGTGGCTTACCCAAGGCCACCTACTAAGCTCATGGCAGTAGTGGGATTCGAACCAGCAGAGTGCTGATTCGCAACCAAACCACTTAACTACTATGCTACAACGGCTCTTATGCCATCAGTAAGAGCAAGATGATAGTCTCAGGTTTCCATTGCCTATGATGTTGGTGTTTTACTATTGGAACTCCTGATGCATTCATTATCCCTATGAATCAGCCTGGCAGGGGGGGATAATATGGATAATCATGGTGAGGTGGGATTCACTTTTCCTTTGCACCATTTCCCTGGTTGCAAGTGGGGCCCTCAGGCAGCTTTAAACTCTCATAGGGAGAAAAGGGCCTCTATTATACCTATTTTAAATGTCCACCACACTCAAAACAACCTGGGGAATGAGTGTCTTCAATGAGGGAAATTGTGGCTCAGTCCCACTCTATACTAGGCTTCCCACAGGGGCTTTTTAGGACCAAATAACATGCCTGAGTTTGGCCCTGAGAAAGAATTTAAATTTTTTGTCCCACCACATAGATGCTGCCAAAAATATATCCTGCATGGTAATGCTCCATACAGAGACTACGGATGCGGAAAACTTCTTTCCACTCGAATGACCTCATTATAGGAAGGCTCCCCATGCCAGTACTACACAATTTTGCTGACTGTTGCCACTTGTGTGGAAAGTCTCCATGCAATTAAGTCAAACTATGTGGAAAGAGACTCTGAACCATTACAGCATGGAGCGGCATTATGCAGAAGCAGTTTTTGTTCATGTGGTGAAAATCACCAGAACCATGTGGGAAGCAGCTCTAAGAGACAGACTTTATGGGAAAGAGCAGGGGAGAGATGGCATTTAACAAGAAGATCGCAGCGAGCTGACAGAAGTGAACGGGAAAGTACGAAAAGACAATTTAAGAGAGATTAAAGCCCTCTTCAGATAGTGTAGGTAGGATGACAACAACAATATATTTAAAAGAGGAGTAAGAATAAGGTTGCTAGCCCCACCCACCCCACCTACACACGATCATTTGAAAGTGAACATGGAGCATATGTGTATATGAAGTAAGCTGTTTCCCCATGATTGAGAACACTGCTTTTCGAACAATCCTAGAGACAGTACTGACACACCTACACACATACAACAACAACAACAACATTTGATTTATATACTGCCCTTCAGGACAACTTAATGCCCACTCAGAGTGGTTTACAAAGTATGTCATTATTATCCCCACACAAAACACCCTGTGAGGTGGGTGGGGCTGAGAGAGCTCCAGAGAACTGTGACTAGCCCAAGGACACCCAGCTGGCTTCAGGCGGAGGAGTGGGGAATCAAACTGGGCTCTCCAGATTAGAGTCCCGTGCTCTTAACCACTACACTAAACTGGCTTTAGAAGGAGCGATGAGGTACATTGACTTGGCCTACAGCTACATTTCAAGGGTCAAAGAAGAAACTGAATTGGATGGATTCTTCTAAGAGAAAGCCCAACTTTCTGTCCACCCAGTAAACACAGAAGCTGTCTTGTTTGTCATATTTGTCATATAACTCCCATGCAGTCTCCCATCCAAGCACTTATCTGGGAAAAACCTGCTTAGCTCCTTCAACATTAGGTATGTAACATTCGGATCTAGTCTATTCAGGTAACAGCAGTTAGTCACTACAGAGTCAAAGGCGGATTGGGGCATCGAAATGGTCCAGAAACAAACCAAGGCACACACAGGAACTTCTCAGCTTTGTCCCAGTTGGCAGCAGCAGAAAAGGAGACAATGGATTAGCATATGCCCACCATCACCATCACCACCACCACCACCAGCAGCAGCTGGGTCCAAGCCAAACAGCCCCTGCAACACTATCGGTACCAGTGAGACTCGGCTCAGTTGCACCTGGCAACCAGCAGTTCTCTAGGGTAGGGGGGGGGGCACTGGGAATTTTCCTGGTCAGTTAAAGGGCCAGTCTACCCCCAACAAGAATGCACACAAAATGGTACATTATTGGTAAAAGCAGTAGAACATAGTATCAATTTATTCTGTGCGTTCATGTATATAGATTTAAACACATTACAATTTATTGTTAGCACTGTGATACAATCCTGCTCTATGTAAGAGTCATAAGGTTCTTCACCTGTTTTTCATCTAAGAAAAAGTAAGTATCCATTGCCTATTCATTTCCTCCAAACACTGAATGATTTCTGATATGCAGACTGATTTGCTGCCTAATTTTAATTAGAGAAGTCAAACAGGGAAACTTAGGTTAAGTTTATAAAAACCTAATTTTAAAAACCAAAAATGAGCAGGGAAAGTATCTTCTTTTCCATCTGCAGATATAGTCAAATGTGTCTTTCATCTTCTAATATATCCAATAAAGTTTAAAACACCCGCTGAGAACCTGAAGTCCACCAGCCACGCATTGGCAACCCATCAGGGAGGCCCTGAATGCCCTGTGTTTGTTATTGCACACTGCGAAGACCACAGGATGGGGCTGCTAGGCTGCATTCTGCTCTGTGGACCACCTTGTGCTTCCCAGCCTCAAGATTCCTCAGGGGTCTGTTATGTAAGCCAGATGTTTCTTTGTAAAATGCTCTGATTGGATTAATCTGAGGAGCCAGAGAGTACTGGTATCAGATGAATGCGTATTTACTTCTTTTGTGTCGGATTCAATAAACATGGAATCACACACAGGGGAACAATCTGCTAAATTTTTTTCTGTCGCATACGCCTAATTGCCGTGAATTGGGATTGCCTGGAAATAGTGCTTGGTGTGTTGCATCTTAGATTCTGCATGTGTTTTCTTAGAAGGAAGAGAGAGGCCCATAACCAAATGGCTGCGTACATGTTTTGCATGCAGAAGGCCCCATGGATGAGTCTTAGCAGCCCCAGTTACAAAGATATAAGGTAGAAGAACTGGGAAAGACCCTGGCCTGAAATCTTAGAGAGCCTCTTTCAGTCCAACCAGACAACACAGACCAAGGACTTTCAAGGCAGCTTCATGTGGTTGTAAGGGAAACACACACACAACAACAACTTGGCTATGATAATAGGAAACCTACACGAATGGATGACCCCCCAGATGTGTACAAAAGCTACCAAACATTTCTGTAGGCACAGCTGTGGCTAATGCCCAGTCAACCATTCACTTTTGTTATACCAGGGAGATCAAAAATTCTTCAGGCCCAACAGATTTTATTTGCTGTGTTATGCTTAAATGGAACTCCTGAATTTGCTAAGGTTACCTCATTATTTCCAGCTGACATAAAACTGTTTACTAATCCCACATTATTTGAGGCTCCATTTAAGCATACCCTTTATCACTGATTTAGACAGCATGGGATATTTTAATTCCTGCCTACGCTCAAAGCTCACTGGCCATTGTGCCTGCCATGTTATTATCTCAGCATCCATGAACACCAAAAGTCTGATTGTTTTCTACCACGGACAGGGAACTGATAATGACAGGTAACTAAGCAGTGCCTTGTGGGTTTTAGCAGCATGCCATTCAAACAGACTGATGTGCATAGCAAGGGAAGAAGTGTGTGCGCGTGTGCGTGTATGTTCATGCTTCTGTAGGTTTAAACATATGGGATTGATAGCAATATAGCAGGAAAAAATTATCAAGTTTCAATGATACAGCCTGCCCCACAAACAGAATGCTCCAGAGGTGAAAGACAGAGTAAGATTTGCAAGAAATTACAGAGTTGTTCCCTGGGGGCATAGGTGCAGACACATTTGTAACTACATACACATGTATATCTAATGGTAGGTAGCCAATAATGTGATCTTAAGTAGATTTATACTGTTCTGAGTCCACTGAAGTCAATAGGCTTAGAAAGGTACAGCTATACTTAGGATGGCACTATGAGATACAAAAAAGGGAGACCCTTTCATAACAGCAGAAATCAAAACTTCCACAGCTTCTTTGATCCTACTAGGGAATATGTAGGTTCTAATGCAAGTCTGCACATGGGCAATCTTTGGAGATGTATGCAAAGTACCCTTGAAAATCAGTTATCACATCGAGCAGCTGTCCCTCCTGGCTGGTGGTGGCCTCCCGGGAGGTCACACGAGGCTGGCTCCAGGGAATTATTAACGCTTCTTTGCGAGAGGGTTTCTTCCCAACGGCCCTAAAAGAGGCATTGGTGAGGCCCCTCCTCAAGAAGCCTTCCCTGGATCCGGCTGTATTAGCAAACTATCGTCCAGTCTCCAACCTTCGTTTTGTGGCGAAGGTTGTTGAGAGTGTGGTGGTGCAACAACTTCCCCGGCACCTGGAGGAAGATGTCTATCTGGATCCGTATCAGTCAAGCTTCAGGCCTGGGCACAGTATGGAAACGGCATTGGTCGCATTGGTTGATGATCTCTGGAGGGCTCGGGACAGGGGTTGCTCCTCTGTCCTGGTCCTATTAGACCTCTCAGCGGCTTTTGACACCATTGACCATGGTATCATGCTGCGGCGGTTGGAGGGGTTGGGAGTTGGGGGCACTGTGTTGCGATGGTTCTCCTCCTTCCTCTCCGACCGCTCGCAGTTTGTGCTGACAGGGGGCAGAGGTCGACCCGGAGGCACCTCACTTGTGGGGTGCCACAGGGGTCGGTCCTCTCGCCCCTTCTGTTTAACATCTATGTGAAGCTGCTGGGTGAGATCATCCGTGGTTTTGGGGTAAAGTACCATCAGTATGCTGATGATATTCAGTTGTACATCTCTACCCTGGATCACCCCAATGATGCCCTTAACGTGATGTCCCGGTGCCTGGAGGCCATACGGATCTGGATGGGGAGAAGCAGGCTCAGACTCAACCCTTCCAAGACTGAGTGGCTGTGGTTTCTGGTGCCCTGTTATAGCCAGCTGGTTCCATCGCTGACTATCGGGGGCGAGATTTTGGCCCCCACAGAGAGGGTTCGCAACTTGGGTGTCCTCCTGGATGTGCGGCTGTCGTTAGAAGATCATGTGTCGGCCGTGGCCAGGGGGGCTTTTTATCAGGTTCGCCTGGTTCACCAGTTGTGTCCCTTTCTGGATCGGGACGCCTTGCGCACAGTCACCCATGCCCTCGTTTCCTCCCATCTGGACTACTGTAACGCTCTCTATATGGGGCTCCCCTTGAGGACCTCCTGGAGGCTGCAATTAGTGCAGAATGTGGCCGAGCAGGTGATTATGGGAGCGACACGGCACGCCCATGTAACACCTCTCCTGCGCGAGCTACACTGGCTTCCGGTGATCTTCCGGGTGCGCTTCAAGGTGCTGGTTACCATCTTTAGAGCGTTCCATGGCTTAGGGCCTAGGTATTTACGAGACCGCCTGCTGCTACCGATAGCCTCCCACAGGCCGGTACGCTCCCACAGAGAGGGCCTCCTCAGGGTGCCGTCAGTCAAACAATGTCGGCTGGTGACCCCCAGGGGGAGAGCCTTCTCTGTCAGGGCACCTGCCCTCTGGAATGAATTGCCCCCAGAGATACGTATGGTCCCTGACCTACACACCTTTTGCGGGGCCCTTAAGACGTTATTATTCCAACAAGCGGGGCTGGCCTAAATGTGTTTTAATTGAGTTGTCCTGTTCTGAGTTAAAATATTCAATATGTTTATATTTTATATTCTTATTGTTTTATATTTGTATGTTTTATTTTTGCTGTACACCGCCCTGAGTCCTTCGGGAGATGGGCAGTATAAAAATTCAATTAAAGTTAAAGTTAAAGTTCACTAAGGAGAAGAAGAGGTATGGGGAGAATTAAATCCAGTGCCCCTGCTGGTCCGCCAGCATACTGCATCTTGAAAAGGGCTCTGTTCACAGCTCTCTGACCACTGAACCGGCAAGAGGAAATGTGTGTAGAGTATCCATTGCATTTACCGTCCTTATGGATTTAGGGATAAGTATATGGAAGGCTGCTCCTATGTATATGGTCCTTATCTAGATTGAGGTGATAATATGGAAATAAATAAATGAAGAATTAGAACATTCTCAATGACCTACCTACCAAGAAGGGATGGAACAAGCATCTATGATTATTGCTTCATGGAATGGCAATTGCATATCATGATGCAGGTTAGTATCCTTAATACAGAGGCTGTTTTTAAAACTATTACAGAAGATGCATGAAAAAGCACTGTTCTCATTGATTTGGATGCTACATTAGAAATCCTGGTATGTCATAAAAAACATGGAGCCCTTTGCATATTAGAAGTTCAAGGTTTAGAGCTAGATGAGGAATAACTGGTCAGTCGACACACTGAATAAGTAATTATCAGTGCAGTCCTAAGCAGAGTTACTTCCTTCAAAGTCCACTGAAGTGAAGGGTATATTTCTACTTAGGATTGCAATATATGAGCAATATAAAGCCAGTCAGCACAGTGAATTCAAGTGAATCTGTGTGAAATCAAGGCACTTCTCCCCCTGTCAGTCTTTCTAATTTTCTTTTTACAATAGGAATGATGCACACACATGCAGTTTACTTCCCCCCCCCCCCCCGTTTCTGCATCTTTCAATGAATGGAGAACAATATACGCTAACAATGTGTTCCAGGGCATCGTCTGATGATATGTGAAACAGCAACTTTATTGAAGCCATGTAGATTTGGGTCTGATCAGTACTTGCACGTGAGATTGCTTGGAAATTCTATGTATATCACTGTGGGTTCCAGGAAAGAAAGGTGTGACATAAATGAATAAAATAACATAACCAGACTCTGAAATAACAAATCAGAATTGCATATCTGCTTTTGTGCTTAAATACCTCAAACAAGAAATGCCGCTTTTTGACAATACAGAACTATCTATAGAAGTAGATATTTTGCATATTCCTGTTATCAACTAAGCAGTGGCACATGTTAAAGCAAAACAATGACTGAGATGCAGACAAATGTTACATATGGATAAAAAGTTAGCACAAGCTCTGAAGAAACACCCTCAGCAAAGCCGCCATGAGGAAGGTGCTGCTCTTCCTGGGAAAATATGTTGAGGACAAACAACTG
This sequence comes from Eublepharis macularius, assembly GCF_028583425.1. NCBI lineage: Eukaryota > Metazoa > Chordata > Lepidosauria > Squamata > Eublepharidae > Eublepharis > Eublepharis macularius. The sequence goes on from NC_072790.1 coordinate 209,096,483, forward strand.
AGTGTTTTTCAAATGCAGTGCAAGTACATCCCACATGTCGGCCTTGAAGGATGTCTTATAAGGTTAAACCACCTTACTAGATGTATTCACCACTGCTCTATATTCCTTGCTGTAGGGAGAGCCCGTGAAATGTTGACTTCCTACTCTCTGTGCTCAGATACAGAAGTGACATCATTCCAAGGAAGGTAGTAAAGATGGAAAAGGGTTCCTTGAGTGAGTCACTGCTGCAGTTTACAAGCAGGGAAGAATCCCAGATACATTTTTTTTGCCCGCAAAGTACAGTCCGATCTTTGTCTGATTAGGCAAAAGGAAGTATAGGGTTCAGGAAGGCAACATTAGTTGGGCTGTCCTGTAATTGCCAGGACAACACCTGCCAATTGATCACTTAGCTGACCTGGAAAATATATACATATCTGTGTTCGTTTAACTGTCAAGAGTACCTCTAATTTTAATCCAGATTTTTTTTAAAAAAAGAAACTGTTCTCCTTAACAAAAGTTTGTGAAAGATACAACAGGGAATGGTTAAAAAGCCCTTGAAGATGAGGCCCAGAGCTAACTTTGTTCCCAGTGCTGCATTTGAGTAATCATGGCGATGATGTTCACAGGCAGATGGTCTAAGCAATCGAACTAAGAAGTTGCCATTTATTGCAAATGGTGATTAATTTTGTTGTCTGGTACAAGCAGAAGCAAGCCCAGACGGTACAAAAGAGGAATGTGCAGTACTGATCCAACAGAGAGTTGTTTTTTTTAATGTTTAGTTTTTTGTTTTGTTTTAATTTATAGCTACCATGCCATGTAGATTCAGGGCAGGCAAATATATTCATATTATTTATGCTCACAACATCCCAGTGAGGTAGTTTATTATAACTAAATGATGGTGGGGGAGGATCCAAGAAATCTGTTCAGGAAGCTGCCATAAAGCTCAGTGGTGGAACACATACCCGGTTACATAGATCTTCTCTATACAGATTTCCAGATGTGGGTTTCTGTTACCTGTCTGCCAGTTTCTGGAGAATCCTACATGTAACACAAACAGGAGTTCTGAGGGGAGTTGCAATAATTTTGTTAAACTTCTTTAGAGATTTATTTAACGTATTTATTTTTTACTTAATTTATGCCTTGCCTTTCTCCCTAATGGGGAGTCCCCCATTGGGGACTCATCATTCTCCTCTCCTCCATTCTATCCTTACAATAACCTTTTTATTCATTTTATCCTTACAATAACCCTGCGATGTAGGTTAGGCTGAGAGAGTGTGACTGGTCCCAGGTTACCCAGCGAGCTATTGATATTTTATTGTTTTATGATTTTAAACTGTAATTTATTGTATGTATTGTATATACATATTTTGAAATTGTGGCTTTATGATGTTGTAACCCTTCCTGAGCCCGCTCATGGGGAGGGCAGGATATAAATCCAACAAATAAATAAATGAATAATAGCAATTTCATGGCAGAGCAGAGATTCAAACGTGGGTCTCCCAAATCCTAGTCTGAAACTGTAACTGCTACACCATCACTGGCTCTCAGATACTTTGAACATATCTATCTATAAACTGCTTCCAAAGATGGGTCAGCCAAATTGTGTTTCAAGTGCTCCATGCCAATATTATTGCGGAGGAATTATTACTGTCTATTACAGCACATATTTTGAAGCACAAGATCCTTGATCCAGTCCCTGGCATCTCAGTGGAACCTTGAAGAGCTACAATCTAATCTAGACTAGATAACATACAGTTAGGTGGACCAATTTGCTAAACTAGCTGCTGAGAGGTAGGTGGCACTGTAATGAAGAGACTGAAGAATCCAGAATCCCTCGTCTGAATCTTGCATCTGTCACAAAGTCACAAGGTGGACTTTAACAAAATCTATCAGCCTCCCCTTTGGGCATCTGCTTTGCAGGCAGAAGATGCCAGGTTCAAGCTCTGCCATTTTCAGCTAAAAGGATCAGGTAGTGGGTGGTGTGAAAGACCTCCACCCAACACCCTGGGGAGTTGCTGCCATACAAAGTAGATAACACTGACATGAATAGGCCAGCAGTCTGTCTTCGTATAAGGCAGCTTCATATGTGCTGTGGTGGGAAGGGATTACATCAGGGATTACAACATGATTGAACACTTGAAAGAGCTCTACAAATGGGCAGGATTTATGTCCATTAGGTCTTCCTGTATGGCACTCTGAGCTCTCCTCATCAGAGGAGGAACTTGGATGTGATCTGCCTCAAGCCGGTCCCTGAAGAAGCTGCGTAAAAATGCCTAACTTTATTAATAAACTGTGAAGTCTCTTTTCCAGCAGTAACCTTGGCCCACATGTACTATTATAACCACAGCACATAACAAAGATAGTTGCTGCATTTTATGCACTTCCCTTGTACAAAGAATCTAGCCCGAAAATTTATCAAAGCTCAGCCTGCAGATCTACTGCACATCATGCAGAAATTCCCAGGTAGATCTGTTAATCTGGTGAATAATACTTTATTCTGTGGCTTAAAATTCTCTCAGTGTTAGCAAGAGCCTCGCATTGCAATACAAGCAGCAACCTATAAATATACATTTTAAGTGCAGATTTTCCAATTATGCTCCCCTTAGCTAGGCAGGCAGGTAGGCAGGCAGCTTTCTCACCTCTAGTCTTTGGTTCCTCTACCTGATGCAACATTCTGATAGTTTTCCTGCCAAGATAAGAAGGGAGGGGGTAGAGGAAGGAACCACCCTGCCAAGCTATCACCATAGTTAAAATCTCTTTGGCGGGCAGAGATGGCATTTTTTGACAGATGGCAGTGACAAACAGTACCCACCTGATAAGTGAGAGAGAGAGAGAGAGAGAGAGAGAGAGAGAGAGAGAGAGAGAGAGAGAGAGAGAGAGAGCTGAGCCTATACCCAAAGCACTAACAGTGGAATAAACAAACTGCCAGAAAACAAATGATCAGCTCTTGGCACTTGCAAGAGGGATTGTCAAGCAAGCTAAATCAGAAACAAACAGCATAAAAGCGGGGTGAGTAACTTAGTACATAATACAGGTCTCCTGAGGAACTCAGAAGGTGTTCTGAGCAGCCACTATTTGGTGAAGCAGCTGAACTTCAAAGCCCACCAGAGGTCAGCAACAGGAAGCCATAGAAACAAATCTGGATCCTTGGGGAGTACTATCAAGAGATGTTCAGAGGGAGCTCTCCTGGGATTACAGCTGACCTCTAAATCTGTTCCTTTGGAGAAAATGGCTGCTTTGGAGAGTGGATTCTATGGCACTATACTCTCCCCTCCACAAACCCCTCCTTACTCCAGGCTCCACCTGCAAACCTCCAGGAATGTCACAACTCCCAAGGTGCACAACTCCCAAGGCATAATGACTGCAATGAAAAGTGCCACACCAGGCCACCAAGCCATGCAGCCCCTGCTGGCACCTGTTATCTGTCCTTTTCAATTATGACTCCATGGGCTGGAAAATGATAAAAGAATGTTACAGGCACAGGAACTGCAACCCCCAATAAGCACACTCACCAGAAACACAATTTCCTTTTGAATTCAATGGGACATCATTGTTAAAAAGTTTAGGATGGATCAGCAGAGAGTTATAGACTTCCTGTACTGAAAAACATACATCCTGTTGCAATGCTTCTTTATGTTTGCCTTTCCCCCCAGTATGCATGTTTAGGATTCCAATCTTGCAGTTCTATGCACACTTATCTGCCTGCCTGCACTCAGTCTACCAGCTATGAATTTGCAAGATCGAGATGCCAGTTTAAAGTGAGTGCATGTCCTGTGAACGAACACCTCTCTGTTCACTTGTACCCTTCCCCCCACCAATTCTGGTGATCAACTTCGTCTTATGTGAGGTCAGAGGACAGTGGGTCAGTGATGAGAAGGATCCTTGTGTGAGGACTGTAGGCTCATTGTGGCTAGAGTTGCCTGGAGATCTCCTGGAATTACAACTGATCTCCAAAGTACAGAGATCAGTTCTCTTAGAGGAAATGGCTGCTCTGGAGGATAGACTCTGGCCATTTCCACACACGTTGAATAATGCACTTTCAATGCACTTTAGCAATCCTTTGGAAGTGGATTTTTTGTTCCACACATGGAAAAGCAGTTCCAAATGTTCACTAAAGAGTATTGAAAGGGGATTATCCAACGTGTGTGGAAGCAGCCTTTGTCATTGTACAGCTCCAGGTAATCCGCCTTGAGTCTCAGTAAGAAAGGCAGACAATAAATAACATGATGATTATGATGATGATGATGAAATCCCTCTCTAGATTATAACTCTACCTAGAACACCATGTAGCCTATTACCAAACCCTCCAGTGTTGTATCCCTGTCACTGCCTGGACCCAACCTACCTAAATGTAACCATAACAATCACTTGACTTAACTGGCTCAATGGAACACCAGAATAACCAGAGCTCCAGGAATTTAGTCTCCCTAACCAACCCATTTGGCAGCCTTGCCTGAACTCTCATACTTCCTGTGCTGTTTCAAGACAGTTTTCTTTGGTCCTCATGATTTCCATGGCCAGTCCTTTTATTGGGGAAGGGGGGGAGGGACAAATTGGAGGCTCTGGGGCTGTTTTTGCACTTAACAGCACCAAAATTTCACCAACCAATTAGAGTCCTCCCTCTAATCTAAAGGATCCCTAAATTTCAAGCAGATTGAACAAAGGGGGACATTTTACAGACCCCCCCCCCAAAGTAGGTCTCTCTCTGCATAATCACACTACATTCTCTTAAGTAAAGATTGAAAACAGGTTTTTCTGTGAATTTTATGGGTCGGGATTTTCATTACACACACCCCTAGTCCCTCTATTATCTGTCTCCTACATTAGATGCTCAAGTATTTGATTCTATACTCTTCAATTTAATTTACACAACAAATCTATGAGGTATGCTATTCTGAGAGACAGTCATCCAGCAAGCTTCAAGGTGGAGTGGAGATTAGAACCTGGGTCTTCTAGATTTGGCACTCTAACCACTGCCCTAAACTGCCTATAGTTGGATTAATGTAATACTTTACATAAGGCTGCCCTCAAAGACAACTCAGCAACCTACATATGTATAATATATGGATGGAAAAAGAGCCACGAGTGTTTCCATTAGTAACATGAATGACACAGGAGTGTAATAGTGGTGGAATTCAAAAGTCAGTTTTCTCGAGTACTCAACTGAGTGATTTCAGGTAAGTGGGGGGGGTTTCAAAGTCACCAGGAAAGGGAATTTATATATTTATTTAAAATATTTAAATCCCATTTTTTCACAATGCCTGTGGCAGCTGACAAAATATAAACTGAAGTTAGTTAAAAACGTAAAGTGTGAAGTTAAGTGCAACTCATGCAATGTACATCACCACCAACTGTCAGCCAGAGATCAAATCCAGACTTCAATTCCACATCAAAATGTGCGTATGGCCACTGAAAATGAGTGTGCATGGGCTGCTGATGAGAGGACATCCTAAAAAGATGGAACTACCAAAAGCGAGGCATCCATTAGCATGCATGATCATATGTAGAAATTAGTTCCATTAGTCAAGTGGATCCCAGGCCATGAAGGCTTTAAAAGGCAACAACCAGTACCTTGAATTGTGCCCAGAAGCACGTAGAGTCAAACTACAAGTGACGCCTGATACAGGTTGGACACTTGTCAACTTCCCTCAAGTTTTGATGGGAAGTTCTAGTCTGGTCATCCTGGTCTTGCAGCTTGGCTCTCCAACTGCTGTCCAATGGACTTTTCAGCTGTCATTTGTCCAACATTCTGCCAAGCTGCCTACATTTCCCATCAAAACTTGAAGGAAGCTGACAAGTGTCCAACTAGTGTCAGGCATCACAAGTAGTTTGGCTTGTAGATAACCAGTGAAGCTACTGAAGCACACATGTAATATGAACCAATCTAAAATCTAGAGGCAGCATTCTGTACCAATGGTGGTTTCCAAACAGTTTTCAAGGGCAGCCCCATGTATAACTCATTATATTAATCTAGCTTTGAGGTTATAGTGGTCAGCATGGAAAGGTCAACATAATCAAGACAGGTACCTTTCATTTGGGTTCTTTAACCTGCTTTGGGGTTCAGAAAGCAAACAGGTTTCTTTTAAAGGTGTCACACAAGGATAACAAAACAACAAAAAGAAAACATAGGAGCGATCATGTTTTGGAAAACCTGCATCAAAGCTGAGGACAGCATTTTATCTGTAAGGTGTGTGAAACTTTTACAAGCACCTGTTTGCCTTCAAAAGCCAAAGTGGGTTAAAGATCCCATAAGAAAGGGACCATAAATAATAGAAAGTGCTCCTAGCCACATGTCCAGCTTGCTTTTCTGATTCCAGGGCTCCCTGAGGAGGTAAAGAGGGCCTCCTCCTTGGTGATATTCACAAAGTGTTGCAAGGCTTACTAGTTCGTTAGGGCTTTTGAAAGTTTGTGGGCATCTTTTAAGGGAGGAGAGAGAGATTTTGATCTATATTTTAAACTGGAATTTTTAAAATAATTTGTAAGCCACCATGAACTATGGGGAAAGGCAGGGTATATATTCTTACACAAACATACCATCCGTCAAACGTGGATAAGTTGGCACCATGGTGTGCCGATTGGAGTGGATCAGAATGATTTTGGCCATTTCCACACGCATCAAATAATGCACTTTCAATGCACTTTCACAATCCTTTAGAAGTGGATTTTTTGTTCCACACATGGAAAATCAGTTTCAAATGTTCACTAAAGAGTATTGAAAGTGGATTATCCAACGTGTGTGGAAGCAGCCTCAATCAGCAAAGAATCTAGCAAATCCATCATAGCCCCGTTCTATTTCTTCGTGCATCCAGAGCTGGTGCCCCAACTTCATGTGGTTCGTTACTGTTCAAAATAATTGTGCTTGACGGGATTCCACTAACACAATGGTGGTGGAGAGAAAAGCGGTTTTTTTGCTGCCATTATCACTCCTTTATAGTCAACAGAATGTACTCCGAGGCATGTTCAGTCTGATTCAACCCATGTTTTCCACCATCTGCATTATAGACCTCAATCCTCCTGTTTTTTCTCTCTTGAACACTGGAGGAACAGGTCACTTATTCCGGGATTGGAAAAGCCACCCAATCTAATCACTGGCCATTTCACAGACATTGAATAATGCACTTTCAATGCACTTTAGTTATCCTTTAGAAGTGGATTTTGTGTTTCACACGTGAAAACCCAGTTCCAAATGATCACAAAAGAGCATTCAAAGTGCATTATCCAACGTGTGGGGAAGCAGCCACTATGACATTATACTCTACTGAGGTCTATCTCCTCAAACCCACCCTCTCCAAGCTCCTCCTCCCAAATTTCCAGGAATTTTCCAACCCAGAACTGGCAACCCCAACTGTGGCTATTGTTGCTTCTCTGCTGGGACTGGCCTTGGGCGAACCAACAACAAAAGTACTCCCTTCTCCTCTCATTCTGGTTGTGAGGTGCAATGAGCAGGCAAGTCACAGAGAGGGGTTTGTTAAAGTGGCTGTGGAGAAAGACCTCAACAGTAGTGGGAGGACCCTCAGCCACTGAAAAAAGGGGCATAGAGGGAGCTCTGTCCAGGTTAAGTTCTCCTTACTCACTGGCTTCAGCCTCTCCTTGATATCTCAGGGGATGCATTGAGGGGATGCACTACAGCAACCCCAGTGTGCCAGCTGGCTCTCACAGGAGGAGACCTTCTTCTGAGAGACATCAGGGCTTCAGCCTGCCAGGACAATGCATTTGTAGCAGCGACCACAGAGTCATGGCTTAGGTGTTAAAAGAGAAGCTGAGGCAAGCAGCAGCCGGAAGAACTCAGACCAGCCAGGGCAGCATCTGAGGTGGTGTCCTTCACCTTTGGGAAGAGAAGATGATGGGTGACAGGAAGTCATAGCCTGGTCCATGGTCCATGGGCCACTAGTTGTGCACCCCACAGTTTTAAAATATTTGCAGACTAGGGAACAGTCTGCATAGTTTTTTCTCTGTTTGCTCACTGATGATCAGGGTGACTTCTGATAGCACATTTTAAAAAAATTAAATATCCAGCATACAACTCCAGTGGCTCACTAGCTCTGCACGTACTGAATATGCATGGAGGGGCGGCAGTAAAACCATTGTGTCAGGCCCTTCTGCCTGACATATGTTTAGGACATATTTTAGACTTATGCATATACATGCATCGGCTCTATCCATTTGATTGCAGAGACAGCCTGTGCATGTGCACTTTGTATATACATTCAACATATACAGCTGTATAGCAGACACAGGACTCTGCAATTTGATGGCTACAGGGTCTCTCTAGAGATGCAGGTTTTTAAAGAGTTGGGTCTGGGTTTCCCAACTCAGGTTTTGCAGCCAATTAAAAAGTAAATGGTTGTTAAAAATAAGAGAGCCCAAACAGCCTCAGAATGCCTCCCTCCTCAAGCTGCTTTCCACCCCACAATAGCATGGGAGGAGCCCCCCCTCTTTTTACTTCTCCAAGCGGAGCCGAAAAAGCAGGGGTGGAAACCTCCCTCCCCTGCTATTTTGACAGGGGAAAACAGCTTGAGGGGAGAGGGAGGGGCCCCTCCTCTCCTTGTGGAGGTGTTCTGAGGCCGTTTGGGCTCTCCTTTATTTTAACAGCTATTCTGTAAAGCTGTTGTGTAGCTTCAAGGAAATCAAGTTGGGGCAGGGGGACCCAGACCCAACTCTTTGAAGACCTACATGTCTAGCTTGGCCCTCAGAAGCTGCGATCCCTGGGAATTGGGATCTTTTTGGAAGGGTGGAGTAGTGTGAAGTCATGAGCTGCACACTTAATCAAACTGCCAAGGCTTGTTTACATATGCAAATAATTACTTGATATGCTGTTCATCAGATGATCAACAGTCCGTTACTGTGAATAACAATCCATTTATTAGTAATGACCTAATGTTCTTTGGAACTCAAAGAGGACATGCGGCTTCGGAAGATATGGGAGTCGCTGTAAACACACATGCACACACAGAAGGCTATTTTAGGCCTAATAAGAAAAAAATAAAATAATATCAAGGATCTGAAATTTATCATAGTAAAATGACTGCCCAAAAGGTATGAATAATTTAGCCTAATATCCTGAAACTACCAGCCTCTCAATAGTACTTCAATTACTGAGAAATTATCCCTCTCTCTTGTATTAGTGTAAATTCATGTATATTTTATACTTGATCTTTCTAGTGATATTGCTTATAAAATATGCCATAAACAGCTTATATGGAAAAGTTTAAACAAAGTCACAAGAATTAGTTTACTCAAAAATTAAGCCTTATGTGCAGCACTATTTAGTGATCAGAAAGGTTAAAACCCTACAACTGAGTGAAATTAAATTCTGTATACAGCAATCTTTCATGTTAATCCATTCATACGTTTAATGCAGCAAAAACAACAATAAACAAAAAGTCTTTATTAAACAACCTTGAAATTAATATAAAATCTATGAAATTTCATTTTTGAAATATGCAGACATAAATCCTGGAAACATTTCTTTACGGGATGATATTTTTCTTATTCTGTTCTTTTGCATTTCTGTGGGCTCCTTCTGTCATATATTCCTCTCTTCCTGCATTTTAAGTTTACCTAGGAGGAGTCCTAAAGTTAATTTGTGAACAAATAAATGAAATGAACATGGTTGTCTAGAGGTGAAACGAGAGATGAATGGAAGGAACGGGAAGATACCGCAAACTATCTTATTGACTTACTTAGGGTATTTATATCCCATCTTCCTATACGAATGTACTCAAGGCAGCTATATGTGCACAGTGTTCCATACAAAATTACACATGCACAGTACTTTAAAAAAAAAATCAGATTTTTTTTTAAAGACACAATAGAGCATCAGTTCCACTTCAGAATCAAGACTAGGTAATTCAGAATTCCAAAATCTAAGGAGAAGTTCAGATGAGAAGGGTTTCAGCAGCATCTCGGATTACTTTATATCGTATACATCAGAGAACTTTTGATGAGCTTCTCTTAGAATGGTTGCCTGTTGCCTTAAAATGTAACCATAAGGAGAGCTACATCTTTCTAAGTTCATTTAAGACTTTTAGAAGGATGCAGCTGCCTCTGCCAGGCTCCTAGAAAAATGCATGCCCGTTCCACTTTGTTGTACATGGTGATCTAGAGATTGTCTAGCAAAGCTCTCCACTATACTCCTTTCTCTGTGCATGCTTGCAAAATGAGCCAGATTTGGCTCTGGCCATGAACCCCAGCAAGGCTGCACATATTACCTTAACCCTTAGATCTGATAACCGATGGCTACAAACTCCACCAACCTTAAAAATGTGGGGTTTGGAATGGGAAGCTTATACCAATAGGCGCTTAAAAAGCAGAGAAAAGAAGCCAATGACATAATCTGCTTTTTGGATTTGAAAAAAGCTATTAAAAGCCAAGAGCATCCTTTGTTCCAGTTCTTTGTTTTCTCAGCAGCAGCTCAGTTCCATCATGGACTATACCCTTGATCCAAAGAAGAGGACTCCTGAGGGAAATTCAGCATAGATGATGGTTTAATCTTTCTTTGCAGAAGAATTACTTTGTACTTCAGTAAGAAGTACCCATCCCAGTCCCCATTCCTTTTACTCTCTTTTTATCATCACCTGTATGAACCTCTTTTCTTTTTCACTGGCTACTTCCCCCCTGGCACTCTGTACGAACTCTGGAACCACAAACTTCCTTCAAACACAAATCAGGGGTTAATCTTCACCTGTAGTTCTCCTTTTTGTAATCTCACTCACTTTCCTAGTAAAATACTGAGACTTGGATGAAACTCGGTGCCCATTTCCCTGATTTCAAGGAGAAAAGCTGGGTTTGGTGGCTGGGTACCAACCAAGTCCCCATTTTTCATTTCTCTGTTTCTTGGGGACTTCTAGCATTCCCTTCCCCATATTTTTTTCTGGACTGGAGGACAGAAACTCCTTCTCCACTTATCACAGGTGCAAGTGTCTTTCTTTTGCCTTTGCCATTCTTAGCCCTGTGGAGAACTCTGATTAGGGCAATACCAGGTTTTTGACCAAGTATTTTTTACATTAAAATTAGAAAACAAGGTCTAATTGCGCATTTACCATATGTTCATTCACTGCCATATGTGTAGCAAAAAGGTGCAGAACACCACATGGGATGCAGTAGAAAGAGAGAGATCTTAAAATAAATAATGTACGCTATTGATTTCAGTGTCTGTTCAGATTACGTTTAAATTAATGAGGTAATCCCGTTAGCACATTTCCTGTTATAAAATCTGAGAACTTTAAAAAAAACAGCCCACTGCTAGGGAAGAAGGCAGTGGCAGGTGTGAAAAGATACACTGTGAAAGCAACTTAGATGATCAGAATCCTGACACTCCTTCCAGCTCCTATTGCTGAGGCTGTAACGGTACCGCTATTAGAATAAATTCCCATTTTAGGTAGATTATTTTTGCAATGTGAGAAAGTGTTGGTGTGAAACAGGAATGAAGATATCAATCAAATGATGTACCACATTTTTGCATAAATGCTTAAAATTAGACTTGCTGCCAAGATTCATTTAAAATGAAATTTGGTCCCAGAATTCAGAACTCAGCTTTGGAAAGTCTGCAAATAATTTTTTAAAAATGCCACACTTTCTGCAAACGTACCACACACACTCAACCAGGGCTAGAAAACTGACATTGCTGTAATCTATCCATTAAAAAGCATCATTGTGTCCCTCTTATTTGTTTATTCATAGTACTGATAACCTGCTTTTACAAATTTCAACCATTGGTTGATGTGTGCTTAGGGTTGCCAGGCACATGTGTGGAATCCCTGGGAGACTTTGAGGGGTGGGGCATGGAAAAAAGGATGTCATTGACATACTGACAACACTTCCGACTCAAACTAAGAAGTGACATCATCAGAACTCTAGATACTGGCAAAAATCCTAGTGTCGGTGATGCCACTTGTGGGTGTTGATGCATCAACAACGTCCACCCCTGCCAACTGAAAGCCAGTTTGGTGTAGTAGTTAAGAGTGGCAGGACTCTAACCTGGAGAACCAGGTTTGATTCTCCACTCCTCTGCTTCAAGCCAGCTGGATGACCTTGGGGCAGTCACAGCTTCTTGGAGCTCTCTGAGCCTCACCCACCTCACAGGGTGATTGTCGAGAGGATAACACACTTTGTAAACTGCTTTGAGTGGGTGTTAAGGTGTCCTGCAGGGAAGTATATAAATTGGATGTTGTTGTTGTTGTTATTTCGCACAACTCATTTGATCATTGGTAAGAAATGGAGGTGTTTTGGTGGAGGTCTGCCTGCTGAAAAAGGATCAATAGCACCCCTACTCATGCATTCTGGCTTTCTGCTGAGACTGTGAAAACAATTATTCAAGAGAGCTTTATAGGAACCTGATGCCCCAGAAGGTTGGACGAGAACCAATGGTTGAAATTAAATCAAAAGAGTTTTTGGCTAAACATTAGGAAGAACTTTCTGACAGAATAGATTGCCAGGATTCATGGAGAGTGTGACTAGCTGTACTTTTTAGGTCACAGAATTCCATAGTTTAGGCCAGAAGTCCCCAATTTTGTACAGCTTGTCCAGGTGATGGAGGGAAGGAACGCTTTATAAGAATCATAGCGGAAAATGACGCCCCTGAGGAAGTGGAGGCATGAAATCTGAGTTTTTGAGCCGGCCCCAGATAGGGCGTGGAACTGTATTCCATCCGTTCCATTTTCTGCCGTTTAAAGGATAAGAAAAGAGAAAAGAAGACACATCACTGAAAAAGACCTCTCTCTGGCCTTTATTGCCGTTCCCTGTTTGGTTACTTCCATACATGCATATGAGCGTTTACAAGAAGGCAAAAGAAGTTATATACTGAAGGAGATCCTCTTTGGACTTTATTGCCCGTCTCGTTTGGGTTATTCTTGTATATGTATATGAATGATTGTATATGGATATATATTTATTGGATATGAATTCGATGTATGATTATAGCATATTGCACTTTTGAAATAATTGTGATAAGTTACAAGGTTGTGGTTGATTTCTCCCGAGAGTTTTCTCTCTGGTAGTTCTGGTGGTATATTACGGGAGAAGCCATTGTATTTTACACAGCCTCCAGGTGGTAGCTGGAGATCTCCCAGAATTACACTTGATCTCCAGGCAACAGAGACCAGTTCCTCTGGAGCAAATGGCTGCTCTGAAGGGTGAATTCTATGGCATTCTATGGCATTAAACCCCAAACCCCAAACCTCCAGGAATTTCCCAACCTGGACCTGGCAACCCTAGCAACATATGTTCCCATTGGCTAGCCCCTGACAGTAATTTGCTGCTGTATTCTGGATCAGCTGCAGTTTCTGGGTTTTCTTCAAGATTTCAAGGGCAGCCCTACTTAAGAGTGCATTTCAGTAATCCAACCAGAGTTGCCAGCTCCAGGTTGGGAAATTCCTAGAGATTTGGGAGGCGGAGCCTGGAGACAGTGGGATCTGGGGAGGGGAGGGACCTCAGCAGGATATAATGCCATAGAGTCCACCCTCTAAAGCAGCCATTTTCTCCCGGGGAACTGATCTCTGTCACCCGAAGACCAATTGAAATTTCAGGAAATTTCCAGCCATTACCTGGAGGCTGGCAACCCTAAAACCAACTGTATGGTTAAAAAAGCATGGATCAGCATGGCTAGAACAGCTGAGTCTAAGAAAGAAGAGAGATGGCAGACCAGCTGATACTTCTTGGACACTGTAACAACCTGCCTTTCAAACAGCAAGGCTGGGTCCATAAGCACCCCCAAGTAAAGTCACATCCACTTCATCCAGGACAAGTGGACCCAAACCCTCTAAAACATTTTTAGGGATTATTTAACCCTTTCATGAACAGTCTCATCCTACATCTTGTCAAATTCCTTAAATACAACTTTTTGCCCCCAAACATGTTTAAATTCTTGAATTTCTTCTCTTCTGTTTACCAGAAAAGCAGTAGGCTGCCTAAGCATTATGGACTATGTGATCTATCAACATAATGAACAATTTTATGGGCCTTCTGAATCATACATCATAAATACTGGCACTATTGCCAATAGGAATGGAGGGTAGGGTGATTCGGTTTCGTTTTCTCAGCCATGCCGGACGCTCCTCTCGGCTGGTCTGGGAGGAAACGACCGGGCACCCTGACCGGGCAGCTGACCCGCAAGGATTAGCCCCCAGGACTCCCAGGGAGGGAGCCAGGGTCCGGGACGCGGCGGGAAGAACTCCCCGAAATCAATGCGGGGGGGGGGGGAATTGCCCGTTTGTCCCTATGGAGGCCGGCAGATGTGCGCGGCGCCTCGAGTGCCGCCGGGCAACGAGAAACGGCAAGTAAAAGAAACAGGCGGAAGCCTGTAAACAAGCGAATCCCTTCTGTTCTACAAGCGTTTGTGAAGGAGAGGTTGATCTGAAGAAGACTCGCTCTTCCCCTTCGTTGAGTTCCAGAATTTTGTTGGCGCCCCCCCCCCCCAAATGGCAGCAAAGAGGCAAAGTCCCGCTCTCGGTAAGTCAATCTCGGCTACCTTGCAGAAGGGGGAGTCGCTCGAAGAGTTGGTACGCAGGGCGGTGGTGGAAGCTATAAAACCCTTTGTTGACAAGCTGAACGAAACTGATCAAAGGGTGGGCTTAATTGAAAGCGAGGTGAAAACCATTAAGGCAGCAGCGGGGGGGGGCAGAAAAGTCTGCTCTGGAAAGTGCGTCACTTGTGAAGGCTACAAAAAAGGACCTGAAGTTGGTGGAGAACCAGCTGATCGGGCTACAGGTGGAACGAACGCAGACAATTTTGCGTCTCCAAAACGTGAAAGAGGAGGAAAATGAGGATCTGTGGGATTTGGTCTCGGAATTACTGGCGACACCCGCGAGGACGACTAAAGAAGAGGTTAAAAGCGCCATTTTGGAGGTCCGTCGGGCTTCTTCAAAATATGCAACAAAGCGACAGTTGCCTCGTGAGATCATTATTGACTTTTCATCTAAAAAGATTCGGGACACCATCCTATATAACTCATACAATGCGGATTTGGACTTTATGGGTTTGAAAGTCAAGATTTTGAAGGACGTTCCATTTCTAGTCCGGAAACGGCGTTTTAAATATAAAAAGTTTGTAGCACTTCTGAGGGACCATGGAATAAAGTACAAATGGTTATTCCCGGAAGGAATATGGTTCAGATATAAAGATCAGGCCTATAAGATATTATCAGAAGATCAACTAAAGGATTTTGAGAATAAAAACCCAGAACTCTGCTGCACCAAGAACGAAGAAAAGGAGGAGCCGGAGGGGGGGGGGAGGAGGAGAGCATCGCAACAGCAGTTGCACAGAGAGAATTGCGTCCGGGACCTAGAAGGGGGAGGAAAGTTTAACCAGAATTTGAAATGTTTATTCTCTGTATGATTAACCACTCCATCATTATTTTATGGAGCTATTTTTGTATTGACAGTATGAAGGGAAACATTGAAGTGTAGTGTTTAGTGTCTGTAGTTCATTCCCTCCCTTTTCTTTTTCCACCCCCCCTTTGTCCCTTCCCTCTCCCCTTTCCTTGTGATAGTTTTGTGTAGTGTTTTGTAGCTATGAAAAATAAAAAATTTATTAAAAAAAAAAAAAAGGAATGGAGGGTAGGGTATCAGACAGGGTATCAGGGTATCAGACTTTCTAAACACCTCCTAGCCAATGTCCCTTTGTAACTTTCTATGCCTGAAAGTAGAACTGCACATTATGAAATTCATCATGGTTCTGATGGCGTCACATTGTGACTTTCCATGCCTTCTTCCACATCATTGGTTGTTGCTGGTGGGGAGCAGAAACAGGCAGTTTGTTAGTGTCAGGGTATTAATACATTTTTTTATGTATTGTGGTGAAAGACAAGACGAATTTATCCCTAGGTTGCCATTTCTGCAGGTTTTTAAAATCTTTGCAAATTTGCATTTATTACATGTATTACAGCACAAGTTTTACTGAAATGTCTTTGATATTGACTGTTCTGACTCACACTGTGTCATTTGCCTGGAGTCTCAATACGAAAGGTGGACTATAAATAACATCAATACAAACAAACAAACAAACAAACAAACAAACAAACAAACAAACAAACAAACAAACAAACAAACAAACAAACAAACAAACAGAAACAACAACAAAATAACTGGCAGCTCCATATATCTCAAAACATCCAGTTACATCCTAACTTGGAGAAACTGAGATTCAGAGCTCTTTCAATATGGCATCTATTTTGAAATGCATCTACTTAGACAAATATTAGTGTTGTCAATTTCTTTCTCCTTTTCAAATTATTTTTCAGTAATGAATATTAGAGTGGAGAGGTGTCTCACTGACACCCTACTGTACCATTTCCTTCTCTCATCTTTATACTGCTTTCCACACTAAATAAATCCACTATTAATCTAAGCCTGTATAAAACCCCCTTGAATTTCATGTAGAATCAATCTTCCTACCTGCTGAGTTTAATTTTAGATTCTAACTCTATCATTAAAAATATAGCAAGAAAGGGGGCGGGAAAGGTTCATTCTTTCATCTGGACATTGCCTAATACTCACTCTCAACAGAAAAAAACACAAGCTCATTTTTCTTAAGAGTGGAAACTGGTCTCCCCCTGACACCTACTCCCCAATTATCTTTTGGAATTTTGAACTCTGATGTTTATAGATTATATAAAATGTTCAGGTTAGTATTAAAGGTTACTAGGTTGTTTCAGAAAAGCCTTTCTTGCCTCTTCACAAAGGTCTAGCCCTTACTCCTGAGTGTTAACAGCCATTGCATGGTAGAGGAGCATGCTAGCAACCTTTTTGACATGTTGATTTTTGTGATGTTTACCCATGCACATATGAAAGATGTACAGATACAGATGTCACAGGTAAGGGGTTTTTTTTGGAAGGGGGTATCCCATTTCCTCCAAATTTGGATTTCCCTGTGAATTATGAGTTCCTTGAGGGTAGCTGAAACCTGGTTGGTTGTGTGGATATGGCTGTCCACCCAGAGGCGAGCCCTTTGCAGATACAGCTTACGTTATGTAAATCATTACATTCTCAAGCCTTCAGCCTGAAAAATGCTACAACCAGTCTTATAAATTCAGGGATTTTTTTTCATACTTTGGACTACAACTGAGGTATACCTAATACAAAATTGTGGAAACACAAAAGAAAGTTACAAAGGTTTTGAACTAATCAGTGCAACATGCAAACTGCCCACACCATATTCGACGCACACATGGTGGTGGAGAGGTGTGTGCCTGCTCCTTTACCATGAGAAGATTGTCACTAGGATTGTTGTCTGAACCAGGGCAAAACATGCAATACGTTTCAAATATGAAACAGTGGTGATACTTCATTCATTGCTGGTGCTAGGCAGCCTGCAGTGCTGCTGACCGATAGCCTGTGTGATCAGAAAACTGCTGATGGGATGTCTTGGGCACAAAACTTGTTGCCAGTTTATTGTTACCAGTATATTTAATTATCAGAGTATCTTAAATTATCAGTATCTTAAATTATCAGAGGAACCCATCAGAAGCATCACCTGGATGCAGTTCACAACAACTCAGGCCCCGATGCTATCTTGAGATGTGAACAAATAACAAACAAAACTCAAGATGAACTAGTTTGTTCAAGGCAATCAAATCCAAAGCTTCACATCCTTACGAAAGTTAAATTGCCTCACATTAAAAAAAAGAAAAAAAGACAGATATTGGATGCCCGTGAGCAGGAAGGGAACTCTGGATGAACAAACAGCTAGACATAAATGCCCTGTATGCAATGGGAAGCAAAATTTCTATGAGATAATGTGCAGACAATTTATACTACCCATTTTCTACTACCTAGTAAAGAATGAAATGTCTATCCTTCCTTCCTTCCTGAAGGAAGAAACTTTTACTTTAGGAACAACTGATAACTGCAAGTTATAATTATTTTGATTAATCTACTGAACTTTTGGATGGATTGTTGGGTGCCAATTTTAATCAGAGAGGGCCAATTTTATATATTTAAAGGCAAAACAAGTTATGTTTGAGGTTATTTTTGGTGCGGTGTGTTACTGAACCAGGAAATGAAAGAGAAAAATAGTGTATTTCTAAAAGATTTGTGTGTGCAGAGGCTGTCCCAGAAATACAGGAGAAGATGGAGATGGAGACAAGAGACGGCCTAGGGGGTCTGCAAGCAGTTCCGAAGGCCACTGATGCCACTCCTCCACCTTTCACTTTTTAAATTCTGAGCTGACAATTCAGAGCTGCATTTGGCTCAGAATCACTGATTTTGGTATGAACAAATGCTTAAAGTGTGGGATCAGTGTGGGATTTGTAATGGGGTTTGGCACTCTCCCCTACGCTATTCAGTGTCTATGTGCTGGAGAGTACTATTATGACATTCCCTTGTCCTTAGACCACAGAAATGGCGCCAGAGGCATTTTTAAAACTTCAAAAACAACTAGTTGATTTATTTACATTACAGGTTAGGTGAAGTCAGAGGTTGAAACTTTTTTAAGGTTAAATTCAACAAATATATATCACAGAGGTAAAGTACAGAACATGCACAGACGTCGGTTCTTATCCTCTTCACTGTTACTTAAGGCTTCTGCTTTTAGGCTTTGTTCCCTTGTTTTCCCCCCAAGCACTTGAATATTCTTCCTTGCTGTTGAAGTTGGTGTGATTAAAATTGCTTGCATGTGCTCCTAATATTTAACTGGAAGTGAGCCTTATTTTCAGGACAAACATTTCTAAAACAAAGCCCTCTTTCCATTCTTCCTATAAACACACTTGTCTTGTCCTTTGGCTCTCAGAAGGTCTCAGATGTCACTGGGTCAAGAAACTGAGTTCTTTGAAAACAACCACAATCAGACCACATGCTTTGCAAGTACTCTCTGGCTCCTCCAGATGGCAAGTATTTGAAAGACCTTTCTCCTCCTAAAGAATCAGTATGGAGTAGCAATTAGAGTATTGGACTGGAAAACCCAAATTTTACTCACTAGGATACCCTGGGCCTAGTCGGTTTTAAAGGTCTTTCATGAGGACAGGAGAACCATCTCAATTACCCTGAGCTCCTTGGACACTGCAAAAATGTAATGAATCGAGTCAATCTTATTATTCTCAAAATGGCACCATAATGAACATGGATCTTCATGACAACAGGGTCTAGAAATCCCACCTTTCCCTTCCTGGAAATGGTCTCTTTTGCAAGTCTGGCCCTTCAAAAATGAATGGGACATAACAGATGCTTAATACAGGTTTTTATATTTTAAAAAGAACACCAGATGGGGAAGGTGGTGAAAGTGGATAGGACATGCCGTAGCTTAGCTAACAGCTTCCAACAGCAAACATAAGGAGCGGTTCTAAGGGAAAACAACATTTGTGGCTGTCTTACAAAGTGCCATCCTGGAGCATGATTTTGCATGATTTTGCTGAAGAACAAAGTGTGTCTGCTTTACAAGGGCCAAGCACTGTTCACTAGAGCATTTGGGGCAGAAAACCTGTCTGTGGATAAAGTGGATTTTTTCTATGACTGCTTAGTGCTTACACAAGGAGATTTCTCCCTGGATGGAGAACAGGAAGCCCTTTCCTCCACTGAAAGGGAATATCCACACAAGGTCATGCCTATTCTGAGCATGGGCTCCCCACGCAAAAAAACCTGCATCCAAATTAATCCCTCTTTGACAGGGTTTAAAGGAGGAACCAAGAGGTGGTTGGGGATGGAGTGTTTGCCTGGATGCTCCCTGCACAATCACTATGTGGTGCGTGCAGATCTTAGCTCCACACTAGGGAGCTCACTGCAGCATCCCATACCTCCCACCCAGCCCTTGAAAGGTCAGTTCCCATACCCAACCCAGTTTTGCTGCACACTTACAGCACAGTGGGGCTGAGAGTAAGGGAGGGTTTCTGGTGTGGAAGCAGCATCCAGGACACACACGACAAAGGAAAGGGGGAAGGGGGGGGCTTCAGCAGCAAGTGGTGTGAGAACGGGAGCCATAGACTCCATTCACATCCAGGCTGCTGCTGTAGGAACTTGTTTTCATGTTGCTCTATATATTTGACTTATGTCACAAACCAAGAATCTGTGTCATCTTCTGAAAGCAAATGAAAAGGGCCACATGCCAACAATTAATCCCCTCAATGCCCCCTTCAAAACCACTAAGAAGAACCTCTTCAATCGACCTCCAAGCAAATCATTCCCAGCAGTTCCCCTATCAGCTGTAAGGCAGCTTCTAATACCCTTGAAGGCCTAGGATACAGGGGGATGCTGGGAGATCAGAACCCGACTTACAGCTGATCCCTCCCCCTTCAGCTATGAGTTGGCTTCTGACCAACAAGCAACTGCAAACTCATTCAGCAGCTGTTCGAGTTGCTTGATAGAAGCTGAACATATCCTTGATCGGCTTATGGTCTGAATGCCAAAATAAAACAAAACTCCAGCAGAATCTTAAGAACTGACAATATTCCTTTCAATATGAACTTTCATATTGGAAGTTCATTCCAATACGAAAGTTTATATTGAAGACCACTTCAGGACCAGTTCGTAAGTGATGAGACTGGCCATGGCTCAGTGGCCGAGCACATGCTTTGAATGCACAAAGGCCCTGGTCTAATCTCTGTCATCTCTGGCTCTCAATTAGTTGGTGTTTAGAAGGACCTTTCTCTGCCAGCCAGAACAGACTGATTTCTCAAAGAACCAATGGTCTTACACAGTATAAGGCAGCTTTGATCAACACCTGAAAGGGTTTACTTTTAGCACTAAACTGAATGTTTCTGTGAAGATTATCCTTGTAACCTTCAACCAAATTTGTTTTTGCTTTGTTTTGCAGGTATCTAGTGGAGAGATGCTTTTCTCCTTTTCTCGCTGATTTGGTTTCTGAGGAAACTCCCCCCCCCCCCATTTTGTATCTGTTCTCACCAAAGAAGAAAATAAGCTTGGGATGAATTCTGATCAGAAATAGTGTGGAAAGGGTTAAAACATCTTCTGTCCCCCTTGACTGTAAAGATTACAGCCTCCCTAGGGTGCTTTGGTATTAGCTCCTGAATGCCAGGCCTCATTACAACAATGACTCATGCAGAGATACAATGGGCAGCTTCCTGAAGGGTGAGTGATACTACTACAGGCCTACATCAAGAGTGTTTGAATGAATGATCCATGAAGAGACACTGCAGAATACCTCTCCCCAGGAGAGGGTGGAAGAAGGCAAGGTGAGAACTGTTTTAACAGCTACGTTCTGCTGAAAACTGCAACAGTTGAATAAAAAGCCCGTTTGTTCAAAACATTTCCTCACTTCACCTTATCTTTTGTTGTTAATGAAAGATTTTAGTTTGTGTTACTAATCCCGTTACAGCCAAAATTGAATATCCATAGTATTTCTATTACCAGACATCATCCATTAGTAATGCAGTACGTATACTAATACTGTTGCTGATACGTTACACTGGAAGAAAATCTCTACGTAGTGGGGAAAAATTGGTAAGACTTGGGAGCAGAATAGGAGTGAGCAGATTTTCATGGCTGTGTTCCTTAATGTTTCTGGGATTTTATTTTGTGCTGCATTCTACATAGCCTTTACTTTGGTTTAATTAAGAAAATTTCTAAAATTAACTCCAGAACTGGAGCGTATACAGTCTGTTACAGCAGTTCACATGCATCTTTTGACTCCTTTATGCTATCAGTTAAAAAGCAATAATTAAATCAAGATTATCTGAGTGTGCTTTATGCTGAACAGCATATTTGCTCATGTGCTAAAATATACTTGATATGAGTATATGAACAATCAGATGAGGTGTTTGTTTGTTTTGCAGAATTGTACCGTTGTGCACATGCCCATTGGAATCAAAGAGAGAAAGAAGATGCAAATGAAATTAAGGCATTGAATCTTGAGGCAAACTGCACACAAACAGAGAGAGCAATGATTAGAAACGCATTCCTAATGAATCTGTTCCACTTTGTAAACAAGTTCCAATAATTTTCAGCTTCTAAATTTCGAGGAGAATTTGAGATGCATTGCTAGACCAGAATTTCACATACAGTGAAACTTGGAAGAAGATTGAGAAAGTCCTACTTTGGAGAAACATTTGAGCAATTTAAAGGGAAGCAACAAAGAGGTTGAACTATTAAAATTTTTTGAGTGGGAGGGAATATGAGGAAGACAGCATGTTTGTGTATTCCTTTGGTGCTGCATCAAATGGTACTAATTTTGGGGTGGGAGTGGGGTTGTTTCTGCAGAATAGTTTGCATGTTTTCAGGTGCTTGCATGTCACTTTATGCATTTTGATACAGAAGTGACTCATGCTACAGATCACTTTAAAATATTCTTTTAAAATAAACAAAGCTATAAGACCATTAAACATTTGCTCATCCATTGCTTTAGCTTTGCATGGCAGGTCGAAAAACAGCATGGATAGAACAACATTAGGGGCTGCAGTCTGGAAAAAAAGTGACCCTGCAACTACACAGCAATTTTGGCACCTGAGAAAGGCAAATTGCACAAAGCCCCAAGGAGTAAAGTAATGAAGGTATACCTAGATGAGCCTTGGAAATGATTGTTTTATGGAGACGACAAAGCTTAAATGCCCTTAAGGGTAACATTATACAACATCTTAAGCAATTACGATCAGGCTAGCTGCCGAAACTGGAGTCAGTCCATCCAATTCCCAATTGTTAGGCTTGCCATATTTCCAGTCTGGTAGATTGATCGTTTACTTCTAGCTTATGACTTGTATTTAGTGGGATACTGGTGGATGTTAAAAAACAGAGTTGTCCACAAGCCTGGAGAAAAATGTCATTGTCCTGTGCTTGCATTTATATTACTTATTGAAATTATTTATAGTCTACCTTCCTCACTGAGCCTTAAGGCGGATTACACAGTGTGAGTCAATATAGTCAGTTTCAAAGACATTTCAATAAACACGTAATAGGGTATATACATGCAAATTTGTAAGATTTAAAACCAGCTGAAATCCAATACAGAGTTAAATAAATGCTGAAACAGAACATAAACAGTTTGAAGACTGAAATATTAAACAACAAGGGAATTGCGCAGTAGGATCATGCTTACAATTATAGTAGTACAGTCTACAGTCAATAGCCTGTTATTTAGAGCAATAGTAGTAACATTTATAGTCACTTCCTATCCTTTTACTGATGCATTGCTTTGAGCAGGGCCGGATCGACGGGGGACAGGGAGGTAGTCTGCCCTTGCCAAAGAGGGGGCACCAGCGTAGCTGCCAGCTGCCGGGAGCATGCCGGAGCTGGCGGTGGCAGCACAAGCGTCTGAGCAGAGGGCTGGGAGGCCACCTGCCTGCCCTGCCAACAGAGCAGCTGACTTGCCATGCATGCAGGACAGGGACCACGTGGCAAGCTGGCCACCCCATCAGCGGGGCAGGCGAATGGCACGGGTGGCGTCCCAGCCCTCTGCACAGCCGCCTGC
Organism: Eublepharis macularius; assembly: GCF_028583425.1. Taxonomy (NCBI): domain Eukaryota; kingdom Metazoa; phylum Chordata; class Lepidosauria; order Squamata; family Eublepharidae; genus Eublepharis; species Eublepharis macularius. The sequence continues at coordinate 209,119,808 of NC_072790.1, forward strand.
GCTGCCACCGCCAGCTCCATGGTGCACCGTGCGCTGGGGTGGCTGGCTTGCCATATGGGTGGCATGCCTCCGGCCCCTGCATGATGATGTCATGGAAGTGACATCATCACACAGTGCTGGGAGCATGCGCACATTGTGCGCATGTGCGGGGCGAAAGCCAGACTGGGGTTGCCCTAGGCGCTGGCAACCCTAGATCTGACCCTGGCTTTGAGACCGCTTCCTTACATTACAGCCCTCCTATTTGAGTAAAAAGCCTTTGTAAATAATTTACAGTGCAATCCTAAACAGAGTTACTCCATTCTGGGCTTAGACTGAAGTAACTCTTAGGATTGCACTGTTGGTTTTGTCTCGCTTTCAGAAAGCCAGAAGGGTGGGAGCTCCTAACCTCTTCAGGTAGGCCATTTCATAAAGTGAGGGCCAGCACCACAGAGTCTGCATGTGTCCAGGCAACTGTTGATTTTGACCTATGTGCAAGGTGGCACCTGCAGAACGACCTGTTCAGATGACTGAAGATTTTGTGATGGAACATACAGAGAGATATGGTTCTATAGATACGATGGAATAAAGCTAGGAAGAGCTTTGTATTTGATGGCCAGTGCCTTGAAATGAGCCCAGTAACTGACAGGTAGCCAATGGAGTAACTGTGGAATGGGAGTAATATTCATGGTCTTCCCAGCTCCCAATAATAGCTGAGTTGCAGCATTCTGCACCAACTTGAGTCTCCACGTTAACTGAGAGGGGAGACCAATGTATGGTGTGCTACAGTAGTCAAGTCTCAACGTTACCATGGCATGGAACCCGGTGGCCAGGTCAACTATGTTGAAGTAGGTGGGGGGTTCATCATCCAGGCTAGACTGAGTTTGTGGAAAGCATTTTTTGCAGCTGCCTGAACTTGCTATTCTAGCAGTAGCATTAGATCCAGAATAACCCCTGGTCTCTTAACTGAGCCTGCAAGGGTCAGATGAACTCCATTAAAAGTGAGGAATATGACATACTTCAAGAACTCAGCCTTCCCAACCAGCATCACTTTTGTCTTGTCTGGGTTCTATTTCAATTTCTTCACTTTCAGCCATTTGACCACAGCTGTCAGGCAGTGACCCCAAATTCAGAAGTGTTCTGGAGAATGCTTCTGCAGATGACAGCAGTAGCATTTAGGTCAGACTTAGAAAACCTTCATCCCACCAAATTGAACAGAGTCTACCAACTGTATTTCTGGGCCTGCCTGATGAATGAAACCTCCACCTCCCTTTTCAGACTCAAGAAGAGAATAAAAATAGGTTTACTGAATCCTTGAAAGACCATAATGGTGAGCAACAATCAGGTGCTTAAAAATGAACTAATATACGGCTTCAAAATGACCCTGAAAGACGAGACAGGAATTCTGTCTGGGATGCTGTCATGAAATTTGGAAGGGCTGCAGATTTCATGTCTCTTCCAAACACCATACAGGCACCAACAGAGAAAAGAGAACTGTTAGTATCAGTTAAAAGGCTCAAACAAACAAAAATCAAAATACTTATTTGCATCACATACATAATAAACAATGCCAAAAATAAAGCAATAATAATAGTTTTGCCGCTCAGTCCTATGCATATCTACTCAGAAGTAAGTCCATCTGTAATTCACTGCCGTTTAGTTCTAAGAATGTACGCACTGGAATGGTCACAGCCTTGAGTTAGCATTGGTTCCTGAGGGGAGGTACAGACAACTGAATTTAGAATTTCCTCTAAAGGAAATGCCTCAAGCAACATACAAAGATACTCCAAAGCAAATTACCTTGGGATCAAACCCACAGTAAGCCAGAGTGTGTGTGCACAATCAAAGCCGATGGAACGAAAGAAACTGAGGCACTGAGAGAAGAGCTAGAAGATGAAGGGACCTATCATGATGTGTCAATGAGAGTCCTCAAGATAAACTGTATCAGGAGTTACAACTAGGCCTGAGAGCCAATTGCTTTAGGCATATTGAAGCTAATCCATGACTCCTAAAGATATTACATTATTGACTGATTTATGTCAAAGATGCTCGCCTATTTTTTTCCTCCTGGCATTTTATGGCATCAACAAAGGCTTTCAAATAAGTCCTTTCAAGTATTCTCTTTCTTAAAACTTCACAGTCAAGTTTTGACGAGGGAAAGAACAATGATTAATTGCTGTTTGCAGCCTTGCATGCGAAAATAACATTTTTTCAAATTGTAATTTTTTTGTGTGCAAATGCAATTCATACCGTCTCTCTTGTGACTTTCTGAGTTAAGCCACTGTTTTAATATAATTCCATACAAGATTAGATTAGGGGGAGGGGAGGCAAGCCCTCCCCATTGAATATTCAGGTGCTGAATGTGCTTGAAGAAAAACATAAATCACACTTGTCAGATGTTTCAACAGAATCAGACTATATGGTTACCTTGTCTATTATTTAGAAAGCACAGGCAACGAACAATATATTCTACAGTGCTCAGTGCATCTGATTTCCATACAGTTGTGCCTCCCTCCCTCCCTTTCTCTTTAATCTAAGCTTCTTTGGTTTTAAAAAAAGAACATAATTACAGATTTTCATTTTAACTTTGAAACCCAGTGACTTTTATTTTGATTGCCTCATAATTACAGGGCTCATGTCGATTTAGCGTCCATTTGGATTCCTCCGCAGTGATGTCTCTGTATGTTGGATTGGCAAGTAATGAACCGTGTGAATTTAGAGGTGATGAACTATTGCTTTCCAGACACATAACTCACCGTGAAATTGCATAGCCTTTAGTTAAGGCCTTTTTGCTTACTCTTAAATACTTCTTGGCAAATCTACCCAAGATTCTCTAATGAAATGGCAGCATTATGCTGAAGTATCTTGTGCTAGCTTAATGAAAGAGCTTAGGAAAAAAACCAAAACACAAGCCAAGCTCATCCGTCTCCCTGCCAGGATCGTTCTTTGACATTTTACAGTTAACGGAGCATTGTGATGATGATGCTCTCATACATAATCTTACATACTGGTCAAGGATCCTCCATATCAGTAAATTATCCATGACCTATATTTCCCACAAGGGAATGCTGTAGACAAGACATTTGACTGGAACTGACTGATAATCAGATGCATTGCATTTCCAAAAGCAGACTTACAGCCAAATTTAAAATGTATGAGACAATGTATTATTTAGAGAAACCTTGCTTGGGAAAACATGTAGGAAGATTTACATATGTGGTAGGTCCGAAATGCTACTTTAACTGCAAACAGTATCTTGATCCTATGGAGGCATTAACTGAGTCAGGGGCATATTGGATAGATTGTCAGTCTTGGAGCAGAGGAGTCCTGGTTTGAAATGTTTCCAGTGGTGGTCTTAACAGTTGATGGGGCAAGTAAGGAAAAATATGTTAATTCAGATTAAAATTCCCTATGCATTTTGCCAAGTAGACTCTCTCATGGTCTTTCAATACTCTTTCTGGTGAATTTTAATCTGAACAAACAAATGGTTTTCCTTATTTGCACCATTGGCTTTTGGGCCTGCTTTTTTATCTCTGGGCTTGCTATGGCTCTTTTTTTCTCCTTTGCTCAGGGTGGTCCTAGACATTTTTTTTCAGTGTTCACAGTGGTGCAAGGACAGGAATGAAATAAAAAATATGACACAAAAGGGGGGTGGTAGAGAAGATGCTCTACCACACTTGCTCTTTATCTGTCCCCTCAAACATACACATTTCTTGCTGCAAGACCACTGAATGTCCTGAGGAGATGTTGTGGTGGGGGAAGGGTATGCTTTCACAAGGATAATTTCCACAGATCCATGAGGAAATGATTGGGCATGGTAGGAGAGATAGCAATATGAAACATAAAGAATTAGAAGAGGACTTCTACCTGAAATGGTCTTTTCCTTGATATTTCTTACACAATCCATTCATTATGAAAATCTGCAAGGTTTGGGGCAAACTACAAGTATTATTTCACTCTCCTACCCACAGCTCCAGCAGGAGCAATTCTGCCCTTATATCTTGTCAACGAATGAGACTCCAGGATGATGAAGTCTTCAGGATGATGGGTCTCATCATGACTCACTATGCCTTGTGTGGGCCAGCCAATGAGGGAAGGTGGAAGGCACTGGTTTTAAGTGCTGCCTCCCTGCCACCCCTGCCCATACAGGCTTTCTCTACAGCTACAGCCAGCATTCCCTTCCCAGTATAATATGACAACAGTGGACTAGCCGGCTGCCATCAGGGTAGAACAGGAACTTTTTGATTCTGATTCTTCAGCTTATCTGTTCTGCAGTATATGGTGTTTTTCTTTAACTGATCTGGCCATAATTGTTAGGCCAACTTATGGATCTGTTTTCAGGATAGATGAATAGAAAACAAATGCTATTAGTGGATAAACTAGGTATCACACAACAAGGAGGAAGAACATTGAAAGCATGAGGTAAACAATGAGGCACTGGAATAGTGATGGGATGCTTACTCATACCAACTTGTAATGGGCATCCAGTTCAAAAGGAAATGGAGAGGGAACTTCCTTTGGAGCTAGCACCATTCCTGAGCCCCAAGGCCTACCAGCCTGAGTGGATACTGATTCTGCTAGGCTCTTCTCAGCACATGTTGAAGTAGGTGAGAACTGGAATTCTGCTGTGCGGAGCCCTGAGCCAGGATAGGGTTGCCCAAACGCAAAAACTGAAATCATTCAGAAGGAAGGCATTAAGAAGGAACTTAATAGAAGTTGTGTCCTAAATACCTCTGTCACGAATCTTAATTCTGGGGTGAGAGGGTAATAATCATCCCCTCCCTCTCTTTTAGGCCAGAACTGCAAGAATTAATAATCAAGTCACTTACATTATTTTACTTGTGTGATGTATATTCGTGTGCATGCCTCTCTGTTATATCTATATAAAAGTAACTGGCAACAGAAATAAACTTAAAATTATTTTAATGATTCTACTGTTTCCACTGTCATCAGTTAACACTGAGCTGTTAACGTAGGCACTGGGAGCTAAGGTGATAGTTCTAAGAGTGATGAAGAGGGTGTGAAATCTCTGGAAAAAGCCATCTGTCATATAAGGGTAAAAGAATGCAAGAAAGGTTGAAAAAACATTAAAAGTATAGGTTAAAGTTTGTCTACTTTCCTTCAAATTAAGGCTCTGGGGATTGTTCAATCTGAGCATCCGGAAATTCTCTCTGGCTAGAACTTTGTCTGGTCTCACAATAGAAACCTACTTGACAGACTTTCTATTGGAAGTACTTCCAAATCTAAAAGATGTGGTCATCCAAACTGAAGATCCCCTAGCTGATTTCTCGCTAGTTGATTTGGAAAGTTTACACTCTTTAATGATTATCACAATATTGGATTTACAGTTGGTGTTTAATGTATCTGATCTTGCCACCTAGTCATTCTGTCAAAGAAACATGATTCCATTCTAGAAGGCAAAGGAGCTCCATAAATTTGTCTCCTAACCACGGCTTTCTTTCTGGGAAAAGAGGTGGTGGAACTCAGTACCACACAATGACGTCACTTTGGGTCAGCTGGAAGAAGGGGGGAGTTTTTTTAAGTTTAAATTGCATTGGCGAAAATGGTCACATGGCTGGTGGCCCCACCCCCTGATCTCCAGACAGAGGAGAGTTTAGATTGCCCTCTGTGCCATGGCATGGAGAGCGATCTAAACTCCCCTGTGTCTGGAGATCGGGGGCAGGGCCACTGGCCAGGTGACCATTTTCAAGCCCTGCTCCTAACCAAACCTTTGAGGAAGCACATTCATTCCTCTGCCCTTCCCTGATCAATGTGCTCATACTATTCAAATGCATGATGTGATCATCTTATGAAGCTCTTATTGCTTTGTGATGGCAATTTTAAAAGATAGCCTAGAGATGAAAAAGTGAGTTTGTATTGCCCCTTGGTCTTTAAAACTAACAGTGCAATTCACAAATCAATGGATTTAGAAGAGTGTAACTTTGCTTGGGACGCACTGTAAGTGGCTGAAGAATGTCACATTTTGTCATCCCTGGTCTAAGTTACTCCCCACCCCCCCAAAAAAAACTCCTTTTCAAACAGCATTCTCAATTATGTATTCCCAATTGTAAATATTGCATCTTACGCAATACTCAAAGGATTTTTTTGTGTAACCTCTAGCTCTGCACTTGGAACTTTATATGCCCAGTGGAGTAACGTGAGAATCTTTATTTGCTTAAAATGAAAAAAGATCTAATTAATAGAATCTCTAGCCACTGAATCATTCTTTTTGCTGGCACAAATACACCTCAAGGGCATTAGGGTTGTGTATCCACCTTTTTTTAGAGGCCTAGGAGAACCGTTCTCTGGAAAGACCCATGTTAATATTGAGAGAGAACACCATTGTGTATTTTTTTTCTGCACTTTGGGAATCTCAGTGGACAATCTGCATTTCTTTGACAGCAGCCTTATTCTTCAATAGTTATTGACATATAGAAATAAAAGAACCTGTTGAGTTAGGGCCAAACTACACCTTACATGCAGTTGTAAGTTTAACAACAACAACATTCAATTTATATACCACCCTTCAGGACACCTTAATGCCCACTCACAGTTTACAAAGTATGTTATTAATATCCCCACAACAAACATTCTGTGAAGTGGGCGGGACTAAGAGCAGAACCACAAGTGACAAAAGGCACAGATTGGACACTTGTCAGCTTCCCTCAAGTTTTGATGGGAAATGTAGGCATCCTGGTCTCGCAGCTTCGCTCTCTGACTGCTGTCCAATGGACTTTTCAACTGTCATTTGTCCAACATTCCGCCAAGCTGCCTACATTTCCCATCAAAACTTGAGGGAAGCTGACAAGTGTCCAATCTGTGCCTTTTGTCACTTGTGGTTCTGCTCTAAGAGAGCTCCTAGAAGCTGTGACTGACCCAAGGTCACCCAGCTGGCTTCAAGTGGAGGAGTGGGGAATCAAACCCGGTTCTCCAGATTAGAGTCCCGGCATTTTTAGCCACTACACCAAACTGGCTCTCCATCCACTACCAGTCTTCTATACCTCAAAAAGCAGCCTTGGAAGCTTTAATTGGGAGGTGAAGAGCTATGATGAAAGGGACTACTTGACCCTTTCCTTTAAAATCGCAATCCCCAAGAATGTTCTTAACCTTGGGAGGGAGAATATAATGCCTCTGTGCCTTTTCCTCACAGGGAGAAAAGCAGTGTGGGGAGGGTAGTTTTTAGAACAGCTGGTGAAATGGTTAAGCAATGCCTCCCATCTGCATCTGCTGCTTGTTCTAATCCTGTGATACTCCACTGGAGCTTCTTCTGGGGCTTCTCCAAAGTAATGGGATAGCTCCTGGAGGAAATTAGAAGTGTCTTGCAGTTTTCAAGGGCTTGTAAAACAGGGCTCTTTAGAAGAACCTTTGGCTCCTCAAGATGATTTCTTCATGGGACTTGGATCTATTTGTATAAAGGCCCACTGGAAACCAGTGATCTTGCACAAATGGAAGGTTTAGAGGGAAACAAAACTGGTTATTTTTCCCCTGCTGGTTGTCCAACAGTACAATCCCCTGCAAAGTTATGCCAGTCTACGACAATTGATTCAAAAGGGCTTAGACTGGAGTAACTCTGCATAGAATGACATTGTTAAATATTATTTTGCAGATTCAGATATTTAGAAGCTGATAAATATCAGTATTTCCAATATTCAGGCCCAAAATATGGCATAGTATTCAGACCTAGGTTTTATTCAGGAATCCAAATATATTCCCAGTGGGGGGATCTTTGCAGGGGGCTGGGGAGTTTTTTTTTTTTTTAGCAAACTGCAACAAAATTGCAGCAGAGTGAGGGCAGGTTATCCTCTCAAGACCCACACAAGTTCCAAGAATATTGGGTCAGGGGGTCCAGTTCTACAGGCCCCTTAACAAATTTCCCCCAGTCACTCTCCATTGTTTCCTATGAGGGGGAAATCCAGTGTTTTCCCCAGGGCAAAGAATCCAAGGCAAACATACAAACAACAACAAGCATCCCAAAAAGAACAGACAAAAAACAACAGAACCAGAGAACCCCAGCAGAACCAACTGGTGTAGCAGAAGGAAGGCAGCCGTTTTCAGCTTGGCTTTTTGGAAGCTTGGGGAAAAGGAGGGAGGGGAGGTGACTCTCAGGCAGCAGGTTTGGGAGAGAAAGCTGTCTGTCCAGTCATGACAATTCCCTCATAGACTCTATAAATATAATTATATATATTGAACTCAACTGTTCTTTTCTGACATTTAATGAACAGGAAAGATTTGAAAGAAAGGGTAAATAAAAACTTTCTTTGCGATTCTCCATTACCGGAGTTTAAATCACTAGAGTTTAAATATTATTAAACTCTGATGCAATAGGTGACAAAATACAGTGTCAGGAACTTCTGTATCTCCTGATCTCAGGGACATGATTAGTGGTGATAATTAGTTTAAAAATACTACATTAAGATCGCAAGATATAACACCGAGCTTGTGAAACATACAATAGTTGTCAGTGCATTTGGGAAACAAGCCTAGATGTTGCAGAGCTGCTGCCTGCTTATAGCTTCCACTTGATGGATAGAGTGTCTGCTAGCATTCTGCGTCTGATCCACGTGTTATATGGAGCATGTCTAAATTTTTTATTAACATGTGGTCAAGTGGCTGAAAGCAGTTATAAGAAGGGAAACTGTTGCTCTTATGAAAACCTCCGAACTATTTCTTGCTTTAAAAATAAGATAACTTACATTCTTTCCTGGAAGAAGACTTTCTAAGGAAGGAGGTTTAATCAATATATCTAATTCTCAACATTGCCAACTCTATGGATTCTTAAATTCAGAGACTGGAGCCGTGAACAGACAAGACAGATCTTTATACAAAGCAAACAAATGTTCCAGGTTTGCAGAAAAATTTGAAACATTGGTCACTTCCACATGTTCCTTTTGGGGGGCTTTCTTTGTCCTGAAGCCGAGTCTTCCCAGCCTGCTTTCATAACTCACCTTCCATATACAGCATCCTCATGCATTTCTTGTGTGTGTTCATAGCAGAAGGAAAAAAGGTCCCAAAGCAGAAAGCGCGTTCTTTCTGCACCTTGTCACAAATGATGTTGGTGCAGTCCCTGCCAACTTTCCTTTTTTTTTTTTTGAGTGCATGCGGGATTGCGCTATATCATTGTCCTGTCTTTCAGTTTCTATCGAAACTGGGTGTGCATAGTACTCCATTCTCTACCGTTGGTTTCCCAAAGTTTTAAATGCAAAAGTGTTTAATAAATATGTGAACAGCAGAGTAGCACAATCGCACAATTTCATATCCTACTATATAAAAGGCAAATCATGTTCCCTAGCATTCACTCCTTATCCCCGTGAGGCACAGTATGCAGGAATAAGAAACGAGTGAGGGGCAAAACAGTTTGCCTCTCTGCTGCCTCCTTGGGGCCTCCAGAGGCCTGGAAGAGCTCAGCACAGGCTGCGGGAAGGCTCAGTGCAGCAGCGATGCCCTCCCAATATCCCACAGCAGTGGGGGTGGTGCTCCTTGCCACCTCCATGGGGTCTTGGGAGGGCCGGGCACAAACCAAGTGGTGGCTGAGGGATCAGAGGAGGATGGAGCCCCTGCTCTCTTCCCCATCCCCCTCTTGACTGATGCCGGGCACGGGGGTGGGGAGAAGTGCTGCTTGGAGCTGTTATATTTTCCAAAACAACAGGCTTTAATACTAGTTTGAAATAAAATCAGAAATGGCATTCTGTTCCCAGTGTTGTCCCTAAACTGATTGCTGAGTGATCCAAAGTAGCAAGCACTGCATCTTAATAGTGCAAGGACCATTTTAAAAAGTAAAAAAAGGGAGAGGACTTATATGATCGCGCATGCGAGCCAGATACTTGTGTGGGAGGGGTAATGGCAAGAGGAGAGGTTGGAGATTTGTGGGAGGGCACTTCAAAAGTGCAAAAAAGCCTCCAGATGCATTGATACGTTAGATAATCATGTGGAAAAAAGGCATCAAAAATGAAAACAGAACAAGTTTCACAAAAAACGCTTAAAACCTGGGATAATGATGACCTGCTCACGCGTGGGAAACCATGGCATATGTAATGAATGAGATAACCCGCCAAAGTTCCGTTAGCAGGCCGTCTCATTAAGGATGTGTGGAAACGGCCATTAAAAGAAAAATCTATCACAAAATAGTAGAAGCATCACCTGTAGCTTTAAGAAATGAATGGCCTCAGTGGCTATTGCTCAGCAACCTAAACAGTATTGCCAGCCCTCAAGCCTTGTTTTCTGGCAGTAAAAGGAAGGAGGAGGGGCTGGCTGCTTGTTACTATTTAACTGAAAGACAAACGGGAGCCCCAGAGGCTGGGACAACTCAAAATACAATAGTCCGGGGGACAACAGTAGATAACAAACAATTATAAATAATTTTTTATATTTTACATGTGCAGAGTGCTAAAGTGCAGGTGCATACAGAATAAATATATATAAATACAGTATGAAATGCTACTAGTAAAGAGGTCTGTCAGTTCGTCAACAATTCCAAAATATTCTGTATAATATCAACTGGTGGATGAAGAGTACGCAAAAGTGGGGAGAAAGCGTCCTGCTTGTGATGTAAGTCAGACCATCAGTCCAAAGATGGAGCTGGACGTGCCAAGGACACTCAGCCGACGGGCTTATGTGCAACTTTCCATTTCCCATTTCGTTGTTACTTCTTCTTGGGCATAATTCAATGGATGGTCACAAGCGTCTCTCCTCACACCAAATGCAGTTGCAATTACAATCAAGCTGACTGTAATTGCAACTGCGTTTGGTGTGAGGAGAGACGCTTGTCTCTCAACTCTGCTATGGAATCTCACTGTGGAATCTCCCTGCCATGGAATCTCCCATGGAAACTCTGCCATGGAATCTCACTGGGTGACCTTTGGCCAGTCACACACTCTCAGCCTCACACCCACCTCACAGGGTTGTTGAGAAGATAAAATGGAGGAGAGAAAAACGATGTAAGCTGCTTTGAGTCCTATTGTGCAGAAAGATGGAGTATAAATGTAGTAAATAAATAATAAATATAGCTGAAGATGGGAGACAAGACAAATGATAGATTGGTTGTTGGGTGGGAGGAGAAAAGGAAGCAGGGAAAGGTAAGGATATGGGCATTGTCAGGAGAGAAAAAGAGGAAATAGTGTGGGGAAGGTGATACAGGGAAAAGTGAGGTGCCCCACTGTGCAATTGTGCCCAGACCACCAGTAGGCATTGCAAAAATGGGCCACAATTTTCCCAGGTAGAGGTTGCCAGGGGGAGGAAACGAGGGAAAGGTGAAGAGATGGGGCAGATCTCGGAACACCCTCCTCCTCAAGGCTTCAGTAGTCATTGTCTAAGTGACTGTGTGGGTATGTAGGAATTCAGTGTCTAACCAACCTGCAAGTATGCAATGCAATCCTGACTGTCAAAGCCTCACTCTAGCTTTGGAATGGTTTCGCTATTAACAACAAAGGCTAATTCAATCAAAGGCAGGCCAAAGTGTCACAATCATTCTGCCTGAATGTGGGGGCTGAAATAACTTTTGACAACGATCTGAAGACAAATGGAGACCGTATGGGATTTAGTCAAAAGAGAAAGAGGGAGAGAGAGATAGTATTTCAAGTGACTGGACTGGCTGGCTAAAAGCAGTCTTCAGGGAAGCAGAGGATGGGGGGACGGTACCATCTCCCAGCAACCTAGTACCCAAAGGCTGGGGACTGAATCTATTAATCTGTTAAGTAAATACATGATACAATGTCTTGGTGTTCCCGCTTCCCTGTGTCAGCCCCAAGTCTTGTCAACTAGATGTGTGATGTGAGGACCTAATTCCCAGGCATATCGGGACTGTTGCACACTGGAAGAGGGGACTTAAGCTTTTCTGATGCACAATTTCCCCCAACTGAAATGGCTCTGGTGAACCAGCACGGTTCAGTGATTAAAACTAGGCTGTGGGCGGCCCAGGTTCAAATCCTCACTCTTCCTTGAAGCTTGCTGAGTCACCATGGGCCAGTCACTCTCTATCAGCTTGATCCACCCCACTGGGTTGTTGTTATGAGGATAAAATGGAGGAGAGAAGAATGGAGTTGTAAGGTGTGTTAGGTCCTGATGGGAGAGAAAGGCAAGGTAAGTAAATAAGTAAACACAAGTAAAGAAAATGTTTTTTCCACTGGGAAAATTTAAGTGATGCCCACTTGTACACGTTTGTTGTGAAAAGAAGAGTCTGCTCTCGCTTTTATGGTGTGCAGCTCCTGGAGATCGGGGGGGGCGGGGGGCGGGAGGGGGCTGGGAAACAGGTCTTTCTCTGGGCTGGAAGTTTTGTAGCATCCCTATGTCAAAAGAGATCGCCCCTTTGATCTGCACTCACCTTGGGATTGGGGAAAAAAGGCGTTCCCAGGCTTTTGGGGTCCCAAACCTAACAGTCCACATTGGGAGTGATGTTCAGAAACTATAAGTTCAGTCTAGTTAGTACTTTTTTGGTCCTTATTTTCATAAGTCTGTAACTGTTAGACTTTGTCTGTATTTTACTCTAGAGTTGTGGATGTAGTAAATAGAGTCATTTAGTAGAGATGTTTCTTTCTCACACATTCTGACTGCAATGCCAGGGCTACTGCAATCCTCCTTGGGCACAGTTGTTCCCTGGGCTATTGCCCTGGCACAAGAAGGCACTCCCTCAGTATGGGGGGTGGGCAGCCAGGGGTGGTGACAGGCAAAAAGAGATCCAAGTATCTTACCTTGCAATATTTCTAGAAGAGAGATTACAGCACTTCCTTCCCAATCATAGTTTCCTGGGCAGAGGCATGGGGGACGGGGGGAGAGAAAGCCTTCCTGGTTGGGTATGACAGGGAAGAAAGTGACAATGTCATCTAACAATTGGACCAACAGCAGTTCTGTAGGATATTTTGCATCAGGAAAATGGTGCAAGGGGATGCTTAAGACCCCTCTCCCTGGGGTTCCAATTTAAATCTGGTGCCTCCACACCTGCAAATTAAGTTTGGGGCACGGAACTCTCAGCACATATCAGGTCAACAGGACCCCAGGTGGACACAGAAGGGATACACAAGGACAAAGCAGCGCGAAGTTAGGCCCTAAAGGTGCTCAGGCTTCACAGTCCTCTTCAAGCCCAGGTAGGAATGGCAATTAGCAACTTCACCCCCTATTATTGGCAAGCAGGGCAAGAGCTCTATTGACTACGACAGGCAGAAACGACAGGAGAGGCCTTTTTAAATTTTATTTTAATTTATTTCATTTATATCCCACTTTCTTCTCAGTAAGGACCCAAAGTGGCTGATATAGTTCTTCTCTCCTCCATTTTATCCCCACAACAACCTTGTGAGGTAGGCTAGGCTGCAAGTATGTGACTGGCCCAAGGTCACCTAGCGAGCTTCCATGGCACAGAGGCAATTTGAACATGGTCTCCAGGATGCTAGTCCAACACTCTAACCATTACACCACACTGGCTCTCCACAAGGCCTTTTGCCCTTGCCCTGTCAACGAAGCAGAATGATTGCCTGTTGCCCTCCAACCTCAGCAAAAGCCTTGACTTTCAGCTCATGTTTGCCTGGATCGGGGTTGGATTCCTTGTATAGTACTCTTACATCTCCCCTTCTTCACTCTGTTGCTAGGTTGGACAGCCAGTGCTTTGGCAAGCAGCCCCTCTATTCTCATTTGTAGATATAACAGCATCCTGCATATTTATTGACTGCAATTTTATGCATGCATTGTCTAAATTCAAACTGGGAGGGGGAAAAACAGCTTGCAAGCTGTAAATTACAGGTGTGAGACACAATTTACAAACACAAACTGTGTGCAATAATATTTACTTTAGTGAATTATGGTGCAGGAAGAAATAGAAAACAAATTTCGTTCTAACAGCTGCTGAATGAAATTGCTCTTCCAGGCTGGAAAAGGTGATAGTTTGTAGACTTACAATGGTTGTCACATTATGACTGGCCCATTAGAAACTCAGAACTGTATTTCCACATGTTCCATCAGAGTAAATCGAAGTTTGTAACTTAAGAGCCTTTTAAATGTTGTCATAGCTGCATGAATACCCTGCTGGTTGGGGCATATACTGTTTTTAATTTGTTTTTTGATGTGTTGTTTAATGTTTGTTTTATTAAATTGGTTTGTATTGTTTTTTCATTGTTGTTACCCACGCTAGGTCCCGGGATGCTTGAAAGAAAGTCACGCCTATTAAAATTTTAAATAAATGAATGAATGAATGAGCGGTGGCTAGTTTGTGAATGGCTCCCACAGAGCTGCAATATTTATTTATTCTTTACTTGGTGCAACTTTATCCCATGCTTCCTCAAAGGAGCTTGGGAAGGGATATCTTGTTCTCCACTCCATTTTATCCTCACAATGACCCTGTGAGGTATTCTGGGCTGAGACAGAATGACTGGTCCAAGTTCATTCAGCTAGCTTCATGGCAGATTGAGGATTCGAACCTCAGTCGCCCAGATCCTAGGTCCAGAATTTCACCACTACTTCAAATTGGCTCTCTTAGCATTTATAAGGGATTTCAGGTGTTCAAAGTGTTCTAGTCTTTACAATTGCCCTGTAAGATCAGTCAATATTTTTATTCCAGTGTTGCAAAGCAGGGGGCTACGGCTAAGAAAACATACTATTAGGCTTGCCAGTCCCCCAGTGGGGCTGGGAAGTCCACCCCCCCACCCCCCTTCTCATCTGGCCAGTGGGGGTAAGATAGGTATAGGAATGCAGTGGGGGTGAAGTGTGCTCCCACATACTCTGGAGTGCCCCTGCATGGGCCCACATCTCACCAAGAATGATGTCATTCCTGGCACGATGTGGGACATCTGGAGCGCATGTGAAGAGAAAGTGCACCCCCCCATGTGACTTCCCCTCCCATGCTCCCCATCCCCTGGTTGGGCCCCTCAGTGACCTGGCAACGCTATATGCTACGGCTTGCCTACAACCACCTAGTGGGCTCATGGCAAAAAAAATCTGGGATTTCCTCAGGTCCTAGCTCAGTTTCTTAGCCATTATGCTGTATCACCTCTGTTCCCCTATCATTTAAGACATATGTTTCAAACTCCTAGCCATGTTAGTGAAGGCTAATTTCATGGTCAGGCTCTAGCCCTAGGATTGTTAAAATGTATAAATCAGATTCATACGAGCTACTGACAGAAAAGTAGCTCGTGCCTATCCAGGATAACATTAAAGGGGCCTCTGAAGGTATTCTATCTTGACTGAAAGCTACCCCTATGTCTCTGATGTGCATATAGGATTGCCAGTCCCCAGGTGGGGCCTGGAGAGCTCATGGAATTTCAACAGTTCTCCAGACTACTGAGATCTGTTTCCCAGGAGAAAACGGCTGCTTTGGAGGGTGGATTGTAAGGCATTATACCCTGCAGCAGTCCCTTCTCTCCCCAGACACCACCCTCAAATCTCCAGGAATTTTTCAACCTGGAATTGGCAAGCCTACACACATACCCAGGGGTGGCGCCAGGATTTCTGGCATCCATGGCTGCCACTACATGCGCGCGTGCCCCCCCATGGACTGCGTGATGATGTCACTGCATGATGACGTCATCACGCAGCAAGCACGCCCCAGTGGCCGGCAGGTGGCTGGGATGGTGTGCGGATGCTGCCTGCGCTCCCAGTTGTGCACGGTGGGTGGCTGGGGAGGTTCCGCATGCCGCCCCGGATGCCTGCTGTGCCTGGCCTGCAGCTGCTGCGCCCAGCCAGGGGTGTGTGTTGGTGGCTGTGGTGGTGCTGGCGGCGGCGGCACGGGGCTGGCCAGCTGCAGCAGCTGCGGGCCAGGCACGCCAGCTCTGTGGTGCGCACCTCTGCCCCTGGCACCCCCTCTGGCACCCCCTTCGGCACCTCAGCACTCGTGGTGCCCACCTCACTGCCTCAATGGTGGTACCAGCCCTGCACATACCTGCACAATACATGTGCTTTCAAAACACATTTGTTTCACTCGCACTAACATATTTTAGGTGTACACATTAAAAACCTGTACCTGTACATACACCTACATTTTTATGTTAATTTGTATGTTTTAAATTTGTTAGCCCCTTGGTGGCCCTGTGAGGGCAGAAACACAGGACAAAATTTTTGTAAGTAAATAAAACTTTAATATGTGAATTGGCTCAGTGGGTTACAGTGAGAACAAAATTTTCTTTTGTTTTCCAGAACTCCAAAGGTTGGATCACCATTCCTATGAGGAAAGGCTAAAGATTCTGGGAGTTTTTTGTTCAGAAAAAAAGATAGACAGGACATGACAGAAGTTTATGAAATTATCCATTGGGTGGATAAACAGAATTTCCCCCCCTTTCCCGCAGTATTGGAATTTGGAGGCACCCAATGATGTCAATGGGTAACAATTCAGGACAGAAAAAAGAAAATGCTTTTTAAAATGAATAATTAAATTGCGGAATTCACTGTCAGCGGACATAATGATAGCCGCAAGTATGGATGGCTTTAAAATAGAGTTAGACAGTTTCATGGAAGAGAAGTCCATCAATGGCTATGACCCATAGGGAGTAAAGGGAATTTCCATATACAGAGAAAGCAAACTTCTGAAACCCATGCCCTTTTGTTGACCTTCCAGGGAAAGTGGTTGGCTGCTGTATGAAACAGGTTTCTGGACCAATGGTTGATCCAGCAGGGTTCTTTTTATGTCCTCTTTTCTCTTATAACGTTATTATTTACCTTATGAGTCTATTAGGGATAAATATGTTTGCATTTGCTATAAGCTGCTCTGAGCCCACATAGGTTGTGGCTCAGTGGTAGAGCATCTGCTTGGGATGCAGACGGTCCCAAGTTCAATCCTTGGTATTAAAAATGACCAGAATGCAGGTGATGTGAAAGACCTCTGGAGGACCATGGCTGGTCTAAGTAAACAATACAGACCTTGATGGGCCAATGGTATGACTGTACAACAGCTTCACGTCTGCATGAAAGCGGGAAAGATAACTCTACTAGATAAACAAGCATCATCATCATCAGAATTCATACTTTATCATCTTGGCTTCTGGTGAAAATTTATTACCAATTAATTTTTATCAGGCAACATACACGGCCCCTCTTTTATTTTGCTCTCACAGCTGTGCAATAATACTTTGGCTGAGAGAAACTGACCATATTCAGAGGCAGTCTTCTAACTCCTGTTTATTGGCCTTCTGATTCAGATCATCGTTACATCAAGATCAGTATTGTTTACTCAGACTGGCAGCAGCTCTCGAGGGTCTCAGATTACCGATCTCCTGATTCTTTTACCTGGAGATGGAGAGGATTGAACCCCAGACCTTCTGCATGCCAAACAGATATTCTACCACTGAGCCACATCCCGTGCTTGGCTACTGTGTGAAACAGGATACTGGGCTAGCTGAATCACTAGGCTGGTCCAGCAGGCGTTTATGCTCTTAATTCAGATCAGTTAGGTTTGCTAATGTGTTAAGGAGGTTTAAAAGCTGTTTCCACACCAACTTTCATTCCTTTAGAAAATCTTTTTACCCTTTCCTTCTCCAAGCAGCTCCTGGGCTGCTCTTTTGTAGTTTGCTACCCACACAAAGAACAGCACAGCAATTCCCCATGAGTAAGAGCCCCCAGTTTACTGTGCAGATTGAGCAAGCCACCCCCAAAGTAGACCCATTGTGTGCCACACTGCTGCTTCCATTTGTCCCTGTTGCCTCACCTTGGTGCTTGAGACCGAGTTTCCTCCACTTTTTGAACTGAAAAGTAAGGAAACGAATCTTTCGCCAGCACAGAATAAAAGGCAGAGATGGAAAGGGGGAAGCAAGGCAACACCTGACTCAGTCATGCTGGCAGGAAGTGAGTAGGTAGCTACAGGGAGATCATGAGAGCAAAAGACATCTTCCCTAAAAGGCTTTCAGATCATTAGCAAAGGACCACCAAATCTTATCAGCAGGCTTTTAGCACAACAGACTCTGCTGCTATTACCACATCCAATTATCTCAAATAACAACAACAACAACAATATTCAATTTATATACTGCCCTTCAGGTCAATTTAACACCCACTCATAGTGGTTTACAAAATGTGTTATTATTATTCTCATGACAATCACCCTGTGAGAGGGGTGGGGCTGAGAGAGCTCTGGAAGAGCTGTGCCTGACCCAAGGTCAACCAGCTGGCTTCAAGTGGTGGAGTGAGAAATCAAACCCGGTTCTCCAGATTAGAGTCCCACTGCTCTTAACCACTATAGTCCCCCTTTCTCACTGGGATCCAAGATGGATTACACAATGCAAGTGAGATACAGTATAATCAACAGCTAGGGCATTCACTGAGCAAGTACCATAATGAACAATAGAATATTCATTGAAATAGATACAATATGGTATGGTAGCATAAAATTTGAAAACAAGCATAAAATTAAGCATAGAGATGAAATCTTCTGAAACAACACACAACTAATTTACATGGCATATTAAGCAACTCTCTAGTCATGCTTATCTGAATCAGTACCCAATAGAGTAGCATATAGTTCGTGCCCCTACCAAAGATCTTTGAGCTATTTCTTATGACATAGCCCTGCTGGCTTCAAGTGGAGGAGTGTGGAATCAAATCCGTTTCTCCAGATTAGAGTCCTGCTGCTCTTTACCACTACACGCAACTGGGATCTATATTTAGGCCCGCTATCCCTGTACCATTTCCCACCTTTACCCAGTTTTTGACTCTGGAAATCTACCCCTCCGCTAGAACTTGCTTTCCATTTGTGGATCTGTCCCATTGTGGATACACACCTGGCCCCTTGTCTCTCCCTTTTTGTCCTGTAACTGAGAAAAGAATCCTCCCCCAAATTGGGCCTTTTTACTGCTCCAAGACTGTTTTTCATTTTGTTTTGTTTGAGCTGCGGAGATCCTGATTTATGGCATTGTCCCGTCTTTCCCATTTGGATTTATTTGTGGTCCAGCTATCTTGACTCCCCACTGGACCCTAGGTATAGCAGCGATAACTCTCTGTCGCTCACTCACTCCCCCTGTCTCCCCTTTTTTCCCCCTTGTTCTCCCCTTCCTTCCCATCTGAGTGGAGAAATTGCTCTCTCAGACACTTCGAGCTTGAAATCAATCTTGCATCCAGGTAGCTAATTTCTGCTGCTTTGATGCAGTGCAGCATGAGTCCTCCTTAGTAAACTCAGTTTCTGATTTTTAGTTCTGATTTCTAATTTTGAGTTCTCAGTATTCCTTCCAAGTTTGTGGGAGCACTTCGTCACCTGGTCACGGATCCTTATTACTAACATGTGGGACATTGATCTGTATACAGCTGTGTTAAAATTCAAGAGAGAAGCTCCCTAGGCAGGGAGTGAGAGAGATGGGCAGGAATACCACTTCCTTACACAGGGCTATTTTAGTGTAGGTGTGGATTCCAGCTGAAAAGTGATTCTCATTCCAGTCTGGAAGTTGCAGTTTTGGAAGCCTTTCTTGCAAGCCTCTGACCCCTTTACAGAGTTGCTCACACTGTACATATCACACCTTATATATCCTTTTACTTCCAGTGTGCAAATTTTTCAGGTTTTGTATTATTCAAACACCTGCAAACCTGTTGGACTACAACTGAGAGTGCATGTGTAAACAATGGAAAGTAATGACTCTCCAAAACATACTTTCAACTCTCATTAAAAATATTTATGCCTGTCATTTGCTCAAGTTTTTTAAAAAATAATGATTTGCCATGCAGGTGAGGTGGCCAGAGCTGCTCTTTAGGAAACACAAGTCAAAAGCATGACTGAAGAAAGCAATGGCACATGAGAGTGTAGTGTAGTGGTTAAAGTGACAGGCTAGGATCTAGGAGACCCAGGTTCGAATCCCCAGCTCTGCCACAAAAGCCTTCTAGGTGATGTTGGGAAAGTCACCTTCTCTCAGTCTAGCCTACCTCACAGGACTGTTTTGTGGATAAAATCAAGGAGAATGTAAACTACTTTGGGTTGCCACAGGGATGAAAGGTGGGGTATATGTGAAGTAGATTAATAAATACAATACATAAACTTGTTGCAAGCTTCCTGGAAAACTTAATTGGAGAACACTCTTATCCAATCACATAGTAGAGAAGTGAAAGGAGATATCCCCTTCCCTGTCTACCTGAATTGCTTTTGCTAGGTCGAATATTCCACATGTCCAGACACAGAAAGAACATTTCAATAGGGCATATTGCACATAGGCCCAGACAGTGTAACTAAGTTTTGGATTCTTCCTGGGATATCGAACTTGTTATTCAAGTCTACCCCTATAGACCTTATTGGAACATTACATCCATGTGGGGCTACTGAGGCCATCAGAGATGGGACAGATGCACTAGGTGGGTAGATGTTGCAGATCATGGTCCCCAAGATAAGGGAAGACTACAATCTCAACCAAAGGTTTTATAAAGACTACAGGATATTTTATCCAACAGATGATTAAAATGAGGAATTCACAGCCAGAGGATGTTGTGATGTCCATAAGCACAGATGGCTTTAAAAGAGGGTCAGACAGTTTCATGGAAGAGGGGTCCATCAGTGGCTACTAGCCATTGTGATAAAAAGGAACCTCTATATCCAGAGCCAATAAATGAATACCAGTGCTAGGAAACAACTTCAAGGGAGGGCCTTGGCTTCTATGCCAGAGTTCTTGGGCCTCAAGAATAACAGTGTGAGACACAATGCTGGACACCATGGACCACTGGTCTGACCCATTCGGGCTCCTCTTATGTATTCTTACATATTCATTTACTGCCACTGCTAGAATAGTTTTTACTCATCATTGGGCGGGCGGGGGGGGGGGAGAAGCTATGGCTCCTAGTGCAATAGATGAATTAAAAGATCTGTTTTGTATAGGATGATTGATTTATCTTGTAAGATCTAAAGAGCTAAGAATTAGCAATATAGGGAAACAAATTATTTGTTAAATGGATTTTTGCAAAGAATGGAAAATTAATGTCATCTTTTCAGATAGCTGTTTATAATTAAGGAGATGGATATGTGATTTTTCTATTGGGCAGTATTTGTAAATTTGAATGCTTATAATTTTTTTTTAAGAATATAGCTGGATTCAGCTTTATGCTGTGTTTAGTGAATAAAGAATAAATCTATATGAGGTTAATGCTGAGCTGATAGTGAAGGGGGTGGTCAGATGCAAATTCACTAACTACAAGTGTCCAGGTTGTTGTTGTTTTTTTAAAAACAACAACAACAATAACAAAAACAACAATTGTTTGGATGCCTTCCAAATAATACTACAAAAAGGATTATACTTCAGGAAAAAAACTGCAACAGCGCCAATGTCATTGTTTCTACATAGAAAATACCTTGTAGCAATTTTGTCTTCCCTCAACCATGCTAATTCCTTGCTGGATTTCAGACATAGCCTTTAAAGACCAACTCCTTCTTGTGAATGATAATTATTAACAACAGTCATCTCCTTGTAGACACCACAGAGAACTGTTTCCCTAGAAGGTTTGTTTCTTATTTGCAGCCAGAGAAAGTGATGAGGGAACAAGATATGAGAAACCAGAAAGATCTCTCTCTCTCTCTCTCTCTCTCTCTCTCTCTCTCTCTCTCTCTCTCTCTCTCTCTCTCTCTCTCTCTCAGGGAGATATAGGGATTCGTACATACTTCATTAAAAAGATTTCTAAATTTTTACAGAAACACTAAGACATGACCAAAGAAGCAGAATGAAATTTAACTGATTAGGGTTGGGAGGGTAACCATTGAGGTTAATAACCATCAAACAATTTACTTGCTTTTGATTTTTTTTTGCCTTGAGGGAAAGTTCGATTTGTCTACACATCTGTCCTGCACATTGCACAAGGTTCTAGAACACATTAGAGAGAATATACTAGTTAGCATCGCCAATTCCAGTTTGGGAAACTCCTGGAGATTTAGGGGCAGTGCCTGGAGAAGACAGAGTTTGGAGAGGGGATAGAATCAATGAGGATGTGATTCATAGAGTCCACTCCCTGAAGCTGCCATTTCCTCTAGGAGAGTTGGTCTCTCTAGTCTGGAGATCAGTTGCAATTCCAGGAAAATTCCAGGCTCCACTTGGATGTTGGCAACCCTTAATACTGGACACCAGTCAATACAGGACACTAGCCAGCCTACCCTTACCCCATGTCTTAAAATACATGACATATTAAACAACACAGAAACGACTCAGTAGGTAGTGCACAGTCGCACCTTTATCAGCACCTTTCTACACCATTTCCTTATAGTACAGCCCTGTTACCTGTGTAAAAGAAGCCCTCCAGAATAGTTCAATTTTGCATAGTTTGTTGAAAGCCAGGAGAGCAGAGGCCCTCCTAACCTCATCAGGCAGGCCATTCCGTATAGCAATTAATACAATTAATTTTGCCCATTTCCAGGGTGGCACCTGCAGAAGGCCCTGTTCAGATGAGCAAAGCTGCTGTGGCAGAGTAGAAGGGGAGAGGCAGTCCTTCAGATGTGAGGAACCAAGCCCATGAGTGTTTTTATGTCTTAGCCAATACTGTGAATTGAGCCTGGTAACTGAAGGGCAGCCAATGGAATGACGGAAGAAGTAATATGCATGTTCCACTTTGCTCTGGATAATAACCAAGCTGCAGCGTTTTGCACCAACTAGAACCTTTGAGAGGAGACTTATGTAAAATAGTGTAGAATAGATTTTGCTGTGGCATGGATCCAGGTGGCCGGATTGGCCATGTCAAAGTATGGAGTCATACTCCAGGTTAGAGTGAGTATGAAAAAGATATTCTTTTTGCAGCTGCATTAACGTGCTTCTTGAGCAGCAGTGTTGGATCCAGTATAACCACTAGGCTCTTTACTGAATCAGCAATTGAAACCCACTGGAAGTGGGTAGCAAAATGTCCTTCAATATCTCCAGCTTCCCAACAATCAGCACTTCCATCTTGTCATTTTCAGTTTGTTCGCTTTCAGCCATTTGACCACAGCAGTCAGGCAGTTAATCAAGACCACTACTGCATCACCATGGGATTTGGATACTGTGACATAAAGCAGGGTGTTACCTGCATATTGATGGCATCCAATTCCATAGCTGCGAATTATTTGTCCTAAAGACTTTACATAGAGGTTGAATGACATGGGGGTAGTGCCCTGTGGAACCCCGCAAGATAATTCCTACACTGTATCCAACAACAACCATTTGAGTCTGTTCCATGAGAAACAATGTGACCCAGTTTAAGGCACATCCCCTGGTACGTGCTTCTGCCTCCAAACATTTCAATAGGATGGCATGCTTTCTTGTATCAAAGGCTGCAGGTAGATCCAGGGCATAAGAGTTATCCAAGAAGGCTGGGAGCTGGTCTGCTATTGCTCTCTCAATCACTTTGTACATAGAAAATACCTTGCAGCAATTTTGTCTTCCCTCAATCATGCTTTGCCTAGAAAGGGCAAATTAAAGACTGGGTGACAGAATGTGTGTGACAAAGAGTGAGAGTGAGTGTGCGGACCCTCAAGAACTAGTTTCTGTTTTCCCCTGAAGTCCTTTATGGGAGGGGCCTCACTTAAGTCTTGTTCTTCATGTTGGTTGCAGTCTCCCAGAGTGTGTATTAGTGTAAGCGTCAGAGTTGGCAGCCTTTGGCTGGGTGAGCTGTCATTCCCCGGGGGGGGGGGGAGCGCATCACCCCACCCTGCCTCTCATTTCTCATTTTACCACAAACTTTCTGACAATTCCTAGAGAGACATGATGTCACTTTCCTACAAAGCAAGATGGAAGGGTAATAAGAAACAGGACAGGTAAGCTAATCTCTACTTTCCATGCCTCAGAGGATACTACATAACATCTGGACAGGTGTTCTGGATGCATGACCCTGTCCACCAATTGCTCACTACCGATACAGGCATTTATTGCATAACCTTTCAATTTTTTTAAAGGCAACGGGCAAAAACCATCATTTTTATTTTGTTTTTAATTAACCTGTAATTTAGGATAACAGTATTGTAGGTTTAACAGACTCTTGTTATCTATTTATCACATTTTATTATTTCATTGTTAACACTAGTATTTTCTTGGGACTAAATTGACATTGGTTCTGTCAATGAAAGAAAAGCAAGGAGGAATCCTTGATTACTTCACTATTAGCACTGGCATTTGTGAGTAAATTGCCCTTGGTTCTATTGATGAAGAAACAGCTGGAACACATTTAAAGAAAAAGGAAATCAAAATCAAAATAAAATAATTGGCTCTCTTGGATGTGGATGTAGCTGTGGGATGAGATGCTACTGTGGATCAGTAAACATAAATTGCCGAGGTTAAAGGCCACTTCACGTCTCTGCCCACATCTGCACTTCTTGCTTTGTCCTTTGCTTTCCTCCCAGCAAGATCCCTGAGAGCAACACAATTTTCTGATCTCAAAAATTCTCCCTTTTCCTTTCAAGGCAGGGGTTGCTGGTATATATCCATTCCTTTGTTCTTTCTGTTATTTCCCCCAGCAGTCAGTAGAACTGGATTTAGTATTTGAAAGTTAGTTTCTTGTTGATTGTCTACTGAATCTGTTCACAGACAGACAAAACCATGTTCTTTCAAATTGGACAATATGGAATGTAAGTAGCATCTTTAAATGCAATTTCATTACTTCATATTTTGTGGAAATAAAAAAGTGGGATGCTGTTGAATCAATGCACAGGAGAGCATATGTATTCACATATTCACCAGGGGCGGATCTACATTTTTGGAGCCCTAAAGCTTGAACTGTTATGGGGAGCCCTTCACAACCAGCAACAATATGGCAACATCCAACAAGGTCCAAAGGGCCTTGCTGCTCTTGCAAGGACTTCAAGGCCCAAATGGCAGAGAACGGGTTGGTGGGGTGGAGCCCTGGAAAATGGGCCATACAGTGAACCCTTTCCCACCAGCGAAGAGGTCTGGGTAACCACTGTTATCTTCTTCAATGGGGTTGTTTCATGGCAGATCACCACAATTTTTTTTAAAAAGTTTAACCACTACATCTCAGATTTTTATTAAAATTGCAGTACTGGGTTATCTCACACGTCAAATGTGAATAAAAATTTCCTAGGCTATGCCTTATAGCTTCTGAATTATGGGGGATGAAAATTAAGGAAACATTGTATACATGCATGAGGCATCATAGATTCCTTAAACATAAAAGCCAAGCCATGTTCCCAACAACTCACATTTTATCCTGACGAAGACGCACTAAGGGCCCTGTGGTGCGCCTGCACCAGGATAAAAAGTGAGACAGTGGTGACAAGCCTCTGAGGGGCCACAGAGATGGTGGCGGGGTGTGTGCATGTGAAGCATGGGGAAGCCCTCCTGCATGGCCTCCTTGTTGGTTCCATGGCCCCTCAGAGGCCTGCCTGGGAGCTGGTGGAGAGACGAAGCACAGGGGATAGAGTTGCCAGGTCCAGGTTGGGAAATTCCTGGAGATTTTGTTGGTGGAGCCTAGAGAGGGCAGGTCTTGGGGAGGAGAGGAGCCTCAGTGGGGTATAATGCCATAGAATTCACCATTCAAAGCAGCCATTTTCTCCATGGGAACTGATCTCTGTTACCTGGAGATCAGCTGTAACTCCAGGAGATCTCCAGCTACCACCTGGAAGCTGGTAATGCTAGCAGGGAGCCCTGCTGCGCGTCCCTGCCAGCTCTGCAGCCCCTCAGAGGCCTGCCTGTGGAGGCAGCAGGAAGGCATAGTGCAGGGGAGGCCCCCCGGGCAGCCATCCTGCTGCCTCTGCAGCAGCTGTAAGGCTGTGTTGCACTTCCTCACCACCTCTGCAGCCCTTCAGAGGCCTGCCTGCAGAGCCAGCAGGGAACCACAGCCTGGAGGAGCCTCCCCATGCGGCCTTTCCACTGCCTCTATGGTGGCAGTGGGGCCTTGGGCCCGCTGTGAGAGCCCGTTGTATTTATTTTTACAATGGGCTCTGTTCACTGCCGGCGCCAGGGTCTCTGGCGCCTGCGGCAACCCCCCTCCAGCATGCACGCAGCGTGTGTACGCCACGGACTGTGCACGATGACGTCATCGCACAGCGTAAGCCAGGGCATTCGCTGGCGGATGGCTGGGGTGGCGGACGGAGGCTGCTCCGCGCTCTGCATGCCGCCCCAGCAGCAGCTCGTGGCTGCTGTGCCCAGCTGGGGGCGTGTGGTGGCGGCGGCGGCAACAGCAACACGGGGCTGGCTGCGAGCCAGCCACGCCAGCTCCACAGTGCTCGCTTCCGCTTCCGCCCCCGCCACCCACTCCAGCGCCTCTCCAGGGCCCTCGCGCCTGAGGCCACTGCCTACCTGGCCTCTATGGGCGCGCTGGCCCTGGCTCAGTTACTAGTTTCTAATAATTGCACAGGTTACCAACATTTACCTGCAATAATCCAAAGCAGGCCTTGAAACAACAAGATCTGTACAGGCCTTTCCCCACCCTTATGGTGCTGTTGCTTCTTCCTGGGCCAGGCTGAACTGCTAGGCTGCTGGGTACAACCAGCCCACTTCAGGGGAAGCTTCAACACTGAGTATGCTCCATTCTAAGGACAATATTAAGTACTTCAACCTATTGGCTTACGATTTTATCACTAAAATAGCCTTATTTTAATAATAAACACTTTTAAAAACTCCATTAATTTTTGTTGAAAAATTCACTCATTTAAAAAAAAAGTTGCTTCCGGGGCCCTCTGGGATTAGAGGCCCTGCAGCTTAAGCTTCATTAGTTTCACAGTAGATCCGCCTCTGGTATTCACACACAAAAAGGGAGGAGAGGAGCCAGGTGGAAGTCATTTTGTGTCTCCATTGGGGAGAAAGATGAAGGATAAATAAATTAAATAAAATTTTAAAAGAATATCAATAAAATAACAGATACGATTGCATCAAGATCACTTTTTGCATTGTTTTATCTATGCACAGAGGTACCTTGGAAACATGAGAGGGGAGGGCCAAAGGAACAAAAGGGCCAGAAACCTACTTGTTCTTATTCCAAAATTAATTTAGCAATTCCCTGATTAAACCAGAAGCAAGGAGGAGTGGCATATAGTACAGAGTGAATATCTGAAACAAGAAAGAAATGGAAATAGGGAATGGGGCAGCACTTAGGCAGTCACCTTCCAGCCTCCCCCATAAAGTGGTCCTCCAACATCTTGCTAACCAGGATTATACAAGTCAGTAATGCTTTCTAAATTCATTTTTATTCTCATCTTCATTTGTATTCTCCTTGCTACATGGCTTTGCGTGGCCTGGCCTAGTTATCCCACCATCTGCAGATGATGTGATATTTGGGCCAGCCTGTCTACCAATGGCCCTGAGGAATGAACACCTCTCTTTGTATCTTCCATTGAATCTCTTCATTTTCCATGAAGACCCTGGTTAACTTGCTAACCATTTATACATTATTATCTCTCTTTTACCCATTCCATACCTGTTTACTTTCCAGTTACAAACTTCAGATTGTAAGTCTTTGGGGCAAGAACTTCCCTTTTCCTTTATGGCGTATGATGCTGACTCAATAGTAACAGCAATGGGAGTTGTCAGCATGGAGTGCTCATATACAGATGGATGTTTTTGCTCCAATGGGGCAATCTCTAGTACAATAGTCACCAGAACAACCTGCAACAGTGGATCCACCATTCATACATTAGCAAATAGATGTTGCTTCTCCTTTCTCTTTCTCAAAAAAAAGCCCAGAAAAAATACGTTAAAAAGTAATGCCTGCTGAACTCCTAAGCATATTTACCAGAAAGTAAGTCTCATTGACCATAGTGGGACTTACTTATATTTATACATGTGTACAGGGCTTTTTTTCTGGGAAAAGAGGTGGTGGAACTCAGTAGTGGAACTCAGGACCGCACAATGACATCACTTTGGGTCAGCTGGAACAAGGGGGATTTTTTTAAAGTTTAAATCACCCTCAGTGAAAATGGTCACATGGTGGGTGGCCCCGCCCCCTGATCTCCAGACAGAGGGGAGTTTAGATTGCCCTCCGCGCCGCTCCATTGGTGCGGAGAGCAATCTAAACCCCCTCTGTCTGGAGAACAGGGGGGGCGGGACCACCCGCCATGTGACCATTTTCAAGAGGTGCCGGAACGCTGTTCTACTGTGTTCCTGCTGAAAAAAAGCCCTGCATGTGTAAGAATGTGCTGGCAATCCACTTTAAGCTGGAATGCAACTGAGTTGTAGGTCTCACTCTCAACCCACTAGTGATGCAGAGGCACTTGAGCTTCTTGTGTTTAAAGCGGCAGATGTTTATGCAAGACTGTGTCAAGTCTCTGACAACGTGACTGTGATGGCAGTGTTTTGCAGTATAAAACTTGGAAGGCCCATTCTCCATAATGAGACTTTCTGTATTTTCATGGCTCTGCATCACAGAGGAATATCAAACTGCTGCCTTTGCCACTTGGGTTTTTTACTGTCTTTGTGTAAAACTCCGTGTCATATCTAGGTCATCATCATCTTTTTTTCTTGGTCACTGCTTATTCATCTCTAATGATGGTAACCCCAGCCCTCCTCTCTCCTCCAAAGTGCTGCCTGCCAATACTACCTACACTTTGATCTTTAAAAAAAATACTGTTTTCCAAATTTCCAGCCAATTGCAGCATTATGAAAGATGGGCGACTAATGATCAATTTTTGAAAGATTACTAAGCTTAAATCCTCAAGACAAGACAGCAGTATGAAGCATGTAATTTTATCCCTGGGACATCCATTTTATGTCATTAAAGCACAATGTATAAGAGTAACAAGTATACTGTAACAGCAGTTATTTTGTCAAGCACAAGGCTTACAGAATTTTAAAGAGCACAAAAGAGTACAAACGGCACACTGTAAAACTCTAATCATGCAGTAAAAAAATATATCTCAAACAATCTTTAGTTTAGTGGTTAATGTGTTTTCCCCTTACAGGACTTAAAAGTTGTCTGCAAACTGTTATCATGCCATTGATTAAGACAGTTCTCAAAGGCAGACTTGGCTGTAGATCTGTGCACAAAGAAATGAGAAACCAAATGGCATCTAATGGTGAATCTTAGAAAATAAAATTGAAATGATGCTGTGCCCTGGGGGCAGCCAAATGAGATCGCTTTTAAAAGGCAAGCTACAAAGTTAACAAGGGAGGCACTAGCCCGCATTTAACCATAAGAGATCTCATGGGTGAGGCTCTTTCTAAGCATGGAAGAATTCTGCATATCTTCTTTGACAAGCCAGGGAAATGGAAGGAAGGTATTTTCAATCCAAGGTCAGTAACAGTAACTCACTTTGGAGAGGGATGCTAGGTTGAATTGAGCAAGGCTCCACCCACTGGTTTATTCTTTCATAATCAGAGTCAAGGCAAAAAGGCTCTTCTACCACTCTTCCATATTGAGGACAGCAACAGAAATGTTGCTAGAGCTGTTACTATGTACCTCATCTGTTCACCGCCAGGTCTTAGTTCAGTCTCAAGCAAATGGGAATAAGCAGGTTAGGTGTTTAGTAATGAGAGAACCCTGTTGGTACCTCTTTGCTGTTCCTATTACTGGTATGTGCAGCCTCCTTTTTATTAAGTGCATGCATGCTTTTTATGTGTCTTGGTGTGGCAGGGCTGGGCAGCATCCAGGTAGTCTGGAGCTTTAGGCCCTTGGTAGGTGAGCTGAAGGTTCAGAAGCAAGCCCTTTTCTCCCCAAAGAGCATGCCAGACTCACCATTCAGTTTGATAGCAGACATTTATTCAGGTCTTTGTACAATCAAGGCAAGGAAGTAGTTCACACACAGTACCCCTCCTATGGCTTGTCCTGAAACCCCTCTCTTTTCCTACATCGGCCACCTCAAGAAGCCTCTTGCTGCTGCTCTTAAATTCTGTATCTACCAGTAACCTGGCCTCCCCGTCTTGGTCAAAATGATGTCATCACTCTGCAGCAACACTCTAGGATTCTACCAAAGCAGCTGAGGAAAGGAGAGCAATTTGGTGAAATCCTAGCGTACTGCCCTGGCACAATGACCTCACCTCTGAGTTCCCCCTGGAAGTGACATCATGGCATCAACGCTCAGCCAATTAACCTGCCTTTGTGCCCCAAAATCTCCTGCTGGGTACCAGTGTTGAGCAGACAACCCCATGGAAATCCTTAATCACGTATCCCAATGTATTTTTAAACACCTAAAAGCAGTTGACCATGGCTCTTGTTGGAAAGGCTAACTTCCCCCTTGTGCCATTTACCAGTAGAAACCACTGTGCTCCCAGATGCTATTAGACTTGGCAGTGAAAGCAAGAAAAGCCCAGTATTTTCCTATATAATAGTTAATAGCCCCCTGCTTTTAGGTGAGCAGCCATGTTGGTCTCCAGTAGAACAGCAGGATGTGAGTTTAGTGGCACCTTAAAGACCAACAAGATTTTTAAGGTGTAAAGTTGTGGTGTCTGACAAAGGAAGTTCAGACTCTCAAAAGCTTACACCCTGAAAATCTTATTGGTCTCTTAAGGTGCCACTGAACTCAACCCACTGCTTGTTCAGCATTACTCACTGACATGCATTGCTCTCCCTTCCCTGAGTGCTTTTCAGTTGTTTTTTTAAAAAAACAACAACCTGGAGATCCAGTTACAGACCTCCTCTGTAACACATGACTTAGCCCTCAGTAATAAAAATTCAAAGACGTTTTGTTACATCTGAACATCAAGGCACCTTTTTGAGACCCCAACTATTTATTTCAATTAGTTTTTAGAGCATCAAAGTCTCCAGACTTCCTAAATTATAGTACATCTTTACTTAGTACATGGATGGAGGTGGGATGACGTACAATTGGTGGAGAGAAGAGGGGAATCCTGCTAAGAATATTAATACCAAGGCATACCATTCAGGTTACAATTGGTTCTAATTGGCAACCTTAAAGCTGTAAAATTCTAATTTACCTGCAGCTGAGTGGCATTCAGAGAAGTCAGAAATGATTTCCTTTTTTAAAAAAATGCTTCCATTCTACTTATTGCAAACCTGAGCCCATTGTGAAGGCATGGGGTAGACATATGTGCCAAGGGAAAAAAATACCTTTTAGAAAGTAATTTCCCCCCAATCCATAGTGTGTAACTATCATCCCTAATTCAGATTTTGGGAAACACACAGAGCAGAAAGATTTGTTTATGTGATTAGATGTTTTATAACTTGCTACAAGCAAGCATCAATATTAATGGACAGTGGTTATCCCACACTGATTCCACTGGGGTATAGAACTTCTCAGAAAATAAGAGCATTAAAAGTTAATCAGTCCATACTGGACATTTCTAATGAATTCCTAACAAGCATTATTTTAGTGTTGTGCCCATATTAGCTAAAACACAAGGAGGACCAGCTGGGCTCTTTGAATAACTAACATATTTAATAGTCCTGCTAGCTCTGATGAAATATCAGTAGTGGAATTCTGTTCCAATAGTGGCCAGTAGGGAAGAATTCAGGCCAAACTGCATGTTACATCTACCATGTGATCACCACGGGACACCAGCTGAGTGGGAACTACAGAGACCAGATTCAGATCAGGACTGTGGCATGGGGGTACGTGTGGATCCTCACCCCTTGCTATTTCACTTACCTGAAATGACCCCAGAGGTGTTATTTCCCTTGTTGGGGGATGCACATGTAAGCACTCAGTGTGTATGCAGCCCCTCCATTGGGAAAAATAATGTCTCTGGGGCCATTTCCAGTTGGGAAAATGGCACAGGGGAGGCAGGAACCCTGCCTTCCTTTACACCATGGCCTTGCTCTGATTCCAGGAAACTTGCAGGTGTCATATGGCTGCCACTCCCTGTGGTGATCTTGTGGTAGATATAACGTGTAGTTTAAACCCTAATTGAAACAGGAGGGGTTAAAGACCCCCTTCTGCAACATGTTTACAGTACAATCCTAAGTAGAGTGACACCCATTGATTTCAGTGGAATTTGAAGGGTATAACTCAGTTTCAGATTGAACTTTTATGTGCTCTTTTAAATACTCCAGTTGCCATATGAGCATTAGAAGGCAGGGCAGTTTGCCAGTTCTGTGTCTATTTTCTTTAAATGTGTTTGCAATATTTTTAGAAGGTAAATCTCAGATTAAACTTGTAGAGAGTTGAGACCCAGAATAATTACAATAGACTTGATAGCAATGTGTTGTGTGTGTGTGTGTGTGTGTGTGACATGACTGGCTTCTTGAAGGCCATTTCAGCCGGTGTAGTTTGTGACCATTAATTGATTTTATGATGGTTTCTGCAGCAATTTAAAGCCATATCTTTAAGAGTTTTATGACTGTCGCATGATATATGGAGAACATTAGATGGAAAAGCTCACACAGTGGCTCTTGACAAAGAGCAGAAGTGGATTACGATGGCTTCCCTTTGTGCGCTGGTAGCAAGCCAATCAAGGCCAGAATTACAGGCTGGCTGCCACCTGCCTGTCTGGGGAACTCAACCATGTGCAGCTGCATACAAAAAGAATGGAGTCCTGCACTGGAAAAGCAAGTGAGTATTAAGTCAGGGGAACCATCTGAGACCATCTAAATCCAGGTATTTTCTTCTTGCGTTCCAAATGGCTGACCCCTCTCCACTGTCTCTTTTAACTGGCCCAGACGTACCAAAAAAACCCCAAAAACTGTTTGCTTAGGTGAACCCTGGATAAGAATTCAAACCTTCAAACGTGAGCAGGTTTGCGTGAAATCTCAACCTTGAATTTATATATGGCTTCTATCAAAACTATCAATATATTTCTGCTATCAATATGGGGGGGAACAGGTGTGCCAGAAAATCTAAGGGTTGTTTTTTCCTCTTTACTTTCCTCCTTTCTGAAAATACAGGTTGTGTACAGATGACATCTTTTCAAGGTAATGGAAATAGGATTGTAGAGTTATTCACATGTTCATTTTTCTATCTTTCTACAAGCTTCAGTCAAACTGCTCTTAAAGGTGTACATAGTAATTACATATCTATTTGGCCCTCTGAGTTTTACATACATATGTAAATATCTTATATGATTTTCTGCCCTAAGATATGAGCTTGTAACATGATACTGAATATAATCCAAGGATGTGATAGAGCTCCCTCCAAGAACATCTAAATGCACTCACTTCTCTGACCTAATTCTTACTGAGATGGTCAACATGGACTTTACCACATCAGACTGCAAGCAGTGATCTCACAGGTTAGAATACTTCTACTTTTGGCAAAAACTGCCCTTCATATAAAAACTCAGATTGGATTGGGGAATAAGGGCTATAGGAACTAGCTAGGAGGAACAGCGCCATTTCCAGATGGGGTTTCAAGGAGGTGAAACAGGAAAAAAAGGTGTTTCCTCATAAACAGCTGAAGCACTTATATCCTTGTCAACAAGTCCACATGCATTTTAGTGTGTATGAACAGATGGCAACAATAACATATAAAGGGAATGAGAAAAATCCTTAATAGGAAATAACTGTTATACATTGCCCCATATGCACTTCCTGTGCCTTGTCATGCCCACAATTAGAGATGGGCATGAAATGGGAGAAAACGAAACAAGTGTTTCGTGGTTTGTCGCATTCCAAGAAACACAAATCACGAACTTTCATGAAATTATCCTGTTTTGCAAAATGATTTGTTAGTTTCATGATTCGTCAGAACCCAGGGCACTTCAATGGTCCCCTTCATACCCAGAGATGCCAAACTTGCAGGGAGACTTGAGCAGGCTCTCCTCCACCCACCCTCACCCAACAAGCCAGCAAGAACAAATGATCTAAATAAGAATATAAGCAAAGAAAATTAAAGAAAAAAAAGTAGGCCTCAGTCAAGCTAGGCCCCAGAGCCAGGCAATGGCCTGAGACTGGGGTTGGGTGGGGTGGAGGAATGAAGGCACCCTCACCCAATGACCTTCCCAGCAAGGTCAAGAACTGAAAATAAGAAAGAGGTTTTTCAGTCTCTTTTAAAGCAGCAGCAAATCCAGTCGAAAGCTCCCAATTCCACTCTCTCACTCCAAATCTCAGCAACAGGTCCTCCCTCTCCCTGTTACTGGAACTGAAAAGCACGAGGCAGAGAGCTGTGCCTTATATAAGAAAAGTTCACATAGAGCAGAACAGGAGGTTTCTGGTTGGCAGACAGACCTGCCTAACAGGGTTTGGAGGGATGAGATTGGTGTTCTCATGGCTACAGAAGGCCCATCAGTTGGCTAGGGGATTAACCCCCCTGCTCCTCGCTGTATAGGGCAGAATGGAAGCTCTCCAGTTGGCAGGGAGAGCTGCCTGTCAAGGTTATGTGGGCTAAGATTGGGATTTCCAATGGCAACAAAAGGTCTGCAGACATTCTGGGCCTATATTGCCTAGAGAATCAATGGATCGGCACCAGCCTGTCTGGCATCATGAATCATTCATGAATCGAATGAATCGGCCCCAAAAGTCGTGAATTTTGTGAAAACGGCAGTGCCACGAAACGCGTTTTGTGAAACACAGATTGGCCTGATTCGTCATGAAATTTGATTTGTATTTCGATTCGTGCTCATGTATACCCATAATCATTGTAGTCAGGGCCGGCTCCAGCGTCACCGACACCTGAGGCAGCTTAACAGCTGCCTCTGTGCGCATGCACGCACACACGTGTGCTGGACTGCATGATGATGTCACTGCATGTGACATCATCACACAGGGCGGGTGTGCGCACTGGGGGCCTTCCAGCCCTCCTGTTCAGTTGCTTTGCAGGCCAGGCGCAGCCGGCCACCCTGGCCGCCGGCTGTACCTGGCCCACAGAGCAACTGAATGGGAGGCTGCCCACTCAGCTGCCTCACGCTGCCACCGCCAGCACGCGCTCCTGGCCGGCAGCAGCAGCAGCAGCTCTATGGCATGCACCCCTGCCCCCGGGCTGGTGCAACTCTGGCACCTTAGTGCCCTGAGGTGGCTGCCGGGCCGGCCTCAATGGGCAGGCCAGCCCTGATTGTAGTTAATAGAAAACGTTCCCCAGGCATGATAAAAGCACTCGTGATTTTGCCAATGCACCCGGAGCCAAGAGAATCTTGGAAACAAGTGAGTTGAAGGTTGTTGTGGGTTTTCCGGGCTGTATTGCCGTGGTCTTGGCACTGTAGTTCCTGACATTTCGCCAGCAGCTGTGGCTGGCATCTTCAGAGGTGTAGCACCAAAAGACAGAGATCTCTCAAGTGAGTCTCTCAGAGATCTCTCAAGTGAGTTGAATTTAGGGTGGACAGTAGTCACTACTCCCCCCCCTCCCCAATACACAGAAATTGGATGGGAGACCTCCAACAAAGACCAGAGTTGCAAAGGCAGGCAATGGCAAACCACCTATGTTAATCTCTTGCCAGGAAAACTCCACAGGGGTTACCGTAAGTCAACTCTTACTTGAGGGCACTCTCTACCACCACCATTATTCTAAAAAAAAAAATCTTTAAACAAAAGATGTCATGTCTGACTGTATTTAGGGGGGGGGGAAACCTTAAGTGAGCAAATCACTGATCTTGGTGAGCCAGAGTATGCACACCCCACCAACTACAGCTCCATAATGGTTCTAACTTAGTCTTTTCATGCCATTTTCCTATGTGTAGGAAACAAACGCACAGGGCCTCTTAGAGGATGCAGGGATGCAAACAAATCTCAGAGACTTCTCAGGTGCCCTGGGAAATAATTGACAGTGGTTTGAAACTAGGATTGCCAGTTCTGGGTTGAGAAATTCCTGGAAATTTGTGGTTGGAGCCTTGGGAGTGATCTCTGCAGGCTATAATGCCATACAGTCCACCCTCCAGAGCAGCCATTTTCTCCAGGGCAACTGATCTTTGTAATCTGGAGATCAGTTGTAATTCTGGGAGATCTCCAGGTCCCTCATGGAAATTGGTGACCTTATCTGAAACACAGCGCAGCTAAGAACTTCTTGTCCTTGGTTCATTTTACAGTGCACGCTGTTGACTATTCCTTTTATTATTTCCAAAGCCCATAAAGTTAACTATGAATTGCGTTGGGAACACAGTTTAGAATTCTGTTTCTCAGTTTTGCCCAAAGATAAAATCAGCTTAGATGAACTAACTGCAGGAGTCTGTAGCGTACACAGATTAGGCAAAAGAGCTTGCACTGCATTTTTGCTACCAGCTTCTGTCCTGGTACTCACAAGCCCTGACCCTTCCCCGCCCCGCCCCGCCCCCGGCCCTATCTCAATGCTGTCTATTGCACTTCTGCAGGAAGAGGTTAAATCTTCACTGAAAATATCATCCTTCAGCCCTATGCATTTGTTGAGGTTGCAAGGGGAAAGTTTTCTTTGAAGTCGGCTGTCATCCCAGCAAAACTGCATTAAGAAGCTCAAATTAAATATCTGTAGTAGTACATATCAGTAGGGAGTCAAGGCTGAAAAACAGATTACAGCTTTGGGGTACTGGGGTGGGGGGAGAAATATGATGATGGCTGATTTTTTTTAAAAAAAAAAACTCTTCCCCATAATTGATGGTGATTTAAAATATTGCTGTGATTCACTTGCATGGAAATTAAAACAGCTTAGAATTTTGGATCCAAATTATCTGAATGTGATCTGACACACCACTACTGGTCCAGCAAAACTGATTTTTTTATTATTATTATTCCTGGTAGTACATTCAATTACTGAGATACTATCATTTTGAATATTTTCCTGCCATAAAGACTCTCTCCCTTAGGGATTTTATAGAAAGAGGCTTATTTAATGTGCCTTCCCTTCTTCTACTTTACTCCATCACCACCCCCCGACACACGCTTCAGAAATAAAAAAGCTGGCTAAAAGAAAATGTAGGCCTGAATGGAATCAGGGAGTAGAATGTATGATGCAAGAAAGCAGTATATTTATTTCCCAAGGACATGGCAAACAGAAGCGAAGATTTGGATCAAATGGGACACTATTAACACAGCTTATTTTTGGGAAGGGAGAATATGGAGCACTGTTTAGTAGAGGTGGCCACAGAGCAGAAAACGGACATAATTTTACACAGTCTGGCTCAGTTCAACATTCACAAAAAAGTGGGTTGTGGGATGCACATTTTTCATGGACCCACAACTTTTGGGCTGGTCTGTTGGTCCGTTGGGTTGTGAATCCAGACATACTGGCACCAAGCAATCAATTCCCTAGCCAATGGAGGGGATGTCCATGGACCTTCTCTGGCTGTCAGACAGAGAACTCTCCATTGGATGTATCAGGGAGGAAAAACCCGTCAGGTTTCCTGAGCGGGGTGGAGGGCTAAAAAACAGGGGTTCCACACCTCTGCTGAGATCTTACAGCTCGGCCTGCCAGGAAGGGGGCATCTATGAAAAGGGTGGGTGGGAAATCCCCACTTTGGGAGCCGTGGCAGAATTTCTTGCTGTCAGCCAAAATAAAGTCTTTCCTGCCTGTTTGTTCCCCGCCACCTCCAATCTCCATTATTCCCTATGGGGAAAACTAGGTGGCTGGGGGTGGCATTTTCCAAGCAAAATGCACAAAATTGGCAGCAGACCTACTCCTCCCTGTCCTTTCAAGACTCATCAAGTTTCAGGGACATTGGGCTTTGGGGAGGGCACTTTAGAGCCCCCCAAAGAAGGCGCACACAGCCACCCCATTTGTTCCCATTGTGAGGAAAAATCTGACAGGAACTGATCCTATTCAAAACCAAATTATTCAGGAGGGGTTTTTAACACAGCAAAGTTGGAAAAGCACATAGCCCTGCTGCTCCAGGCTCCATCCCAACAAAGATGGGTTTGGCCCACTGGTTTCAGCCTCCATCTCCTAGCTGTGATTCAGCCCAAGCAGGGATATTCAGTTTTGACTGCAGAGGTGGGACAAATATATTCAGCCCTTATTATCAATGTAATGTTATAAGCATGCACAAAAAAAATTAAAAGGAGGAATGTGCTGTGACATCACTGATGATGCCATCGATGATGACAGCACTTGATAGAACAAAATAAACTGACTCACTACTGTAAATGCAAAGGGAGGGCAGAAATGTGGAAGAACCATAACCAAACTGATTCCAATGTTTAGAGATGGACTTCTTAGAAAATCAGGAATAAGTCAAGTGTGTGGAAAGGCCTCTCTTCAGGCAGGCCCTTACAGATCACCAGTTATTTCCCATCACTGTTGCAACCATCAGGATGGATCGAGCAGTCTTTACATAGCCAGAATATTTTAGGTTCCAGAATGTATGTATGTATGTATGTATGTATGTATGCCATTTCTAGTCTGCCTTTCTCACTGAGACTCAAGGTGGATTACAAAGTATGAGATTAGTACAATCCATATCAAGTAAATTTCCATACAGTATCAAGGATATTTCCACAAACAATGCCATAGGGTAAATAGATACAAATTTAAAAAGACATAGCGTTAACAAGAATCCAATACAAAGTAGAAGAAAATACTGGAACAGAACATAATCACTTCTAGGATTGACATTAGACAATTTAAGGCACAGGTAGTACATAGGAGTACATATTTAAAGCAACAGATAATATGTAAGACAACGTAATGGTGAAGTCTATGGTCCCTAACTCGTTAGTGAAGCATCTAAGACCCCATCCCAAAAATATAGCCCTCCCATTTGAGTAAAAAGCCTTTTTGAATAATTCAGTTTTGCATTGTTTGCTGAAAGCCAGGAAAGTGGGGGCTCTCCTGACCTCCTCAGGCAGGTCATTCCACAGGATATGGGCCACCACAGAGAAAGCCCGTGTATGGGCTGCTGTTGATTTAGCCCATGTGCAGCCTGGCATGTCCAGGAGAGCCTGTTCAGATGAGCAAAGATGCCATGGATGAACATAGGGAGGGAGGCAGTCCCGCAGGTATGCCAGACCAAGGCCATGAAAAGCTTTGTATGTAATAACCAATAACTTGAACTGAGCACGGTAACTGAGAGGTAGCCAATGGAGTGACTGTAGGATGGGAGTGATGTTCATGCTCCTGCTCGTTCCTGATAACAGTCAAGCTAACAGTCGAGCTGCAGCATTTTGCACTAATTGGAGCCTCCTAGTTAGCTTAGATGGGAGACCTATGTATAATAGTCAAGCCTTGATGTTACCATAGCATGGATCCAGGTGGCTGTGTTGAGATAAGAAGCTATCTTCCAAGCAAGAATGAGGTTGTAAAAAAAAAAATGTCATAGTCATTTCATTTCCTGAGGACTTGATCTTGCAGATAGGTGTGTACGGCTTCCATACAGCACATGACCATTCAGTCTTAGCCTGTTGTCCATTGACTCAGCAGGCCACTCTTTCCCTCCATTTTGTTTATTTCAAATGCTAACTCTTTTTAGAAGTAACTGTGTCAATAGTGTTGCTTATACTTTTTAAAAGAAGCTAGAATTTACAAGTGATGGCTTTTAACACTTATATATAAGATGGGATTTGAATTCAGAGAGATCTTGTTGGTGAGAATTGTTGGAAATGTGGTAAGATGAAATTTAATAAGACAAATTGAAGATGTGAGGGGGAGATCAAGAGCACAAACAAAACTTGGAGGTAGTAAGCTAAACAAAGACAGTGCAGTAAGGTGACGGAGAGGGCTGTGGATCATGTTCAGGTAGTCAGCTGCCATTGTGGTGGTTCAGCCTAATGTACTCACAGACTGTGTGGCACAAGAAATAAATCTTAGGCTGTTCACCACACTTAAAATTAGTTCGCAGGCCTCAGGCAGTTGCAAATGGAGTGCTACGTTCGTCCTGAGCTGTTGTAATTCATGAAAATGTAAATGCAAACAGGGAGAAGAACAATAAAATCTGTGGCAAGATTTTGGGGATTTGTCCCCTGAGTTATGTTGTGGAGAGACTAAGTATTATTGTCTATACAGTTCAAAGAACAACATAGGGAAGTCCCAAACAGATGAAAGCCCTTATGAAACATTCTAGTTGGTTGTTTTTCTACCACATTGTATGGCTCTGATTCCACAAGCAGCGTCTAGACTCACATTAACTCTAGTCAGATCATTGGTGACCATTGGCACAATGGTTAAGTGGTTGGGAAGTAAATCTGCACTCTGCTGGTTTGAATCCCACTACTGCCATGAGCTCGGCATGCAGCCTTGGGTAAGCTACTCCTCTCAGCCTCAGCTGTATTGTAAACTAATAACCATGATCGTGTTTACTGCTCTGAGTAGACCACTAATCTGCCTAAAAGAGCCGTATTTAAGTAGTAGTAGTAGTACTACTACTACTACTACTATTATTTGAATTATCTGAAACACAATCAACAAT
Organism: Eublepharis macularius; assembly: GCF_028583425.1. Taxonomy (NCBI): domain Eukaryota; kingdom Metazoa; phylum Chordata; class Lepidosauria; order Squamata; family Eublepharidae; genus Eublepharis; species Eublepharis macularius. Next base: position 209,159,752 of record NC_072790.1, read on the forward strand.
AAGCAGAGGTCACAAGTTATTATTGATTGGCCTTGCGAAGCTGATACAAGTTTCCATCAGTGACCTAAGTATCAACCAGATGTCGGTGTAATATGTATGCTGTTCCAAGTAGCACTGTCTTTTGCAGTTCTGATGCTGTTCCAAGTAGCACCGTCCTTTGCAGTCCTGTTGTTGTTGTTAATGCAGACAATCACCAATGATCTGAGATGGACTATATGAATCCTCCTTCTGTATCTTGGGTCAGAGCCATTCTGTGTGATCATGCAGTGCATAATGAGAATGCAGCAGTGCAGGGATCAAATCCAACCCCTAGGCTACTCTCTTGTCCCCTAAGCAGATAATTGGTTTTGTCACAGAGGATGAGACCAGAACTATATATTATTGCAGGATGGGGACACAATTCCTCTAATTCTTCATGAATATATTATTCTGATTCCATGTGCACATCTCCCATCTTGTTCAGGGCATAACTGTTGACATTGTGTGATGTCATGACATCATTTCAGCAATAACCTGTAAGTGACATCACCAAGATACTCTAAGAATTTCCTGTATCTCCTAAAGTGTCATAGCCAGTCTCCACACCCTTACTTCCTATTGGTTGCTGGCAACCAAACGTCTTTGTAACAGAAATTTGCATGCTGTCAATATTTCATTTTTACTAAAAAGAAATGTTTGAAATGCCCCCATTTCACTTTTTTAAAACAAAGTTTAACTTTTTATTAGGAAGAATTATATGAATCTTATATGAATTATATCAATCTTTTTAAATTATTTCCACATATTCTCTCTTTCAAGGTCTACTTAAAATGCTTTAATGATGCTGTTCATTTGGCCAACCAGCCTTGAGCAATGCCACAATAAATACTACAATTTTTTTTAAAATATATATAAAATATAAACCATTTTAAAATGTTCTGACATTATCATATTTAAAATCCGTTGAGCTTAAAAACATAAGCAAAAAATTGGCTACAGCCAGAGTTACTACTAGGTCGACACCTTCCAGAAGCATTTTTACCCTGGCCGTTTTCACACTACTAACCTGCTTCCGTGATGTTGCGAAACATCATGCAAAAAACGCGGAAGATAGCATCTTCTTGCAAGAGTTTTGCGTGACATTGTGCAAAACTCTCGCGAGAAGACGCTATCTTCTGCGGTTTTTGCGCAATGTTTCGCAACATCATGGAAGCAGGTTAGTAGTGTGAAAACAGCCCTTGTCTGGTATGGCCAACCCTTCACTGTCGCAGAAAATAGGAGTCTATTTAAAATATGAAACAAAATAGTATTTACAAAACTTGAATTGTTATTAGCCCATAGCATGTTCCCATTTTGCCACCCTGAGAATACACTGAATTAGCTTTTAATTGTTCTTTCCTTCATGATTTGCAGAGATTTGATTTAGAATTACACATGCCACCAATAAAAGAAAAGTCATTGTAATAAAAGTCAAAGTCCAGTTTAATCATTCCTTTGATTTCCCACAGAGGAAGAGAAAAAATAGTGGGTCTGATACTGTTTCTTTTATAAATTTTGTGCAATATAACAATTTTGCAATGTCTGGCTTGTGATTTCAGTTACATAATTACTGCCTCTTGAGAAACCCCCACAATTACCACAAAGCTATTCTTGCCAGTCTGAAGCTTCTCAAATTATTCCATGTAAAATTCCACAGGGACTAGATGCATGTCGCCCTCAAATGCCCTTCAAGGACACAAAAGGAGGGTTGGTTATAGGATCGTTCTATAATTTAAAATTTTCATTATTAAACACCAGTCAGAGAGAAACTGAAATTAATATGAATTGCATAAGTCAAGATTCAGACCTCCTTGGCAATCATGTTGTTTGGCCTGGAGGCTTGCCTATCTAATCCCAGATGTCCATGGACTGGTTACAGTGAATGCAGTAACAAAGGAAATGTGTTTGAAACATACTCAACAGCCTCTTTATCCTTATTTTACATATCCCAAAGTAAACCCTGGCACTGAAAAGTTTCACTTCAAAGGATCTTGTGCAAGAGATATTCCCTGGTGGATTATTCACCACAGCTATGGGCTGAGTGGAGTACTGACAACAAGAAAACTCTCAGGAGCATCTGATGCAAATAATCACATTTATATTCATTTTGGAAAATAGTAGGGAAATCCTCTACCAAACAGCTACATAATTAAAAACAGAACGCGTATTCCCGAACATTGCACACCCAATGCACTAAACAAACCATACCTTTCTGTAGAAGTATTTGTGCAACGTGAGGGGGGAAATTAACTGTGCACATCAGGAACAGTTTCTATCAATGCAGCACAATGTTCCTCACACAAAGTGTATGTAGATACATTTTCATTGCTTTCTATCAGATGTCTTCATTAATAAACATATGAAGCCCATGGAGCTTAGTGACAATTACCTCACTAAGTTCCAAGGCACATTCTGTCATCTGCAATATTGATTTTGAGCATTCTTCAGAAAAAGCTGAATTCACAAGAGCATTATGCACATGATACCAGGTAATGAGCAAAGTCATCTCTTGTTGCACACATACACCAACAGTCCCTTGCACCAACATTAATATTAGCGTACTATATATTGTTATGCATATCACTTGTAATTATTATAAGCAGGGAACCTGCAAGTATTTGTAGGGGAATCTTATCCCCCCACTATTTCTTCTTTTTCTTCCCTGAAAACCCCCAAACCCCTCCTCTCTCCCTGCCTCCTTCTCTCCTTCCTGCAAACCAACCAACCTACCTTTATCTTCCCACTCCTCATCTCCAGCTTTCCCTCCTTCTCTTCCTCTAGCAGTAACTCCCTGGGAAGACTCTGTGTGGTTCCAGCTGCAGAGTTTGTCCAGGCTCAGTTGCACTGTGGGAAACCTGCAAGAACTTCCCTGAAGCCCCCATAGCCTGTCCCCTTTTCCTGCCTCTTCTCCTTCCCACCACCAGCCAAACTACCTTTATTCCCTCCCAGTAATTCACACCCCCTGTAATCCTCCCCAAGTAATCCAGAACTTCAAAATTTGAAAAGAAATCTGACATAGTAAACTGCAAAATGAGCCAGTGTCCCAGCCCATTTGGATTTTTCATCAGACTACAAAATGCTGACTGGTTAATATAAAGAAACCTCTAATTTGCATAAGCATGAGTTTCTGTTCTGTAGACATGTCTGTATATCACCTGATGTTTCTTGATTAATAAATCAGTTAATAAATGGAAGGTGAAGTGACCCCTCATTTAGACATGCTTCAGCCACCAAGTGAGGAGGAACATTCATATGCGGATTGTCTTTGTGTGTTGTAAAACCCAAGTTCAAATTAAATATCCATGTTATAAGATGCAGCACTGCAACTGCATCTGTGACACAATAGATGGACTCAAATATGATGCAATGCTATTACACTTGGCATTATGCATGCCTGGTATTTTCATATGCCACATTTTTTTAAAAAAGGAAAAACGATAATTCCTGATGTGGTTGGGTTTTTGTTTTGTTTAGCGTTTTAGTAGCAAAAATGAATTTTGAATTTACAGAAAGACTTGGGGAGAGAGGAACATTTGATACAGAAGCTCTAATTTCAAGTCACAGTCACAATCATTTTCAACCCTGTGCTTAAAGAAAAACGGGCTGCTTGAGAGGAAGGCAACTCAGAAGCGGAAACCCTGCTATTACTACTGCTATTACTACTGCCTAGCATGTTCCTAAAGCCGCCGCCCCCAAAGGAACCAGAGCAGTCATCCATTTGTAAGAGTAATCATTAGGTGTCCTCTTTGCAGTTTCCTATATAATCCTAGAGTTTGGGGGAACTTCTTTCCTTTACCAGTTGTCTTCGTACTGAACAATATAATGCCTTCTGTCATATTTCATCTTCTGAAGATTGTAGTCCTGCATCTATGACCAACTTATCATTGCAGAAAAGAAAAGGTAACCACCATGTCATCTGAGGTCAAAACATACTTGCATTGTTTCCTTGTCAACGAAAAGGAAATAGGACACTGCCTGTCTTTGCAATCATCAAAGGGTACGATGCTTAAAGTTCCATGTATGAAGTTACAGTGGTTTTCTTTAGGGCACAATCTGCATAGCAGCCCATATTGTTGGGACATGATTACAGGGAAGGAGCAGAGGAGGGAGGGTCTGTGAACATATTGTGTACCAGTAACTTGCTGTGTCTCTGGAAAGATTTCTACAGAGTCATCCTAAACCCACTGATTTCAGTGGACTTAGAAGAGTATAATTTTGCTTTGGATGGCATTGGCAGTGGCCTACAGAAAATGATAACATGATGTGTTCAGGCCCGTGCTATTTGTTGAACCTTTGTATGTACAGATGAGTCATGGCTACATGTCCATGGCATGGAGGGAGCTCTCCCACACACAGTCATCATCTGATAGTACTCATAAGCACACTCTCTTCTCCCTCCAAATATCACAGTGCATATTGATGCCCATTATTGGTACTGCCTGGTACTATTTATTGTGGTATCCCCAAGCATGACAGTGGTCCAGTTATGCCAACAGACCTTGGGGCTTGGATGCAGACCTTCTACAGATGAACCAAGTTAGTAAAAGCAATTTCTATCACCTTCCCTCAGCATATAGCTGCATCCTCAGAAAGAAAATGCTGGGAATCAAAGGACCCTCTAGAACAATACAGATGCTACAGGGTTGTAGCATGAAGTTCTGCCCATTCTATATCAGGATCCAATTTTGGGGGCTCTCCATGTTAAAAGACATAGTGTTTTCAACAACCTGCCTGTGCCCTACCATTTAATTTCCTTAACAGTTTAAGTTTTCTCACTGCATTTCAACCTTTACTTCCAAAGCATCTGCATTCTCTTTATGTTTACTCCTTTATGCAACAAGCCACCTTTATTCTTGATGTTTCTTTGTGTGTGGGGAGAAACCAAACCCTTTTCATGCTTCTGTCTGTTTATACAATCCTAAAATTTCAAAGCCCAATGGTGCTGTGTGATCACAAAACATGTATGCACAAAAACTTTGGGGCTTTTAATTAAAGGAAATGATTGGACATTTTGAATTAGATGAAATGCAACCAGAACGGATCTAAGTTCAAAAAGGCAGCTACAGGTTCCACAGAAATTTCCTAAAGCTAAAACACATGAACATACACAAAACTATTGACCAGTCCAACCAAACAGCAGCTTTGTGCATGACCATCACTTTGAAAAAAGACCGCAACTTCATACACATGGTTCAGATCTAACAACCAACCAGAGTTTGTGCTAACCATTGCTTGTGTTCCTAGTATGATACTCTTACAGCATGGTTCCCAAACAAACACACACACAAATCTTGGTTTTGCTCCTTTCCACCTCACCTGCCTCCCATCAGAATTCCTTCCTTGCTAAAGTGCAGTTCTCAATAGCCACCTTGTAATTTCTTTGTCAGAAATCTACACAGTTTCTAAATGCTACAGTAAATGCTTGCTGTAATTTCAGAACAGGGAAACCCTTCTGAAATCAATCCAATGGTACAAAATACATCATGAAATCAGGCTCCATACTTATATCTCAATTTTTCCAAAATAGATTTCTCCATGCAATGAAATACTAATTGAATGTGGTGAATTTGCAAGAAGCTGAGCCATGGGAGGGGGGGGATCAATGTGGTGTTTCCCCCCTCAAAAAGTCCCAAATGTTTACTATGATACTCAGAACAATGTGGGGTTACATGTTAAGCAGATCTATAATTTCACCCCTTTTGGCAAGACAGGTTTTGAACTTCAACATATATAACAGAAAGATAATTAAGATTTGCAACAAGAGAGGCTGCAAATCAGCTTTCTTGGGTTTCTTGGGTATTCCCATGTTCAAATTTCTTGTCATATACAACACAGGGAAGGTTTAGTGAGAACTGTCCTGTACATAGTGGGAACTGACACCCATCTCTGTGATCATGGCTGATGAAAAAGGAACAGTTACCACACAAGTATAGCTTAGTGATCACTAGCTTGCGTCCATCTAAAGAAAGTACACAGTTCCATTGGTTGAGTGCCTGGATGGGACACCCCCAAGTATCCTAACTAACCAGTTCCTCTGTAAACCTCTGAACCTCTCTAAATATACATGTTCTTATCAGAGGGCTTACCTAAGGAAGTTTCACATGCAGCACACACCCTCAGTGCATTCATTGTACTGACTCACCCCAGATGTTTTCAACACCCAAATGTGATTCTTGAGACTTACGTCATTGGTAAAATGATCTTGAGATTTATTCAGATGACATTTAAGTAGAAAAAGCATTAAATTCTTTTTTTTAAAAAAATTATTTGACAGAGCATTTTGTGTCACATAAAGCAACTTGACGTAGGGAAGATAATGTGAGTTGTCAGCGGCTTCACAGTAATTACAACCCTCATGATATAATGTTACAAAATTACAATACTTCTTAAGAAAATGAGATCTGAAAGGATTTTTCCTCACCAAAAATGAGGAGAGAGGAGGGGGAGGGGAAAATCTCATGTACTACATTTAATGAAAAGATGATATTCAAACATTTGCATTAGGTAGAAAATTTCAGTATCACAATTCCATAGTCCCCCCCCCCCCCGTAAAATTTCTACTGCACAATCTCTAATGTAGTGCTTCAGTCATGTGCGTCCTATGAGCATAGCAAAACAATTTTTTTAAAAAATCTCTGCAGAGTTTGCCAGTTCAATTAATTATATAATATTAAAACAATGCACCATTTTAGACACTTGCTTCCAAGGCTAGTGCCCTACAGCCTTTCAGACTTCTAGAAAGAGAAAGAGAGACGCAGTCTCTAATGTACTCACGGTCATTGCACAGCGTTCCACTGAAGGAGGTCATGCTACAGTCACAACTGAAGCCATCCCACTGCTGCAAGCAGACGCCTTGGTTCGCACATGAGTCCTCTTGGCACGTAGTGCTGGGCCCTAACAAGAACATACACACAGAAAAGGAAACTTGGGCTTTTGTCTTTCACAGGCACTGTATTTGCCACTGGCTCACACAGGGTAGTTGCCAACATCTCAATATTTAAAGGGTGAACTGAGGAAAAGAACAGACAGTAGGATTGGTCGAGATCTTTTTTTAAAAAATTTATGACAGGGCATATAGCTTTGCTTCATAATGGTGAGGTCCATGAAGAGATGAGTTAATTCAGAAATATGACTTTAAAAACCCAAACAGAAGCAGATAGTTTACAAAATGAGGTATGCTGTCAACATTGCTAATTTCATTGTACAGTATTTTTTATTCCTTCTCTCCAACATGGTAAGTTCTGCCAGGTACCATGAAAAACAGGATATAAAACTACTTTTAAAAGATTAAAATTAAAAGCATGTTAAGGGGGGAAAGTACTGCCATCCAAGCAATGATTTGGTGAAGAGCGATGCCTGTAAGAAGTCAAGAGACATTTGACCGGGCTTATTATTATTATTATATTTTGTGCAGATTTAGTCACAAGAATGTTGGCAAGTATCATTTCACATGCTTAACTTATCCCATGCAGAGGGGTTGTTTCTTTTTTAAGGGGGAGAAAAATCTGCAAAGTAAAGCACCAGCATGCTCAAAAGTGACATACACGTGATAAACAAAACTATTCTATTTCTAGAGACTCATCAACTAGACCACTGGGGGGATGGGAGGGGGAAAGAACTTAAAGAAAAAGGCATGATCAAAGCACTAAAGCAATCACTTTACAGATAAACACAAGACTGAAAGCCTTTATGCAGAATATCCTGCAAGAGGAAGGTTCTTGCATCGCTTTTTGAAAGGGGAAGAGAGAATCCATATGCAAAACAACATATGCCAGCACAGGAAGGCGAATGGAATGATCCCCAATGCACATTCTGGGTTTCAGTCTTGTTTAATATACACAAGGGCTATCTACCTTGCAAATCAGCTTTCATCAATGCAACTTTGCCAGCAAAATAAAAAAAAGCAAAATATATTAAACGTTAGTAAGCAAATATCAAAACGGCAGCAAACATAGAAAGACCATTCAGAGAAGGTGCATGCTGCTCTTAAAGAGGAAAAGAAATTCCACGTAATGCAAATAAATTAACGCTAATAGACATAAATCTCCAGGCAAGCCAAAATGAGAATGCAGTAATTTGCCAGCATTTACTACAAATATAATGGTTAATTGAGCTGATGACATGTAATGAAGGAAAATTAAAAGCATTTCTTTTCATCGGATAGATGTGAATGCATTAGCTGAGTGAATGCATGGTTTAAATCCTGGCTAGCCATTTGTCATGCTCAGAGACAGTCAAGTACGTCATTAGTACATTATTCTCTCCCATCTTCCTCTCATCTTGATCTTCTGCTGGAATGGATACCAGATTGACATTTACATCAAGAATCACATATTCCCATTCCCAGGTATGCAGTGGTTGCTCTCCCTCTCCCAGCATGCATTGGACAAAAGCAGAAATAAAGCTCTAAGATTTCACTTCATCTTTCAAATATCACATACTTCCCCCCTTATGCAAGTAGTTCTCGCCTGAATTAATGAACCTGTTGATTTGGAGGCATTTGTTGACTCAGTAAAACTTATAGTCAATTGTTTAGTTTTAGGTAAGGTTAGGATTGTGAGAAAGGTAAAGAAAGGTATTACCCATACCAGAAAGTTGCGTAGGTAAATGGCTTCAGGAAATCAGAAGACATCTCAGTTAGTGCTCAGACTAAGAAGTCATGCCAGAGTCAACGGCTTTATGGAACATGGTAGAATTCCATTGGCCTCTGGTATCTCCTGGGCTCTACTGAGTTGGTAGCTGCATTACCTATCTCTGGTCATTCACAGCAGTGGTGTTGAAGCACAAGCCAGAAGCTTTCTGAAGGGGGAAGCTATTGCTATCCAGCAAGACCCCTGAGCCTTGCTGCCAAATCCCAGATTCGAGAGACCCATTGCTTCTTGTAAGTATTCCATTTGTCAATGTTACAACTGATCTCCTGGACTCAGTAAAAGATTTAAGAAGTTGGGTCACCTGATTAGCTGAAGAAAGGGCAGATTCTAAAAGATACTGTCAATGTAGACAGTTGTTGATTGTTGTGACAGTGGCATGGTGAAATCACCACGGTTTGTCATATGTATGTTCTGATACATGTTTCATCATGGATTAAAATATAGTGGGAATATATTTGAGAAGTATGGTGAAAAAAGATGTGATGAGCTGCAAACAAACTTCATTATGGTGAGAGTCACACACCTTAAACTAGTTTCACTACAATGCTAAAGTAATTGGTAGAACTTGATGTGAGATGTATACCTGTTTCCAAAATCAACATAGTGCATTAAGTACATTGTTATTTATTGTATATATTTTTAAACTCTGGTTTTATGATGTTGTGGCCTGCCCTAAGCCCATTTGTGGGGAGGGCAGGATATAAATCCAATAAACAAACAAACAAACAAAGGAAAGAAAGGGAAAAAAAGAATGAACAAACGAATGTGTGCATGCTAAAACAGTTGCCTGGCTGCTTCAGTATGAACAACTAAGCACACAGCATACCTCTTACCATACTGTTGTGCAATGCAGTTTCAATGGCTTTGTAAAGATTGTTTATGTGTTACCTCAGAGACGACTAAATGTGCACAGGTGGAAACAAGATTGTGCCCACTGGCTTTGCATTCCTCAACACATGAACAAACCTATGCATGTGCAAACCGTATAGACAGGTTCTGAGCGTACCATTGGCCAAAGTTCCCAGTCTCATAGACAAAGCTGATACATGTAGGCTCTGTTCACAAGTTATGCTGAAATGGAGACAGCAGGCACAATACATCCCCTGTCCCAGAACTTAGGACAGCCCTGTATTGATGAGGCAAATGTGGTTGAATTGAAAGGTGACCTTGAGCACAGAAAAAAAATAATAAGCACCTCCTAAATATTTGATATTCTTCACATTGTAGTTGGGTTGTACAGCAGGATTTGGGTCCAGTTGCACCTTGGAGACTAACAAGATTATCAGGGGATGAGCTTTCAAGACCCAGAGCTCTCTTCTTCATATATACGGAGGAGTAGAGATCCCTGAGCATTTATATTACAGTCAGGAGTTGGGTCAGGCGAATCAGCCACATTATCTGGGTCACCAGCCATCAATCAATTTCTTTTATAATTTGGACTGGAAAAATCAGCAGCCCTTGAGAATTCAGGTGTCAGAAACTTCTTTGGCTTTCAAGTATTTTAATGCAAAGATCTCATCATTGCCAGCATATGCCACCTTCTGCCCCCTCTCCCACAAGCAGCAGAATCTGTTATTCAGACACTTTTATAAAAGCAAAGTGAAAATACCTTTAGGTGTTTCAATGTTATACAGTCTATGTATGCTTTTACACTTATGCATTCCAATGTTAATCATCAAATTAAAATTAGAACACAAGTCACAAGGATGATCAACTTGAAAGAGAAAAAGGCCAACGAACTTAACAGCATATGCGGTTTTCTCATGCAAAAGGAAAAAGACAAAACTTTTATCAAATGGGATGATATTGGCTTGTTAGGGCTTATTGGTTCTAACAGAACCAACAGCAGTTTGCTTTCCTCCTTCACTGGCAACTTATTACCACAAGAATGCTTTAGAGGCAGTTATATGGGCGGATACCTTCTAAGGTAGGCCTGGTCAACGTGTAACTCCTCATGCTGAACACAGGTCACTGGCCAGATATATCCAGCTCGACAGGGCTAGTGGGGTCTGTTTAGCCCTGTTGGTGGGTCACAACATGCGCTTGTGTAGGCCTGTTCTAAGGGAGTCAATCTGAACCTGCTCCTTGAGAAATCATTATATATTATGTAGCACTTTGCATACTAATAGGGCTAATTAAATGTTTAGAATTAGCAGTAAAAAAAATCAGGCAGATTTATGAAGAGAAATCTCCAAATGGCTTTAATCAGTCTTTTCCTGGGCATTGGTCTCTCTCTATCATCTTGAGTAGAATATTTGTTTCTCTATTTACTTCAGCAGGCTCTGCAGGTAAGTATGGCTGGGATATTGAAAAATACCTGTGCGGCTGGGAGAGTGGCACAGTGGGATCTCTTTTTTTTATAACCTGTTGCACTCCTGATGATATGCTTAGGGCTCTCCAAGGATCAGGAAAGAAAAAAGAGTGACTTCCTGATTTTAGGTGAAGTAGCAAGTACAATGCAGAATTGTGCATATGTATGTTTGTGCCAGCAGGGTTCGTCAGCCAATGCTCAGGGTCTTGTCATTCCTTCAGGGCGATGGTAAGGGCCCACTAACTCAAGATGGCCCATCATAGAAACATATAGCTGGAAGTGACCTCTAGGGTTTTCTAATCCAATCCCCTGCACAATGCAGCAAATTCACAGCTATCTCCCCACCTCACCTCCTCCTCCCCCAGTGTCCCCTGCTCTATGCCTATCAGCAACCTCCAGCAAGACATCTGTGGCGGTGCTGCTGCTTGACTATGGAGAGAACCACCATGTGTCCTCCTTTGGGTTGGCAATATGGATACGGCTCCTTCAGACCCTTTCCCTTTCTGGAAGTCATGCTGTGCCATTGCCATAAATGGTGCAGCAGCAGCTCCTTCTCCTTTCCAGATACCATTCAGGGTCAGAAGTAGACATGGGCATGAATCAAAAAACCACAAACCACGAACTCCCACGAACTGGTGCAAGCAGCAGGTCCCTTTAAACTATCAGCTGGCAGGCGGCAAGGGGGGGATCCCCAGGGAAATGGCCATTTAAACTACCCCTTTAATATGAACCAAACAAACCAGTAGACCAGTTCGTGGAAGTTCATGGAAACGAGCTTCCATGAACCACTGGTTTGCGAACCATGAACAAGCCTGGTTCGTGTGTTTTTTTGGTTTGTATTTAGGTTCATGCCCATCTCTAGTCAGAAGGCAGCCAAAGGCATGAATTGCTGCTGTTTGCCCCTGCTAGAAATAAGCTTATTCTCCTGTACACTGCACCTGGTGCTCCTTGCCACAGTAGCCGTTTGCTCACTTGGCCTTCTGAACTGCAAAGTGGTGGTAGTGCAGCAGCAGCTGCTGTTTCTGAGTCTCCTGCTCCTTTCTGCTGGGTGGCAGAAGTTCCAGGCTGTTCTCTCCTCACTAAATAAGAACTGGTTGGGTTGTAGTTTGTGCCAGTGAGCTGTCATATTGTGGTTCCAGAGCAGGAGGTGGTGGATCTTGGTGGGTGAGTGAGTGATCGGCAGTGGGCACTGGGCTGAAGCGAGGGATGCAGGGCAAGTGAGGAAGGAGGAGTTCTCACTTGAAGGCATTTTATTAAGAACCAGCCTTGCTTGCCAAGTTCTTGACCTAGTTTTGCTGTGCCAAGCAAACACCAGAGTTGACTGAGATCTTTGTGTTGCCTGATGGCTGAGTCTAGCTTGGGACAATAACAGTTGTGGAAACCCAGTACATGAAAGTAGTACAAACCACCATGACATAGCTCAGAGTTATCAAAAGCCTTCGACCTCCTCCCTCCAGCTCTAGTGAGAGAGCCTGAACATTTCATCCTGAACACAGCCTGCACTAAAAAACATGTATCTATATTCAATTAGTTAATTTACACATAAACTACCGTCTAAGCACCATGATGATATAAAGTGCTGCACAGGAGCTAATTATTGCAACAATTAATTACAGTACCGCACAAACAAATGGAGACATGCAAATCAGCTTGCCGGTGGAGAAGAACAGACTCCAATGATTATATTTGAGAAGATAAGTTAATGTTCTCAGGTTCAATTTGTGCTTTGTGCCGTCAGTGTACATTTCCCCATCAATGGCATCCGTCCTTGTTAATAACGTAAAACAAATCCTGCTTATGGCTGTGGCAAATAGATGACAGCGGGCAAGATAGGAAAACTGTCATCATTGGAGTGCAAATAAACAGAACACAGCAGGAGGGACGGTACAGACACACACACCCTCCCCATGATGAGGTATAGAAATATTTAATTTACATTAGAGGAGCCTGTGACAAGATTACAAAACAGATCTGTACCTTCACATCCTCGTTCAATCTGCCCGTTGCAAAACAGAGCATCTGAGATCAGGTCTGGAAGGCGCCCATTCAGGTCCACGGAGGCAAGACAGCCTTGAAACCCCTCTTTTGCATGGACCAACTTTGGCAAGGATTTGTAGGTTTCTTTCGCCACTCCTCCAATATACAAGTCACCTGTGGATCCAAAGTACACACTGAGCCGGAGTGGTTTTATCTTGTCATATGGATTTCCAGTCTTTATCTGAGATAACAACAGGTAAAAAGCCACCCAGTGGTCTGACTGAATGAACAGAACAGTATAAAAAGAGTCCCACTGGTCACACCAATGGTCCATCTAGTCCAGCATCCAGTGGCCGGCAAGATGCCCTATTTGCTGCAACTGATATTATTGTTTCTTCCAAGCATGGAAATTCCACAGCTCCATGAACCTGTCTGCTTCCCTTTTAAAATCAGCTAAGCTAGCGATGATCACTACATCCTGTGGCAGTAAGGTCTATGAGCAGTTGTACATTGTGCGAAGAAGTGCATATGAACAATGAAGCTTATACTGAGCCAGAACCTTGGTCTATCAAACTCAGTATTGTTTACTCTGACTAAAAGCAGTTCTCCAGGGTCTCAGGCAGAGGTCTTTCACATCACCTACTTACCCCCTCCCTTTAACTGGAGATACTGGGGATTAAACCTGGGAACTCTTGCATAAAAAGCGGAGACTAAGCCTTGGTCTTTTTCTATCCTGAATCCCAGGAAAATGCCCAGAAACACAGCAGATGATGGTTTCAGTCTTTGAGTTATGAGCCCAGCACACATTCATGTTTGTGTATTTGAACTCAGCTTTCCCTACTTCAAGTCCACACTGGCTCTTCAGATCATCTCCTACTGAGGAAGGTGTAAGGCTCTGCTAGATTCATGATCACAGAATTTAGAATGAAACATCAAAGACAATCCCTGCTTAAAGAGCTAAATCCAGAAATGTACCGAGATTACCAACATTCTATAAGAGGAAAGGGCAGATCATTTACGATCAGCCTAACGATACAATCCTAAGAACACTTTCCTGGGAATTAGCACCATTGAATAGAATTGAGTAGGACTGTAAATGATGCAATATAACTGGCATACCTAGATGTCACAAGTAGCAGTAGCTGTTTGGTTCAGAGATCCTTCGGTGCTAAAGGATACAAGAATCTTTGAAATAGGATCATGAAGTATTAAGTTTCAGGCTTCCCAATGTTAACTGCTTACCATTATAAATGTAGTGTGTGTGTGTGTGTGTGTGTGTGTGTGTGCGCGCGTGCGCGCGCGCTTTATCTACTTTATCTGACACACATATGATAAAGTATGTATCATACTATATCTAAGTATAGATACAGAGACTGGAAAAAGGACATTTAAAAAAATTATGTTTTCTGAGCAGTGTTGTTTTACATTAGGGCCCTGTTACACTGTTCATAAGAATGTATCACACCCACCCCCTGGTGAAATGTATTTACTTAATCCTGTGCAAATTCTGTAGGTAAAAGTGAGGGACCCTAAATCATTTGCATGATACTTGTTTAATACATGTGTACATAATTGGTTAAGCCACCTAACAGTAAGTCACTAGAGACCAACATGGTAATCTGACTCAGATACAAGCTGTCTTTAATTCCCATTTCACCATTGCTTGAGTAATCCATTCCAGCACAACAGGGTGATAGTTGTGACAAGAGAAGAATGACTGAGTCTCATTGCCTGTTGATTTTCAAGAAGGAATGCATCATAGCTTGGTATGTAATTGTACGATGCCCCATTTCATTCCATACACTTGAATTTGCCCTATTGATTTGGGGTATCTCTCTCAATCATCATGATTCTTTAGATGCAAACCACCTCTGCAAGCCTGAAGATGGTTTGCTCCCTCCCACTTTCCTTCATGAATGACTTAGATGGTGAAGATTCCTAGGTGATGTCCAAATCAGTTGGAACAATAAACAGTGGTTTGTTTTCTTGTTTACAAACTAGGACTCCAAAACAAAGATGAACCATTGACCGGAATCCTAAACTGAAACAATGGGAGGTGGGGCTCACTGGATAAGCCGCAGAGTTTAAAAGGCAGACAGTGGCTGCTTGAAGGGCTCTTTTGGAGCTTGGGGGTGGAGGCGGGATGGGAATCCATGGCCCTTGTTGAGAAAAGAGGCAGAGCAGCAGTAAGAGGGCACTGGAGCAAAGTAGCTTGAAGCTCCAAGGCAAGCTCTGTAGAAGGAGAGTGGCACAAGGTCAGCAGGGAACAGGAGGCAGCAGGCAGAGAGGCTGAGAGCATAGGGAGCCCTGAGGGCATGGGCAGAGGGAGATCGTCTTGCCTCTCCCACATGCCTGGAAAGAAACAAAAGCTTGGACAAGCCAGCCTGAGGCATTTGCAGGATTAAACTGAAAAACTTAGTTTAATCTGGCCCATCAGTTTACTGAATCTGATCTGAGATTCTCTAACATGAACTGGCATAACCTGGATTATGCCGGATTGGCATATAACCAGTATATGAATGCTGGATCGCACACTCCAGCCCCAATCCCCCAATCACACACAAGTTTAGTGCATGTGTAACCAGACCTTGACTGTCCCTTTTGACCTCTATTAAAATTCTTCCTGCAGTATCAAGGCCTGTGTGGACCAACAGCCATATGGAGGACTGCAGTGAGGAGAGGCGAAGGTAAAAAAAATTGTGCATTCCTCCCTCTTCTGTCAATATAGCTTTGCTGACAGAAAAGGGTGGATGGGGCATTTTTGCTTCCTTTACTATCCCACCCCCCCAATATGCATAGCTTGTCATCCACATGTCTTCTGCAACTCCAGCCACAATATTTCCAGGGATCATAAAGGATCATTGGGGGGGAGTAGAATGCCACACCAACAAGGAAGGAGCTGTGGCTCAGTGAAAGAGCCTCTGTTTTGAATGCAGAAGGTGCCAGGTTCAAGCCCTGGCATCTCCAGTTAATAGGACCATGCAGTAGGTGATGAGAAAGAGCTCTGTTTGAGACCCTGGAGAACTACTGCCAGTCTGTGTAGACAACACTGACTCTGATGGGCCTATGGTCTCATTCAGTTTAAGGCAGTTCTATGTGTGTTATGTGAGCCTCTCTTTTGGAAGAGGCTGTGGCTCAGTTGTAGGGTATTTGCATGGCATGCAGAAGGCCCCAAGTTCAATCCTAAGCAATATTGTTAAGATAATATTGACCTTCATTGACCAATGGTCTGATTCAGTATGAGGCAGCTACATGTGTACTAGCAAATTCATCCGAGTAGTTGATACAAGCCATTTTTTTGCAAGAGAACAAATGACAGTTTGTCGTTTCATCCTATTTGGACATCAGAACAAATTGTGGTTTCTTAAGAATCTGTAAACCCTCCATATTATTCTGAGCCGTGCATAAGGAGAAGAAGGTGGGAGGGAGGATAGAGATCTTGAGCCATAGGACTTCAGTGGTTTCATTCTCATAATGAATAAAAGTACCTATGTGGCTCCAAGTCTTGCTGGAATTTTCTGGTTTCTAATGGCCATGGGCCACATGGAAATTCGGCCACTATGCAAAAATCCTGCCCAGATAATAATACAATTCTTTCACATTTAGAAAACCAAACATGGCTCAGTTTCAATTATATGTATTCAATGAAAGTATGGTTACTTAGAAACAGGGCCCACTATAACATTTTTCTTATGTGAAAGACCTTGATCAATTTTCTTTATTAAATGAATAGTAGGTTATACCAAACATGAATACATGTTTATACCAAACATGAATACAGTTCCCATTGAATTTCTGACGGTGCAAAGCATGTTGAGTCTAAGGGGTTGGGGAAATAAGTCAAAGACAATGAATGGAATAAGACAGCATGCACAAAAAAAGGCAATGCATTTCTCTGTATGCTCCTTTGAGGCCCATTAAAACAAGAAAGAGACTCCACTGGCATAGTGGGTATGGGGAAAGGTGCAGTTTTATGAGCATACTGCATTAATAGTTTCCCCTTCAACCAGCTGAGGTCTAAAGAGGGAACTGTAGACAGACCAGTGCAGGAAGCCTCCTTGCACAAAAAGGCCAGAATGCTTCCAGACTATGGCATACAATCCCCTCACCAAGCAGTTTTGCAAACATCATTTGCTACACTGGCACAGTCTGTAATTCCAAAGGTGGATTTATCAGTCCAATAGTGAGGAGTTATGTGCCACTGAAATCATCAAGAGCCCCTTCTAGAGATTGTGTCACAGCCACTGGATTGCATCTAAACTGCCTTTTGTCTGAATGGAAGATGCTTATGTTCATAGAAGGGGAAGAGCCATACAGTTTACATGGATTTCTCCCATATGCTGCTGCCCTGTGCACTTTTCCCCAAGGCAATCTGGATCCTCAGCAACTTTTCAGATACAGGGTAGAAAGACTCATTCGGTAAAACTATTGAGATAGGAGGAACAAGCACTTCAGCTACAGTCTTTAACAATAGCTTCTCTTCCATTCCACAGCCAGCTGAAGCAAAGCAAGACCTTTCAATATGTTTATATAAAACACTAGGGGTAACCCTGCTCATCTCTGGGAATAATGATCTCTGGAAATAATGGGGGGTTAGTCTGAACAGGTCACAGCGCAATGCCAACACAAGTTCCCTATTAATTTCCAGACTTAAAAAGGTTTGGGTCCAAAGGCCTAAATCGAATAAAAAATTAAAAAACACAGTTGCCTTAGAGGTGCTGGTGTTGATTTTCTTGCTGCAAATAAGTTGCGTGCTTGAGAATTGTTGGTTCTGCTCTTCCTCTGTTAATCATTAACTCCCATAACATGCCTTTGTACAGCACAATATAAAAAGCAATGCACAAATGGCTCGTAACACTTTGTTGGATGATTTTAATGGCTGCTTCACTGTCCTCTTTATTCTTCATTTTTAAAGAATTAGTGCCACTGTTGCCCCATTCAGTGTGTTCAATAAAGGATGCTTTATGCAGATGTGATAATTTGCAAACTGCTTACATTTGCTCATTGGCTACTTTCTGCATTAACAAAGAAATGTTTGTAACGTGATCTACACACACATCCACCAAGGCAGTAATTCAAAGCACCACAGGACACCAGTGAATGCACACGCACATGTGTGAGCACATAGAAAATCACTGAGAAATGTGGGTATGCAGAGTCTGCCTGATCTTTTTAATGGTAGGAATGCTCGGGCTTGTTCATCTGAAATATTGCCTAAAGTTGAATAAGTTGCCTAGAGTTTAATAACTACCATCCAGTCTCCAATGTACCATTCTTCAGCAAGGTTATTGAACGAGAGGTGGCTGAGCAACTTCAGGGCTTCCTGAATGAAGCGGATTGTATGGATCCCTTCCAATCTGGTTTCAGGCCTGTTATGGGACTGAAATGGCCTTGGTCACCCTGGGGGATGATCTGCAGTAGGATATGGACAGGGGGAATGTAATCCTGTTAATTCTCCTGGACCTTTCAGCAGCTTTTGATACCATTGATCATGGTATCCTTCTACACCACTTTTCAAGATTGGGACTGGGAAGCACAGTTCTGCAAATGCTTCCAGTCCCGCCTTGAAGGTAAGCTCCAGACTGTGGGGACTGGTGTTCCGTCTCTGGGTTTCTGGCCTACAGGGTCCTGCAAGTTTCTTTTTGTCCACCATGCTTTTCAACATCTATGTAAAGCTGTGGGAAAGGTCATCCAGAGAACTGGGATGAGTTGCCACCAGTATCTGGATGACGCTGAACTCTATCTCATGCTGCCAGCAAATCCCAGGAAGTCTGTGGAAACCATGAACTTTGGCCCCCCCTCCCTCTATAGTTGTTTTCCACCAATGGGTAAAAAATTATTTTTATTTGGCATATCTCCAATAACTGTTATTTACCTTCTTCCTTGGTTTTTGTGTTGTGTGTTTATATATTGTATAGAATTATTTAATATATTATTGTAAATGCTATTTTAATGTCAAAACATTTTAATGTTTTGATGTTCACTGCCTGAGAGGTGGCATTTATTTAATAAATAAATTTACTTCTTTAATAAATAAAGTCGAAAGGAAATCAATAGGGACAGGATTCAGACATCTCTACAAATGCAAAGCAACGGATGCATACTGAAACCCTTTCAAAGGCCCAGAAGTAGAATTTTGTAAAAAGAAACTGGAATTTAAAATTCCAAATTGGACATCAGCTTTTCCTATTTCTAGAACCAACTGTAAACAACATCCAACTCTACACCCTCAGAAGAGACCCAGATGCTATCCTTATCCAAAATAATAATAATAATTACCCACCATTATTAGGGTCTCGGCAGAGCATATATATGAAAGGAGGAAGTAATGTGCCTCCTCTTGGGACTTGGGAGCGAGTGACCATGCTTAATCTTTGAGTCATCTATGAACATGGATTTGTGCTCCTCTTAGCCAAATCAAATGCTTTTAAAATAGGAGTAGATTGGCATGCATGATTGTGTATGCCTTCTGTCAACCTAGTAGTGAAAAATCTTGTTCACTTGTGGGTTTTTTGGGGGGGGGAGTGGCATTAGCCCCCGCTAATGACCTGTTAATTCATCTGTCTGAATTACCAGCCACAGCACTGTGCCTAGAGTGTGCATGGGAGGTTAAAGGATGGTTGTAGAACTTTTTTAAAAATGAAAATGGATGTCTTTGTGTTTCTGATCAGGAAAGAGGTGCATTTAGTCACTGTCTCCTACAGTGCCAACAGCATACAAAATGTGCTTCAAATAGAAGATAGAGCAGATATTTGTGGGTGGTCAGTTAAGAAGATTGCTCTATCATAATAGCTTTACTCATTGCATATCTGGCTACCTCTTCAAGTTGTCACACCATGTAAACCTCATTATTCAGAATGAAATAACACTGTTCATTCAGATATAGTGCCAGCTGTGAGGAATTGGGGTGGGGGACAGAGGAAGAGAAAGGCAATGAGTGGAGATGATTCAACAAGCCAGTGTCTTCATTACCAGGATTTTTTTAAAAAAGTCTTCTCTAGAATGTTACTTTTGGAAAAGGGTTTCAAGAGAGGATTTGGCAGAGCTAAATCCATTTTTACAAGAGTTCTTACTGTATGCTTCAGATATTCAGCTAATTTCCCCCCTCATAAACATGCCCCCCCTAAAAACTTTAGTACGCAAACTTTCTGAGTATCTAAACAGGCAATGTCTTCAGCTTCTGTGAACTCCATGTCAGTCAACCCTACCAAACCCTTGGACATTATTTCTTGGGTACAGTTCTGGTTAGGTTGATATTTTAGATGTCACACAGAGGCTGTTCTCCTTCGTCACTTATTTCCTCCCCCTCCCCCCATCTCTGGAAAGTGCTACAAAGCTAATATCTTTAAAAATGAACACAAAGTTTTTAAAAAGTTGGACAATTTAATTTAATTGAGAGGTCTTCTTCAGCAGCTTTGAGGCAGCTCTGTTGTTACAGGAATTCTCCTAAGCTGATCCAATGATTAGTCAAATACCAGTCCCTCCTTCAGAGCTCCACAAAAGCTGAGAGACATGATCCAGAGCCTTCAACAGACCAGTCATGAAAGCTGGGGACTGTGGGATGGGATGGTACAAATGTTGACAGGAACTCTGGGGGATACAGTGCACACAGAGACACATTGTCCCACCCAGTGGGATCCCATTCAGTGACAGCTAGGGGACACTGAGTATTCAGGGTAGAAAGCAGGTTTTTGCTCTTACTGGCCTAGGAACAACTTTCTCTTATTAATTAATTTATTTAAAATATTTATCTGCCACTTTTCCCCTTGGACCAGAGGACTTACCTTTAAAATCGGCTTACAACCTTTAAAATCATGAACAATCTAATATCACAGCAGAGCCATCCAACTTCCCCAAAATCAAGACATTCATTACTCATGTCCCTCTCATTACAAAACTCGAACTAGCATCCAGTTCCTTTTTGACACCACTCAAACTTCAAAGGCCTGTTCCAACATTTGCAGAAAGCTCTAGAGCAGCAACTGACCTTGGGGGAAAGTACTAACACCATCCACCACCAAACACCTAAAGGAACACAAATGGGAAAAACAAACAAAAATAAACCCCTAGCAATCTGCAGGTTAAGTTGGTGAGCCACCTCACAATACTTGTCCGCCTAGTGCTTGTTCTGATAGTCTTTAGGCACAAAGACAACATGGTGCTGTTTTCACTGGGCATTTGGTGGGATTTTGTTGCAAGTTGCCTCAAGAATTTGTTGTTAGTAAGTGGAGTATATTTTAAATAAGCTAAACTTTTGCACTGTGGACATTGTTGGAGTAGAGGCTGAACCTACTTCCTGCCCTTGGAAATCTCAGTCACTGAAAATAAAGCCTTTCTATATCTTCCAGAGAGCCCCCCACCCCTTATCTGCACTGTCCCTTCCTGAGTTCTGCTTTTGGCCATAGGAAGGGGACAGGAGAATTTTGCTCATTTGTGGTGATCGGCCACAGTAGCGGCAGCGGAACTGCTAGTCCCAGACACATAAAGATCTGGAAAGGGGTCTGCGATTGTCAACCAAAGCCATTTTGTCCTCTCAGCACAAGCTTGTGCCTCTGCATTGCCAAACACAAGCCAAAATCCTTCCCCTCTGCCTTGACTGACACAACTCTTTAATATTACAAGGGAGCCTGATACGCCAGTTCACAGTGACATGTGATATGATCAAGATGAAGTGGGTGCCTTGCAATGGTTCATTTCACTGATTGACGCAATGAGGAGGGTGAAGGTTGCACCAGGATCTTCTGCTGCTAATTTGACAGTCTGTCAAAATCTAGGCTGAAGGTTAAACTCCTTTTTTAGTCCCAATGTTACACTTGGTGCTGCTCCCCTGATAGATTAATGTCATCTCACTGCAGTTTATGGCTTCCTACATGTGCATTCCTTCCCTTCTCAGCTCACCACTTGCAGCCTTTTTGTTTCCTGCCTGGAGTCACTGTAAGCGCCTATCAGGGAGCTTTTTCACTAACAGTCATATCCTATGTTCTTTGCCCTAAGAACAAAAGGGGATTCTTTTTGCAAGGCAACTGGGACCTGGTTTCAAAGCTCTAGTTCGCCATGATGCCCACCTTGGTCAGTCTCCACACTCAGCCTAATGTACTGTGCAGTGTTGTTGGGAACTCACCAAAGGAAGGGTGGGATTGGAATGAATTTAACAACAATTAGCACTGAGCAGATTTTGCTCATTCCTTGCTTTACTGTTCTGGCAGTTCTTTCTATGCCGTATTTCGTTCCTTTCAATTTCAGTGTAGGTAGGAGGATTTCTAAAATTACTTCCAAAACTGAAACAAATGCAGTTTGTCACCACCTTCAGATCATTTCCATATTTTCTACTTCTGTATTACCAATGTGCACATGAGTACTGATAAAACAAAGCAAAAAAAGTGTGTTGATACACTAGGCTGATTGCATCAGTGTTCTTTTTAATATGATGGTTTATTGAAGCTCATCCTATGCATTGGCAAAACCCCATGCAAAAATAATCCTGATGCAGTCATATTTATGATCAAGCCAACACTACTTTTCCCCAGTGTTTTATCAATGCATAAATAAATATCCACGAGCAGAGCTGCGGCAAATCAAACATGAGCAGCCCTCTTCTATAAAAGAAGAATATAAGAAATAAAGAACTGAAAATTCCTAACATAATGGTTTCAGTTTGGAAACAAGAACAACTAATTTACACTTCCAAAATTTGCAGTAAAATTCAGTTAAGGGGAATTTTGGAAGCATATGCCACAAAGCTGTACATGCACAACACTTTCATACCGGCTACATGAGACAATTGCCGTGCTGGTCCAAGGGGAATCCCTGACTACCCCCATCTCCTAAGCGAATCATCTAAGAGAAGTCACCATGTGTGCTGGAATTGTCATTTAAGTACCTCCCTGCCTCTATAGTGAGAACTATTGATATGGATCAGGCTGAAAAACTGACTCCATTATGACCCTGACTTACATGCTGAATTCTATTAGACAATATGTGATTGGTTGCAGTGACAGTTCAGAATTCCAATCTTAATGGCATATACCAGCTCTGCCTGCTGGGCAAGGATTAGTTCTCAGCACTAAATTCTGCCAATGGAGGAATCTGGTACTTTAACAAAATTGGTTAGAAAATGTACAGCTTGCTTCTCAGTGTAACAATTCTCAAGGTGGGAAGCAACAATCAAACTAAGGTACAATCAATGAAACTATCCAATGGAAAGACTATGCAGAAAAAAGATAGCAATCGATAAAACCAAATTGGCACAACAACAATAAAATGTTTGCCTTAAAAATGTATTTGAACATTATTTAAAAGATCTAGCATCCTAAATCTGGCCAACTTCACTAGGCAACTAGAGTAATGATTTAAGGGCCACTGCTATGAAATTCTTTGATGCAATGATCACTGACAGAAGAATATGGAAAAATCAAAAGTTAATCTGTGCAAGATTTTTAGCTTCAAATATATTATACTAGACAGAATGGAGGAGAGAAGTCCCATCAAAACTAAAGTTGAAACTGACATGGCTGCATGTGCTGTTTTCTCTCTATGAACCTGGTTCTGTTTTATGTTTTATGGCTGCTGAAGCAAGATGTCAGCATCTAAGTTCTTGTACTTTATCTACACTATAGTTGTATGCTTATTTTGTAGTATTGTATAAATACTCTTTATTTCTCTGGAAATTTTAGTCTGGTAAGCATGCCCAATGTTTTGGATTAGAGATCTGTACTGTTTCCAATGAAGTTTAAAGACTGTCTTCACAGATATACAAACACACACAAACTCTGGAG
Source organism: Eublepharis macularius (assembly GCF_028583425.1). Lineage (NCBI taxonomy): Eukaryota > Metazoa > Chordata > Lepidosauria > Squamata > Eublepharidae > Eublepharis > Eublepharis macularius. Next base: position 209,183,484 of record NC_072790.1, read on the forward strand.
TAAAAATTTGGAGGTATACTGAGAACTACTGATAGACAAGGATGCTCTCAGGCTATGACACATCTTTCAAATCCTCTAGAAACTAGAGTTCTGGCTCCCACAGAAGTCTGTCTTTTACTCCCTGCATACGTATCTGGAGACTACAAACAAGAAAACAGAAGAAGAGTAAGACTTGGAAGAGCAGTTGTGAGGGAACTAGAAAAGAACCTTAAAGATAAGGAAGTCTCTTGGGGGACCAAGATCAAGATAATTGAAACTAATCCCACTACTACGTATGGATGTGAAAGTTGGACAATGAAGAAAGTTGACGGGAAGAAAATTGATTCATTTGAAATGTGGTGCTGGAGGAGAGTTTTGCAGATACCATAGACAGCCAAAAAGACAAATTAGTGGGTTCTAGATCCATTGAAACCTGAATACTCCCTAGAAGCTAAAATGATAAAACTGAGGTTATTGTACTTTGGTCACATTATGAGAAGAAAAGTGAATAATGCTAGGAAAAGTAGAAGGCAGTAGGAAGAGAGCAAGACCCAAAACAAGACAGCTGGACTCAATAAAAGATGCAACATCCTACAGTTTGCAAGATCTGAGGAAGTCTGTTAATGATAGGACATTTTGGAAGTCTTTCATTCATAGGGTTGCCATCGGTCAGAGGTAACTTTGAGGGTACATAACACCCCCCCCCCACACACACACATATATCTGGAACTAGAAATGCTTGTCTCTGTTTCATAGTTTATCTTCTTATGAGTCTTGTCAGTCTTCTTTCTTAGGAGGAGAACAACTTTAAAAATTATTGACAGTTCACAACCCAAGCCACCAGCTTTCCCTTTTTCTTCTATACATTTCTTTTAAAAAGAGGCCTTAAACACCAATTATGATAAAACAAAGTCATGGTCTTCAGGAGAAAGACCCACAGGTTCAAGTGGACCATAGATGGAGTCACTACATACCAATGTAGCACCTTTAAATATTTGGGGGTAACCTTCAGTGAAACTATTCTGGAAGGCTCATTTGGCCTTATCTAAATCTAGAACTTTAAGATCAATTAGTGCTATCCTGAAATGTTATTATACAAAACGAGGCTTCCTAATAGATCCATCACAGAAAATATATTCAAGTAAGGTCATCCTTCAACTATGGTGAAGAAGTTTGGGGTTGGAGAGACTTAGAATCTACCCCAAACTACTTCTATGTATTTCTTAAAAACGGGTATCTTTCTTTTTGCCTTCTATTCACATCTCATGTTTCATATAGATTACTCACACACAAACATATTTCAGCAGGCTTAATCCACAATATATAGGGAAAAATATAATTCCCAGTTAGTCCCCTGGAAATCATTTCTCAAGTCATGACTTGCCTGGAAGTGGAAATCTATAGGAATACGAGGAACCGAAGCAAGCTAGGCAAGTGTGTCATACAATGTTGCAAGGAAAAGAGCTTCGTTTGTTTGTAAATAATGCCCAGTCTAATTGCATGTAATAGATGGACAAATACATAGTGAGATGGCCAAATAGCATATGTAGGACACCATCTGTTACTTCTGGTAGATGACTAACTGTGTTATCCTAAGCAGTATTACATGCTTCTAAGCCCATTAACTTCAATAGATTGCACTATTATAAGCAGGGGGATTATAATAATCATGGGGGAGACTGAATCTCATTTCTGCATTCCCTGTCTCCCCTTTACTTTTCTCCTCTGTCTCCCACCTATGCAGTCTCCCTCAGTCTTCAGCTTTCCCTCCCACTGGCAGCCCTTACACTTTCTTTTTCACCTCCACTTTCTGATTCTCCCCCTCCCAGCTTCTGCCCCTCTCCCATCCACCTTTTTCTTTTCCTCTTCCCCATATCCAACTTTCTCCTTTTGCTCCACCCCCTCCAACTATTATTTATTTATTTATTCATTCATTTATTTGATTCGATTTATACCCCACCCTCCCCCACAGATGGGCGCAGGGCGGTTTCTTTTCTTTCCTTTCTTCCACTTGTTAGCAGTCAGCCCTTCCTCCCCACAATGCAAGAGCAGTTTATAGATATTAAATATCATAAACCCCTTGCCAAAAGTCTCAGGCACTGCTTGGCCCCAGGCAAAGAGGATGCCAGACGGCTGGGAGACTGAAAAGTTACCAAGCCATGAGTCATAGGGAGAGGGAGGAATGAGTCACTGACATCCCTCCACGCCCCAGAGAGAAGCAGAGATTAATGAGGCTTCCTGAGACACCTCCTTGCCTAATCTCATTAATACTTTCCTCCACCTTTTCTCTCCCACTTACCTAATCAGGCTATTCAGTATATCTGATAGCCTTCCTGCCCAGTACTTACCAGGTCTTCAAGCAATATTTTTACCTACACTTCCTCTCAGATAGTCAAATCAGTTATTTCCCAAGGTATTGTCCTACCTCTGGACAAGCCATTAAGCCATTGTTTTGGTGCAAAAATGTCAGTTTTGCCCTAGGGTATGTTTTGCCCTGTAACTCGGCTGCCTAAGTTATGTGTATGTGTGCGCCTTGGTACCCATCCGTGCAGGGCCGGTGCCACCGTTGAGGCAGTGAGGCAGGGGCCACGGGTGCCACGGGGCCAGAGGGGGTGTCCCGCCCCACCGCTGGCCAGCCCCACACCACTGCTGCTGCCACCACTGCCACTGCCACCGCCGCCCGCCTCTGGGCGGGCGCAGCAGCCATGGGCCAGGGACAACAGGTGGCTGGGGCGGCATGTGGCGCATTGGCAGCCTCCTTGTTCCGCCCCAGCCACCCGCTGGCGGCACTGCGTGATGACATCATCACATCAGAAACCCTGGCACCGGGGCTTGCATCCATGCATCCCCAATCTGTTTGGGCTTCTTTTCTCTATGAAACACTGGTTGTTTTGCTGCTCCTCTGCAGACTTTCTCTTCTCTCTGAAACAGGTAATTAGTGCCCTTCCTCCAAAACTGCTCTCCCGTTTCCTCATTGATTTCTTATTTAGCTCTGTGTGTATGCTGCGTGTTTTTGTATGCTTGCCTTTTATTTCTCATTTAATAAAAAACTCTTCTTTTTGAACATTTGCCTGTTTATTTGAGAGTTCTCTAATTGAATAATTCCTGTATACATGGGTGGAGAATCCCAGTTACCCCCTCTCACTTGTCTCCTTTAATGCTATTTCCCCAAAATAATTAAGGAGACCTCCTATTTGAATAACACTATCCTTGACCCTCCCTCCCCTGTGCTGCCACTAACTGAGACTAGGAATCCTTAGCAGTTTTGTTGGGGGTTAAATAGCAACCCACAAAATGACAGGAGAGTTCTCACAATATAGTATCAAAAGATCTCAATGGAATTATTAGACCAATGTCTTATATAATGTTAGGGTTTTTTAACCTTCTTTCTAACATTTCATAGTTTTCTGCAACAGGAAAATGCTTCTATTTGTACATGGGCCTTTTATGCAGATGTTTTGATTCACATTCCGAGGCCACTGTTCAAAATTAGGTACAATGATTCATGTATTACATTTTTACATGCCCTGCTTCCAAATGCCTTAGTGGAGCATACAGCCTTACTAACGTGCTCAGGGTAATGCCCATGTCCACTTTAAGGTCAGGATGGAATTTTCCCCTGGGTCTGAATGGCTAGGGATCCTGGTGATTTTCTGCCTTCCTTTTGGCAATGAGCAGGGACTGTGGGGGGTAGCTGTGGATTTCCTGCATTGTGCAGGAGTTTGGACTAAATGACCCTTAGGGTCCCTTCTAGCTCTGTGATTCTCTGACCCTTCTCCCACCTCCATTTTATGCTCACAACAACCCTGTGAGGAAGGATATGCTAAAAGAAACTTGACTGGCCTAAGGCCACCCAGCAAGATTCATGGCAGAACAGGAATTTGAACTCAAGTCTCCCCCACTCCTAGTTGGGCACTCTAATCACTACACCACAGTGGTTTTCCTGATTCTTTCTCGGTTATTCTGAATTTGATGAGGAAAGCTAAATTTTTAATGAGGTGCAACCATGAAGTGTGTTTCCAGCAGTGCGGTCGTGAGTGTAGTTCTATTCTTCTAGCTCCATTGACTTAGATGGCATTAGAAGGGTTTAACTTTGCTTAGGACTGCACTGTAAAGTTTGCTGTACCTCCTGGAGGTATCCGTCATCTGAATCATGCCATTGGCTGTGTGTTATATCACGTTCAGTTGTTTCAAAGGGTTGGACTCTGAGGCTCAAAAATGCATAAAAATAAAAGACACCTAGGGAAGCATAGTTATTCCTATGCAACAGAATCTTACGGACTTTCTGACTCCAAAATTTTGTTAGAGAGTTGGAAGACATGTATATTGACAGAGATTAAGCAGATTGAAAACTAGAGTGCTCTGCTTGTCCAACAGAGTAGGAGAGGAAGTTGGTGGTGCATGCTAAATGGTAAATATATACATAATGTAACTGCCATATAAGTGTTTGTTGCAATGTGCCTTTCACATAACAAATAAGGTGCCAATCACAGTGCTTGGAATGGAAAGGAAGAAGGAACAAGGGTAGACCAGCCTCCTTGGGTCAGAATTTCAAGCACTGTAGGTCAGAAGAAAATGGCTTTTATGCTTCTTTGTTCTGATTGAAATGATTTGAGAATATGTCTGCAAAAACAGATAAAATATTTATTCTGTATATACCTCACTTTTCAGCCAAGACTGGCTGTCAATGCAGTTTATCCATCACAAAAATGCAATGTTACGTATACATGGGGGTGTAAGCTGTGTATGAGTGTGTATGTTTGTAGGCACAGTTCAAATTTCAGAGTGTGTATTTCTTACATGTTACATTGCTCTTGCTATAGCTTGCCCATCTAGTTGATTCCTTCTGTGCATTTTTAATTAAAGCCAGTTGCAGAACCTTCATAAAATACATAGTCAGTATTCTGATTATTGCAGAGAAATGTAAAGCCCCATTTTTCTTTCTCCACAGGATGAAAGAAGTTTCACCATTACAGTAGCATCTGTTAGGGCCTAGCAGAAAAATAATAAGAAAGCTGTTTTGCAACATTCTCGTCGCTTTTACTTTGTTCTGTTTTCCTTAGTTATAGTCTGCCACTCACTGCCAGTTGAAATTCCAAATTTTCCTATACTTATCGCTGTGTGACTCTTCTGTATCCAATACAGGAAGACAACACAGCTGGAATATCAGCCATTGCCACAATAGGATCCCTCCCCCCGCCATATGAATTTCAGCAACAGAGGAAAAAATTCTCTCGATTACTTCTGTATGGTATTGCTATCTTGTTGGTCCCACTGAATAAAACTGTGGAGGAATTTTTATTAAATCTTTTTCTCAAGAATCTGCAAACAGATCAAAAATATTTTAGGTGAGTTGTATGTATGTGTGTCAGGCCTCAAAGACTCATTTTTCAGTAGATCCTTTCAAATAACCCCTCTGAAAATGACTTCAAGAAGCCTCTGAATTTGCTAGGAAAAGTAACTGAGAAGAACATTTCCATCACCTTCTCTGAGGAAGAGAAGGAGAACATACCATTAGGTTTTGAAGTCAGAACTGGAAGACCACACTTATCCTTTTGTATGAGAACCCATGTACCAAGCACTCAAGGCTGTCCAAACTACCCCAGAGCTTGCTCTAGAGAAAACATACAAAACCTTTTATAGCCGTGGACTATCTAATATGCAAGAACATTTCTCTCCCTATGCTTTACTCTGACAGCTTTGCTCATTTGAATAGGGCCCCCCTGCAAAAGGGCAAAATCAATAATTGCCTGTGCGCACACATTCTGTCTTGTAGCCCTCAATTAGGGAATTCCCTGACCATTAGGTTAGGAAGGCTCACACTCTCTTGGCTTTCCTCAAACTATGCAAACCTGAGATGTTCAATAGGGGTTTTCTTCTGCAGGTAATAGGACTGTATTGTAATGAAATGGGTCAGAAAGATGCTTCGGAAAAGGAATAGGGACTGTGGACTATACTACTAAATTCTGTTGCTGTAAAATATGCTTCTACTATGTAATTTTTACATGATTTAATGTGTCATGTTTAAACGTTAATGCTTTGTTTCAAGGTTGTTTCAGCTCTGTTTCTCCTGGCTTTAAGATTTTTGCAGTTCAAACCCTATTGCAGTGTTTATTGGATGCCCCATTCTGTTGAATGTATTCACTGCCAGCGCCAGGGTTTCTGGTGCCTGTGGCAACCCCCCACGCGCGCGCCACTGACTGTGCAATGATGTCATTGTGCGATGATGTCATTGCGCAGTGCAAGCCGGGGGCATTCGCTGGTGGATGGCTGGGGTGGTGGGCAGAGGCTGCTCCGCGCTCTGCACCAGCAGTGGCTTGTGGCTGCTGCGCCTGGCTGGGGGCATGTAGCAGCAGTGGCAGCAGCATGGGGCTGGCTGGCTGGCTGCAGCTGCAGCTGCGGGCCAGCCACACCAGCTCCGTGGCATGCGCCTCAGCCCCTGACACCCCCTCCGGTGCCTCTCCAGTGCCCTCACGCCCTGAAGCCACCGCCTACCTGGCCTCAATGGGCGCGCTGGCCCTGAATGTATTTCACTTATACGATGTAATCCACCTTGAGTCTCAGTGAGAAAGGTGGGCTATAAATAATATGTAAGTAAGTAAGAAAATTCCTGTGTTCGCCTCTATTGGCATTTTCCCCAAGAATCCCCAGAACAAACAGAAGACACTCTGAATTCCTCTCCAAATTCTCTAAACAATAATGCCTCACCTTTCCCCCTGCTGTTGTACGTTCTGTGAATGTAATGAGAGAGATGGCCATTGATTTCTATCCTTAGCAAGATGACTGGTGCTAGAGAGACTTATGAAGGCTGATACCTCATGAGCAAGGGTGATGTAACAGTAATTAGAATTCTGCAGCTGTAAGACAATACTCTCTCTACATGGTCAGTTCATCGCCCTGTGGCAAGGTCACTGGGATTAACTTGTGCATGTTGATTTGGACAACAGACATGACAGCTGCTTGTTTGTCTGACCCTGCATGCATTTCCTTTCTGCCTTTTTTTTTTTTTTTTTGCCCTCTCCTGTTCAATGGAAGTTTTGGGTACTTAAACAGACCTTCTATACTGACCTTGGAAGAGGAAAAATATACGTACACAGAGGCACATAGTGGTATAAATTAATAAAAGGTGCCTTATAAAAAACAATGGGAACTAATCTAATGGAAAATTGAAATCATTTGCGGTTCAGTTTCCACCTGTAGAAGGAGGCGACACATTCAGTAAATCATTTGGATGCACAAAAAGTCTGCTCACTCTCTTGTGTGACATGAGAGGTAAGTAAAATATTGTTTGCTCTTTCCTTATCACTGGGGAATCATCATAAGGGACAGCTGAGCAGAACAGAACAAGCATGCAAGGATATGGTAACAGCAATGCTCAGACACACTCATTTGTTTTAAAACCAGTCACAGGCCGATGAATGTGCATATTGCCTTAAATTGCTTGTGTTCATAAATTGTGCTGCACCATCACAACACACACAAGATATATGGGGTGTGGAATAAATAGTGGAAATTCTCAAAAGTAAAGCTGTTGGATTAGTTGGTTTTTGCACAGAGGGCCTGAACAAAGGAAAGGGATGTTCAAAAAGGGTAACAACACAATAAAAGATATCTTAAGTAGGCGTTGCTCCTCTTATTTTTTGTGGATATTGCATGTTTAAAACATTCTGCTGTGAAAGCAAATATGCTATTTTTAATGTGTCAGAATTTTTCACTGTTTTAGTTTGCATTAATGCATATTGTTTCCCATTCATTTAAAGACATTTTTGTTTACAATCATATCAATACATGCTCTGATACTGCTAAGAACCTAACAAACAAACTGGCCTCAAGAATCAATTCACAAATACAAACTAGGCACTTCTTTTCTGTCCACAGAGATTTTTGTTACCAGTCACATTGGGCTGTTGCGGGTATCTCACCCCATGTAAGGGATCACAGGGCATTTGCAGGGGATTGTGAATGCTGGGATTTATTACAGAACTGATCTTTTGCTGCTAGAAGTCACACATGGGTAGCTGGTCAGCCTCAGCATCTTCAGTTAAAAGGATCAGGTAGTAAATGAGGTGAAAACCCTGATCTGAGACCCTGGAGGGCCATTGCTAGTCAAAGTAGCCAGTACTGACCTTGACAATACAAGAATCTGAGGCAGTATACAGAAGATTCACATGTTCACCCTCTCCCCTTCTGAGATTATGTAGGGAAGCTTTCCAAGCAGCTATAGGAAGCTTCCCAGCACCAGGAACTCTTAATTATCTCCAGGTAAGAACATAAGAACATAAGACAAGGGTGGCCAAACTTGCTTAATGCAAGAGCCACACAGAATAGACGTCAGATGTTTGAGAGCCACAAGACATGATGCATTGAAGTGATTTCAGATGAGGAGGTGGGTTTGGGGGAGTGTTCTGAAAGTGACATCACAGAAAGGGGTGAGGTTTTGGTGCAGAATGCTGGAAGAGGCCTCATCGAAAGGGTTGGAGCTTGGGAAGAACCATCACGTGACCTTTGACTTGGAAGTGACATCACAAAAGTGACATCACATCCTTGCTAGACTTCACCCGCAAAGGTCCCAGATATTTTCTGAGTCAGACCCAAAACCCCCAACATTTTTATTGAAAATATGAAAGACATGGAATGAAAGAAGGAAGGAAAAGAAAAGGGAGGGAAAGACATGGAAAGAAAGGAGGAAAGGAAAGGAAATAAACTAGACTAAAAAAAAATGTATGGCCACGGTGATACTCAGTGACCTCTGGGAGCCACACAATATGTGTAGAAGAGCCACATGTGGCTCCCGAGCCACAGTTTGGCCACTCCTGACATAAGAGAAGCCATGTTGGATCAGGCCAATGGCCCATCCAGTCCAACACTCTGTGTCACACAGTGGCCAAAAAACCAGGTGTCATCAAGAGGTTTGCCAGTGGAGAAGGGACACTAGAAGCCCTCCCACTGATTCCCCCCACCCCAAACACCAAGAATTAAAGTATTAAAGGCACACAAGCCTAGTCCTCCATTTGCATCGTATCTTATAGCTATCATGGCTTGAAAGAAATAAGGAATGTTGGGTTTCCCTGAGTATTCTGATACCTTCCCACTTTCCTGTTCCCTATCCTCTCTTCTTCCACACAGAGAACTGTATGGTGAAAAGGACAGAGCTCCAATTATGCTAGAAAGCTAGCACATGGAAGCACTTTTGTTTCTGCCAGCACTTATCTTCTCTTTTGTGGAAACAATGGATGGGGAGGAATTGTTGCCAGAGGGAAATACTTAAGGATACTGTCCTGAGGAAAATGGATTAATGGCATATATGGTTTAAAAAGTTAGAGTTGGTATTGTTGTGCCTTTGGATAAGCTATCTGTCTTGGGTGGAAATTGTGGTTTACAAAGGCTCAGCTGAAACAAGGAGTAACCTGGGGCTACCCGTGAGCCTGTCACAGATGTTTAAAATGTATGGCACATTGTGTTGAAGTTGGAACTCACAAGTTAAAGGCTATCTACTATCAACATATTGTGGACTTCGCTATTCCTTGTGTTTGGTTATTTCAATATGGTTTGTAAGAGTATTTAATATTTAATTGTATATCTTTTGTAAATGTGTTCACATATAACCATATCGTATGTTCATACATGATATATTATATAAAGTACTTTGCTTAAGGTGTGTTTAGCCTGTTTCCATAGTGGATTGCATAATTTAAAATGCAAAGCATGGTATGAAACATTTTATTGTTGAGTATTTTATTATGTTTTGATTATACTATATATGCATTTTATCAGTATTATAGGACTAGCCAATTGGCACAAAAATATTGGTGGAAATATTGACCAATGAATTTGGTTTTGTTTTCTCCCAAACTTTGGAATTTTCTTTGACTCAATTAGGCTACCTGCAAACTCTGCCTGTTTGGGGAGGATTCTGAATTTAGCCAACCAAGAGAGGGATTTTTCAACTGGAAGAAGTTGTTCTGTGATGGTAATGTATTTATGGGGGTTTCTTATCTCCTTCCCACTTGGTAAATCTTACTCATTCTGGCTTCCATTAAGTCTTTACTTAATACATCATCAAAATTAATCATTAGTTTTGTTTATATCATGTGTTTCCATTGGTCTCAGCCTTGTAAAGGACCAGTGTGTTCTGTTTGGTGTGGTAAAAACATTTGATTAACTGCTGATTTGTATAGATTTTCAAATAAAGGCAACTATTATTGCATTATTCCTCCCAAAACAAAAAAGTGCAACTTAGGCCGAATCCACACTTCCCTACCTTCCGGTTTTCCTGTGCATTTATTGCACTGGACTCTATCCCGCAATGTCCCAGGCTGTGTTCACATTCCCTTTCTTACTGAGTCAGCATTGCGCTATGCTTTGTTCACATCCCTGGGAGAAAAGTGGGATAAGAGGCGGGTCTAGATCCGCCGTCGCCGATTACAACATGACTTTCTTTTTTAATTTAATGAGAGATTTCCACCGTATCAATTTTCTGCTGTATTGCAAATATGTTTGATTCATAGAAAACACCACACTGCATTACATGTTCAGGCCATGTGAGACTGAAGTAGCATTTTCTGTTGGTCAGAGAGCCCCAGGAGAGCACAGTGGGTCACTGAAAAAGATTGCAGACATTGGTGGGACACAGGTGTTTGCATGGCCAATTACCACAGACTACTGTGTTACTGCTCAACTATATTTATAGGATAGCGATTTTTCGCTATACCGATAATTAAATTTTTTAAAAAAAAACTGGAAAGAGTCAACCTTTGCAACTACAGTCCACTTATCAGAAATTACCTAGGCTGTCCTTCAGCAGTAAAACATTATTCATTGTAATAAAAATGCCCCCCCCAATACCTCCATGGGCCTTTTACAACACCACTTCCAAAACCACTTGGGAATTGAAATGGGATTGCGCAATAGCGCTAGGGAAGCACCCTTTAAAAAAACAATAAAGTGGACGGGGGCACGGGCATGTCTCAGACAGAGTTGGAACCGTAAGAATTGCTTGGCAAAGAGGGACTGTGTTCCGGAAAGGCAAGAAACAAGGAAGTGGGGGTGGTTAAGAGGGGGCAGTCTCTTTGTGAACTGCTTCTATTTGTTCACATCCATGGTGAGAACTGCACAAGAGAAGCATTGGAAAGCATGACAAACTCATCTGAGGAGCAGCGCAACAGATGTGAAAGAATGGCGGGATTGAGGTGACAGTATGTGAACAGCCCTCTGATAAGTGGTGGGAAAATAGCGGCAAACTTGAGTCGTGTGGATTCGGCCTTAGTCTCAGGGCCAAGCTACACATGACAAATGACACTTGAATGGCAAGTGAATTTCTCCCTGTTCACTTGCCCTCCACTCAATCCACTTGCTGTTCAAGTGTCATTCGTCATGTGTAGCTTGGCCCTCAGTTCCTCCTAGTACCACCTAATTCAATCAAAGGCTGCAGCACATCTTGCTCAAGATTAATCCAAGAGGATGTAACATCATGGCTTGAAACATCTTCCCCTGCTCCTCTTTTAAACACCCAATTTGAATAATAGTTCTATAGAGCTTGGAAACTTGCACACTATTATACTGTTGCTAGTCATAATAAAAGCTTTGAAAAAAAATATTTTCTTTTTTTTTAACCAATGTGGCTACTCACAATCTCTGCCCAAACTGAAGTCCCCGCCATCCCAAATCCTTTACTCTTAAGGCCCTTTTCAGTGTATTGTCAAAGGCTTTCACGGCCGGAGAACGATGGTTGTTGTGGGTTTTCCGGGCTGTATTGCCGTGGTCTTGGCATTGTAGTTCCTGACGTTTCGCCAGCAGCTGTGGCTGGCAACTTCAGTGACACTGAGAGATCCCTGTCTTTTGGTGCTACACCTCTGAAGATGCCAGCCACAGCTGCTGGCGAAACGTCAGGAACTACAATGCCAAGACCACGGCAATACAGCCCGGAAAACCCACAACAACCATAGCCCTTTTCAGTGTTGCCTGAATTGCTGTGTAGATTCTGTGTCATTTAAATGCCCCAACCATTTAGATTTATTTGTTTATTTGTTTTACATTATTTATAGTCCACCTTTCTCACTGAGACTTAAAATGGATTGCACAATGTAAATTAATATGATCAGTGGCTGAGACATTCAATAAATGACACAATAGTGTATGGATTGCAGAAATTTGAAAACAAGCAGAAGTCCAATACCGAGCTGAATCAACGCTAAAACAAAACATAAGGAATTTAATACAACACATTAAATGACTCAAAAACTACCCAGTAGGAGCATATGTGTGGCAACAGATGTACACAGCAGTGTATAATATCCCTATCCCTTCACCAAAGCATCACTCAGAACCATTTCTTTATAGCACAGCCCTTTTACTTGTATCAAAATGTCCTCTTGAATAATTTGGTTTTGAATAGAGTGCAAAAAGCTAGAAGAGTGGGAGCTTTCCTGACCTCTGCAGGCAGGCCATTCCATAAGCTGGAGGCCACCTCTGAGAATGCATGTGCATGGGCACCTGTTGATTTTGCCCATGTGCAGGGTATAGGATTGCTAAGGGCCCCAGAGGCCAAAGTGGAGGTGCTGGGGGCAGGGGCAGTGGGGTATATAACTCTTGTGTGCACTCCCATGCTCCCCTATCCTGCTGAACTGGCTTCAATGCACCTGGCATTTCCTCCCTTGTACTAGAAAATGACATCATTTTCCAACATGAATGAAAAGCTGTGGAGTGCGCTGAATCCAAAAATCACCCATTTGGAGGCTTTACCAGGTGTGCTGAAGCCTCCAAATAGGCGATTTTGGGCTTCAGTGCACCTTGCTGATCTACATTTGTGCTGGAAAATGATGTCATACTCACCAGCCAGGTGAGTGGGACCGAGGGGCAGAAGGTAGGGGCGAGGGGATGGCAAGCCTAGCAGCATGGTATCTGCCAAAGACCCTGTTCAGTTAAGCAAAGCTGCTGTGGCATAAAATAGGGAGAAAGGTGATCCCATGTATATGAAGGACCATGGCCATGAAGCAATCCTGAGCAATCCTCCTGACCAGAGTCTGCACTAGGCAGAGAAGCAGATCCCACAAAGCTAGAGTGACGCCTTACACAGGTTGGACACTTGTCAGCTTCCCTCAAGTTTTGATGGGAAATGTAGGCGCCCTGGTTTTACAGCTTGGCTCTCCATTACAGCTGCAAGACCAGGATGCCTACATTTCCCATCAAAACTTGAGGGAAGCTGACAAGTGTCCAACCTGTGTAAGACGTCACTTGTAGTTTGGCTCTTAATAGGTCCCTTACTCAGTGGTGTTACCCTTATCTTATTTATTCTTCACTCTAGGCTCTCAGCCCTGTTAAGTTTGGCACTCTGATGTCTTTTTAAAATGCGAGGTGTGTTGGTTGCTAGGTATACAAATCAGTTCGCAATGAGGGTATGGACTGGTCCTCTTTTAAGAGGAGAGGGAAGGAGAGACTTGGGGTTTGTTATTTTACTTTGGTTTTAACTGGAAATGTTTTGAACTGTTATTGTAAGCATCCTTGAACTAGATAGAAAGGCAGGGTATCAATGTTTTAATAAACAAACAAGTAAGTAATGGCTGCTGCTGTCACAAAGGCATGGGTTTCTACAGCAGTGGAAAACATTGATTCTTCCTTATGCATCTCCTAGCAGAAGAAGTATTTATGTCCCATGTTGAAGTAGCAAGTTTCCCCTAGTCCAGTCTGTTTCTTTTCCTCCTTCTCAAATACAATGCAGTATCTATCCTACCTGTGCCAGCAAAGTGATCTAAGAACAGAAAGTGGACAGATTCACATGTATGCAGGGCATTGTTTTAAAAGATGACCATCCCTTTAAGCTATGTATTTTAGAGATTTATTTGATTGGTAGTAATATACCTTTCATTTAATTTTATTGCCCTGACTTAAATGGTCCAGACTAGCCTGATCTCATCAGATCTCAGCTGCTAAACAGGATTGGTCATGGTTAATATTTGGATGGTGGACCATCATGGAAGTCTAGGGTTGCTACGCAGAGGCAGGCAATGGCAAACCACCTCTGAACTGCTCTTGCCTTGAAAACCCTATGGGGTAAGTTGGTTTCAGCTTGATGGCTCTTTTCACTACCATGTACATTTAATTTTATTTTATTAGCTCCCAAATGGGCCTTTTCAGCCTAAAATGCAACATAAAAATAAAGATAAGTAAACTGAAAACAACTTCTTCCATGGGGATAAATTGGTTAGAAAAAGGGCTTGGGCAGTGTTGTTTGCCCACTGGTTTCTTTCACATTATTTCTGTATCTACTGTGATTAAATAAAACTCCTTCAAAGGCAATTAACTTCTAATGCCATGCAGAACAGCATAGTGCGTTAGTCCCCCCACATGTATTTCCCACATGTCCCGTTGCAAAAGAGAACTGCTACAAGTGCTTACAATTCCATTCCATGGTTTACAATTGCCAACGTGCTCATGCCAGCGGTTGCATTTGAAGTCTTAAGGTTAGAATTCCTATGAGAAAGAAAGTGATTTTGTATGGAAGGGTACTTATTATTATGAAATTTAGAATGTGAAGAAAACAAAGGATCCAGGCCGGATATTTCAGCCGAATTTAACTGCTGTTAGAGAAAGTTGTCTTTTTTTTCTCCCTTCTTCCCTGAGACTGCACCAAGAATTATGTTTTGTGACATAATGGTGCCCTCTAGTGCTTTTATTAAGCATGGTATCTTTCAAAGCAGGTATAATGTTTGTAAGTGAAAGAGTCATGAGAATAAAGCTCTGTTGAACCAAATTGTACCAAGGTGAGTGAACTGCCCTTCAAGTTGCACAGAACCTTCCTCCTGTAAGTCATCAGCCATACTTCAAAGCGCAAAACCTGGCCGTTCTAACTCACAGGTGTTCCAAAATGACAGGAGGCATCAAATTCTGACACTGGGAGTCTCTCCAAGTCATGAGAACAGCTGCCCAAGATGTAAGACAAATGGGCAGGTGGTTTATTCTGCAGCTTTGGGATTTGGCTGTAGCTTAAGATCCAACGGATCAAACAAGATGGACAGGAGGAAGCAGTCTTACATGGGCAAAGAAAAAGCTTTCAAGCACAAAGCAAAGAGATATTTGTGCTGTGTCTGCTCAGGACAGATAGCCCATTCCAGGACCAGTACTCTGTTTTTGGTCTCATCAAGCCACACTTTGACTGGGAAAAAGAGAAGCTGAACTTCTTTGGGCAATTGCCTGTGCCTCTGTAAAGTAGTACACCCCATGCTTTGGAAGTGGCTGGTATGGACAAGGAGAAAGGTCTGAGATGCTGTCCCATTATTAAAGCAGGTCTAAATCTCGTTGGTGCCTGGATTGGAAACTGCCTCAGTGTCAACACAGATGAGACAGTCTGGGAGATCCATAGCTGGATATTCTCAGTGGTATTAAAAAAAATAAATTTCAGGTACACATAGCCTCATTTCTTACCAGCATCACAGAGGGGCAGGAGAGAGTTTAATCAGTTCATGCATGCACTTTTCCACCTACTTAAATGGCTTTTCCTGTGCCTTGGAAGAAGGGAGGGATGGAGAGAATGAGAGAGATTCTCTTCCAAGATTAATACGAGTACAACAGATTCAACATATGAATCTATGCAGAGGTAGCAAGATTCAGATCCTTCTCCCCTGACTTTGGCTGCACCATGATCTGCCTCTTTTCTAGTTTGACTCTCAGAGCCCAATGTACCCTGCTCTAAGTTTCCCAAAAGAACAGTGTAATACAAATCTATTTTGCTACCATTGTCCCAACCCGACAGCAAATCTTCATGCTACTCCTAGTTACATTAACAATCTATGTTTATTGAATACTGCACTCAGCACTGCCACACAACCCTGAATCAGGGCTGCCAACTCTGGATTGGAAAATTCCTGGAGATTCATTCCTTGTTATCTCCAGTTAAAACAATGAACTGATATAAACCATCTTTAACTGACACCCTTGAGAACCACTGCCGATCAGAATAGACAGCACTGGCCTTGATAGTAGAACTGCCTGATTCCAGCTGCATGTGTGTATAGCAAACCTCAGATATTGTTAGTCCTTTCCTAGCATAATTTTGAACATTTTTACTGCTTAATTGGTAAACCTAACTCAAGTCTAATCAGACTTCCCAGAGACCTACCGGTAGTGGCAACTTTGCAAAGACTCGAATGAGCCTTGAAAGGCAGATTTTCATACAAATATCTTCAGAGCTCAGCTTGAACACTAAACATACCTTCCACAAGCATGATACCCCTACCTTATAAATCTCCTTTCATTTTTTTTTTTTTACCAAGTAGGGCCTCAGCCTGAACACGTAACAATGAGCAAACTCAGCTTAGTTTGGAACTGTGTCCATCACTATGAACATCACTGAAGAATATCGGGGGGGGGGGGGGAAGGGGAGCCCCTGTAACCTTCAAAATCACCCTTTGCTTAGCTCCCTCAAAGACATGTTTTTTGGACTAAAATAGATTTTGAGTATGTGCAGAATCTCTTTTAAAATTCTGGATGTATGATAACTGCCGTGAAATGATGTTGGATTTGTAGGACTGTCGAGCCTTACAAGTATGCACATTTCTGTTCTAAACAAGGAAATTATAAATCACTGTAGCATCAGTGCTGTGGACCTCAGTTTTAAAGGAAGAAAGAAGACAGAGCAGAGTAGCTTAATCCAACACAAGGCCCAAGGAGCTAGTTAGGTGGAATCAAAATCAGAAATTAGCATGGAATACTCTGTTCAGATATCCTGTTTTTTGCCAACTGAGGAAGACATACCATTTAATATTTTACTAGATATTAGGTATTATACACAAGTATATTATGCTGGAGTTGTCCCTCGGCCCCTGTGCACTTTGGATGAATTGTTCAGAGTGAGGCTGAGCAACCTTCCCACGTGAAGGGTGTGGCTGGCATGTGATGAAAACAATTTAGCGTATGATTAATGGTTAAAGTGTTGGACTAGGATCTGGAAGACTTAGCTTTAAATCTCCATTTCGCCATGGGAACTTGTTGGGTGGCCTTAGACCTCAGTCTAACATGCCTCACTGAGCTGCTGTGAGGATAAAATAGAGGAGAAGGAAACAATGTAAGCCACTTTGGGTTCTCATTGAGAAGAAAGCTGAGGTATAAGGTAAATCAATCAGTAAATATTACTTAACTTGTGGTGAAAGCTTTAGATGGGTTGGTTAAAATGCCACAGCTGGACCCATCAAGAGATAAGTAGCACTGTGTGACCAGAATCCTACACAGAGAAAACATACCAACTGCAATGTGAATGCCACTGAAAATATCATTTCATGGTTGGTTCTCCCCTCGCTGGCTGCCATGAAAAAGACCTATTCCTCTGCTCTGTATTTTTAATATGTAAGGGCAGAGCAGATGGGGACTCTCCATATGATTCTAGGCATCTTCATAATCAGACATCTTCAGACTGGCCAATCTGTAGTCTGCCCCACCAAAGCTGCCGCTGCGGCCTTAAAACATGGGGCCATGCATAATTTTTGCCACCTTTTAGTGGCTGGGAGGAGATGGCTCAACATCCAAGCTAGTTAGATCTGTGAGATGGCCTCAATATTGAAAGAAGAATGAGCCAGGCTCACATAGGTACATGACTGCTAGATGGCCAACTGTGCCATGCAGGAGGGAGCGGATATCAGTGGGCCACATCAGGTGGGAAGTAGCCATGCACAATGACCCAACATCTCCCTCCTCTTCTCAATGCTCAACAGTTGGGATGCAGAGCACCTTCCCCCTTGCCTGCAATTCTGTAGTCATAGCTGAGTACCACTTCCTACTCCACTGCCACAAATGGGCTTTCAAGAGGAAAACAGCCTTCAAGTTGTAGATCCAAGAAATTCTACTTCTAATCACTGGAATGCTATTTTTGATGGCCCTTCTGTGGCAATCACACTGGCTCTCTGTTATATGCAAAACCAAATGACCAGGTAAGTTATATATTAATGTGCATAATAATACTAGCAAAGCACGCCGTGTAAGAGGCCCATGCCTCTGAAAAATGGATATAGGATGCTTCTCATATTTGAACATGCCAAAGGCGTACATTTCTCTCCTTCACTGAATCCTGCTGTCCTATGGGAGGTTTACTCTTTTATATGGCAACACATGGAAAGCTGGCTTTGTTGAAATCTGTGGGATATCATTATTTTAGCTAAACTTTAAATTTCCTCCAGGTTGTCCTTGGGTTGCCAATGCCAACCACCAGGCAGGGCCTGGAGATCTCCCTGAATTACAACTGATCTCCAGATTAGAGAGGTCAGTTTTCTGGAGAAAATGGCTGCCTTGGAAAGAGGCTTCAGTTGCTGACCCCACTGACGTCCCATCCTTTCTCAAATCTTACCCTCCCCAGGCTCCAAATTTTAAGGAATTTTCCAGTCCAAAATTGGGAACCCTAGGTTGTAGGTTCATGATCACTAACAAAGCCCCAAGTACCATGCTACTTAACTATATCAGCAAAGAGATTCCCACGCTGCAGCTTCTTTTGTTGTCCAGCTATGAGGAAACCCCTTTAAAATCCCTTTAAATGGCAGCCCTTTAAATCCCACAGCATATTTGGGATATGGTGTGTTCACTGCTGAAAAGATTATCCCTAAATGATCATGGCAACTCTTTGGATCTCAAGCAATGAGAAAACAGAGACCAGAAGTGACTGAAACAGAACCCAACCGAGTGTTTGTCACAATCAAGCTGCTTGTTTCAGATTAGTTGTATAGAAAGACCTCAAGCCAGAATGAATAACCTTTCTTTTAATTTTGTCTCTAAATATCTATGCCTTTGGCGAACCCTGCACAGTTTGCAAGCTTAGAAATTTTGTACAACTGGAGGCAACAGATAAATATGGCATTATATTTCTTATCAATATGAAGGATCCAGTAGAACTTTTTGGGTGCATAGTTCAACCACTTACTTTTTAGATCTAGGTTTCTTGCTCCTGCTGTGCTCTGCGTTGTGATTTTTGTGTCGATTTTCACCGTATGGAGGTTATTGGTGTCCCGTGAAATCATCACATTGTGCCACTGGTTGTCATTCAGAGGCTTATTGGAACTTCCCTTGATCAGGTTTGCACCATTGCCCAGATCAAACACATAGTGTAAATACCTAAAAGCAGGGAGTGGAAACAGGCAAGCATAACTTTATTGAATGGGAAGCTGGATGAAACAGTCAGGGGTGAGGGATCCCAAACAAATTTGCATTGTAGATTATGCTCTCTTGAAGCAGGGCAATATTCACCACCACATACACCTTTCTCCATTATTCCAAGACTGGGAATGGAGAAGCTGCAGTTGGGAGACGACTTCACAGTTTTGCAAGAAAGGGTTCAGTTCTAACAGAAAGCAGTCACTTTAGATTTAAAAGAAGGCATCACTTTCCTGCTTCAATTCTCTATGGGCTATTTAAAAATAGGGATCTTCCATCCAGAGAAGGGAAATAAGTGTGTTTCATTTTTGCTGTCATTTCTGAACTATCCAAGAGGGGTACAGTTTGAAGTTCATTTCACACAGTTGCTTCACTTTGATAAACTTTTAACAGACAGTAATTTCTGTGCAAGATCATTGAGAACTGGTTTATATATTGTTATTACCAGTTCTGGAAAGGAAAACCAACCTCTCTTTCTGTCATTGCCTCAAACACATTCCTGTTTTTAAGTGTGCCCTAATACACCTGCCAGGTTATTAAGTCAGGACCTTAGTACATCAGTCATGTCTAAATTACCCTCATCTGTTGGCTTACAACCAGGCCCAGCTTCAGCACACAGCAAGGTGGGAC
The DNA here is from genome assembly GCF_028583425.1 of Eublepharis macularius. NCBI lineage: Eukaryota > Metazoa > Chordata > Lepidosauria > Squamata > Eublepharidae > Eublepharis > Eublepharis macularius. Next base: position 209,203,221 of record NC_072790.1, read on the forward strand.
AGCTGCCAGGGCCTGTGGCTTCTGGTGGGGCCCATTGCTGCTGACTCCCTACTCTCACATCTCCTCTGATGCCTGCACTCACACCCTTCTACTGCCTTCAATGCGAGTGCTTTGTCACCTCTGCTCCCAGATGCATATGCTGCCTAGAGCTGCTGGAGAAGGGTATGTGGGTGGAGCACAAAGCAACAGTGTTCCTGGTGGCCATGGCAGTGGTACTCCTAACTGCCCCCACCACCCAGCACCACTGAGGAAAGGGCATGCAGGCAGTGTGGACAGTTGTGACTGCAGGTGGTGGAAGAGCTTGCAAGTGGGCAAAGGAAGGACATACAGGCAGGTGGGGGCACATGGGTCAGATTGCAAGACAGGGAGCCTAGTAGTGGGCATAAGAGGGCCACTGAGCACTCTCTCCCCAGCGTCACCGAAAACTGGAGCTGGCCCTGCTTACAGCTATTGGAAAGAGAAAGACCTCTTCTTTAGGTCATATATTTTACTATGCATTCCCCCAGGCTCCACACACAAGTCTCTGCTTCAGTTGTGCTTGAGCTATATACGTACCCTTTCACCAACTCAACCACGATGAAGTCATTCCCATCTCCACTGTTGTAGAGTATTAACCCATCGAAGGCTGTTGTTTTGAACTGGAAAAACAGGTGCATAGAGGTGTAGGCTTGCAAAGTGGCAAGAGCGACATAGCTGGCTTTTGTCTTGAAGGTGACTGGATCAGCTATAATGTTCCTGAAGCCAAACCGGGCATTTAGTTCACAGTAGTCAATGTCCCCATTTTTACACAAGTCAATGTATGCCATGCCATTGAAGGTGAGGCTTTGCAGATGGCCAATGAAGTTGGAAGGGACTGAGGACAAATAACGGCGTTCTGTAATGATTCCTGTCTCTATGTTATGAAATTCCAGTCTTGTGTGATCTCCAGCCATTTGACCTTAAACAGAAAATGAGTTAGTGTTGGAGACAAAAATACCGAACTGGCTCAAATGTTTGCTCACACACATTTGTTCCACCCTTTTGCTTTTACCATCTGAATTTTCACGTCAGAAGTAACCTCTCTGAAAGGTGCCTCATGTTACATGATGAAACTTACCGTATTTTTAAAAAGGCTTTAACCTTAAGATGTAGAAAGCCACACTGAGTCCCAGTGATCAGGTGAAATGTGGGATATAAATATTTTAAATGAATAACTAAATGGGGGGAGCAGGAGAGTGGGCTATACAGTGGCTCTGAAGTGACTGCTCTGGCCTGATCCAAAAGAAATCCAAAATGGCCTAATTACTTGTCAGGATACTGTCGGGAGCCATCTTGCTCTTTCCCATCTTGCAACATGCTAGAGGAGAAAAGATAGCAGTGAGAGCTCTAGGAAGGGATCCAAGCATGTTATCAGGCTACGTGCAGCCAGATGATGGTTTACTGGATATTATTTATTTGGAAAATGCATGTACCATTTTTATATTAAAGTAATGAACAATGTAGGGCTGTTTTCACATGTCTTTAATGTCACACAGCTTCGCGTAACACTCACGGAACAGCGGCGTCTTCATGGTGCAATTTCTGACGTCACCCATCATGATTCCATTTTGTGGCACAATGACGTCAGAAATCACTCCATAAAGACACTAGCATTCTGTGAGTGTTGTGCGATGTTACACGATGTTAACGACGTGTGAAAATGGCCTAGGTTACAAAAAAATAAAACCACAAGAAATAGAAATAATGCATAATAAAAGGCAGCATGACAATGAAACCAGGCTGTAACACTATTATACTGAAGCCGGCGATAAAAATCAGAAACCTATAAATTAAGGGAAATTCCAGTTAACTTACAAGCATCCCAAATTCCTAAATCATCAAGCATTATATCTGAAGGACTATCTCTTCCCATACTATCCTTCCCATACTCTCCTTCCCATACTATCTGCCTCTCAAGCCCTGCTTTCTATGCCCCTGCCTTCACAGATAAATCAAAAGATAACTAGAGACTGGGCATTTTCTGTGGTGGCACCTTGCCCTTGGCATGCCCTCCCCCTTGAGGCTCACCAGACACCAGACTTTGCTTTCTTTTATGTATCATGTTAAAATATTTTTCCCAGGCCTTTAATTAGGGTTTATCTCATCAGCTTTTTAATTGTCTGCTTTTTAATTGTTTTATGCTGCTTATGTCTAACAACTTGTGTTTTTTAATGACTTGTGTTTTATACTGTAGTTTTTAATCAGTGGTTTCACTGATAATTAGTTTTTTTAAAAAAGCAAATTAAGGTTGACACAAGCTATACTTCCTGAGCAAAAGTTCCATAAATTTAGGAGAGTCTGCTGAAAATCCCCCACTCACTGAACTTCCTACAATTTTGGAACACAGAGCAGAGTTTTGTGGCCAAATGTCGTGGCAAAATGTAGTGAGGATAGGAGAGGGGAGGAGAGAGAAATAATTAAAAATGGATTTCGAGGTGGGATGAAATGTGGGTTATGTAAGTGGGTTATGCTTCTGTAAAGAGAAATGTTTACTGGTCAACAACTCAAGTGTGGGTACCTGATCAATGCACTTCCAACCTACAGTCCCCACTCCACCTCCCCTTACTCTACACTTGTCCCCTGTCAATCCAAGTGAATAATTCACAGCATTTGAATTTTATTCTTGGAGTCCTTAGCCATTAAGATCATAAATCTAGCACAGAGTAGCAGTGCAATCCTAAACAAGGTTATTCCAGTCTATGACCATTGAAATAAATGGGCTTAGACTGGAGTAACTCTGTGTAGGAATGCACTGTTAAGCATGATTCCCTCTCCTGACTGCTTTTAATGAAGCTTAAATTCATATAACTGTATGCTGGATTGTGACCTGCAAGGTTTCCATTTTTTAGTTTTAATGTGAGCTGTTATACAGATGGGTAAATACTGAACTCTTTGGTAGTGTACTTGGTAGTGTATATTTAAGTGCACTCTTGGTAATAAGAACAGAAAAATTGTAGGTGTTATTTTTTTTGCCTAACAAATTCTTAACCAGATTTTCATTTTTTAAAAAAAATTGAATGTCATTCTATTAACTTTATAATAGCACTACGTCATGTAGAGGAGAATTTTTATAGAAACTTTTGTTAGTAATGAAAAGTACCTCCCTTTTTAGAAACTAGGGGTGGGCACTCTAAAAGGAGGTGGAAATGTATTCCCATTGAGAATAAGGAAAATGCTGATCCAGGAAACATTTCCCTCATTCTCAGTTGGCATTGTGACATCACTATATAGCCAAATCTGACTGGCTATTCAGAGCTGCTCATTACTGGATGGCTGTGATCACTGTTACTAAGAAAAAGACTCAGTTTTTAAAAATGGCACTGAAATAGAAACCAATCAGGGAATGAATAGACAGGAAATAAAATGATTGCATGTGAATGGGAGATGATGGGGACACTTTTCCCCTGCAAAATATTATATTCGTCTTGATGGACAAATATTCAGTGCTGACCTACTTTATTGTTTAGACAGGGACCCTCCTCCACCATACGCCCTTCACCAGATGGAAGGCCAAAGACCTGGGTGGAGAAACAGGCTGCACCACCATACTACTCCTTCATAGCCCTTTCACAGTCAGGACAGCAGAATGAAAACACAACACACACTCTGACCAGCAGGGAGAAACTCAGTGATGCAATTTACAGTGAGGTTTCCCCTATGCAGCACTCAGAAGGCTGGGGGCGGGGGAGGAGCTGACACTGGCCTGAAATAAGAACTGGATTGGCCGTCTTCTCAGCTGGACTGGCTAGTCAGAACCCCACCTTCAGAATGCGAAGGATGCTGACAGGATTTTACAGTTCAGTTGGGAGTTGGGATTGGAAGAGAATGTGTGTAAGCATCTGACAAAAGAGGTCAGAAAGTTATCCCTCTAAAGTGAGGGAAAGGATATCAGTTGCCGTACTGTAACAACCTTGTTTGAGGAAGAAGAATTCTCAGTATAAAATCTATTTATACTGCTAAAATAGAACTGGGGAGGTTGACTCAGGGGGAATTGGGTATCAGTGGAGACTCCCATTCTAACCAAAGGAAAGGGTTACTTCTTCTTAGTAAAGCAAGAATAACTCCTGCCTAGTGTCTAGTAAAAGAGGTTTGGTTCTGTAGTAGACCCCAGGTCTGGTTGTAAAAGGAAAACTGTGTTGAACAATCGTCTGCCAACCTAAGTTTAAAAGGGGGATTCTGTGGAAAAACTCTGTTAATCTAACCCAAGGAATAAACAAAACATCTCTCACTAATAAGAACTAAGAACATTGAAACTAAGCTTCAAGCAAACTGTTTTGCCTTTGACTTTTAAAGAATACTGTTCTACCAGCAAGTTTTACCTTACCCTTTCATTTCCTGACTGCCTATATTCCATCCCTGCCTGTTCAATAAAGTTTGTTTCTTTTGAGAGTTACTTGGCCTCTATTGCCATTTCATATACAGAAGTAAGAGGGCTCCTGCTCTTCCCCCTATCAAGTCATGGGCTGGACTAAAAATCCTAAAATATAACCACATCAGGGTGGGACAAAAATAACTTTAAACTATAAACAGAGACATGCTACTAGAGGCTGCTCAGCCACAGCAAGCAAACTTTAATTTTGGTGGGAAAATGTGCCTCATAGTGGGGGAGTGAAGGGGGGGTTCATCATAGACACCCATGTTCTTCCTCTACAGCCATATCATGGGGGCGGGGCACTTTGAGACAAGCAGTTCTCCAGGGCAGCAACCCATCAGGATTTCTTCCATTAAAGTAAATGTCCAATCCATACCAACTGCATATAAGCCTGGTGTGCTTGGTATGCTTGATGTACCTGCCAATCCCATAGGGATCCCATGGACAAGTCAATTGTATTACTAGGAACCTTAAAATATAATCTACACATGAAGCCATTACACTTTGCATCATCACAGTGCCTCAGAAAAGAGCAACCTTGCTAGAGCAAATTGCAGTGATCTTCTAGCTAAGTCCCACACAGCTACTTCATAAAATCAGTGAATCCTTGAAACCTTGCTCAGGCTGCAAGCATGCTTGTGTCCCCGCACATTCTGGCAGGCTACCACAGGGGGCCACCAAGTAGCTGAATTAGGCCACGGCCTTTCAGAATGTGACTTATTTAGATGTGGAGGCATGGCAGTCTTAGATTTGAAGAGCAATAGTAGAATAGGATTTTTAAAACATAGTGTATATCTTGGACACTTGTACCACATGGTATTCCATCACTGGGGCACCTGAACATGGAACTACATGTTATAAGTAAGACACGGAGTTCTCAATCATGTGTTTGGATTGCAAAACTAATACAGTGATGCAAAAGCAGATGTGGAAAATGGTGCATAATCTCTCACATAATCTCCTCTTCTCCCTAAAAATGCTGTATCTATCGATTTTTTACTGTTTGAAAATTCTCTTCTAAAACAGAGCAATTTCACATCAGTATTTTTCTAACAAAGCCATATTTGATAAACTGAAACCAAATATATATTACTGTTTTCATATAAAGGGTAGAATCAGATGAACTGGTATTTTGGTCATTACACCTTCTAAACCTCACCTAAAACTTACAAAACGTTACGTTATGTAACTGTTTTACATAAATTGCAGATTTTGAAAATATGTTTGTTATTTACATATTCAGTATTTTTTTCATATGAATGATTCTACAATCTGCATAAAATAAGGAAAAATGTGGGCAAAGGATTCTTCTGCATTTTCTGTTCACTTATTAAGTAATTTCTCCTAGATTTACGGAAATCACTTAATTGTGGTGGGCATTTGATGAATCACCTTTTAAGATTCTGGAGAATCCTTTGGAGGTTTCCAGACTCTGAAGATGATGCTTAAAGCCCTGTTTCACTAAACACAAGGCCAACGAGGACATGTTGATATGGGCTAATGATTTCAATGACTCATCTTGGCGCATCAGTTCTGAGCTTGAATTCAGTGATATTGTCAACAGGCCTGTGGACAGGTTTGGTGATATCATCATGGCAGCGCTGCAGAAGGAAGAATTTCATTAACCTGTATCATATAACTCCTGTTAAGACCAAGCCCAGTACACAGGCCTTTACTGGAAATTACTCACACATTCCAGATCACTTCAATAGGGTCAGATTATTTAAAGAGAGGGCCTGAAGATGTTAGTTCATCCTTACTGACTTTAAAGTTATAAACCGGGAACTGAAAAAAAATTATTATGCAGACATAGTCCCTCACTGTCTCAGACAATGGTCCCTGGCCTCTGATTGTTCAGTCCCCTGGATTATTTATATCTAACTCAAACTCTGGGCCTCTTTAGGTCAGTTCAACCAACAGGCACCACAACAGCATTTAGGACCAGAGCAGTTTAAGTCAATGTCCATCAATTCTGCCCTCTATGATGTGCAGGCCAGGAAGCCGATCACTGCTCCTATCACTTCCACCACAAAATTTTTGTGTTGCAGTATGGATTGAATATGGATCAGACAAGTCAAGATTCACAATTATTATTACCTGTCATAGCTTGCTGGTCATCCACCATTAACTTTAAGCTTTTTCCTCGCCGAACCACACGCACTGTGTGCCACTCATTGTCATTGAGGTTATAGCCAGCAAAAAGGGTTTCTGGACCTTTGCCTGTAGGGTATGCCAAACAGTTATTATGGAATCTTTAACTCAGTCTACATGTGAACCTCACAGAGAGAGTGAAAGAGAGAAAGAGAGACAGAGAGAAACAGAAGAGAGAAACTGGCTGGAACAAACATTTAAAATGTATATCTATATATATTGAAAGACACAACAAGCTGGAAGAGTATCAAAGGATATGCAAGCTTCAAAATGATAAGTATGTTATCTTACAACATTCACAGAATATATTTTAAAGTTGGCAAAGTTGGCAAACTGGGTTTTCATAAATAGGCACAGTCAATACAGAGGTTTGTATAGGGGTGCGTCTTTTCAGATAAAAGTGCTAAACAGGTCCTAAGGAATTCACATTAGCCTGGAGATGAATATTTGTTGTAGTTGTTGTCAGAGTGTTATATGGTGTGAGAGAAACATCATTGCCCATGGTGTGCACATGCAGTAGTTCTGCTGTATTAATAAAAGATGCTTAATTAAAACAATGATGCTTATTTAATGGAAACTTGCGATAGTGCTTTCAATATGCTCAAGTCAGGATCTCTGAATGAAAAGGATCATAGGAGGCTTGTGAATGGGTCATAAATCAGCATAGCTTTAACCTCTGAACAAGGGGAGCCATTCTGCTTTCTGTGTGGTTGAAAGGTTAGTGATGTGCAAGGTATGCATCAAAGCATTAGGGCATTATTGCACAGACATTGGAGATTTTGGTCTTTTTAGTGGGAATACAGCATCCAAGTTTTCATGCACACTCTTAGCATCCTGCAAGTACATCCTGCATGTACATGCATACGTTTATTTGTAAGAAAGAGCCAATATATATTCACTTTACAAATAAAACTGGGGAACAGTGCTTGGATAAATGTTTGGTTTAAGCACACATTCAGCTGCATATACATTGAATGTAACATAAATCCCTTTTCAGTCATTTCATTTTACCATATGTATGGGGGAAATGTGCTAGACATGTGATCTCCATTTTGTCTGCAAGGGGCAATACACACAGTATCAGTCTTGATACAAGTGTACCAGAAACCTGAGTTTCCAGGGTTCTTGTTTGCACTTACTGAAGTTGAAAATATGTGGATGGGAGGATTCCATGTAGTGCTTGGTCTTCATACATGTGGTAAAATATGACTGGAAAAGGCTAGAAAATTACCCTATGTGTATGGTGGTAAAGAGTGCCCTCAAGTCATAGCTGACTTATGGCGACCCCTGGTGGGATTTTCATGGCAAGAGACTTACAGAGATGGCTTGCCATTGCTTGTCTCTGCAACCCTGGCCTTCATTGGAGGTCTCCCATCCAATTACTATCCAAGGCCAACCCTGCTTATCTTCCGAGATCTGATGAGTTCAGGCTCACCAGGGCTATCTAGGTCAGGGTACCCCATGTATGTACAAAGGGAAAATCAAGTATATGCTTTTTCACAGATAGTATGTGCTTTCACTGTAATATGTGAACAGGGCTTATGTCTACAGCAGACAGAAATGCAGGACGCTATTTATTTACTTGCTCACTCAAATTTTACACCTTCTTTCAAACTGGACCAGGACAACAAAGGCATTCTTTGGAACCCTGAGAGACAGAGTGGAGGCCAGGAAGCAAGCTGGAAGTGGATATGAAGGAGGGAGCCAGTTGCAGTGGCTCCCTCCAGTCTTGCTTGCCGCTCTGCTACAGCAGCCTGTTGTGGAAAGGTGGTGTCACAGTCAGGCCAGCCTTCAGTGACAAGGCAAAGGAGGGAGCAGCGGAGGAGAAATGTTCCCTTTCTTCTTCTTTCATCTATATAACCTGTCTGCACACAGATCCTGTTGACTCTAATCATTATGTGAATTTTAGAGCAAGCAGAAGCATTTATATAATTTACACTTGGTAATCCATCCATCAAACCATTCTTAGTCCCCATACTTGTAGACAAAAGCTTTGAGAAATGTGACTTTTTGATATATGCTTAACTTGTGAGTTTGCATCCTCTTTCAACTAGCCTATAACTTTGAATGCCTCCAAAGAGACCATTTGGACCTGTTCAGAATCAGAATATGAATGTAATCTTAAATGGGAGCACATTCATTTAATTTTAGTTAAGTGGCAATTATAGTACTATTCTCAGCACTTGGTCCACTTACATGGAGGCTCCACGTTTACTGACTCCATCCTGAAAAGAGAGCTATGTTTGGAAGCATGCTTCCATTCATGCCTCTGATGTAAACACAGTCTGCCTTTGGATGCACAGCAGTACTGCAATGCTCTTCTGGGCCCTGTTGAAATGGCTGTCTGGTTCTTTAGCTAAAGACAGGGATATACAACATTGTATCACACATATCTAGTTTCATGCGGCTAGAGCTGCATCTCTCAGCAGATGTAGTGCTGAAAATTGGCAGGAATGCCAGAGTTTAAAATCAATTTGGGGCTTCTGGATTTGTTCCAAGCTGCTACAGTACCTATGAAATTGTCATTTTAGACTCATCACTTTGTTAGCTATAAATTCATTAGAATGCTGCTGAACTTCTGAAGGTTTGAACACTGTGTCTATATCTTAGCTAATGGCCCAAAACAAATTCAGGAATGATCATGCTAGATTATTTCACAAATGAATGTACGTTCATTCATTCTGTTTTTATTTTGCCTTTACTGTCTGCTTAAAAATGAATTTGTGGTCTTCTGGAAACCCTCTAGGGGCTATATGAATCAATTAAATAATAATAACTGCATTTATATACCACTCTTCTAGACAGGTTAGTGCCCCAGTCTGAGCGGTGAACAAAGTCAGTGTTGTTATTATCCCCACAATGAAGCTGTGGAGTTGGGGCTGAGAAGAGTTGCTTACCCAAGGCCATTTACCAAGCTCATGGAATTAGTGGGATTCAAACCAGCAGCATGCTGATTCACAACCCAACCACTTAGCACACATGTATTTTACCATTTAATGACTATTCTGGCCTCTGAGCAAATAATCTAGGATTAAACTTAAAATAGAGTGTATGCATATTGACCTATCAATGCATTAAAATACCCTGACATTTTATGTATATTTTTAAACTTTACTTGGAGACCAAATATAATAAATAAAAATTCACACTTTATTTTATATGTGCTCATATTCTTCACATGACTATGTAAATCACCAGTGTTCATAAACATTCTCAATTCAATACATTAACATTTACCTCTAAACTAACGTTTATCTCTAATCTTTTAGGAAAGACTAGTCATCTTTGTAGCAACATATACCCTTCATTCAGCCCTTAAAAACATCAAATTCAGCAACCTATTATAATGTGGTGTGAACCTTATTCGATTCCTTAAAATAAATGTCTCTGTGGTAATGATTTGGTCATTTAGTTTTACTGTAGCTGTCTGGTAGTATAACTTTTGTGATTAATGAGCCAGATATTATGGGTACACTAGAATAACTGCATGGTTGCCCAGACAAATGGTATGTTTGTACTTGCCTATTCATTTACATGGCTTTCTATGTAGTTATTAGCATAACATTGTTAGGCCTTGTGATAGCAGTGCTAAATTACTAAAATATCTGTGGTTTCCTTATGCCACATTTTACAAATATAGCTGTTTTCAGCAGACTTTTTTCCTGGATTTTTTTTCTTCTTTAAATTAATTGTTGTCAAACTTCCCATTTTTAAGAAACCTCTTTCTGTAATTGTTTGTCTGCTAAGGAACCACTGCAGTTCTGCTACTGGATACCTGAATATCATAGATGATTGTGGAGTGTTCTGTGGCACAAATGTAATTCATACAGGTCTCTGGTTGCACCTCATTGTCATTCCACATGAATTGAGAATGCTTCTTGGAACACCCAACACTCCCCTGAAGCGACTATATTGCAGGGTGAGATCAACAATGTGGAAAATTTGCCTTTTTGGGAAACTTGTCCACTATCATTAACCTATTTGGCAAGTTTCTCAATAATTCCAGGGTTCCCAGGAAAACAATTTGAAATTTAAACCAAACATACATAACCCTTAACAGTAGTCCTGTTAAAAGTCAAGGCTGGTCTACAAGATTTTGTTTATGGGTAATGTCCTCATACCAGATCTCATCAGGTTATTAAAAACAAAACAAAAAAAAACATACAGTCAAAACAGCTGATCAGAACAATGATGGCAAGTGGAGTCAAGGACAAGGAAGGCAAAGAAGACAAAAAGTGGCAGTCAGTAAAGAAAAACTGGCACTGAAGAGCTTCAAAATAACATGAATGTGTTTTCAACAACTGTTAGAAAATGCTAAAAATGACTTTTTGATATTCGTGAAAACAATTATAAAATATGTAAAATAGTTTTAGTCTTAGTTAGAGCCAAGGATGTGGATATGAGATGAATTGGAGACTGCTTTGGAGTAAGAAGATTGAAGGGCTGCAGCTTACGTTTTCTAAGCATGGATAGTAAAACCAAAACAAAACAACTCCTGTGACCTATTCAGGACATATCTATGGATAATCATGCTTGACCTTTCCAGTATTAGAAAAGCACACATTTTGGGTTCTCATTCAAAATGCCCTTAGGTATTGCAGTATTGGTACTGAAGTATTATATCAAGGAGAGTATCCTCATTGTTTCTTTCCTATATCCACTTAAATAACATCACCAAACCAATGTGATATGATATACAATATATTATTCTGAGCACTAGAATAGGGGTGTGTAGTCCATGTACACAACAATGTAGTTCATGCAGTTAGAAGATATGCCATTGACTGTTAGCAATCATGTTATACAAAAATGAAGGAAGGGAGGATGATGTTGTAACCTGCTTTGGGGCCCTACTGAGAAGTAAAGCAGGGTATAAATATCTAAATCAATAAATAAATTGAGAAACTAATTCATTTTTTTTAAATCTCAGGGCAGATTGGTAGCAATCTTTTGCCTTTCCAGAATATGCACAGGACAGAAATGCAATACAATTGATGACTTGCACAGATGGAACTTCATTTGTTCCAGAAGAGCAAAAAACAAAACACAAAAAGCAAAACCATGCCTTGATTAAAATTTGGTAGTACCATCAGGGACCATATAAAGTTGCTACATGGGCCAAATCTGGTCTATAAATTGCCATCTGGCCATCCCTATGCTACAATATATCATTCTTTATGTGGCAGCCAAAGCTTCCTTACTGAAATTAAAAACTAGGACTTTTTAGTCTGTTTTAAAGAGACCTTTGAAGCAGTGGTATAAAGAATGGGGTATTATTAAATGCACCCTGTCTTAAGGTTATCCCCCAATTTCTTTATGCTGTCAAAACCATCTGCAAACACTTATTGTTAATGTTGTTTGCAGAGGGTTGTTTGTTACTATTATTTTGCAAATACTTAGAATGGAGCTATGACACACATAGTATGTCTGGTCAAAGACCCAATGCATTTTGGTTTCATTAAAACAAATGGAACTAAAATGTTTCAGTGGCACAAGAACAAACTTGACTTCTGTGACACTGAAGCTAAATCTGGTCACACACACACACACACACACACACAGAGACACACAAACTTCATGTAGTTAGCTATACTGCATTTCACTAATATGAAACATGCCTTGTTATTTTGGGGAAATGGTGTTCTTTTGTCTTAAGTAAAGCAGTTCACTGGAATGCTCCCTGTCTCATATTATACAGGAAAATTCCATTTCCATCAGCACCGACAAACAGTGCCATTCTAAGTGGAGTTATGCACTAACTGAAGTCCACTAAAGTCAATGGACTTAGAAGGGTATAACTCTGCTTAGGATGGCACTATCTATCTATCTATCTATCTATCTATCTATCTATCTATCTATCATCTATCTATCTATCTATCTATCTATCTATCTATCTATCTATCTATCTATCTATCTATCTATCTATCTATCTATCTATCTATCTATCTATCTATCTATCTATCATATTAAAGCTCAGGAATAGATATGTTATGATAAAAAATGATGGGTTGGATTCTATAAGTCCCATTTGCTGAATGAGTTTTCATCCAACAGAATATTTCCTTCTTTGAAGAGAAATCTTTTACTAGGTGGCTGGGGGTTACTGGCTCCAACCCAGTATATAAAATTTTACTAGATATTTACCTGCAAAGTATTGGTTGATTATTTCAAACAAATAAGTGAAAAGTAGGTCAACTCCATGCCCACAGTCTCCCCTAGCCCATCCAGGTTACTGTTCCTATTCACGATGCACTCTTTTCCACACATTTTTATCAGTTCACACATGACCCTAAGAAATGAAGAATTTTGCTAAACATTTTATCTTTCCCACTGAACTTGTTCCCTTATTTCCTTGTTTATCCTAGAGAGAAAGAGAGATGTTACTCATAAGGTACTATAAACAGAAACTAATAAGTCAGGAAGTTAGGCCTATGAGTAGAACAGGCCAGTTTGCAGAAAGAGTGGGTCAAGTGAAAGACCCACCACTTCACTGCAGATATTGCCTTCATTGTCTCAAGTTCTTCTCTACAGCCATGGGAACTGATGTTCTTTCATACTGAATGGGTACAATTGACTCTACCTATGTAAAAGCAGAGCAATTACTATCTCACTCAATAAGCCAAGATCATTTCTTTGATCACACCACCCTAATATGTCATTGAAAATTTGTCTTCAAATTACACCACACATCAGAATGTTCTAACTGGCATCCTTCGTTACTAATAAATCTTAAAATGTACCTTGACAGCCACACTGCCAGATCATATTTTTAATTTCTGATGAGTTCTAAAGGAATATATGGTATGGTTAACAGTAAAGTGCATCTGCCATATTTTGTAATAGCACGGAAAGCTAGACAATTAGAAAATAACTTTGGTAGACAATTAAAAAAGTTTGCAGTGTACTTGAATGATTAAAAGAAACTCTTTCTCATTTTGTACTTAGACCTTTCTTTAATAATATACACTTTTTCAAAATTCGTATTTATTTTGATTCCTCCTACTCTACCTTCTCAGTATTGATGTAGACTTTGAACCATCTTGAAAGAACATGCAGGTATGTTCTTGAGGGATCTAGAGTGCTATGCTAGAGCACTCTAGATTTTTTTCAGGTAGGTAGTACAACCTGCCGAATTTCTGGATAAGGTAGCAAAATAGAGAAATACACTGGAAAAGCTACTGCCACATGGGAGGTTTGATTGTACTGAGCTGTACAGATTCTGACTCAATACAAAGTGCTCAGGCTATAAGTCTGAAGAAAACAAACACCTCAGGATATAGAAAGTACATCAAACACTTTCTACCTGTCAAAAGCTAGTAAGTGAAGGAGAAGACTTCTAGGCCAGCCTTTCTGCTGGTATGTTGGTTTTCTATGTGACCTAAAAGAGAATACCTTACTGGTATTCTGTAGGGATGCAAAAGAGACCTGTTCAAAATGCTTTTTCGGAACATATATATCCATACTCAGGGTTCTGTAATGCTAGAATACCTCTAGAAGACCCCACAAATACAGAGGGGGTGGGAGGGAAGGCAAGAATATTTCCAAAGGTATTGGCTAAAAGAGAGATAGTAAATCTTAGCAGGCATGGTTGTTTCTTTCTCTCTTCTTTGAGAATGTTTGTATCATTAACATCTTTCAAGGAACAGAGATAATAGGTTTCCTTGACAAATCATAATTTCATACACATAGATCCTCAGATGTGTATTAAAAAGTTCTCTGTTTAGTAGTAAGAAATTTTGTATTCTATTCTAATATGATATGAATTTTTGGATGACAATCCATGTTTTTTGCATCTAGACATGTTTATCAGGCTAAAAACATGGTTTCACTGTGGCCATTTTCACGTTATCAAAAAAAATAAAAAGTAAATCAAGGCCAAGTATGGATCAGCTTGTGTAAAACAGTTATTGAAGAATCACGTTAATCATGTTTTGACTGTGTCAATTTATGCCATACCATTATCATTCCAAAAGTATATATAGCATCAAAGTATTACCATTAAAGCTAACAACACCATTCATACAGATTGATCATCACAGTTATATATTAAGTGGATAGAAACATGGGAAACAAAAGCTAGCAAATCACTCTAAACTTCTTTTAGTAATATTTCATCTCTGAATATTAAAGAGTAAACAGATTGAGGAAAAAATATCTAAGTTCCAAAAAGAAGAAATGTGGACTGTGACTTTATTTTAAAATAAAAAACCTCCCTATGGTTTGCAGGTGTCTGCATATCATGTAATAACTAACCTTTTGGCTTCTGATTTAGAATTAGTTTGCTCATTTTAAGAGCGGCTTATTTTTTTGTAAAACAAGGAACCAAAAAGGATTACAGAACTTTGCTTATTTAAAAGAATAGAAAATATCTCAAGTTGCAAGTATGTCTTTCTCTGCCTGAGGTTCTGCAGAGTCACCGCGGGTCATACAAGACAACAGTGTGGTTTGACTCAGTGCAAAGCCTCTCCAAGTTATTTCACAAACAGCAAACATGTAAATGTTAGTGCTGAACCACTTTTGACATCAGTTGTCTCAAAAAAGAGCATATGGTAGAGCACACTTATTCCCAGAATTCAAACCAGGAAGTTGTTTTGCTGTGGTTTTATGACCCCAGTAACATTTTAGGGGTTCTATTTGAGGGGCAGTTTCAGTAAGATTCATTTAAAGGGTCAAATGGTTTCTCTCATGGATACATTCAGGTTTAACTTTGAGAATAACAATGCATGTTGAGAGTATTAATTGCTGTTAAATTTTAATATTTCACACTAACTGAAAACACAGATGCTCCTGAAGAATACGTGTGTGTAGTCTGAAACATAAGAAAGAGGAGATCTTTCCTCTTTGGCACTCTGGAGTCCATCATTTAAAGTTTTTGTATACCGGAAAGTGAAGTATTGCTGTTTAAAAGACAATCTCTGGACCTAAAGCCAGTGCACAGCAAATCCTTGAATTCCGCAGTGTACTTCAACTCAGTCCATTATTCCATTTGTATCCCACCCTTCCTCCAAGGAGTTCCAATTGGGATTTTGGATTCCGGATGGCTTTGTTTGTTTGTTTGTTTGTTTGTTTAATTACAATATCCTGTAAGACAGGTAAAACTGAATGGCTGGCTCAATAAAGTTCATTCTTGGACCTGTATAGATTATAAACTAACCTTATTTGCTATAGCTATGAGTTGCTAACATAATTAGGAGTAAAAAGATAAAGGCAGTCCCCTGTCCAAGCACCAAGTCATCATTCCACCATTTCTTTGATTGTCAGGCTCAAAACATACAAGGAGCATTTTTCCCCTTCTAAAGACAGTATTCATTAGCAATTTCAAACACTTTTTCCTCCAAAGGTTCACTCGGTTTGAAAGAACCTCCCATTATTTCTTTGAGAGATAAAGGGTCCATTTCCATATGGTATGAAATCACATGATCAGGAAGTCACTCTGAATTCTTAACTAGACCTCTTTCAACTTTTTACTGATTTTAATGATCAGTTGTAGAAATACTGCAACATTTTCCATTAGATTAATCTTTTCAACATGCATCTGTCCTGTAGCGGAAGTGTCATTCCCAAAGGATGGGATCACATCTCCATCCAAACAATACATATACGTTGTACATATGAGGTGACTACTAGACCAAAGTACATGTGCAACAGTTAAGTGAAAATGTGAAACTGACATGTGAAATGTGTTTGTAAATTAAACTTCCTTCATAGCCATAAACTGATTCAGAAACTTGACACACTGTTATTTAGAGCTACCTTTCTGTTCTTCACACATGCATGCCCACAGCAGGAGAGGGCCTGAAAAGCACTTGAAGACTTACATTTTTGTCATTTCTGCTAGGTACACATATACAGCTCAGCAAGTAAACACCCGAAGACTGATGATTTATAACCAACTGTTTAAAAACATCAGTGCATCTCCCTCCCAGTTATATTCAATAGCACATTTTCCTATAAGACCTGCATCATTTCCATCCAATATAACAATCAGTATTAAGAAATATGAGGCTTATTTCTAAGAATAATGTCTGCTCTGCACAGAAAATTAAAATATTTTGTTTGTATAATTGTTACCCATCCCCATTTTGGTGAGTCACTGTTGTTATTTTGTCTGTCTCACTAATCAATATAAACATTTATGTCAGAAAAAATTTCTCGGTGATTTCAAATATCTGAAGAAATGTGTAGGATGTGAGAGAAAGATGAAACCACCACAATAATTCAAAATAACATCAATGAGACCACATGCTTACTTTACAATTACCAGCCTTGTCAAAACAAAGTGACATAAACAAATTGTTAAATTTATTGGGGAACAAAGCACAGAGCAAAGCAGATGGTACATAAGCAACAGTACTGTGCTATTTTCCCCTTTTAAAAATTACGGATCAGTCATAAGTCTCAGCTTCTCATATTTTGTGACCTCTAAAGATTAAATACCTATATACAAAGTAAGATAGTTATCTTGAGCATAGGAAAATAATTGACTTACCTGCTTTCTTATCTCCTTTCCAGTATTCTTTTAGAAATAAATATTGAAATACTAGAAATTCCATTCCCTATTTTTAGACATTAATTGCATAAGGCACATCATTTGTGGTTGTTTAGATTAACTGATGTGAATGACATAATAAAACAGAAGCTACTCATAAGTAATAGTCACAGGGACAGGCAGGGGCCACAGATCAGTAGTGGAGTAAGTTTGTTCCATTCAAACTCCAACATCTCCAAGCTCAGTCCCTAACTTCTCCAGTAAATATTTCTCAAGCAGCAAGTGCTGAGAAAGACCACCTGAGACCTTGAAAACTACTGCCAGTCAGACCAGACAATACTGAACAAGCTGGGCCTATGGTCTGACCTGGTATAAAGCAGTTTCATATACTTAAAGCTGGGATTCAAACACTGACTCGGTATAAAGCAGCTTCACCTGTTCACAGACTGGTAACGTATGTTCCAATTCTGTCTCATTTTTGTTTAATTCCAGCTGATGGTTAAAAATCCCAAAGTTTTTGGAATGCCAACAGTTGTCCAACTACATGAACATCTCAAAGCTTAGGCCCCAGACTTCCCAGGGACCCCAGTATGTGGCCCGCAGGGATAGAGGGCCGTGACACATGATGGCTGCCTTTAATTCTGGGGCCTGGTGGCTCACAATGATCTCTTTGGGGCTCTCAGGCAGCCCACAGTACAAAATCCCTAGCAAATCAACAGCAAGCTGCTGGAAGACCTGGAGGACATAGTCTTCCCTCTCGTCTGTGGGCCAGGTCTACATCGAGAACCCTGCTGGGCCCCCTCAGTACTTGGCTTTTAGAGAGCTTCCCACCCATCCCTCCCTCTCTGCATGGCTGGTGGTTGGGGGTTTCTGGATGGAGTCATATTCTTTGACTGGTGATTTTAGTTTCAGTGACTCACACTGGGGTTTAGGCTAATTGTTTTCTTGCTTTGTCACAACTTTAGGTAAGGACAGATTTGGCACTGGGCATGGATCCTTTGGGGGGAAACATAGCCTGTGAGCCCAGGTGATACAAAACAGGAACATGCCCAGATTGGGAGCTGTCAGGGTATGCTCACTTCCAGGTGGCAGGGGATCAACGCAGAGGTGTATGCCCTTGTGGAGTCCAGCTTATTGCCATCCCACAGCTTCTCTCCTCAGTGGGGGTTGGGGGGGGCATCGTTTGGAAGGTGGGACAGCCAATGCTTGGATTTGTGCCCTGTTTGGCACCAAGGGTCCATAAGTTGTAAACAAATTAAGTTGTGGTCTTTTTAATTCCAAAAAGTTGTCTTGTGTTTCCTGTCTCCTTGCCCTCACCCCTTACCCCCTTGATACTGGGTCTGCAATCAATGTCTCTCTTCCAGATCAACTGCCGAATGAACCAGGCCTAAAAATTTAGCCATACAATGTCCTGTAGCCGGTTTGCAAAGACAGCTCTACTTGAATAGCAATTTTAACCATCTTGTCAAGAATGTTTTGTTACACTCATTGCTAAGAACCAGATACTAAGGAAACAGTTTGAGAGGGTTTGCTAATAAGCTGTTGACTGCGTAATGTGGATAGAACAGATATTTTATGCATTTGAATAGGCACAAATGTGAAATGTACTAGACACAGAAAAGATATTTTAATAGAAGATCTTTGTTGTTGGTGGTGGTGACACATAATTCCAACAAGCTTTTAATACTATTTCCTCTTCAGAAAGCATGTTATCAAATGAGCTACTGATCTTATTTTCATAATGATAATGGAGAATAACAGCATAAATACGCAAGAGCTAAATGTCTGCTGGGAATTCTTTTACCTAAAATGAATTCAAAAAGTGGTGTTGGGATTCATAAAGAAAAAAATGTCAATGGTAATCCATAGTTTCCCAGCTGTGCATGACTAATGTATATTTATTTAATATATTTATATACATATCAGGAAATATCTTCCACAATAAAAACCTGATTGGGAGGGGGGCGCACACTATTGAACTTGTGTTCTGAAATAGAGGCTGGGAAAGAAAATATTAGTGGAAATTTTGATTAGTGTTGTTATTTTCTTGTTCATTCCCACAAGATTAACTAGATGTAGATTTTTTTTAAAAAAATATCTAAGCTCCTGTGTTTGAAGAAGGGAGCTCTGACTCTCAAAAGCTTACACTCTGAAAAGCTTGTGGGTCTCTAAGGTGCTACTGGACTCCAAGCCTGCGGTTCTACTGAAGACCAACATGGCTACTTATCCAAAATAAGCCTTCTGGAAGGAATCCACAGAACAGTGAACAGAATGGTTCTACCTGACCTTTCTCTTTTTGATGTACTCCTTTTATCCTCCCCCCCCCCAAGGAAACACTTGAGAAAGGTGTGAAAGGTAAGATGGGGAAGGCCGAATCCACAGCAATCTTGGAAGCAAACCATCTCCCTTCCATAAGCGGAAGAGTCTTGGATTCAGCTTGGATCCAATCAAATTTGATCTGAGGGCATAGTCTGTTCAGTACTTGCTTGGGAGAACTCCTGAGCATCTCTTGTATGATACTCTGTTTCTTGACAGTAATAATAACAATATCCTTTGATTTATATACCACCCTTCAGGACTACTCAATGCCCATTCAGAGCAGTTTACAAAGCATGTTGTTATTATTCCCACGACAATCACTCTGTGTGGTGGGTGGGGCTGAGAGCGCTCCGGAGAGCTGTGACTGACCCAAGGTCACTCAGCTGGCTTCAAGTGTAGTAGTGGAAAATCAAACCCAGCTCTCCCGATTAGAGTCCTGATGCTCTTCTTAACCACTACACCAAAATGGCTGTAGTAAAATTACAGGCATGCTCAGAGGGAAAAAAATGTAATTTTTGACCTGGGATTCAGAGGGAAAAACTTTACTGTGATTGCCGACTTCAAAGTAGAACATTACTGATTCAGAATTCAAATCTGCAATTTGGAGGAGGGTGGAATTTGGGGACGATTTTCAATGGGGAACCAATTTGAGGTTCTGGGGTAGCTGTTTTTAAAGATAATGGTACTGATTTCTCACAGAACACATTCCTCCCTCTAATCTAAAGACACCCAAGTTTCAATCAGGATGGATAAAGGGAGTCAATTCCACCCCCCCAAGTAAGTGACTCTTGGAGCAGATGCACATCTGTCCATGGATTTCTAGGGGGGGGGCAGAATGGTACCAGCCCAGCAGGAAAGCGCCAGCCTCCAGCATTAAAAAAAAGCTCCAGAATGCACCTTTTTAAAAAAATCCCTTTCCACTGAAAGCTCTGCATTTGCCATCCTTCCTTGTTATAGTTCATAATTTTATTTCACACAGTAAGGAAGACTTTCTTTGCAGAAGCTCCCTTCACCTCGTCCCTGTAATCTTTGAAAAGATTTTTTTAAGAGCACATATATATGTGATTACATGCGATGAATCAATCATCCAGTTGCTATGAGACACATCTTCACACTGGGCGTCCACTGTAAGGTAATTAGAGAACTGCTACTATTTAAAGAATTCCATAAGGAGGAGGCGGCATTGGGAGGGCTGATGCAGGGGGGCTTGAGGGCTAAACTACCTGATATATTTGTTTATGAGCTATCTCCAGGCTCACTGCTTTGATCAGAGTCACATGTCAGCTCCAAGCATGACACTTTAAAAGCTATGGAAGCTGATTTTGCTGATGAGGGACACCGTGCATGAGTGGAAAAGTAAACCTTTGCTTCTGCCCAGACTTTCCCCTGATCCTAAAGAACCCCCAGTGGGAAGTTATTTGTATAGAAGTTACTAGTTCATAGAAGATCCACATGGTCATTTGGATGCTTCTTGGTATGGCTTTGTTAGCCCACTATTTGCCTCTTGGTTTCATTTCAAGCCTTCAGAATTTGTGATGAACAAATATGGAAAAACTATTTTTTTTTTCATTCTAGGGAGGCCCTGTATTCCACATGGTGCGGTAGAAGTATCAGAATCTGGATGGGCTGTTTGGGTCATCGTGTCCAAATCCAAATCTGGAAAGTGTGTTCTCCAGAGTCAGTTGTTGGATCTGGATGCTTGAGCCAAATAATTGCTTTGTTCAGCTGGGAAGGCCTTTATGTGTTCATACCAGGCCAATTGCAATGTTTGTTTGTTTGTTTGTTATATTTTTAACCCACCCTCCCCGCAAGCCTAACTGCCTGCCATTCAGGGGTCCAATGTTGCTCCTGCCTGGCACCTCCATTAGGCTAAAATCTAATCTCAGGACATGTGGTCAAAGCCCCAGGGTAGTGGATAGGAAGTATACTGTTATGCAGATAGAGGGACTGGTTCAGTGTCCCCATGTTTGCATGTCAGGAGTGCATAAGGCTTGTCGTACTTGCTGTAAGCTTGCTCACACTGAGGTGCCATTTTTATGCCCTAATCCCATTAATATCAGGATTAATTACAAATCAGGACTCCACTGAAAATGATGCGTGTTGGCAAGATAATGTGAAACTTCTCAGATCCAAACTCTCTCTCCTGGATTCTGTATACTCTTGGGCACCTGAGCTTGGCCGTTTCCACACAGCCAATCATTCCCACCATTTGCCCGCTTTTTCTGAGTGTTTTGCTGAGTCGCTCCAAAAACTCAGCCTTCACACACGTACCCCAAAAGCGCTTACCTTGCGCTTTGAAGTCACAGGACAGCCTCCACAGTTCTTAGAAAAAGCAGTTTGGGAGGGGAGGTCAGGCACTTTGGTCATCATTGCCAGCCTTCCTTTCATTTTTTTTTCCTGCTCTGCACATACATGACTGCATGCTGAGAGCTTCAGGGGAGGAGCTGGGCTGTAATAAGATGATTTCTCAGAGCACTTTAACCATTCACATGCCCAGGTATGCAGAAGCAGCAGTCCATCAGCCTACAGCAAAAGACCAGGGAAAGGGTGGTCCCAGAAAAGAAACCAAAAAACAGAAACCAAACAGCCTGCAATTGTTTTGCAAACAGAGATGTCTGGAATCTGGGGGGAAAGCCACAAGTGTTCCATGAGTGGGCCATCAATATAAGGACATGGGGGAATGGCCCTTATCTTGCTTTGTCCCTCCTGACCTTTAACTCATTCTCAGTTGCTTTCAACATTCTGAGGACAAAGAACATACTTAGCTTTCTTCAGACTGCTTTTTTTACTGGATGGGATTGTTTTCTTTTGTTTTGTTTATAATATCTTATTTTTCTGCATATCTGGTAACTGTAGAAACCCCTATCTGGCATGTGTGAACATCCTGATTTTGTCACTGTCAGACTCATGAACCACTTAATTGACTGTAAGATATAGTGATGATATTAACTATGGCAAACAAAGAAGCTGACCTGTGGTGTTCCCTACGTGGTTTTTAGGGCCTCTCCAACCCAACCATTTTAAAAGAGCGTGAATTTTTGTAATGGGTGTCAGTGAACCATCACCTGTCGGTTTTGGAAGTGGCTTTAGGTTGTTCTGATGGAACATTTTAAAGAATGGGGTGCTAGTTTCTTTCAAATGTTTAGCCCAGGGAGTACAATGGCCAATGGGGCTTGTCTGACTAGAATGTTTTTATGACCTTGCTGATGAGCAAGTTGAAATTTGCTCTTGAAAAAAAGTTATATATTTTCTTTTCCTGCATCATTATCCTCATGACACATAGACTGCAACCAATGAATGGAAATCTGAACTGATGTGCATTGGTGACTGGTTCAATAGATAAATACAATAGATGAGAATACGAAAAAAATAAAAAGGTCACGAGGGTCTCTTTGTGGAATGTAGTCCAGAAAGAAGGAAACACACAGGATAAGGCTTGCACATGGTGTTCTTCCTCCTTCTCCTTGCCAGTCTTTCTCAGAAGGGTCTCAGAGGCTGAATTACTGCCACACATTGAGAGTGGAAGGCAAAGTAAAATCTGATGCTGCTATCTCATATCTCACAGTAGAAGCATGCTGATATCTCATGTCTCACAGAGGAGCAACCTGGGCCTGGCCTCATGCAGGGTTTGTTTGGCTTGTCTTCCTCATTCTTAGTAAATAAGCAGCACAAATCTAAACAGAGTAACTCCCCTCCAAGTTCACTGACTTCAAGCCTACAGAAGGGTGTAACTGTGCTTATGGATTGCACTATTAGCTAACGATTTCACATCCTCTCCCTTTAACATGGGGTTTTGGGCTTAAGTATTTCCTAGGCCAGACCTCTAAAGGACCCTTTGTACTGGAAACAGTTGTACAGTAGAGAAGACATCATCAGATCAAAATAAGGGCTGCCCTAAAGGTGTGTGATTTGTCCATTCTTCCCTTTGGCCTCCTTTACTTCAACCCCACTCATTCTGTCCTCTCCTTCCCAAAGCCTACTTGTTTTGGCTTTCTTCAGTTAGTATCCTTTACTGACTAGCATGATTTTGACATCCTACACTTGACTCCTTTTAACTGAAACTAATATACAGCATCTGGTCCTTAGGCCTTGTGTGAGCTTATTCTGTAACCCTCCCCCACTGGCACCTTTCTACAGTTCTATGTCTTTTCCTCAATTCTTTGTCTCCTCAACCAACTCTTCCCTCAGATTTCTGCATATCTCCTTTGCTAAATCTGCTGCTTTCATTAGGCTATTCTGCCTTTGAGCTCATTTTTTTAAAAAAATGTACTGCAATTTAAAAAAAAATCCTGACACCTCTTGTCAGTTTTTGTACTTTGCCAAAAGATCTACCTATACACAAAGCCTGTGTGAAATTTGAGTTTCACTCCCTATGACAGGCTATTTCTTTCAGTAGAAAATGGATGTAGACATTTCATGTCACCTGTCTCATTCTCTCAGTACTAAGAATGTTCCTGAGCATTCTAGGATATCATATCACCTCAGCCAATAGAACTAAGAAGCATTATCATTTCCAGAAAAGAAAAGAACCCTAATGCATTACAATATCCAAAGTATGCAGGAAAATGAAGAGGCAACATAGGAAGTGAAATCTTCATATTAAAATTGGGTATATTTATAGGTCCTATCAAATATTTATCTGTCATATGGGATGAAAAAGAGTTTAAAGGAGAATGGAATAGAATGGGTCAGATAAAATGAAATATTTATTGGAAGAATTAAAAAGGAAGGAAAAGAAACAGGCATAGATACAGTAAGAAGTAGCAAGATGTCAGGACAGATTATTGAAAAAGAGTGTTTTTTAAGGTAACATAGGGAGGAGCTGTAATCCAAGATGGGTTAAACAGAAATGCTACAGAAGTGTTGTTTTGGTTTGAATTTTTTTTAAAAGATGGATTTGTCATGCTGCTGAAAAGCTTTCCAGAATCTATATAGCTCTTGCTAAGGATCACATTCCAAAATGGAGATAGAGTTCTGAATTAATGGAGATGTGCTAAACACCCCTGTGAAATTTTGCCAAACTAAGCAAAACCTTTTGCATCATTAAAATTTGCTTAGATGTTTCCTAAATGGGAGTTTCCAACTTTGCCTCAAACATTTGCTTGAGGAGGAATCAGGGGCCACTCCGTGCAGGCTGACAGCCTTCTTCCTGTGGCTCAGACATTTATTGAGTAGTATTCCTCATTTCTGTTTTGGCATGTATGTTTAAAATACTCCAAAACTGAAGAATTAGTTTGATTCCAAGGAGCAAATTTGGTTTAATCCCATCAGAGTCCATTAAAAAAGCAACATATTTTAATCCCCAAGGATTAATTTTTAAAACCTAAAACATTCGTTTTTAAATTCTGGGATACCAAAATTTGCAACATGGCAAAACATTTCATGTTTTCAGTTTGGTTTCAATCCTTCATATTTTGAGGCTGAAAGCCAGAAGAGATCATTTCTGTTCCAACTTACAATTCATGCTTATGTATACTGATCAACCATTCAAAAGGCAGCCTCTATATAATAACTGCTACCTAAATATTATAGAGAAGAAAAATGTGACAAACTTACTGTTCAGAATCTATCATAAAACTGCCAATAACAACAGCTGTCAACACACAGAACAGTTGTTAATATAATGAGATGCTAAAATGAGATGCTTACTGGACAGTAATTCAATTCCCAGTGGTCCCAACATTTATCTTGGTCTCCCCCCCCCTTCATTGACATTTTCTTTTCAGAAATCTCTCACTTTGCTTGGGATGCTTTCCTGCAGTTGCAAATATGCAAGTTTTGCTTTGAAAAATGAAAATCAGAAACATGCTAGCCAGAGATCTTTCATCCATTGTTGTTGTCATCGTGGGTTCGTTTGGTGTATAGATTGAAGTCAGATATGCATTAAATAGCCTTGCCCTCTTTTTATTCTCTGTCATTGTCTGTTCTTCTGAAGTGAGACATGGACCCAGCAAAATCTTTGCCTTTGATTTCTGTCAAAACTCTTGCTGTCTCTAACATTACTTACTAGTTGCAACACAGAGAACTGAAAATCCCTGGGGAGAGGGAAAAGCTATTAAAGCAGTTTAACTGTGGTGTTCCTTTGTTATTCCTGACATATTCATGTTACATCCTCATCCTTATCAATGTATGATCTGTTCCAGCAAGCTTCTCTTTTCAGATCACGAAAATGTCCACTTGTTTTGAAGAGTATTTCCATGGAAGTAAATTATTTTAAGCAAATGTGCTTCATCCAGTAAAAGGCAATCCAAGTCCCATAGTTCTTCTTTGCTGTGCACAAGGAAAGGCTGCCCTGTTCATTTTGATATGGAATGTTCAGTACAGAAAGCAGAATTTCAGACCAGACTTGAGGAGACCCAGCCTCAAATCACTATTCAGCAGTGAAGCTTGAAAGTTTACTCTTAGCAAGTCTCTCCCTTTCAGCCTAACCTGCTTCACAGGGTTGCTGTGAGGATAAACTGAGCTGTGAGAATCATGCAAACTGCTCTGAGCACCTAGATGGACATAATTTTTTTTTAAAAAAAAATGTAATCGATACACTAGAAAAATACAAAGGGAGACAGACTCCTTTAACTTTGTCATTTGAATATTTATGTATAATAGTTGCAGCCAAAACCTGCACATCTGCAGTATTCTTAAAGGCACGGGGATGCTGGTCCTTCTGTGCAAGTAGTCATCTCTGCAGTTATTCATATTTCCCCCTTTTGCATGTATACGTTTTCATTGTGAAAGCTAATTCTGCACCTGAACACTGTTCCCTCTCTCTTTTGTTTCAGGTTTTACATATTTACATTGTAGCCTGAAAATCAATTGTGTGAACATCCCCTGCTCATTTACCCTTCATACTAACAAGCACAGCTAATAAAAGATGCTAGTTCTGCTTACCATCTGTTAGCTTTTTCAATATGCAGCACTAACATTACAGTCTATGGTGGAGAAAAAAACCATTGATAGAGGGTGTTCTGTTTGGGGGCTGCCCAAATTTATATGCATTTGCTGAAGTTTGACAAAGATATTCTAACTTTTATGAAATTAGTATTTCCCCCAGATATTAATATTTCTTCTGTTCCTTTGGCTTTGGAGAAGGACAATTAGGGTCCTCCCCAGCTTATACTACTCATTGCTTTTAGAAGCTATTGTATAATTAATGCTACATTTCCCATATTTGCAAGTAAAATAAAACTATGCATGGGAGTGGGTAGATTTCATAAGCTCAGAACAGAGTGTGGTGTTCAATGTTAACAGTGTAAGCAAAAAACAAATCCAGTGATCTTCAGATCTGACTCTACAAAGTAAAAAGAAAAAGGTTATTTTCATATTCTTTTCCTTTGAAACTGTGCTATGAGGAGGGGTAGTCAAAGGATTGAATTTGCTGCATGTATCATGCTGACATTCTGAGCTCATTTTAACAATGTGCTCTCTTGTAGGCTTTTAGCAGGCAAAATAATAAGATCAAACACACGGCATCTTGCTCTTGTATGTATTAAAGGTCTAAAGATGCCCATTTCTACTAACTAAGCATCTAACCCGATTTTCTGCATTCTGATTTTTTTTTTAAACTCGGGATAGAAAAACAGAGCAGATGACTTTCATTTTGGCCAATCCATTCAGCAAATTCTATAAGGATAAATACATGGATAATGCATTAGACAATTTGATCATCAAACAAAATTTTGTAGTATCCATAGGAGAACAGATGGAAGTCTCATGTACCCAGTGCATTATGGAAGGCTAGAGATATCAAGGTGACAAATAGTCTTTATTAAATTTCTGCCTCTCTCAGAGAAATGCTGGCTGAGAAATGTGTCAGGTCTGAACATCTATGTTTGATCTTCTGTCCGCTTAGTTCCTGTACCATTTGCCAATAAGATAATAGGGAAAAAACTCCTTGAGTGGCCTGAGGATTGTAGAAATGCTTGTTGGTGCAGGTGGCCTTGCAACACATCCAGTTAACTGTAGTATACACATTTGCAGAACATCAAAGAAGACGAAGGAGGCAGGGGAGAGTCAAGAGCACAAACACACACAGAGAGAAAACAGAGGAAGAAAACCGAGGAAATCTAGGGCTAAAAATAAAAGGAGGAAAGAAAAGCATTGAAAGAAGGGTGAGAGGAAGAGAGAAACACACACAAAGAAAACATGCAAGCAACAAAAGGAAAGATTCTAATCTCTAGATAGAGCAAGATTCAGGTCCAGTAGCACCTTGAAGACCCACTAGATTTCCAGGTTATGAACTTTTGAGAGTCTTCTTTTGTCTGAATCTCAAAAGCTCACATCCTGGGAATCTAGTTGGCCTTTAAGGTGTTACTGTACCCGAATGTTGCTCTTCTCCTACAGGCCAACACAGCTACCCACCTGAAACTAACCTCTAGATAATGCTCTGTGACTATTTAATGGGACCCAGCCAACCAATGGTTGTTTGGGATTCTTGTCCCTGGAAAAGGGCTCAAAAAAATTCTCAGGACTGCTGCATGGAGGGGAAGGGGTGCAAGGGCTGGGATCCAAATCTGCTCAAAATACAGCTACCACTTAGTTAGCTTGGTTCCACTTGTTCCCACGTGGACTGACCAGCTATAAATACTTCCAGAACAGGCTGCTCTCTTTGTTTGAGTAAGAGTGCTTTTAGTCTTGACCACAGGAATTTGCTTTGTCCTTCTTTGGTCCCTTTTTATCCACTATGCTTGGACCGACTACCCAGTTTCTCACTTCCACAGCCTTTGACTCTGCTGCTCCTTGGTAATGACATTGTGTTTCAAGCATTCTGTCTGTCTGTGAGTGTCACCATTCCTGCCCATGGCTCCTATTGTTGTCAGTTGAGGCCATTCTGATTGAATTTATTACTCTGCTCCAGATTCTGGCTTACAACGCACCAGCTAACTTCTCACTTCCCATTTGGTTAATCTGTCCCAGTACTCCACTCAAGCTGTAGTCCCCATCGTGCCTTCCAGGGTTGATCCCAGCACATGAAAGCAACACTGCCAGGTGCTTACTCAGACAATGGGTTGAAAGGGTGCCCCTATGGCATATTAGCATTTCCAAGGCAGTCTGCCAATCACAGTTCAAAGGCTCTATTCTGTTACAGAGTCCAAAAATAGTAGCTAGAAGACTTGATGCAATGGACTAGTGATTTTTCAATGTATTTTTAAAAGGTCATATGATATAATGTAAACCAGCATGGTGTAGTGGTTAGAGTGTCAGATTAGCATCTGGGAGACTCAGGTTCAACTTCACACTCTTTCAAGAAACTTCCTGCGTGACCTTGAGCCACTCTCTCCCAGCCTACCCTGCCTCACAAGTTTTCGTGAGGATAAAATGGAGAAGGGGAGAATGGTGCATGCTTCCATGAGCTTCTTCAAGAAGGGTGAGGTTAAAAGGTGCTAACTAAATAAGACTTTTATTTTTCACATTCTTTTCTTATTTTTCTCTTCCTTTCCTGACTCCTTTTTCCTTTGTGTCCTGGGTTAAATATTGGAAATATTTATTTTGAGTTGCAAGATGTCTTTAGTGTAATGGCATAAAGGAGGTATATAAACATAGCAAATAGCGAAATAAATATTTCACACTGCCTTTCTCCCATGTTGAGGATGTTATCATATTGTCTCCCATGTTTAAGACATTCCCATATTGGTTGGATTAATACTGAACAACATTTTGAAGCAATGGATCCAGAAGTGGTTCCGAAACTGAAGTTGTTATTTTTACGTCATTATTTTCATACCTTTACTGGGCTCTGAGAGGGGTCAGGAAGATTTCATGGCAAAAATAGCAAATACTGATTTTTAATGCACATCTTTAAGAATTAGGGCTGCCACCTGATGAATTTTAATAGATCAGTCAATTAAATGATTAATGCAACCTACAGCAATTTAAAAACTTACATTAAAAAACGATAGTTTGGGAAGGGAAAAAACTTTATTTTGGGATGGTAGCTACATCTATCACGCAAACACCATCTTAAGAGAAGCAATTAAGAAAGGGTCAAATCACAAATGATGTCAGAATTCCACGTTTAGAACTGCAGACAAAATAACGGATCCCTTAAAAGCAGCTTCCTGGAGAGAGTATTAAACAGGGCCATGGATTCTTCCCCCATACAATCTCCTTGTTACAAAAACTCCAAGGCTGCTTTAAGGTCTGCAAAAGGCAAGCACAATCCAATCAGGAACTTGGTAGGGAGTAATGGCCAGGGTCATGCCGATTGTCATTTTGGAGTCAGGAAGAAATTTTCCTCTAGGCAAGATTGGCCAGGCTGGAAGTTTTTGCCTTCCTCGGGGCATAGAGAAGGGGTCACTGAGGGAGGTGATGGAGGAGGGGAGATAGCTGTGAATTTCTTGCATTGTGCAGGGGGCTGCACTAGATGACCCTTGGGGATCCCTTCCAGCTCTATGTTTTTAGGAAGAATGTCCAACGCTCTCCTATACTACCATGCCCTCATATGGATCTAACACCCTCCCCACAACTCCAAAGTCAGATATAGTTTGACCCCAAGAGAGGCCAATTTTTTTTGTTCAATGTTTATTTTAAACCATCTGTGGATTTTGTGAGTACTTGCACTGAAAGCAAGTGTAGTGTGGGTGTTATTTTTTTAGTAGGACTAGGGTTCAAATTCCCACTCTGCTATGGAAGCTTGCTTGATGATCTTGGGCCAGTCATTTTCTTTCAGCCTAACCTACCTTACAGGGTTGTTGAGAGGATAAAATGGAGGTGGGGAGAATCATGTGCACTGACCAGAGAGCCATGGAAGAAGAGTGGGATACAAAAACACTAAATAGAGATTTAAAATAATTATTGTTGGAGAGGGGGATTTAAAAAACAAGTAATAAAAAAATTCTTCAAATTATTAAAAGTGTTAAGTCTGATTATCCTGTTAACTGACAGTGCAGTGTTGTACCCTACTAAGACTATTGACTTCAATGCTGCTTAGGACTGCACTGTAAACACTGCAGCTCTTTAACATTTGTTCACAAAAACGTCACCCACAAGACCAGTCAAATTACATATTGCTATATAACTTGGGACCTAAATAACTGTTTCACCTGTATTCACAATTTCAAACAAAAATGTTTGCTGGGGAAAAAAAGTATGTAGTCCAGAACATCATGAAACAAAAAATTCAACCCCATAGAGGTGTCCCCCACATGACGGCTGATGTATGGGGAAATGTCAGCTTTGAAGAAAGTGTAATATCATCCCCTTTTATTTTAACTGGAGAAAGTAGTGTGTGATCTTTCTCCGGTCATATGGTTCCTTTCACACCCTTTCATTTTTGGAGCAGATAGAACATTCAAAATACACATGGCAGAAATAGCTGACAATTTGCTTATTATGAAGGTTACCAAGTCATAACTGAAAGATACTCTCTTGACATTTATATTTTCAGTTCAGTTGAGAGATGTGTACCTTCGCTCTCCTGTTCCTTTTATCTGCCCTTCCTCTACAACCTGCTGTAGGAAGCAGTACTCCAGGTGGGCTACATACCATGTGGAGCGTAGGGAAGAAGCTGCTGCCACCACATTTTCTAATGCAATCCTCAACACTAACTCGACAATGGGTGTGATAAAGGGGGGAGCAATATTGGGCTTGGAGACCAACTTCAAATCATTTCTGAGGCATGAAGCTCACTGGATAATCTTGGGCCAGCCATTCATGCTCCAATTTTGTGTTTGATGAAGATACACAGGATAATCTTGAGCTCTTTGGAGATGTGCACTAACAAGTTAGAGGTGCAGGGGGATCTCTGGGTTTGTCCTGGCAACTATACCTCTTGCTATTGTTAACCATGTACTGAAAGTAACAGATTCACTTGTAAAGGTCCATACTATGTAACTATCATGTAACTAATCCCTAAATCAACAAATCTGATTTGTTAAATTTAAGAGACTCCAAAATGATTTATAGCATACTGCTAAACAGAGTTACACCCGTCTTAGTACACTGATGTTAACTGACATAGAAGAATATAGCTCTATTTAGGATTGCACTGTTAGTAGGGTTGTCAGGTTCCCTTATTCTCCCAGTGGGAGGAGGAGGAAACTGGCACTTACCCTTTTGTTCTCCTTATATGTGCATGCTCCTGGTAGGTGCGATGATGTCACTTCTGGAAGTGCTATCATTGTGCCCAGTGGCAGGCATACTGCTGCCCTTCACAGGGGCCAATCTGGGGTCCTGTGATGCACGGGAGCATGCCTGCCTCTGGGCATGATGATGTCACTTCCAGAAGTGAGGTGGCCACACCCATGGGGAGGATATTGACTGCATGCTGGCATAGGAGGTTTTTTGCCTCCTGGGCTTGTTCCCCAGGGCCTTTTCCCTTTGCTGGCCAGGTGAGTGGTGGCAGGAGGCAGAGGCTGGGAGCGGGGGATCCCCTGCCCCCACCAAGGAACAGGCAGCCCTAACTGTTAGGATCACCCAAAATGACATTTTAACAGTGTGATTTTTAGGCTGACATGGTTGCTTTCGCTTCTAGATATGATTATGTTCTAACCTTACCAAAAAAGTAAAAATCAGAGTCTGACAACAACCAACCATGAGACCCAGTTTGGTGTAGTGGTTTAAGAGTGGCGGGACTCTAATCTGGAGAACCAGGTTTGATTCCCCACTTCTCTGCTTGAAGCCAGTTGGGTGATGTTGGGTCAGTTACAGCTCTCTGGAGCTGTCTCAGCCCCACCCACCTCACTGGGTGATTGTTGTTGTGGGGATAATAATATCATACTTCGTAAACTGCTCTGAGTGTGGCATTAAGTTGTCCTGAAGGGCGGTATATAAATCGAATGTTGTTGTTGTTACCATTTGTCACTTTAAAATGATGCAAAAGTTGGATCTCAGTACAGAAAACAGAATTCATATATATTATATATATAAAAAAGATCTTTGTCTGTACACCATTAGCTCTCTTATAGATGAGTGGGTACTCACATGGAATGGAAGTCATTGTGGCACTGCAACTTCCTGTTCCTCTGAAATAGTGAGAGAGCCCCTAGGCCATGCAGGAGGAACCCATGTTGTGGTTTCTCTTTCCCTTGTTCCTGCACTGTTTCACTTTCTTACCGGTGTGCTGAGGAGCTGTAGTGTGAGCTCCTCCCATACGTCTGATGCTTCTCATTTTATCTCAGTGACTCAGGAAGGAGCAGTGAAATCACCACATGAATATCCCTGTAGGAAGCAACATGGTGCTACAATGTCAAAGAAACACAAAAGCTCCCAGCATATGGTGTCTCTTCCTATTAGCTATGAGTACTTACTAAAAACAAAACAAAAAATCCTTCTAACAGACGCTTGTTGAGACATGAGCATAATGGTAAAGAGAGGGTTAATAGGCAAAGTATCAATCAGTTTATTTTATTGGAAGAAGGAGCTGCCTGGATAACAATCCTTCAAGGATTGCTCCTTTTCAAGGAGCATAGAGAACAGATGGGGTAACTGACTGTAGCTGCTCCCAGGGATTAAAAGGGCAATCCTATGCAGAGTTACTCCATTCTATGAGTATGGGCTCAAACAGAAGTAACTCAATACAGGAAGATGGAAAGACAGCAAAAGTTTTTTGTGAGGCTAGAACAACAAAGCAGGCATTGAGAGGAATGGAGTATGTGTGTTGCTAAACCATGTTTAGCAACACACATAAATGCAACACCTAGAAAAAATCCTTGGTTTTGACTCAAACCCCTGAGTCATTAAAATTAATTAGAATTTTATAGGGGTAGCATTTCACTCTTGTACAACAAAACGTATTGTGTTCTGGTCCTTTCTTTGGTATACTTGATCTCCAACATTTGTATCCACAGATAAAGTGTTTCAGTCCAACCAAATGTGAACACTGAGCTCGTAATAGATATGGGGCACAATCTATCCTCAAATTTATTTTTGCTCCAGTCCCATTGACACAAAAAAATGGAATATACACAGACACTCCTGTATTACACAATATATTTGCATTATATGAGCCTGTGCAAGACATGTTTGTTTTGGACTGTACCTAAAAAACATTTGGACTCAGTATTGTTCTGCAAATGTCCACAGAACTATTAGGAGAGTACAAGTGACCACACACTGATTAGTCCACCTACGAGTCAATTCTCAAGACAGCATGTCATTTCATAAAGTCATATATTACCTGCATCAAAGCATGTCCACAACCAAAGTCTTGTTGGAGCTACTGACTCCATGGAAACCTCTGCTCCACTATCGCTGTGACTTCATTTAGCTCCTTCTCTATGGCAGTCCATGATCAGCTGCGTTCCAGGTGGTTCCAATGCAGTTACTTCCTAATTTCCTCCAACTCTCTCCTGAGTGACCCTACTTCCCATGAGTGCCAGTTACTGAGGGGCAGCAACAGGGAGTGGCTTGGGATTCCATGTCCCTGCTTTCAAGTCTTCTGGAGAATACTGTTGGGAAACTGTACGCTGGACTAAATGTACCATTGGATATACCAGGCCTCTACTTTTCTTTTCACCGTACCTTAAATCTACCTCACCTCTCTTCCATAAGTGCACCATTAATGCCATTTCTGTACAGGAAACATCCTATAAATGTCTGCTCACCAACTCGGGTCAGTATGCTCCCCCCCCTTCTCGTTCCATCTAATCACCAGGTTTAGTTGTCCTGTAGGCCACACTCCTTTGTTGTCATGGTAACCATGCTCTGGAATAGCTCACAAGAGAAAGTGTTACTGCTTTCTACCTTCAAGCTTTCCAAATGGCTTGTAAAACAGGTTTTTTTAAGGAAGGTCTTTGAAGCCTAAGTGAGGACATTGGGGACTTCTTCTGTTGCTATGATTATGTTTATATTTTAACAGAATTAGCCCTTATTTCTTGAATGATATGGTAGATTTTACTGGAGTTTTCTTCTTTAAATTGGTAAACTGCTTCAGGTATCAGAGAAATAAGATGCATTAAAAAAAACAAATACAAGAGACAAGGATAGGATCATAGAAGGAAGATACGGGAAAGTAAAGTTTACAGGTTACATCACTATTATCTACATTGAAGTTTTTTCTATTCGGTGCAGAAATTGTCATAATATTAGGTTTCAACGAGTAAGCAATGGTTACTCCCCTTTCTCTTCCCATAGTATTCTCATGACCAAAACAACTCTGGCATTTTCATTTGTATTATATTAGTTTATCTTTCAAATGATTTTTGAGTGATACTTGGCTATTGAAGCTGCAGATCTGCAAATATTGTAGTGCTTAATAAAAATAACAAATTGAAATACACAAGCAAATTCTCCTTTCATAGTTAGAAGTTTATAGTGAAGCTGATCTAAATGGACTCCCAACTTCTTTCCTCAAAATTTTCCTTTGTGACTTTTGATCTCAACTTTTATACTGGATCTCTATTTATGAGTTGACTTTTTGGAGGCTTTGTGTTTAATGTAATGTTTATTATCTGACATTTTATAGTTACCATGCAATAGTACACTAAAACTTTATCTGGCATTGGTTTATCCTGAATGCTTGGTTAACTGGCATTGTTCAGAGGGCAGATTTCTCTCACTCAGAGCCAAGCTACAAGTGACGCCTGACACAGGTTAGACACTTGTCAGCTTCCCTCAAGTTTTGATGGGAAATGTAGGCATCCTGGTCTTGCAGCTGTAATGGAGAGCCAAGCTGTAAAACCAGGATGCCTACATTTCCCATCAAAACTTGAGGCAACCTGGTAAGTGTCCAACCTGTGTAAGGCGTCACTTGTAGGTTGGCTCTCAGCCACCATGCATCTTAGGGTGTATGTGTGTCCTTGATGCCTCTAGTTGTTACTGGGCTTCTGACAGCCAGAGCAGCCAGCTGATATCATGCTCAGGTGCTGAAATCCTTCCTTCTCATCTGTTGTGAGCTGTCTGGAGGCAGACTTGCTGGAGGTTTCATAGGCAGCTTGTCTAACATCTGCATAAGACATCACCCATCATATCATTCCCAAAGGGGTACAGATTGATTGCTGAGGACTCCTCTGGGTAGGGAACAGAGTAGAGAAATAAGCTTGAGTGTCTAACACATTTGTTTAACTGGCAATCCCCATTCCTTAAGAGTGCCAGATAACAAGCTTTTACTGTATTTATTATTTGATAATATTTTATAACTGATTTTTTAAAATATTTGATGGCTGCCAACAATAAAATAACCCATTGATGACAACAAAGAGGAATCTCTCAAATGTGCCTCTTCTGGTAAAATGCTGCATTCAAAAGGCAATTTGGAGTTCGAATTCAAAACATCACATTCAAAGTCTGTTGGCTGAAAATCAAAATGTCAGTGAGCTCCCCCCCACTCACTTGCCAATATTTGTATAGATTCATTTTGGTTCTAGTTTAGAGAGAATCTCTTCTTCAAAGAGATGGTAGGACACTGTAACAATCAGAGTGGCATGGACCGATCACAGCAGTAAATTAATGTTGTTTCTTCTGCTTCCTTTATGCTAGGCAATACCTATGATTTATTTCAAACTTGTCACCCAGTAATAACATTTCATGGAACTTTTAATGCTTTTTGACTAATCAGCTAAATGGATGTGACAGTAATGGTAGTCACATACTTACAACCATGTGAGACGGCATATTCACATGTCAAATTAACATGCTAACGGCACGCCCATCTGGGCCACCCATTACGGGCATGAAAAAATTACAGTGAATCTTCTCACATGGTGCATCCATTCATGATGGGGCTAACCTGGAACACTTACACGAGCAAGCTGTCTACTGAGACTGCCATCACAGCTGATTCAGTCTTTACACAAAAGCAAGTATATTCAGTATATTTGCAGATTGCTTCCAAGTTTCTCTTTGCCCAAATGAAGGGATTATAGGACGGTACATCAAGAACCAAAGATATCTGTTATACCATCTGCAACTAGCTCCATAGATTAGATATACTTTTCAACGTTAATAAAGGTTGTTCTTTGCATCTATGGCTTTCTTCTATGTCTAGAATTACAGTTATGTGAACATAGAGGCCCCTTTGCAGTGAAAGAAAAGTTATTTTCCATACTTTCCCCCCTTTAAATGACCAAGATGACCCAGGGACAATTTCTGAAAACTGGAAGCAACTTTGAGTACAGTTGAATTTACTGTAGTCTTAGTATGTCTTCATTTAAAAAGTAGCTACTTATATCACTTGAGAAAGGTTAAATATACTTGTTTAAAATATAATGTATGTGATTGTTTAAAATTTAACTGCAAGTATACTTGAGATCTGAAAATTCTAATTTTAAGAATATACATATATATAGCCTTCTGCTCCAATAAGCAGTTTTCCTTTTTAGTATCTTATACAGGGAAACCTATAATTTACAGTTTAGTTGGCTATAAGAGGCAACAGTCTCCATGAATGTGTGGCATGCTTGAATCATTGACTTTCTTATAATTAGTTTCAGATTCAGAGGATTCTGAAAGCAAACAAACAAACAAGCAGAGCTTTGAGAAGACGGCTTTGGCAGAAATCCATCAAGCACTCTCCTTTACCAAATCTAGTAAATACTGTTGAAATGAACCCGGACTGTACATTTAGTACATGGAAATTCAAGGCATGGCCCAGCCAAAGTTAATCACTCAAGTTCAATATAATTGAAGATGATTACAGAAAATAACTGAGTGCATACTGAAATCTCTCCTATTGAACTGGGGAAAAATTCCACTAAATTGGATGGGTGTTAAAAGCACTTAATTTTGCTTCAATTGAGCTAGTTTATTTGGTGTAATATTGATGTATGACATCCATATTGTTCAATAAGTTATGCATGCTTTTCTTTAAAATACCCCCACACTGCCCAAAATGAAACTAGAATCTGTTGTACTTACAATGGAAAATCTGAGAGCTCCAAAGACTCTATATAAAATCACAGTCCATCATCCTCTTTCAGAACATAGCATCTTAATCCAAATAATATCAAAAAAGGTTGAAAAGTTATCATCAGTTCATGATGCATGACATACAACCATTCAGTATACGAGATCTTTAATGATCAGTGTGTAAAAGAAACCATCACACATAACCTCATAGGCCAGAAAAGCATTCTCAAATAAATACCCCTTTATATTCCTATAGTAATCCTTCAGCAACATATACTTGGCAGTATTTATTTTCAACTGGGAATAAATATTTCTCTTAGTTTGGGAGAATTACCCTAATAAATCAATATACAGGAAAACAGTACATGGTGGTCTTGATAAAAAGCTCCTTAGGACTCAGAAGAACACATGGAAACTTGTTTGTTCTACAGTTGCCCCATTCTTTTCTATGAATGGTGGAATGTTCCGTGTACACTATGGCTATTTCCACGCACGTTGAATAATGCACTTTCAATGCACTTTTGTAATCCTTTAGAAGTGGATTTTTTGTTCCACACATGGAAAATCAGTTTCAAATGTTCACTAAAGAGTATTGAATTATCCAACGTGTGTGGAAGCAGCCTATGTGGTGCAACTGGACAATCGCCAAACAGAAAATGAATGGGACAATCCTATGCACAGGCCAGTTTCCGCATATGTGTAAGAAATGCAATCCACAGTATTGGGGCAAGAGAATATTAACACATACTGGAGGATGGAGTTTGGTAAGAGTTTTTTAGAGAGGCAGGCTAAAATACTCTAAATAAATAAAGGTGACATCTGAATTTTTGGAGTGTATTTTATGGGTTTTTATATCTGGCTTTTTGGCTACTGCTTGTGTATTGAAGATGGTATAGTGAGGCCAAAAGAAGTGCTAGAGAACAAATGATGATGTCGTGGTTGGAGTGTTGGACTGGGATATAGAAGACCCAAGTTCAAATCCCCACTGTGCCATGGAAACTTGCTGGGTGCCCTTGGGCCAGTCACACACTCACAACCTAACTTACTTCACAGGGTTGTTGTGAGGATAAAATGGATAAGGAGAAATTGTTGTAACTCACTTTGGATTCCCTTTGGGGAGAAAAGAGAGGGATAAATGAGGTAAACAAATAATACATAATTACTTATTTGCAAAAAACATTTCACACTACTATCACTGCTA
The DNA here is from genome assembly GCF_028583425.1 of Eublepharis macularius. NCBI lineage: Eukaryota > Metazoa > Chordata > Lepidosauria > Squamata > Eublepharidae > Eublepharis > Eublepharis macularius. Next base: position 209,241,549 of record NC_072790.1, read on the forward strand.
AAATGTTTCATGAACGGTATACACATTGTCAAAAACAATGGTCACAGAATGAAACAATGGAAGGAGAATGAAAGGAGTCCCTGTACAGAAGGCAGAAGTATATGCTTCACTTAAATCAGATTGGTCTGAAGATTGGCAGTGCCTTCCTCCTTTTTTCTTGGCAGAAATCTTTAGACTGTAGGCTTCCTGCAGAAATTCCTGAATTGCTTTACTGAGGAGGAATCCCCAAATTTGCCCTGACTTTTGTTTTATGTAAACTACAGTGTATGTGTGAGGATTTCTTTTCACAAACATGTAGTTAGCTGTGTCCTTTCAAATGCAAGTAATAAACTATGAAACAACGATACACACATTTTAATCTAAAGTTTGCAAAATATTGCATAATGGAGGAATAATAAGTTTAAAAATTTTGAATTGGCACTTACTGGAATTACAGTTAATCCTGATACAGTCTAGATGGGGAAGAATAGATGAGAAATGAAAATTTATCCTTCAAAGTAATAGCTGCAGACATCCAATAAAATCACAGTCCACCCTTCCGGGGACAGACACATGCAAACATGGCCACTATGTGTTGTTATTCTTTCTGTATTGTAGAACGCAGATATACGGTGATAAAACTTTATAAATAGAAGTGATAGTATAGGGTAAAAAAAGTATGGCCAATTTCAAACAAAGCTACATGGTGACAAATCTAAGTGGGGAAAAAGCTTGTGGGAAACTGTTCCAGATGTTGGATTTTAGTCGGCTGCCACTTTCTCCCCCATGTATGAAAGAACAGATTGCTATTCATTTTCATTCTAAAGTGCTCCGTCACAATGGGGAATAGAGCAAACCATGCCAAAAACCACATGTTCTGGACCACAGTTAATACCTCAAACGAGGATACAATTGTCAATGCATACAAATATCCCAAGCAACAGTATTTTTAAATTATCTCTCAATGTTTAGAATATTCTTAGATCCACTTAAGTCATTGGATAAATATCCGGAAAATGATTCCATCATTACATCTAGAAATGTTTCTTTAAATTGGAAATTATAGGGAATCATTACTAGTTTCTTTTTTATGCTTTCCCCTTTTCCTCACTATCATAATTATCATGACTTCTAACAAGGGAGAGAAGTTTTCATTTAATTCCTATGGTATTTGGGAAAAAAGGAAGACTGCCTTGTACTACATTTCATATGTGCAAATAAAAAGTTGATGCTCAGATTAGGAGTATTTTCACTTTTAAAGGCCCTTGAAGATCACCAATAATATATATACACATGTATTTAAATTTGTTAAAAAAACAACTTAGATTTTGTTTCCATGTAGCTGAGTTTGTCATGTGTCGTCAACCGCATCAGAAAAGTGGTAACAAACAGCCAAGGAACATCAACTACATGCCTCATTCTACAGAAAGCTTTCTTGAAGAGCCCCCTCCTGCCCGCACTATCATGCAGCCATTGGTCTGTTGAAACAATGCATCTGACTGCAATTATTTTAAATTTTCACTAGAGGGCTCTATGTGAAGCCAACGAAGACTGGAAGTTCCCTATTTGATACACGTGTGAATTCCCTACTCCAAAATCTAATTAACAGCATCAAAATTCATTGACCTTGCTTTCCTCAAAAATGAATGTTGAATATATTCATCTAGTGGACTACTTTTTGGCAATTTTAAAAGTGAAATTACCTCATAGCTAGTTTTGAATAAGCTGTACAAAAGGTCTTGAAAATAAACACACAAGAGGGAAGCTGTTCTGGTAAACCTGCATTAGGTTTCTTCGTGAATGTCAACCTTGATCATTTATAATTGCTATGTAAACCTAGGAAAGCATTATTTTATTTCTGTAGAAGAGCTTATGTTGTTTGTGTTCACATGGCTGTTTGCCGAGGGCCGCAGACTTTGGGCATTGAAGGGTTGTGTTATTTGTGACACAAAAAAAACCACTATGAAGTTTGTGTTTTAAAAATAAAGAAAAAGAAAGATACAGAGGAGAAGAAAGAGAAGAAGTGGGGAGCGGGGGAGACAAATAGGGATGGATTTGATTGTGTAGAATGCCAGGCCGCTATAAAAAGAAGACCAAAGTAAATAAGTAACAATTCTGTAACAATTCTGTAAGAATTCTGTAAGAATTTTGTAATTCTTACAAAAGTTTAAAGATAAAATTCCCTACTTGCATATACTTAGTTGGTGTATTATGCTCAATTGCAGTATTAATAAGGTTTAGAGGTCACCAGTTCTAACATTAAAAGTTCATTCTGATGACACACCAGAAATCAAACAGAGCAAAATAAGACTGCTTATATGAACAGTTTACTAATAGACACACACATATACAACCATTCATATACACACAAATCACAACTTTAAATTTGTTCTGCTGATGTGATTAAGTTGCTCAGGTAAATAAGTTTTTTTATGTCAGCTGCCAGAGTATTATCTGAACTCACTCTCCTAGGAACCTAATCCAGCACTCAATAGGTGCTCTGATCTAGATCTGAAATGCCACTTGGCAACAGTTTTGCCACCAATTTCATAGTTGGGAGCAGCTTTGTACCTACGATGCAGAGGTACGAGCAGAACTTCCCCAGCATTGAAACAGAGATAACACATGCTTGTTCTTCTATGTGCACAAGGAGTAAATGGATAGGGATACATAACTATGCTACGTAAGAGAGCACACTGAAATGTCCACATCTAATCCCAATGGTTGTGTGTGAATTATGAACCATCAGCTCCTCAAGTGATGTCTCTGACAAGCTGGTCTTCTCTTTTTAGCACTGCCCACAATTTAAAATCAAATATGGTGTGTTATGGCGGAGTATGCAAAGATTTTTTTTTAACAAAATAAAATAAACAAATAATGGACTTTTAAAAGATATATAATGCATATACGTATATATGCACACAGGTTACATATATATGTCATTTCATTTTTCAGTGGCAGACAGGCTGTTGAATAGATGTTTGCAGGCAAAGATAAAGAAGAATGGCCAAAATGTTAATTCAGGGTGGGGACGGGGTGGGGGGATGTTACCTAGGTTGACTGTTAGCTTAACTCGTCCTGCATCCAGTTCTAAACGCAGCGTGTCAGCAGATTCTCTAGAAGTCGTGGCCATTAAAATGCCATAAGCCCGCTGAGACCTGAACCGTAATGACACGTCTTCTGCTTCAGTGTGCATCACCACGGGGAGTTGTATTTTCATAAACATGCTTCCATCGTAGCTTAGAACTGTTGCCTCTGAAAACATACAAGCAGAAATATTAAAAGAGGGTTACAAGTGTGGACTTTTACATGTCAAAGGGTGCATAGTGAATGCAAATCCCACATTAGAATCGGTTAAACTGGCTCTCCAGGGTCTCAGGCACTGGTCTTTCTCTAGGCTTGCAATTTACCTGCTGGGGCAGGAGATCTTCCCCCCGCCCCAACTCCTATTGCCTACTCTGGTGGTCGGTAGGAGAAAAAAATCATTTGTCTGCATGATGGCATTTTGTCATTTCTGGGGAAAATCCAGAATTGCTGTCAGTGTTCTAGGAATCACAATTCCTCGGTTGGCATAACATTACTTCCAGGTAAGTACTTCCTGGAAGGGATGTAATGCCATCAGCTGATGCATTCCCAGTGCCCATGCTCCCCCAGACTTCTGCCAGTTTCCAGCTGCTGTCTGGCACTTATCTTTCACTGTAGCTGTGCTCACAAGCTATAGTAATTGCATGTATAATCCATATGCAGTGTACACTTTATTTTTCTTTATATATATGTTGAGTCTCAAATTACATTTAGTGCACGTACAGTTGAATACTTGATTGAAACCACACATTTATCCCGGTACTGGCCCCCAATTTCATTTGTAAAGTGAATGTGTGTTGGCTCTTTCTTACAAACAGATGTATGCACATACATGGAGAATGTATGAACATTCACTGTAACATGTGAATAGGGCTATTGCCTACTACCTGATCCTTTTAACTGGAGATGCCGGGAATTGAACCTGGAACCTTCTGCATCCCAAGCTGCTCAGCCATAGACATTCTCCGTGCATTGGTCTGCTGTTGATCTGATATAATAGATCACTAGCATGACAAACGTCCTATTTTTGCTGCCTGTCTGGGACTGCAACAACAGTAAGACAGATCGCAGAGTGTTTGGTGTGGAGCGACGTAAGTTCTGCAGGCTTTTGTTAGGATCAGCTGAAAACAACATCTAGAGAAGAAGGTTGTTTATTTCGATTATTTTGAAACTCAAGGCACTCATGGTGTGAGCCTGTGTGATTAGTTGCAACAGGTCTGCACAACTCAGTGAAGTTCCCTACTTTGCCCTGTTGATCCAGACTTGCAGCTGGATGCATTTTTTTCATGGAGGAGATGGATGTTTGGTGCCAAATAAGCTTTTGTTTAAGTTAGCTCATGGTGTTTCATCAAGAGTGTGAATGGGATTGATCCAAACTTCCTCTAAGGAAACCTCCTCCATAGGATTGCAAAGAAGCTGGGAGAAAAATGTCACTTTAATAGAGGGTTCATGAGTTGTTATTTGCCAGGTGGCATTATATCATTCCGTGCCATGAAATGCTTCAGCTGCCCAATTCCTCTATTAAAAAGACAGGGCATTTATCTTTTTCTTCTTTTTCTTGTCTGTTGGCAGCCCTGTTCCTCCAGCCTAAGGAGCCTTCCTTCAACTTCAGTAACCTTTTCAATGGAGGAAGAGACATCCGAGTTGGAGGAAAGCTCCTTAGGCTGGCAGAAGCCTTCACTCGTGGCTCAGTGGAGTGGTAGGATATGTTATTTCCTAAATAGATGAGAAAGAAAGATTAAAAGAAATAGAAACACTGGTGGAGGTTATATTCTCCTCCACTTTCATAGCTGTGGAGCCCATCCTCTGTCCCAAGAAGTCTTCCTCTGCCAGAGAAGGCTCTTCCTCTGGAGGAAGGCTTCACAGGCAGCTGAATAGAGGTAGGATATAACCTTGTCTATTCTGCCATTTCTCCTTCCTCCCCTTTGCAAACTCTGAGGCCTTCTGAGGTCATAAGGTACAGTTGTACTTGGCTAGTGGGCTACATTTTCTTTTGCAGGTCCAAATTGGTACAGGCCTGAGACACAGTGGTGTTAGTGGTCAGATTTGCCCTCACAAGATTAGAAGGCTTATGATTATGGTTATGCCATAAGCCCCTTCTCTGAATGTGCTTCCAGCACTAAAACTACTGCCCAGACAGGCAGAAACATGGACGCCAGATACCGGCTGGGAGACAGAACATGCAAATGTGGGGAATGATAGGCGAGGCCAGATCACCCCCTCCCATGCCATGGAGGCACGCTAAGGATCCAGATAGAATAGGGCCTTCCCAGAGTTCCTGAATTAATCAACACAACACACCCTACCGATCTCCCCTTAACCATTTTCCTATTTTAAATGATTCAGGGAACTGATAGCCTTATCCAGTCACCTTGTGGGTCATCAATCATAATTGATAATTCTAGTTCTGCCCAGGAAAACCCAATCAAAGCTTCCTAGTTCATTGTCACACCCTAAAGACAGTTTGTTGGTTCATTGTCCCACCTCGGAGACAGTGCACCCATTCTTTTGTCTCACCCCAGAAAAAAAACTTCTCAATCCTTTTTCCTCCCCCAGGAACAAACACTCAAGTATTTGCTTTGGGGGCTGAAGATGCAATCTTGCCCCTAGGTAGGATCCCTGGTATAAATCAGACTACCCTTCTGCCATAAGCTGTGTGCATGCTTTGGATCCAACGTCCGCCCTCAAAACGCCGTTCGAATCCTTCTGCAGGTCGCTCAGTGCTCTCTCTCCTGGATGCCCTCTTCTGGATGGTAAATATCCCTCGATACCTTAAACGCTATCCAACTTTCACCACTGCCTTCTACTTAGCTCTGAATGTGTGATGTGTGTGTTTTATGTGCTGTTGATCTGTGTTATTTTCAATAAAAATTCCTTTTTTGGTTGAAACATCTGACTGGTCATTGAAAGACTTCTCTAGCTGGGACAATTCTTGTATACATTGGTGGAGATACCTCAGTCATCCCCTCTCTCTGCCTTCTCCTTGCTGCTAATTCCCCCCAACTCACAAGGAAACCTTCCCTTTGGGTAACAATGTGATATAGAAGGAAGAGTATGAGTGTTACCAGAGCTGGATTTATGTGGAAGCTAAGCAAGCTATAGAATGGCCCAGGCCATTCTGTAGCTTCTCAGATCTTGCAAGCTAAGTAGGGTTGCCCCTGGTTAGTATTTGGACCACCAAGGAGGCCGAGGGTCATTATGTAGAGGCAGGCAATTGCAAACCACCTCTGAACATTTATTACCTTAAAAACTCTATGGGGTCCTCATAAAACACCTGCGACTTGATGGCACTCTTTACCTCCAAGAAAGCTCTGGTAAACCCTTAGGTTACAAGGGGCTTCTAGATACAAACAAATTACTAAAAACAACTGACCCTCTTTTTTTGGCAATGCTATAGTGCATCTTAAACCTGACATAGCTCAAGGCCTCAGAATGTCTTAATCTTTCCCTGAGCATGGACTAAAGAATCTGGGATCCAGATTCCTGTTTGTGCACACCCTCTAACCAATACAGCACCATGCCAGTTCTCGCAGTAGTCTAATGATAGTCTGTAAGCATCTGAAGGACTGCTTAGTGATCTGGGGAAGTCAACCTGGTTTTGTTCCCAACAGATCTTCTCTGAGCAACCTGGTTTCCTTCTTTGATTGAGTGACGAGCTTACTGGATCGTGGGAACTCTGTCAACATGATTTACTTGGATTTCAGTAAAGCTTTTGATAAGGTTCCCCATGACATTCTAATGGGTAAACTGGGAGACTGCGGACTGGACTATAGGACAGTTCGGTGGATAGGGTACTGGATAGAGAATGGCACCCAAAGAATGGTGGTCAATGGCATTTCATCAGATTGGAGAGAGGTGTCCAGTGGGGTGCTGCAGGGCTGTTTTAAGCCAGTACTTTTCAATATTTTTATCAATGATCTGGATGAAGGGATAAATGGGCTATTCGTTAAATTTGCTGATGATACCAAATTGGGAGGAGTGGCAAACACCCAAGAAGATAGAGTTAAAATTCAACAAGACCTGAACACTCTGGAGAAGTGGGTGGTTGTGAACAGGATGCTATTCAACATAGGTAAGTGCACTGTATTACATCTGGGCCACAAAAATGTGAAGCACAAATACTGGATGGGGGATACACTTCTGGGTAGTAGTGTATGCAAAAGAGATCTTGGGGTAAGAGTGGACTGTAAACTAAATATGAGCAGTCAGTGTGATGCAGTGGCAAAAAAGGCAAACTCCGTCTTGGGTTGTATCAAAAGGGCCATTGCATCGAAATTGCAGGAGGTCATAGTCCCTCTCTATACTGCCTTGGTCAGGCCGCACCTGGAGTACTGTGTGCAGTTCTGGAGGCCTCTCTTCAAAAAGGATGTGGACAAAATTGAGAGTGTGCAGAAGAGAGCAACGAGAATGATCAGAGGTCTGGAGACTGAGCCCTACTAGGAAAGGCTGAGGGCCTTGGGAATGTTTAGTTTGGAGGAGATTGAATGGGGGACATGATTGCTCTTTAAATATTTGAAAGGCTGTCATTTGGAGGAGGGCAAGGAGCTGTTCAAGTTGCCAGCAGAGGATAGAACTTGAAGCAATGGGCTTACCTGGATTACAGTAAAGCTTTTGATACGGTTCCCCATGAAATTCTAATGGGTAAACTGGAAGACTGCGGACTGGACTATAGGACAGTTCGGTGGATAGGGAACTGGTTAGAGGACCACACCCAAAGAGTGGAGGTCAATGGCATTTCATCAGATTGGAGGGAAGTGTTCAGTGGGGTGCTGCAGGGCTTAAATTACATGCAGAAAGGTACTGGCTGGATATTAGGAAAAACTTTTTCACGGTCAGAGTAGTTCAAAGGTGAAATCAGCTGCCTGGGGAGGTGGTGAGCTCGCCTTCACTGGCAGTTTTCAATAAGAGGCTGGGTGAATATTTGTCAGGGATGCTGTAGGCTCATCCTGCATTGGGCAGGGGGTTGGACTAGAAGGTCTGTATGGCCCCTTCCAACTCTGTGATTCTGTAATTCTGTACAGTAGTGTTGAGCCACAATGCTGCAGGAGTACAATGTCCTGGACTGAGCATCAGTGGAGCAACGCCATACACTTGGCACACTGTTTTGCTGCCATAATCCTTGAACTCAGTCCTAAACACTTATTTGCTAGCGAAGCATTTCCTATGATTGGGTCTTCAATCTCTGGAACAGCAGTCATATTAGAAAATCTCCATCTCAAGCTCCCCTCCGCTTGTTCCGTATTCCAAAGAGACTGGTAAGCTAAATGCCAGTGGAGCAGAAGTTTATGCTCCAAACAACTGGAATAAATGTTTAATAATATGCTGCTCATTAAGCAGTCGCAGCCTCTAGGGCAGGGAATAATAGCTTTTGTATAATTTCTGCACTGGGAATGCAGCAGTGTGAAAGAAGAAAATGGGTTTATTAAAATACTACTGGGGGGCAAATGTGTGCATGTGTGTGTGTGGCGGGGCGGGGGGGTCATCATGACATTACAATTATGGGAAGGCTCCTATCAGATGTAGGGGCCCATTCAGTGGAACAACAACTGAAGAAACGAATGGACAAATGTATTAAATCCACACATGAAACTGCCTTATACTGAATCAGACCATTGGTCAGTCAAGGTCATTATTGCCTATGTTGACCAGTAGCAGCTCTCCAGGATCTCAGGTGGAGGTCTTTTTAAAGGATTTTTAAGGTGGAGGTCTGTTTCAGGTTGGCATTGCTGTTGGTCAGAAGTAGAACAAGATTTGGGTCCAGTAGCACCTTAGAGACCAACTAGATTTCCATGTTATGAGGTTTCAAGAGTCAAAGCTTCCTTCGTCAGACACATAGTGAAAAAAGGTAGGAGTCTTTAAAATCCAGGTAGAGGATGGGAGGGGAATTGCAAATTAGACATACCCCTCCCACCCTCTACCTGGGTTTTAAAGGCTCCTACTTTTTCCACTCCATGTGTTTGATGAAGGGAACTCTGATCTCGAAAGCTCACACCCCAGAAATCTAGTTGGTCTCTAAGGTGCTATTGGATTCAAATATTATTATTTTGCTTTACAGTGAGTACATTATCAGGATGTTGTATAACACATGCCTGGGATATATTTCAAATATAGGAGATAAGCACACTATATATAACAATGCATAAATTCCTGATTCAGTGAGATAATAAAATATAAATATAGAATATTTAAGCCAATCTTCACCTTGCTATATTTCAGCTGACCAATCTCCTAAATTCAATATATCTAAATTCAATCAAGATATATCTAAATATATCAAAATTCAACCCAGATACATCTAGATATAAATGAATTAATGAATGTATTTTTCTTTATTTATGTTACTTATAGTCTGCCTTTCTCAGACAATTTCAATAAACAATGTAATAGGTTATGTAATGCAAATTTGCAAAGATTTTAAAGCAGCAGAACTCCAACACAGAAATGAAGAACTGCTGAAACAGAGTAAGACAAACATACTAAACAACATAGAACTACGCAGTCTATGGTCCGTATCTCTTTACTGATACATCTCTTTGAGGCCACTTCCTTACAGTACAATTCTATCAGAGTAAGAAGCTCTCTTGAATGGTTCAGTTTTGCATTGTTAGTAGAAAGGCAGGAGAATGGGAGCTTTCCTGACTCTTCAGGAAGGCATTCTATAAGGTGGGTGCCATCACAGAGAATGCACATCTATGGACAGCTTTTGATTTTGCCCATGTGCAAGGTGGCACCTGCAAAAGGCCCTGTTCAGATGAGCGAAGCATCACAAGTATGCATCATGTGCGCTTGGATGGTAGGACTTGATTGACTGGGGTGCATTGAAGAATGAGGGTACATAATTGATACAGAAGATGGGAAACACACCATCACACCCAGATCTAGCAAGATTAAGCTCTTTTTCCATTAGTAGATATCAAAACAAATACATAAATTGTGTTCATTCTGTATAGGAGTGTAGTCTAAAACGTTAGTTGCTTAAAAATAGCAAGGGCCAATTTTCCGTAGTGAGGTCAAATTTAATTGCTTAAGTTTTAATTCCTTGAGGGGTTGTGTTGACCTTGCATGTATGAAAAAAGATATTAAATAGTGGTCTCTTGTAACAATATAGAAAAGGGTCCAGTAGCACTTTTAAGACTAACCAACTTTACTGTAGCATAAGCTTTCGAGAACCACTGTTCTCTTCATCAGATGCAACTCCTCTGGATCTTGTAACAATGAGCAGTTGCTTTCACTCATTGATAACCACAACAATACTTACATAGAACTTCAGCGCATCCAAAGTATTTCATATATGTTATCTCTGTAATCAAATCTATAAAGTAGTTCAGTGTTATTATTATCCCTCAACGTGGATGGGCGCTGAGAAATAGGAGCTTGACTGATGCCGCCTTGTGAGTGAGCAGAAGAAGAGGGATTCAAACTGGGATCTTTATGATACACAGCTGTGACCCTTAGTCAGTATGCTACACTAGCTCTGACTTCATTAGCTCATACTCATTTCAGTATCCCTAAAAGGAACATACTGGAGGTTTTTATTAATATGGAGATACAGTTAAATGTAATGAATTAATTAAAATACAATGAATCAGTTAAATGACAAGATGATTAATTAACAAAAAAATTCTATGAAATAGTTGCCAGCCCTGCTTAAAATAGATTTTGGAGCTTGCATTACCAGCAGAAATGGCAGATGCAAGACCTGCGAGAACCTCCGTCAACTCCTATATACTGTAACTTAAGGAATGCTGACACATACTCATCTTTGGGCCAAGGTTTCATAATTCCACATCCCGGCACCTCTGCCTTTTCCATATAATTTCTGTTGATACATTTTACCTTGCACATTGTTTTCTCTCTTTCTTTTGGTTACCCTATCAAAAATGCACACCTGCAAAAGGAACTGCCAAGAGGCAATCACGCACTGCAAGCCCCAATAAAAATCAGAGAGAAAAGCCAAATTATATTGCCACGACATCTGTCCTGCCATCTGCCAGAGCTCCCGTAAACAAATAAAACTCATCCAATGATTATCCTGATGTTTATACTTTAGTCATAAGCAGCCACAACTTACAGTGGTAGAATAAGCACAGAACACGGCAGCTTCTAAGACAATTAACTCTTTAATAACTCCAGTGCATCTAGGGGTCACAAAAGACTCCAAAGAGGAATACCTAATGTAAATAACAGACCTCAGTAACAACTGACCTCAAAAAAGGAGTACAAATACATACAACTTTCCACAACCAACCACTGCTACTTCACAAACCATGTGATATAGAGGGTCGATGGCTCTGGGATGTTCAGAACCTCCCCCTTGTAATTTGATGGCTTCAATTTGATGATTTGTGGTTTTGATTTTTAAGAAGATAAATCTGGGAAAAAATAAATAGAAGGAGGGCAGTAGTGGAAAAGGAAATTTTGGAGAGATTAAAATTTATAGTCTGATGTTTGCTAAAATAAGTGTTGTAGAGAAAAATGGAAAATGAAACATGTATTATTGTTTTCTTTTATTTCTAATTTCTGTCTTTCTTTTCTTTTTTGTATGCTTCTTTCACTATTTCTTTCTTTTATTTCTTTGCCCTTTTATTGGGCTTTTAACTCTATTAATAAATTTTTAAAAATCATATTAAAAATGAATGGGGGGATTTGTTTTTTAAAAAAAAACTCCTTGAGGAGGAGGTAACTAGAAGTAAAAGCGAACCACAGAACACTACTACTATATAGCAAATGGCAATCTTGTAAAAAGTCATAAAGTTGGTCAAAAGAATGAGCCCTATAGCAGCACTACACATCCACAACTACCTGCCTGCTCTACAACACTTGACCTTTTGGGAAAAGTTTGGATTGGTACCTTCTCCTAAAAGTCACAACTACTTTGCTTACTTTTATGAACAGCAATACTCCTTTAAACCCCCACAGAGGAATCAATTCATAATGTCAGAATCCCATGTAGTAATGGCCTCGTCCTTTGCTAAAAAAGCTCTCCCCTGATGCGATGCTGGATTACTAAGCAAGGGCAGTCCAGCAAACCAAAGCAGGCACTCTCTGAAAGATGTGGGTCCCAGGCCGTGAAGGGCTTCAAAGGTAAGTGCCAGCACCTTGAATGTGCCCTGGAAGCAACTGGGCAACCAATAGGGTTGTTAAGCATATAACAAGAGGTAGGCAGTGGCATTCTGCAGCAGCTGAAGCTTTCAAGTTGTCTTCAAGGGCAGTCCATGTAAATTACATACTAATCAATCCAGGGGTAAGTTTAAAAAGTGTGGATGCATCTGTTGCTTTAATAGAAAAGGTTGTGGACTGAGTAACAGTTGAGGTGGACAAAGTGTGATCCTGGAAACTGCTGCTGTCTCTCAAGGAACAATGTGGAGTCCAGGAGCACCTCTAGGTTTTTAAACTGGTCAGGGACATTAATCTAAAGTTAACCCTGGCCATACAAAGCATATACAAAGCAGCATGGTGAACACTTATTGAGTCACACAATAGGAGTTTGATGTTGCTGTAGCAATTAAATAATGTTGCCTAACAGTTATAATTCCATAATGTTTTAAATGAAAAGTACTCATATAAGGTATCAGAAATCTGTTAAACCCCACAGGAAATTAACATGGGAAATCCTTACAGGCCTCACACATAAAGTTCATATAATTGTGCCCCTGTTCTATAATGTTATACTAATGCCAAACACTAATCTTTTTTTTTTAAACCCTATGTATGAATTACAGTCCAAACTGCTTTTAAAAAAAAAAGTATAAGAAGGTTAAATAGTAGGAGTTCACTGGCTGTTTAACTTGCAAGGAAATTTCCCAGTGGGCAACTACCTTAGAGGGCCTCTGGTGGCCAAGCCCAGCAACCCTGCTAGCACCTCCCAGGTTACCCTTTTCTGGTAATCTGTATCAGCTCCCCAGTCGTCTCCTCCTGTACTGCTGACATTTTGTGGGATGTGGCAAAGAGTGAGCCAATGCCCTTTGTTGGTGCCAGGGAGTTGGGTGCCCCCTGAAGAGTTGGCTGGTAGCACTTCAGGAGCTGCACAGCATGGCTTGCTCCAGGGCCATTTTCACTTCCCAATCCAGGCCTGTTAAATAGGTGGTCAAAAGCACTGAAAAAAGCCATATCCATCCTTTTATTTATGTTTTACCAAATATTAGTAAATGGAAATGATGAATTTAAGTTACTATAATTAAATGATGCAAAATATAAAACACAGAAAGGTTTTTTTTAAGAGACGGATGTTCCCAGATTGAAAACAAATCTAGTTATAGGAAAATTCAAAAGCCCCTATAGAACTCGTTATTTTGACAAGAGAGAAAAAATCAATTAATATACATTCATCTATAGATTACTTTAGTCCAAAGACTACAGTAGCATAGCAACATCATTAAACCTGGAAAAAACAGACACACTAATGCAATAACTGTTGGCATTTTCATATCCTATTTATTTTAGTTGGAGAAATAATATGTTTTAAAATCTCTCTGGAATTATTTTGGGTTTATAATGTATATGAATGCTCCCCTAAGCAATGGAATGTCCTGACCTGGATAGTTGAGGCAAGCCCGATTTCATCTATATCAGAAGCTAAGTGAGGGTGAGCCTTGATAGTAATTGAACAGGAGACCTCCAAAGAAGACAGGGTTGCTATGCAGAGGCAGGCAATGGCAAGTCACCTCTGTTAGTTTCTTGCCTTGAAAACCTCAGCAGGGGTAGCCATAAGATGGCTACAACTTGACAGCACTTTCCAACATCGCCACCAAGAAACGAAATACATTAACTGGAAACAAATAATTAATCTTCAATAGCAGCATCTCAATTTTATCATGTTGATACGGATACTTAATAAGAATAGGCAACCACAAAAGATTTGGAAGAGAAATGCCATATTACGGTTTTTCACTGAAACTCACTATCTAGTTTCAACTGGGCTAAGAATCCACGAGACCCTTAATGGACAAGATGTAGGAAGAGTGACAATTGACCTGGGTTGGATGGGTGCCAGCAGTGAACAGTAGGGAGCAGATACCCAACAACTTCCAGAGCTTCAGAAAGTGAAGCAACCTCCCAGATCTCTCAGCTCGAGCTAGTGAGAGTTCTCCATGTCTAATGAGGATGAGATTTCCCCAAGCATGAAGTCAATGGAGAAATCCCAACTCATACAGTATTTCCATACCACAAATACCCTACCTCAAATTTTGTTAAGTCTTATAGGTGCTACTGGACTCTTGCTCTTTTCTAGTATTTCCATATGAAGACTAGGACTGAAGATAAAAAAGCTTGTGCTGATAAATCTGGCATAAAAGGAAATATCTATACCAGGGATACTCATCCAGTGAGTTGGAAACCATGTGTGAATTTTTTGATGACACGTGGATCTTTTGAGCAGCATATCCCAATGTAGCACCCACCTCATTTTATTTATTTATTTATTCATTTATTTTATTAGGCTTCTAGCCCACTCTTCCCGCAAGTGGGTTCAGAGCAGGTTACAAGTATAAATACATTTTACAATCACAATAAAACCACATCATAATTTCCATAAAATATAGTTTCCAAGACAGCGACTAATACAAGCCACCCCTGCCAATTGTGCTGGGGGAGGGGAGGGAACAGTCATTGTTGTCCACACTATGACTCATTTGAGGGGCCGGGATGACTATACAGTCCCCCCACCCCGACAAGAGACCAGTAAGGAGGCTCACCAGAAGAATGCAAGACCGGTCTCAACCATATGCTGGCAGAACATCTCTGTCTCACAGGCCCACCGAAAGGATAAAAGATCTTGGCAGGCCCGAGTATCTACAGACAGAGAGTTCCGCCAGGTTGGAGCCTGGACCAAGAAGGTCCTGGCTCTGGTTGAGGCCAGTCAAACCTCCCTGGGGCCAGGGACCACCAAGAAAGTGGCCCATTAAGGTTTATGGCACTTCCCACCTTGAAACAGCCATTGCTGGAGGGACTGGAGAACAGGTAAGCTCTGAGTCTCATACTAGGGATGGAAGTAATGGGCTTGGAAAATCATGTGGATACAGCCAAGGTTATAGTTATATACTGAATAGTTATATTATTATTGTAGGTGTGTGTTTCATGGGATAGCACACAGGGCATATGATAGGCATGTAATTGTGAATGTGGCTCTCTGCAAACCACAAAGTACCACTAATCTATACCTTATTATTTCTGGAAAATCCATACATCCCTATGGTGCTGTCTGTATGCAAAGGAGACAGCCGTTAGGTTAAACTTTTGCTTTTACTTCAACTTTTGAATGAATAATAACAGAAGAATTACCTTGTGGGAATTCATCCTCCTTCAGAAAGTGGTTGGCCAACTTGGATCTCTCTTGTTCCACCCAGCCAATGGTTATTGGCCATGACAGCTAAATGGAACCTTTGTGTTCTGATATGATATATCTCTGAATAGGTACAACCAAGACAGAAGGGCTGTTGCCTTCTTGCTCTTTCTAGATATTTTGAATTAGCCACCATAGGAAACAAAATGTCTAAATTGGATGGGGCTTTGGTTCAATCTATCAGGGCTGTTATGTTCTTATTTACTTAGAAATGGGAATGCTTGCCTGTGTCAACTGTAGATCCCTTTAATTGCTTGAGAAGTAATTATACATCCCAGTTTTTACAGGATTCTCACATTTGTCATTCATAGCAACACAATTCCCCCCTTTTTGTAAAGCTGCTTTAGTTACTGAGGTGAGCACATCCCCCCTTAATTGCTTGCAACAATTTTAAATGATATTGTGTCTATTGGTAAAACAGCAACCACACGTAGATAGTAGCAATCATAACTTTGTGTGGTATGAAAGCTCTGCTGTGCTTTTGGAATCCCAAAAGCTGTAATCATATTAACACGAGGCCATTTGGGATGTGAATATTACTGGAAGGAAGAGAAATCCTTTGCAAGCTGTTTCCCTTAGATACAGAGACCTCAGGGTAGTGTACAGTATGCCATAAGCTGAAAACACACACACACAGATTTCAGCAGGACAAACAGCCAGATAACATTGTGAGAGCATCATTTTACCAACAGTCCCAGCAGATCATGGTCTATGTTCCAGAAAATTAAATTTGGGTAAATGCTCAAACCAAGCTCAGTGACAACAGACAAATGACGAGATCCAAGAAAAAATTCCACAGTCTGTCAAAAATCCTTATGATAAATACTTATGATGAAGTTTGCTTTGAAAAATCCAGGAACTGGGAAATGGCAGGTTTTTCATATTTGTTGTTTGTCTCTCCGATGACTATGATATACGAAAAAAAAATCTTTATTTTATTTTTAAAGCTGTAGATTTCTCTTGATTTATGTTTTAGAAAAAGATGCTTCCCATATGTAATAGCAGGATTTTGCCACAGGGTGGTACACCATGCATATTTAACCAAAGACTTCTGTAATTCATCTGACAGTCTAGCATGCCCCTTCTGCCAGCCGCAGTCCACCAGTAACAGAACAATCTGGAGACATGAAAACAACTGGATTTCTGCCAAAGGCTTGCATCTTTTAAAATGCAAAATCAGGAATCTCTACATTATGTTATACTCTTAACTCTGTATGTCTCTCTTCCAGTATCCCAGTTGCAGCCCTTTACTCTGTTCACTTGAACCCAAAAGTTCTGTAAATAAGAAATCAATACAGGAGAAAATGCGTTCTCTTCCAAAAGAAGATACAAGAAGATGTAGGGAGGGGGAGCAACTTAATTCTTTTTCTCGTGGCATGGAAAAATCATTGAGCTAATATCAGCTGTATTTGTGGCAAGTTTAATTTTCATGCTTTGTTTCTGAACAAAAATGTGTCCCTTAGGAAAGTCAGGGTTTCTTGTGTGAAGCTTTGGACATAAATAAATATTTTATTTTGCAAAAGTTTTAAAGGAAGGCATTTGCAAAAACAAAATCTTTAGACGTCTGAGCTTGATTTTATAAATAGGATCTATCTCCTGGCTTTTACATATCGTCAGTTTCTGTAAAAATGCCCAAGTTTACATTTTTATTGTAAATTACTGAGTATTTAGAGAACTAAATAATATTTTAGTAAATATAATTAAATGTGGTCCTTTTTACAAACAAGTGTGAACCTTCCCTTAGAATAATAGAAACGGTTAGCATTAAAAGGGGGCATACATGGTGCTGATGTGCACTGGCAATGTGTAATCGTTAAAATCTGGAATGGTGATGTTTTGGTTTTATTTGTATTATTTTGATTGTGAATTTAAGGGCAGGTTCACATGCCATTTAGCCAATCTGTTAATCAGAAAATAAATTACTACAAAATATTGTTGCCATTTTCCTCCATTGGAGTATTACCCAAATGCAATAAATATAATGCTAACATTATTTAATTATAAATAAGCCAATTAGCCTTACTAAAATAGAATTTTCATGATCTCTATCCATTCAAGGAGCCAAGTGTATTTTAAACACCTTTCCTATATGCTTACATAAAGTTGTCAAATGTTAAGTATGATTTTTGAGCTCTTCTTCATAGCTAAAATGGATATTCAGTAATATTTTGAAGTTATGTTGTTCATTAATATAAGCACCAAGTCCCTTATAGCCTAGAGTTCTTTCTAAGCTGTCATTGTGCAGTGATGGATCATAGAGGTCTGCCACCATTGCTTCTCATAGACTCATGAGATTCAAAGATCATTCTGGCATTGTTATAAATAAATGGAAACTAGAGTTGAACCCACGTGGCAACTGCATCCCCCCCAACAACTTTTACTAGTCATGCCCTCTTTCAGGCTTGTCAGATGTTCCTCAACCCATTCATGGATCCCTGATCCCTGCAATGGTCTCCCTGAAGAGGTCAGATCATGGTCCTTATCCCTGCAGACTTTTAGGAAGTCCTACAAACCTATAATTTAGAAGGGCTTTTGATGGAGTATAATACGAGAAGAATGGGCTTGAACTTTGGGCCTTCTTTGGAGTTACCTTTTGCTGGTTCCTTAAGTGTTTTGTTTACTTTTAATCTTTTTTTTAAATGCGTGATTATTTTTCTTATGGTTGTTGATATATGTTTTGTAAGCCACCCTGAGCCCCGTGATAAGGAAAGATGAGGCTAGAATAAGTTGGTTAAGGAAGGAATAAATAAAAATGGAAGGAGCGATGGTTTACAGAAACAAACAAAGACTCCCAAACTCATTGAGATGGGGCTGGGGTTTCGAAGAACACTGTAGTCCTCTCAAAATCCCTCCTTTTCACATCAAAATGTGTCCCTGTGAAATTTTCACTCAGCGCTAGTGGAAACCAATTATGTGCGAGTTAGGTGAAAAGCTAACATAGTAAGCTAGTATTAAGGAGTGACAGCTAGAATAAAAAAAAACAGAAAATATGTTTTCTAAAAACATAGAAAATATAAGGAAGTCCCTGGTTCACATCTCATAATAACCACAAACTCCCCATGAATCTGCTTTCAAAAATGTGCACACATAGATTTGTAAAGAGTTTCTCATACAATAAATAGTTGGGATTATCTGCCATTTCTTTTCAGCTGTGCACTCAGTCACAAATCCAGATGTATTACTAAGTAATGTGCAGACTGACTAGACAGGCAAGCTACTATGTCTCTATGTTCACCCCATGCTCCTCCCTGACTGTAATATGGAAAATAAAGATTTCTTTTTGTTACTACAATAAAGATTTCTTTATTGTTACTACAATAACCTAACCTAGGAAGTTTACTGTACCATTATTTATCAAGAGCATCTCTGTACATGTTCTGTCCTGTGGCTATGCATAGCTATATTCATTAACAGACTTCTTTGTCTATTGGAGTCCCAGTGTGCATGTAAAGAGAGTGATGAGATAGAGTCAAGAGGCAGTAGAAAGAAAAGGATTGGATCCTTTCTGCTAAGTGAGAAATCTTCCACTTCTGGTATACTAGAAGAAAGATCTTTTCTGGTAATGGAAGAAGTTCTTCAGTGGAAGATTCACCACTTAACAAAAGGAAACCATTGGAATTTCATGCTCTGCAGCCCATTCCCTGCTATAGCTTGTACCTACAGACAGAGTATTTTTATACAAGGAACCTTTAAAAATGTTACCCGTCACCTACTGGCTAAAGCGGCACACCCACATTCTACCACCGCAGGGTGTTTCATTCTATTGAATGGTTTTAGATCACATAGATTTTCTGATTAAGACAAAATGTGTAAACAAAATAATACCTACCTCTCTCACATGACCTGCCCAGATAGCCTGTGCCAGAACAATCACAGACGTATCTGTTCCAGCCATCCCTACACACGCCATTGTTTTTACAAGGGTTGCTCAAACATGGCTTTGCTGTCTCCCTTGAACATGAAGGCTTCACTCCAGAAGTGCTCTGGATCTCTGCCATTTGCCGAATGTCTTTGCTTTGACCATCAATAAACAGGTCCCGAATGCAGCCCACATAGCCGTAATTGAGTAGTGCTGTCCAGACCTCTGTTGGAAAGACCAATCCTGCTTTGTTTTCTGGCAAACCTCCAAGATACAAGTCATCATCTAGGTCCAAGATCTCACTTTCTCCAGGTGCAGTATAAGGGGTACGCATTGTGTTGACAGAAATAGTACCTGTTTGGGAACAAAAAAACATGAATGTCTGCATTTGATATTGGCTTTAAAAGAGGATAAGACAAAATAATGGAGTATAGGTCTATGAACCAATATAGATCAAAATCAAATCAGATGGAAGCTCCATGCTTGGTGGTTGTTGAGGATTTTCCAGGCTGTATAGCCGTGGTCTTGGCATTGTAGTTCCTGACGTTTCGCCAGCAGTTGTGACTGGCATCTTCAGAGGTGTAGCATCAAAAGACAGAGATCTGTGACACTGAGAGATCTATGTCTTTTGGTGCTACACCTCTGAAGATGCCAGTCACAGCTGCTGGCGAAATGTCAGGAACTACAATGCCAAGACCACGGCTATACAGCCTGGAAAATCCACAACAACCATCGTTCTGTGAAAGCCTTCGACAATACTACATGCTTGGAGTTGTTGGGACTGGGAAAGACGGGTTCTAGTCTTATGCCACTTGTGCACTTCTGCTTGTGCATTTGATAGGCCACTGTGAGAAACACTGATGAACTAGATGTGCCTACCCTTTTTATATTGCTGACATTCTGCCATTGATAACTGTATTCTTTGTACAGTGATGGTACTCCCACTGTCTATAAAACACCTTCCCATAACACATCGTGTACCTGCTCAGGGTGCACTATGGTCAATATTGTATGGCTGAATTATAGGGGCTGCTGGACGGGCAGTCTTCCCTTGTTCTGGGGTCTCATTGAAATTGTCTTTTGGCTACTTTCAACTTTATGGTTCTATTTAAAAATCTGTAGCCCTCCCATCCTGAAGATTCAAGCCAAGCAACAATAGATTAAAACCAAATCACCTGAATGTAAGACTCATCCCCCTCCCTTGCTACAGATTTTGGTTAGAATGTAACCTTAGCATTTATTTCATATATAATACAGGGGAAACACTCTGATGACCTTTCCTCAAATTTCAAAGAACGTTGAGGACCGAAATGAAAGAGAAAAGAGGAATGTGATTCACCCTGCAGCTGCTTGCAGCTCAAGCAGGGAGTCACCCTTTGCAGCCCTGCCAGAGGAAAGGAGGCAGGCTCCCTTCCTTCCCGGGCATCTGGGGCTTTGCCCGGGGGGGCGGAGCCAGGAGCCATTTTCTGATGGCTCCACTCTCCCCCGGCCACAGTTGAAGACGCGCTCAGCCCACCCACCTCTCCCTGTTGTTAGTGCAGGACTAGCTGGCTGCTGTTACAGAGCCAGGTAGGAATTTTTTGCCCCTTCTTCCCTGATTGGCTTTGGGAATGGGTTTTTTTCGCCTACCTTGCACTAATGGCAGTGTTGAGGAGTTTGTGAGGTGGTGCTGTGGTTGGTCACCAGCAGGAGATTTTGGGAATAGGGTGCGGGATGGTGAGCACCCAGTGGCGCTTCCCCAAGGGTGGGGAATAGGGTCTGCCATTTAGTGCGGTATGCTTGTTGACGGCTACCGTAGCACTGGCAGAAGCCTGCGGGGATCCCCAAACACAAGGCCTCTCCTCATGCTGTACAGCTGTGGTGTTAGGTGCTTGATGGGGGGATCCATTGCCTGGCTGGCCGGGTTGTAGCCATTCATGGGATGGCCTACACTCGGGGCTTTGGGGCTCACCCAGACAGGTCAAGGCGGAGGTCCGGAGTTGACCCCAGGGCTTGACCTGTACCGCTTAGTTGGCCCTGGCCTTGTTTAGTTATGGTCATTTTAATAAACGGCCCTTTAATCCAAGCCTGTGTCTGCCTCTTCATTCCGGTTGGGGTTGCAATGGTTTTCCCCAGTTCCCCAAGGCTTGTGGAGACGACTGAGAAATGGTTGTTTGTTTTTTAAAAGTAATGTGTGCGCACAATTCTGCCATAAGAATTCTGGGGAAAGTATAGCCATGTCTTGCACAGTAATAGAAGCTATTTCAAAAACAAGCTCTTTGTGTGCTAAAATACAGTTTTATATGTTAGGTCTAACATTTTAAGATCTAATTTTGAAGACTTTTCTACTTTAATGTTTGTTTCTGCATTGCAAAAGTGCATAATGTCGACAACCCAGTGTTACATAGCTCAGATCTAAAGATCTGGAAGCAGCCATTCCAAATCTTATAGTTTACATGAAAGCAAATGTTGTGTAGTGGCTAGAGCAGGGTTCCCCAACATGATGGCCACGGGTGCCCTCTCCAGGCACCTGACATTTGCTTCAGCACAGGGTCATTGTGAAGGCAGAACCAGTGACAGGCTGCCTCCTACAAAGAGCCAGCCTGGTGTAGCAGCCCTTGAGCCAGTCATACACTTTCAGCCTAACCTACCTCACAGGGTTCTTAGGAGGATAAAATGGAGGAGAGAACAACATATGCCATTCTGGGTCCACACTGGAGAATACAGCGGAATATAAATGAAGTTAAATAAACAAACCAACAAATAAACAAAGAGGCTTTTCCCTTGGATCCTTTCAACCCCTCTTTGTAAGGCTTCAGGATCCTGTAAATGGGACCCTGTTGATCATTGTAAAATAATGGGGGCTAGGGAGCAGTGGAACACTCCTTCTTCCCCATTCTTCTCTCTGCGTGTTTTATCTTCCCTTTCCCTAATGGGTCAGTGGTTTTTGTTAACATATTATCCCCCCTTTGTGTGGCTTCTCTGTGTGTTTATGTTTCCCATTCCCCTTCTCTTGTATGTGTATATGAACTCAGCTCCCACTTCTGTGGCAGCCATTTTGTAGTGACGCCAGCCATCCTGCCTCATAATTCCAAAGGTGTCTGCAGGTTCTAAAAGGCTGAAGACCCTGGCTAGTGTGTGGGATGAGGACTTCAGAGATCCAGAGTATGAATCTCATTGGATGGCCATGGGCTAATTGTTTGCTCTTAGCCTAACCTACTTCACAGTAGCTCTGTAAACATGAACATTTGTTTATAAGTAACAGCCAACAATGTGAAGATCAAAATGGAACAGAGGAGAGCAATGTAAGCTGCTTTGGGACCCCATTAGAAATAAAGGCCAGGTATAAGTGAAACAAATAAATAAAGAAGCAATCACTTTAACTATAAAGTTAGGGACCAGAACGTAGTTTAAATTATCAGCCATACACCTGTTGAATATGTGAACAAATAAAAATAATTGCCAAACAAGAGTATGAAGATAATTCCTGCGTACAACGAGCATGCATTGTATTCATGTTCCATTGTAATGCTTTATAGGGTAGTGTGGTGGTAAGGATAAATTAAAGAGGAGCGAACCTATGTCAGTTTGTTGGCTGGTATCACTCTTTTTGGACCTATGAAATGAGCTATTTTCTATGCATCATCTTCCATAACTGAGTAGTATGATTAAAAATTACTCAGATGAGAAAGCCTTGTAGGGTTGTTTTTCTCTAGAAAGCAATAGGACCAATCCATTAAAAAATCTTCAGTTATTTAATACTGCAATGAATAAGTACAACAACTCCTAGATGGCATAAAAGAAGAAGGGGGGTAAAAAAAAAAGCACTGCACAACATTGGTTTGAAATGGATATCTGGAAAGTGCTGCTCCGAGCAAGTGTGTGATTACTCTAAACCTCTAATTATATACTCTGGAGACAGCCGTGTGCCTTTTCCTCCCCCTGTAATTTCTAGTGCTTAAACTGGAACTCTGACTTTAATTCAAAATCTCAATGACTCCTTAGCCCTTAAATGCCGGCTTAGCTGTGAAAAACTGCTGATACAATCTGGTTTACACCGCCAAGCACAACTGGAGTTTGACAAGTATAATAAGTTCCTTCTCCGATTCTGATGTGTAATGACGATTTCCAAATGCGTGAATGGCAGTTGGGTGTAGGAAACCTTTGTGAGATAACTTCTTGACTACGTTGAAGAGAGTTAGCACATACTCAAATGGCAGTAAAGCCTCACACTGCAGTTATTAATCCAGACTGTGCATGTTGCAAAGCCCACAGAGGGCAAAGACTTTTGCTTTTTTTTGGTGGGGTTTCCCTCCCCCCCCCCCCGTTTTGCTTTAAATGCAAAGTTGGCAGTACTGTAACAGCAGAACAGCCAAACATCTCCCATAGGTACGTGCTAATGAGCCTCTTCAATCATATTCATTATCCCAGCAATTTAGTTCTCCTAAGTCTGCTTACTAAAACCAAGACATTCACACTCACATGTTTTTCTAAATCTTGTCTCATCAGTTGTACTCTTTAAAAAAAAGTGTGTGTAAGAGAATGAACGAGCAGCTGGCACACCCACCTTTATATCATTGTTAGATATATAATAGACTCTTTAGTCTATTAAGCTCTGGTGCAAAATTCTCTGAACTGCTTATTTGCAAACGAGGAATTCTTTCTGACGCTTTGAATATAGGCCAAATTAGCTCCACAGCAGAAAATACATACCAGGCATCTATTTACATTTGTTCCTTGAGAAACACTGCCACAGTGATTCAGTGTTCACTATGTGTGAACCTTGTTCCAACACTACAAATTTTTTAGCCTACACAAAAGGTAACTATCCAGTAAAACCAGCCAGATCAAGGTTCCCAAGTGGGTAATTTCTTTCAAAAATGTGGAGAATGCATCTATCAATGGCTATTACCCATTAGAGAAGAAAAAATGTCACCCTTCCCATTTCCTTCCCATTTCTTTCTGCACTTCTACTTTTCTTGGATTCCAGTTTAACTAGAGTTCTGTTCAAAAGTTTGAATAAACACTCATGCAATCTGTGTAAAATGTACACTGGATAAATTTGGCATTTGTGTCACGTGTTCAGCTATACATGAGCTGAACGTAACATGAGAATTATGCAACACATGTATTAAAAAGATTGTTACATTCAGCACATGTATAGCTGAACACGTGACACAAATGCCAAATTTATGCAGGTATAGTTCTGTGGTTTCCGGTACAGTAGCACCTTAAAGAACAAGAAGAGTTTCCAGGGTATAAGCTTTTGAGAGTGAAGCTCCCTTCATCAGATATACCTGAAACTGGCTTCCAGTGCAAAGTGAACATGTGTTTTATTACAAACAGATGTACACATGTACATGAAGGGTGCACATGTGCTTAATGTAACATGTGTACAGGGCTGAGGAGAATTTCTGAAATAAATTCCAGAATTGGACATGTGCAGCATACTTCAGATTTTCAGTTCCTGTTGTTCATTTGCATCTTTCTCCTTATCTATATTATCATGGAAGCACTGTAATATATATATATATATACGACAGCCACATCAACGTTCTTTTTATGTGGTGCCTTATCCCTGTACACAAGTGCATCAGTAAAACAAGACATCCAAAGATTCTTGATGCAATCATTTATACAATCACATTGACACTGTTTCATTATTTATTTGTTTACTTATATTTATAGTCAATGCACATGAGGATATTAGTAATGTAGAGAAGGCAAAATATACGAGGGCTGCAAAATTGTGTGTGTAACAAAGCTTGGGGAAAATATAGAATTAGCAAACAAAATATTAGAGGATTGCCAATACAGTGATTTTAGTTTGGAAAAAAGACATGATCATTCCAAATTCTAGGGGAGAACCATGTTAGATTCTGCAGTCAAAATAACAGAGAATGTTGTGGCGTCCTAGAGACTGATCATGTGGCATAACCTTTAGTAAATGAGAGCCCATGTTGTCATATTTATTTAGTACATTCTTATCCTGCCCTTCCTCCAAGGAGCTCAGGGAGCAGGATTGCAAACCTCCAAATTAGGCTTGAAGATTTCCTGGGATTATAGTTGATCTCCAGAGGTCAATTCCCCTGGAGAAAATGGCTTCTTTGGAGGGTGGATTCTATAGATTTATACTCTGCCAAAGTCCCTTCCTTCCCCTAACCCTGCCCTCCCTAGGCTCCACCCCTAAATCTCCAGGGATTTCCCAATCCTATGGGAGGCACACATGGTTTCCCTGCCTCCGTTTTATCCTCATAACAACCCTGTGAAGTAGTTTAATCAGCCAGCAAGTGAGTGGCCCACGCCACGGGTCACCCAGTTAGCTTCAAGGCAGAGCGGGGGTGATATCCCAGTTCTCCCAGAGCCTATTCTGAAACTCTTAACAGTATCACCAACCTTTTCTTTAATGATGGCTAAATATATCTTAATATATAGGGCTATTTCTCCTGCAATTATAACTGATCGCCAGACTACAGGGATCAGTTCCCCTGGAGGAAATGGCAGCTTCCAGGGGGCAGATTGCATGGCTTCCCATCTCTGCCATATTATCAAGCCTCACATGTCTTTTCTGCACTGGAAACCACTGAACTCTCCATATTCCTATAATTTTTCATACTCAATAATATTGCCCCACAGCTTGTGCCAGAGCCAGTTGAGCCCCTCCCTAATGCTCATTTGAGGAACCTAAGATCGATGCTCTCTCACCTGCATCTAATAGATCAATTATGGCAGAATGAAAGGAAATCATGCTGAAAGCAATACACAGTGCCATCCTAAATTAATTTACACCTTTCAAAATCCACAGAAGTCAATGGTCTTATTAACTCTGTTTGAGATTGCAGTTTTAATTTTGTATTTAATTCATGTATATCATGTTTAGTTTGTCGAAACCAAGCACAACGATTAATATGATATGTTAAATGGTGCGGAAATTACATAGCAGGATAGGTAGTATGTAGTACAGACCACAGTCAGTATGTAGTGAACTATAGATGCTAATCTTCTGCATTTACTCCCCTGCTCAAATTAAGCTGATTGCATGTTACATTGTACCTTTGCTTCCTGACTCCCTTCTTCTGACTGGGATGCAAGAGCTCATAGATCTCCATTCCTACTTGTATGTAGCTTGACTCTCGAAAGCTTATACCTGGACATCTTGTTGGTCTTTAAGGTGCTACTGGACTCAAATCTTGCTCTTGTAAAGTACTTGGAATGCTTAGAGCTGATAAGCTAAATATTTGCACTATTAATTATTATTATTCCCAAATGTGCATTTCCATCCTTATTCTGTTCCATCTAAACAGGCAGCTGGGTACAGCTAGAGCTGGATTCTGGAAGAAATCTGTGTAGTACTGATGGGCAATGAAACCAACATCATGAACTATCTGCTCCTATCTAGGATCCCTCTCCCTGTGTTTACTGATACTGAATTGGAACACTGATCCATCAAAATCCCTTTTGTCTACTCAGACTGGCAGCAGCTCTCCAGGGTCTCAGGTGGAGGATTTTTACACCACCTATCACCTGATCCTTTCAATGGGAGATGCTAGGGATTGTACCTGGGACCTTCTGCATGCCAAGCAGATGCTCTACCTCTGAGCCATTGTGCCTGCCCAGGAAGTTGGCTGTAAACAATGAGAAAGGCAGCTCCCAGAGTCCTTGGATGCTGCTTCAACCATGCAGAGAAAAAGAAGCTACGGAGGGGGAGGCAAACAGTCACATGTGTTCTAAAGGCCTGTATGATTGAGGGAAACCCCAACTCGACCTGATTTTAATATGTGATTGTACTCACCTTCCAAATGGTTTTGGGGAAGGAAAAAACACTCCCATGTGTGCTCCTAGTGGTAGGAGTGGCTTTGTCTGTCCCTGCTTTCCAAAGCATATGCTTTCTCACATAGAAAAGAGCCATGGGGAGGAGCTTTCTCTTCTCTCTTTTCATTGTGTTTGCCTCAGAGACTCATAGAATAGGAGAAAGAGAAAGGCCCCTATGGCGCCTTACTATCTGCAAAAATGAGCTGGGTGAAAAGCAGGGATAGACGAAGTCCGCGTACACAAGGGGAACACATTTTCCTTCCCCAAAACTATTCTGAAGGGGAGTGTGGTCACATGTTAAATTCAAGTCGAGCTCGGGTTTTCCACAATCATAAAAGAGCACATGAAACCAGGCCCCTACACGATCCCTCCTGAAGTAAGGAAGTGAGCCTCTTGACTGCTTTTATTTTTTTTTTAAACACCCACAACAATAATGTTGGAAGGAAGCATCACAGATATGCCCATTTTGTATAATCTGGCCCTCCTATTATGAATTCCAAGAGTACCAAAACTTCATAAATTATAGTCCTATTATGTTGGGCAATAGTTATATATCACACAACATTCTGTTTTGCTTTCAACACAAACTTGGCTTGGAATCCTGCTGTCATTGTTAAGAAAAATACTGTAACATAGACTAACACATTCTACTAGCTAATGTAGTTTGGATTAATTGCCAACAGCAAATCAATTTCATCTGAGGCTGAAACTAGACATTACATCAGATGCATGGCTGCCACTGAAAACAGCAGCACTGCATCTCCTCCTTCTATTGTCCTTTAATGTCTAGTAACAAAATATGAGACAATGCAGCACTAGGGTCCAGGCTTCCTGTTCCTGCTCTACTTCACTGGCTGATCCTTGCAAGGGAAGAAAAACTTGCTGCATTTGTGATACCAAGTCAGATGTTCTGAATTACTAGATATTGCTGCAGAAAGAGAAATAACAGGACCCAAGGCTGCTGATTTAATCAGGAGTCCTGTACCTCTTGTGATGTCTAGATGCTGCCTTGAAATACAAAGAGCAAAGAAATACAATGCAATCCAAAGTAGGATTATACCATTCTAATCCCACTGACTCCAACAGTCTTAGAAGGGTGAAACGATTTAAGATTACACTATTAGCAGCCTATATCATACATCACAGTTCTACCCAAACAAAAAAGCATTCCTGTGATGGTTCCCATGATTGATTCCAGTGAAAATGTATTGTGGGAATTATGCAGGCATGGAAACTACCTGCCAGCATAGTGCTGCTGTTTTCAGTGGCAGCCATGCATCTGACGTAATGTCTAGTTCCAGCCTCAGATGAAATTGATTTGCTGTTGGCAATTAATCCAAACTACATTAGCTAGTAGAATGTGTTAGTCTACGTTACAGTATTTTTCTTAACAATGACAGCAGGATTCCAAGCCAAGTTTGTGTTGAAAGCAAAATGGAAATATTTTGGACCATACTTTTCTCTCCAGTCAGGTTCATGTCCAGAACCTTTGCTTGTACAGTTACCACAATGAATTTTAATGGGAATACCATTTCAACAACCATAATAGGATGGTTTTCTAATCCAGAAACTCCTATATCCATCCATCCATCCTTGACCCTGATTCCTCCCCTTCTCCCTCATTGGCACCTGCCACACACTGGACAGCTCCTTTCAAAGTCTCCAGCAAGCTTTACATGCCCCATGGAGATCTCTGCCACTAGCAGCCTCAAAACAATACAGTGAGAATCACATCAGCTTTACTTTAAAAGCAAGTTTAAGTCAAATGTTTGTTGTCTCAAGTGTACCTGGTCTCCAAGGCCTAGTTTCAGAAAGTAGATGGTTAAGGCCAACTCACAAAGTTATGACCCAAGTTCTAATTAATCTTGAGTCTCAATTGGATGCTATGTTCTATGAGTTGGGTTGGGGCTCCCTGGACTCAACGATAATGTTCGCACAGCCAGATGGGATGTCAGGAAACCAAAGTAGTCAAGTGCATCAGAGCCCAGTTCAGCTCAGGAGGACTGCAGTGCAGGTGGAGCAGGGTACTTAGATTTCCTCCCCCCACAGCCATTCCAGCTTGGTAAAACAGTGTGGAGAGGAAGGATGATGCTCCTCTTCTCATACCATAGGCCTGAACCAAAATGTGTACTGGTATGAATGGGAACTTTGGTTCCTCAACATCATGTTTGGCTGTTCAAGCATCAGAGTTGGACCAGGGAACCTGATCCAACACATGGTCAAATGTACAATTTAGATTGGACCTTAACCCTCAATTGGAACAGTTTTTCTCTGCTAGAAGTTATTAATCAATAAGGATTTTGCTGCTTATTGGTTAATAACATCTAACCACTGGCTGGCGAGAGGCCTGGAAAAACTTTCAGAGCTGCTCATAGTAATAGAAAGACAAATGCCACACAATACTGGAATTTCTGTTATTCAATGGAAAACTGCTATTAGCTATTACCGTTCATGGAGAAATTTTCTTAATTCCCCTTTAGACAATTCTCCCCTGAACCCTAATCCATCCCCCTCCTCTTTTAAAAAAGAGATAAAAAGAGAATAAGAGGAATCAATGGCTTTATCTGAAAAACTGAATTTTGGAAAAATAAATTCCCATTTCCATAACAACTTTACTCATGGATTCAGAATGAGTTCTTTCTGTCTCTGTGATGAAATCCTTTGCATTAGAATATGTAAACTAGTTGTATTTTATCCACTGTTCTTGTATGTCCAAAATGTTTTCCATTTTCCAGACAGATTTCAAATGCCTAGGAAAAAAGTGCTAGGTAACCATGAATCTCCTTTATTTCTATTACATACTCAGAAGAGAGCACTGCCAAAGATTCCCAGCAAATCAGAGTGGATGTTTGTCGGTGGACAGAATTGCTACTGATTCATCTCCCAGAGCAAAATGAAAAGAGAATTTGGGGGGAGCCTCCTCAAGGAAATATGTGAGGAAATAAGAGAGAAAACAGAAGACTACTAGAAGACTAGTAAAACATCTCATTGTTCAGTTGCCACAATATTTTGCCTGCTGTGAAGCTCAACACAGATTTGGAGGCAACTCCTCAAGCAAAACTTTCCAAATATTTTCAAGGAATAAACAAAATTTCCCAGTGGGGTATTTCACAGTACTAAAGATGGAACTATCAGACAAAGTTTATTGAGCTTCCTGTCCCTTCCCTGGAGTCAGTCAAATGCAGGAACTACTTTTCCAAAACAACATATGACATACTTTTTCCTGACTCCTCTCAAACATGGGCATTATGTTTCCATTAATTTCCCTCGGCAGTATACAGGTGTGAATATATTTTACTTATTTTTAAATCTAACATCCCACTTATGGTTCAAACACAACCTACAGTTGTCTCCAGTAAATTAAGCCCTGGACTGTGATGAATAAAGTCTAAATTTATGCTAGATATAGGGCTAGGGAGAAATGGCCCATTTTATGAAGCGGTACTTCCCCTGTGAAATGTGAGCTCCTATTTTGGTGATCTACATAGGATGGCGAAAATGTCTTCTCCCTTTGAAATGGTACCTAAAGTGGGAGGAATTATATTTTCACAATGAAAGGATTACCTCCTTTCAGAAAAAACAAACAAAGTTTCTACTCCCTAAATGTCAGCTGAACCATCAAGGGGCAAAAAAATGATTTGGCTGAGTCTGCATTAGACAAGGTAAGACAAAATGTGTGTGTGTGGAGGGGACAGAGACACAATTCGAGCATGAATTTTTTATTGCAGCTAGCATATAATTAATGGTTATTGATCAGTGACATATCTGGAAGGAAATTATCTGACAGTTGAATATTGAGCTTACTTGTACAGTCGCTGCTGAATTCTGTCCCAAAGGAAAAAACAATCAAGTCCTATCTGAATGAACAATTTGCTTGAATTTTTAAGAGCTTCAAAGCATTTAAAGGCCCAAATAAAATATCAATGTAAATTTCAATGGATGGTAAAAGAATTCTGGTGGGGCCGAAGACATTTTTTGTTCTATACCATGCCTGCTTGTTCATTCCTTTTAAAATCTAGGGATTTTTACTTTCTGCCTAGTAGCTTTTAAACTATCTAAAATGTTCTACTCCTGCTGGTTTTAGAATGATGCTTAAAAACTATGATGAACACATCTGCACTAGGGTTGCCGTATGCTCACTGGGAGCAGGCGATCTCTTGCACACAGTGGCCTTTTCCCACTGGTGCTCCAGTGGCTGGCAAGAGAAAAAAAATGATGTTCGTAACAGCATGACATCACTTCCGGGAAAAACTCAGAAGTGACATCAGTCTTCTCTAGGAATCATTGCTTCTAGGCTATTACTAGAGGGGTATGACATCGCTTCTGGAGAAAGCCATATCTCTGTCCCTCATGGGCTCCCGCACATATAGTCTGTTTTACATCTTAAGCAGTTAAACCCTTCTAAGTCCGTTGCAGTCAGTAGGGTTGTATAATTCTACTTAGGATGGCACTGTGCCTCTCCCAAATACTTAAAAAAAATATATTTGCAAAGTAGGTGGTGTTTGATTATTTGGTGTTTGTCCTATTTACTGTGCTTTACAAATAGTTTGTTTTAAATATTAATATCCAACATTAATAATCTGTGATCTCAAAAGATACATCTTTTTAGTACAGGAACATTATCCTGCTTTCTTGGGTTTTATAGAAAATGTGAAGAAGAATAGAGTGATTTTTTTTCTCCCCAAACTTACCAGATCGTCCGTCCCTTTGAAAGTCAACATGGTACCATTCTCCATCATTCACCTTCTTCAGTAAAGCTTTTATTTTAATTGTACCAGATCCCATGTCCAACAGCAGGTAGAGGTGGCCATCAAGCATCTCAATAGCAAAGAAGTCAACCTTGACCATTTGCGGATGTTTGGCATCTTTTTGATGTCGTGGTTTGCCATGGCTGAAAAGGATCAACCCATTTGGCTCAGTAGTGCGGAAGTCAAATGATATTGAACCTGTTTTTTTGGCATTCCACTTTGGTAAAGAGATAAAGGACTCTGGTGTTTCAAAAGTGATTGGATCCAAAGTCGCTACATCCTCACATTTAAATGCTACAATTCCGTGGATCTTCATTTTAGGATCTCCTTGCTTGGCAAGCCGAGATAGTTCCAGCCTCACATCATTATTTTTATATACAACCTGTAGAGAAAGCACAGTGATTACCAGAATGAAATTAACAGTACAAACAAAATTGAATGTACATATTCTATAAGATAAAACCTCATGCATCAGAGCCAGTCTTCTACAGCTGGGAATATACAGCTGCAAGTGATACTGAAATTCTCTACCACAATCTGGTCTATCCATGTAGAAGGCAGATTACACATTTGTGCCATTACCACATAGGTGCAGTATTTGCTGTTGAGCCATAATGTTAGGCCTGAGCATTTTATTAGGTCCTATAGGAATTTAGGTGGAAATTCAGTCTGTACACCGGCTCTGGTCAAAGGAAGGAACTAGAGCGAGATTAGCTATGCAAGCAAGGAGTTATCTTAACAACAAAAAACCAGAGGAGGTCATGTGATATCCTGATGGAAGGAAGGCTTCTGGTGTGGGTCAGCGGATAGGCATACCTACCCTGATCAAAGGTCACTCTGCTCCCCTCATACTTATAAATGCTTAACAATGCAAAAGTTTCTCTCTGTTATGTGCAGTTTCCCTGTCTCTGTCTGTAACTGATTAGCAAGGGATTAGCAAAAGACAAACATCTATTTCCTCAGACATTGTTTCTTGCTGTATACCTGCTATGTTAAATAAAGCACGACTGCCCAAATGGCGAGAACGGTGTTCAGAATCTTCAACCCTGTGTCATGTCATTCCTACATTCTGGGCTCAGGCAAATAGGAAACTCTACTCTTTCTTTTCCTTAGACTGACTGTAGACTGCTACAGCCTGCAACTTGAAAAGAAGCAAATCCAGAATATTGCCACATGGCAACATTTCAGCAACATTGTAATTGACCCCTAGATAGCCTCCTTGTTGTGTAACACAAACACAGCATTGCCCCCGCGCCTAGAATTAAGATGTCAGAGTCCATTTGATTGGTTGTATGAGGGCTATATGAGGTAATCTGAAAAATTCAAATACTTCTGTATTGTTAATCTCTAATATGTAGCCTCAGTAAACCACCAATTTTAGGCAACTCCACCCTGGCTGAAATCTCAGTATGGCCCAGCTGCTGTGCCCGGCTTTTCTTGCCCACAGGACTTCACCACCTCCTCCCCCCCCATTTCTGACAGCATTAGGATTCCAATGATGGCATCAAGGGTCTGGTTCAGATCCTTAGACTCACTCAGGATGCCTACTAATTCCTTACATTTAAGCAAATTAAGCCACACTTTCCTGCCAATGCCTCAGATGGCGTCTAAATAACCCCAAAAGACCAGACCTATTTATTTAAATATCCTGGCAACATGAAGCAGCTGAAAAAGGTTCTCTTCTTGGTCTCCCAAAATTCCTGTTCATCCCCAAAGCAAGCAACTAGTCCCTGACTATGTAGTGGGTGAGTGGACAGCTGAAGTGGATGCCTACTGTAGGGTGGCCCTGGAAGTTTGTAAAGTAAGCCCTGCCATTCTTATTGGTTTGAGCACATGAAGCCACTTGGCCTTATTTCCCACCCTGAAGCCTTTCAGAAAGTGTCCATTCTGAAAGAGGACAGGGGCAAAAGCCCCCACCCCATTCTACAATGTTCCCTCTGGCATTTTCTGACAGGTTTAATAACATGCTCTAATACTCTCTTCTATTACACACACCATACAGGATTACTGTTTTATGTCCCTAGATGAATAGGTTTCTCCTGCAGAGAAATCTCATAACAAAAAGAGAAAACTTGGTATTTCTTCCAAGCTGCCTGATTCATATACATTCCTATGAGATGAAATACAGTTGGAGTCATGGAAAAGAGAAATAGAAGGGCTTTGGTTAGATATAGGACTGGATCTCTCCATCATCCTTTCTACCACTGGATAAACCTTTATCAGGTTCATAATTCTTTAACCACTTAAAGAACAGGGCAATGAATTAACTTAAAATGGGCAGCAGCAAAACCGTGTTTTGTTTTGTTTTACTTAGTTCATATAATCTGGGAAAAGTTGAACTATTGTTTTCAAATCAGCACATCTGCCGAAACAGCTTTTTAAAAAGATTTCTGCATACAGACCTCTTGTCCATTTAACAAAGTATTACTGTTCTTGCTCCTCTAAACCATTTATTACCTTTCTCAAGCCTTGCGCTTGCCCATATAAAACACATTAAGGTCAGATTTTATATGCTAAGTTGATTTTGGCTTGTTGTCCATGAAACTGGAACTAACAGCAATCTTGTCAGGTATGAAGCCATGCCACTGGGAAGCCAATGCTGCTCCTATCCAAAGGAAGAAACGGCAGGTGCGCAGAAGCCAAGGGGCATTAGCTGGATGCAGATCAGTCTGCTTAATGCTTCCCAACATTAAAGAATGACTGGAGATTATTTTGATAAAACCAAAAGGTAGTGTTGGATTTAACCAGATCTAACCTGTCTACTTTAGACATGTTCCTGCTCTTATAAACCTCTATTTTCCTCCAGTATTTTGCAAGAAGAAAAAAATATACTAGTCCTACAGAGGTTGCAATGCCAGTCTATACATAGAAAAATGTGTGTGTGTGTGTGTGTGTGTGTGTGTGTGTGAGAGAGAGAGAGAGAGAGAGAGCTTTTTCTAAGAACAGTTTCAGACATCACAAAATAGTGTGCAATGATGACTCATGTTCTCTAGAATGCTTCTTTGAGCTGGATGTTAAAAGAACAAACCAAAATAATAGGGGGTAGGTGAGAGGAGATGCTTTAGGCCATGATGTTAATGCCTCTGGTCTGTTCCTTGTGAAGGATGTGTTGTTGCTGCTTAAGTTCAGTCAGGTGGTGCTAGGCTGGTTTTGAGTTGCCCTTTAGCCTTCTGTCAAGAAAAGTGACGTACTGAGTTTATATTTGAGAATAAGCTAGCAGCTTCTTCCCGGAGGCTAAGATGCAACTTGCAGCTAGCTTTACTTTGCACCACTTACCTGAACTAAGCTTTCGACATAAGCTGCACAACATGCAGACCAGAGGCCTTAACACGGGCTTGCCAACCTCCAGGTGGAGCCTGGTGTTCTCCTGGATTTACAATCGATCTCAAGTCCACAGAGATCGTTTACCTTGGAGAAAATGGATGCTTTGGAAGGTAGCCTCTATAGAATTATACCCCACTGAGGTCCCTTCTCTCCTCAGGATCCATCATTAAATCTCTAGGAATTTCCAACCTGGAGCTGATAACCCTTCTACATTTCTGAATAACAAACAAAACTAACAAGCAAGGACTCCACCCCATAAGATTTAACCAACACACACAAATATCGGGGGGGGGGGGCGGAGGGAGACTGTTCCACTATAATGTATACAATAAATGCACTGTAATGTTACTGGATGATATTGCTGCATTGTGTTTATCTGCCTGTGAAGTCTCTCTGTACAGCTCAACCTAGGGTTTCCAGATCCCCTTACCTCCCAGGTGGGAGTTTGGAGACCTGGCACTTACCTGATTGCTGCCCTCATGCACATCCCAGCCTGTGTGATGATGTCGCTACCAGGAAGTGACATTATTGTCCAGGCCACATGGCCCTAGAGTTGCCAGCCTCCAGGTGGTGATTGGAGATCTCCCGGAATTACAACTGATCTCTAGGCTACAGACACTAGTTCCCCTGGAAAATATGGCTGCTCTGAAGGGTGAACTCTATGGCATTATACCCCACTGAGGCCCCTCCCCTCCCCAAACCCTGCCCTCTCCAGGCTCCATCCGCCAAATCTCCAAGAATTTTCCAGCCTGGACCTGGCAACCTACATGCCCCCCCGGGAGCGCTCCCAGTGCAGAGCGTGGGAGCACTGCTGGGGCAGTGCACCAGGCCCTGGAGTACTCTTGCTTTCCACAGCAGCCCGATTCAGTCCGAAATTGGCCTACTACAGTACGCGGGAGTGCGCCACACTGTCTGGGAGTGCACCCTGGGAGGTACGTTCCTCTGCCTTTTCCCCCGCTGGCCAGGTAAGCAGGGGGTGGAGGGTGAGAGTGGAGTGGGGGCCCCTTGCCCCCCAGTGGTAGATTGGCAACCCTAACTAAATCCTAAAGTTGTGTAAATACCTTTTTTTTTTAGGGCAAATCAAAACATCACAATATAGCATGCAAATTTTCAAGGTCTCTTGAATTCTTCATCACGCAGCATGTTAATGGAGGAGCATAAATGTTTTCAGGCCATGTTCTTAAGGTAGGGTTGCCAACTCCAGGTTGTGAAATTACTGGCAATTTGGAGAGGGCAGGGTGAAGGGAGGGGAGTGACTTCAGTCATAGACACTACCCTCCAAAACAGCCATTTTCTCCAGGAGAAAAGATCCATAGTCTGGAGATCTGTTGTAATTTCAAGAGATCTGCAGGCCCCACCGGGAGGGTGACACAACCATATACTGTAGGCTGCATGAAACCAGTTGCTCCCATTCCTGTATCTTCTTGCTAATAAATGAATATTGTTTTGAACACACCCATCTCTGCTGTGGGAACCTAACAGCAGGAACCTGAGCATTCTTGGTTTGTAAGCAAAAGGGAACAACATCATATTCTTCTTTTTCTGAGAAAGGCAGGATCACTAGACATGATATGTCAAAATTCTAAGGATTACAGGCATCCCAGGCTATATGTGCCC
Organism: Eublepharis macularius; assembly: GCF_028583425.1. Taxonomy (NCBI): domain Eukaryota; kingdom Metazoa; phylum Chordata; class Lepidosauria; order Squamata; family Eublepharidae; genus Eublepharis; species Eublepharis macularius. The sequence goes on from NC_072790.1 coordinate 209,278,291, forward strand.
AGCCCAGCATCAATGGTTGGTATATCAGGCATCACATCCCCACAGTCTAGCAGAGGGTTCCAGCTGACCTGAGAGGCATGCTCTATCTATTTCCACTAGGAATGGTAGATTGCTCCAGAGTAGCAGAGCCAGGAGGCAGTAGATTGTGACAGAGCTCAAAGCATAAATGCTTTGAGCTCTGCTCCCTCCTCCAGAAGGCTGCGAGTGTGTATGATACACACACTTGCAAGGTGGCAGCATGCTTTGAGGTAGGCCACTGGACAGCATCCAGCTCACAACTCCCCAAAACATAGAGCTTGCTCTAGTTTGGCTCAGAAATATTTGGGCAATGCCTGCTACAATCTCAGAAGCTAGGGGAGGGGATGAATAAGATTTCCAGTGGTTGGGGTAGAGTTTTAACAACAACAGCAGCAGCAGCAGCAGCAACAACAACAACAAGTTGCCCTTCAGGACAATTTAACTTCCACTCAGAGAGGTTTACGAAGTATGTTATTATTATCTCCACAACAATCACCCTGTGAGGTATGTGGGGCTGAGAGAGCTCTGCAAGAGCTGTGACTGACTCAAGGTCAGCCTGCTGGCTTCAAGCAGAGGAGTGGGGAATCAAACCCGGGCTGAATCCACACACCCGCGGAGCGTCCTGGCGTTGCACTAAATGTTCGCTAAACACCCAGAAGTGTAGCGTATTTCTAGCGCGATTTCTGAATCATGCTAGAAAGATGCTACACTTCCGGGTGTTTAGTGAACATTTAGCGCAATGCTGGGACGCTCTGTGGGTGTGTGGATTCAGCCCTGGTTCTCTAGATTAGAGTTCCTCCGCTGTTAACCACTACATCAAATTGGTTCTTTTGAAGCTTTTGCCATTCCTATGTTTAACAAAAGCAAAACAAATTAGGATTAAAAATGCAGATGAAGTAATTCAAATTGCCCCTGCTTAAATATTTTTATCACATTTAGCTGCTCTTGGAACAAAATTTATACTTCCTAGGTGCAGAATGGCAATGATTAATTTTGGTACACACATAAGATATCAGTCCTCTTGTCTAATGTATTGTCGAAGGCTTTCACGGCCGGAGAACGATGGTTGTTGTGGGTTTTCCGGGCTGTATTGCCGTGGTCTTGGCATTGCAGTTCCTGACGTTTCGCCAGCAGCTGTGGCTGGCATCTTCAGAGGTGTAGCACCAAAAGACAGAGATCTCTCAGGAGGAGAGATCTCTGTCTTTTGGTGCTACACCTCTGAAGATGCCAGCCACAGCTGCTGGCGAAACGTCAGGAACTGCAATGCCAAGACCACGGCAATACAGCCCGGAAAACCCACAACAACCATAGTCCTCTTGTCTATTATTCATTTCCTGGACCATCACATAAATATTGAGTCTGTTAATATTTATTTAAATATTTATACCCCAATTTTCAGTAATAAGGTCTACAAGGGTAAGGGTACAACAGCTTCATTTGTTGCAGTACCCAATACTTGTTTTGCCATTTGTTCACATGTGTAAAAGTAACATGCAGAGAGATGAGATGCAGAGAGATGATACAACTAATACACTTGTGAAACTGCAAGTCCACTTTAAAATTCTGGATTTCACAACTGAGCCAGAGAATGCCGCTGAGCCAGAGAATGCCACTAATTTATAATTTATGTTTCCTAAGTCTGCAAACATAGGATTGATTGGACACCAGCAAAAACATCAACAGGCAATCTTTTTCCCCTCGTTCTTTGCTAGCTTTGTTAACGGGAAGATTTCCCATGTATAAACAAGTAATTTTGATTCCAAACAAAAGCTATATAATCTATGGGTGGAAATAGCATGGACAAGCAACACAGCAAGAACAATGTCAATATGATTGCAAAGGGCAGGAGGAGACCTAGAAATAAAAAAGAAAGAAAAAAGGAAGCACAATAGGCTCAGTCAGAAAATATGAGAGATCCACTGGAAAGTTTCCTCCAACAGCGGCAACATACAGGACTGGAAGGTGGTTGGGCAGATGCTCAGTGGCTCAGGAGCCACTGTGGTTCTTTGACATGCCATCTGTGGCTTTTCTAAGCACAGTGTCCCAATGTGGCACCTCTCCCATCTCCCATGAAAGTGGACAAGGCCATTTTCTGGCAGGGCTAGCAGTTGGCAGGTAATTTCCTCCTTGAAGCATCTGCCATTGTAGAAGCTCCAAGTCTCCTTGAAGTGCAGGGCGCATGCCAGGGATGGAAGTAAATGTGACTCTTTTGGTTGATGGCAACTGTGACTGCAGCTCTCCATGAGCGGTGGAGTGAGTACTGCTGCGGTAGAGTATGTTGAGTCCTATGCTGATTTATGCTTTGGATAAACCCCAAATCAGCTGCTTCTGAGATACCAAAGCTGGAAGTTCAGATTTAGCAGTCAGCAGTCCAACCGCACCATCTTTTCTTATTCTTTTTTTTTTTTACATTGAAAGCTGAGCTAATACGCTCTCTGTGGAGAGAGCTTGTGCTTCCTGCTGAGATAAGTGATGAGCGAATTAACCCAGGAAGAGTTTCTGTGCCACTGCATTTGGTTCATACGCTTCCAGGAGGGTTGTTCTTCCAAGTGTCAGATGTGCTGATTCAGCTGTGACTAAAAGTCAAACAGGGGCTATTCCAATTCTCATACTGTCAATCCAAATGGAAGAACAGGGCAACCGTAATCAGTGCTAGAGGCATCACTTACACTTAGAACCAGAAACCAAGCATTCATTTAGATATTTCCTATTTCCTCACCACTGGTATCACTCACAAAAGTTTCGCTAGAGGTATAGCATAGCTTAGTTACTGACCAGAGGGCACAGAGGCCATGGCCTTCCCCTGATGTTGCTTCCCAGCCCTGCTGTTCAGAGGTTTGCTGCCTCTTACTCTAGAGATTCCCCTTAGTCATCATGGCTAGTAGCCATTGACGAACCTATCCTCCATGAATCTGCCTAACCCGCTTTTAAAGGTGTGTGTGTGTCAGACAAAACAGGGAAAGGCAGGATCATACACTCCAAATGTCTCAAGGGTTCTTCACACATTCACAGTGCCAAGAAACGCCGGACAAATTTTTATTTAGAACTTTCTTTGAATTCTGTTGCACTTTGACTCTTTTGCATGGCTTTGGAGCATATTATAGATAGAAACCTAGAGAGGTCCTTCACCACCAGACTTTAAATCTAAAAATCAATAGTTTGACACTAAGAGAGCCAGTTTGGTGTAGTGGTTAAGAACGCGGGACTCTAATCTGGAGAACTGGCTTTGATTCCCCACTCCTCCATTTGAAGCCAGCTGGGTGACCTTGGGTCAGTCACAGCTTCTAGGAGCTCTCTCAGCCCCACCCACCTCACAGGGTGATTGTTGTGGGGATAATAATAACACACTTTATAAACTGCTCTGTGTGTGTGTGTGAAGTTGTCCTGAACGGCGGTATATAAATCGAATGTTGTTGTTGTTGTTATAATCCATAAAAGCAATATCTCTTCCGAACAGACAGAGTAGGCAGGCACTTGTTAGAGAGAAGAATTTCCCATTTCATCCCATGTTCTAAACATCTTGCACACAGATACGGCACAATAAAAAACAACTGTATTTTTCACAGAAAAAGATATACCTTGAGGAAGCATTTTCCAGATGTGCAAGGAAAGATTCTGTTTCAAACTATACATGGTCTCTGTCTTTTGAGGAAAGTTTGGTAACCTCTGGGTAGTCAAGAGGGGAAGCTGAAAAAGGTGAACTGCCACTAGCCCAGAGATGGGGCTTTTTGTCAGTGATGGCACGACTCCGCTTCCCGTTTTCCCTGGAAGTGATGTCACATCATCACTGATGGTGTTTGTTTCTCTTGCTGATTGCTGAAGTGTTCACAGGCGATGCCCACTGGGAGCAGGAGATCTCCCACCCATGGCAGGCATACTGCAACCCTAATTTGCACCAAAGTTTCATGGCCTACTTGGCCCAATCAAGAAAGGAGAAATAGGCACACTTTACTGAGGCCCAAAGCGCCTGTTCTGAACTGCAAAACCATGGTGTAATCTATTTATGTCATTTCAGAAATAAAAACATGTATTTTTCTTTCATGACTCATGAGATTGCATGTAAGGGGTGGAGTCAAGTGCGGATGCTACAAATTTGTGCTAGGTCCTTATGGATCCTGGAACTAAAATGATCCTCAGTCTGCAATAGAAGTCAGTTGCCTAATCAGGCACTGCAGGATGCACAGCCCCTCTCTGTGACCATGGAACAGCTAAACCAATAGCAGGGCTGAGGGCATGGCCCAGACACTGTTTCACATTCCAGTGGGAGGGAAAGGACATTTCTGCCTGTGTGTGGGAGAGAGGGGGTGGGGTGGAAGGACTACAGATGCTGGGGATCCAAACTGGGACCTTCTGCATATAAAGAAGATGCTCTTCCACTGAGTTGTGGCTCCTACCTCTAAAAATATGGGACACAACCATGGTACGTATATAGTTCCATTCCATTGAATGGACAACTTGGTACCCCACAAGAATTTCTACTTGGGAGGAAATCAGAAAGTATCCTCGTATAGATACTTCTCAGGAATGCTCATGTGCTGTTTGAAACATTAGGAAGCTGCTGGTTGTCAGATCACTGCTTGTTTAAGGTGAACATAATGTCTGAATAAATCAGTCCATTGCTGGTGGATGATACTTATAGTTGCATTTTGAACAACATCTCTAAGTAAAATATTCCTGCCCAGAATGTTAGCCCCCCCCCACCACTAATGTTGTTAAAGTTACAGCAAACTATTAACTAGAGGCAATAATGCTGCAATGTTTATTGTTTCTATAACAAAAGCAATATGAATAAATCCTATGTTCATCCTCCATAATGCTCCAGGGTATATAATGCATCGTACGGATTTTTAAAAGGCTTCTTTCCCAAGCTGACAGTGGCAGTTAATGCGAATATTCGAGATATACATATCATTGGTAAAGGCCGTTTTTATTAAAAGAAGAAAACATTGGCCTGCACGTTGTGCAAAGCAAATACAAGCAAAGAACATTCTTCTGAATTCAGCTACAGGTTGGGGTATGTCATAAGTATGGGTACATTATGACCATCTCAGTTTTCTACTGTAATGGCATGAGTATTAGAAAATCTCTACGCTACAAGCTTGTTTCATTTTATACCATTTTCATTGCTATGGCTTTTCCCCAAAGAAACTAAGGACTTGTATTTATGTATTCATTCATTTATTTAAACATTTATATCCTGCCTTTTCACATATTTCAAGGCAACTTTTGCTGCTGCTGATGAGACTCCTCTGTTAAACATCCATTTAGCTCCCTTCACAGAACTACAGTTTCTACAGAAAATGGGAAAACTGTTAACCGGATTAAGGCGGCAGTGTAGTTACTCGGTCTGCAATATTCAATATTCAAATGGATTCTAAGATTGCTGCTTCTACCATTTTTTAAAATGCAGCTTGGAGGTATAAAATACTGTCCAGCACAAGGGCATATTCAAGGTATCCTCTGGATAAAAGTTTAATCAGCGTGAGACACCATTTCTTTCAAATCTGAGGTTTATTGCTACCCAATTTTGTATAAAGACTACAGTGTTCGGTCCTAGCTCTTGAACTCAGCAGGGTTTATTGATGAGTAAACAAGCATAGGGTTGCAAACATCATTAGTGGAAAAGTCAGTTTACAAAGATCATTCATATATGGCGCTTCCAATGCTGGGGCTGCTGTGGACGTGCAGAACAATATCACAGAATTACTTTGCTTTCAGCCCATGCACTGAAGCATCGTATCAAAAGAGCTGTAGGTGCAGGATGTTGTTAAAACATGACTTTGGCTTTATTTTCTGCAAGATGATTGGAGCTGGGAGGATCTTGGGCCAAGTTGGTAGTGCTTGATGGCAGTGGTTTGTTTGTTTTAATGGCAATATAGCAGAAACGGCACATTATTCATTAACTGGCGCTATTTGAACAACAAAGTGATAACAGACTAACACAACTGTTGTTCCAAAAGGGCTCGTTTAGTAAAGAATGTGGCCAATTCAAGCAAACATTTGGCCTCTGGTAGCCATCTGAAATTCTTGCACATGGAGTTCCTGCCAGGCCATGTGCTCAAGTGCTGTCACTCACTACCACGCAAATGATCAAGCCTTCAAAAACTGCACCACAAATAAGTTTTCAGATATTCAAAATTCAGTTTCAAAAAATATATTGTGAGAAGCCTTAGGATACGAGCAGGGCTCAGAGAGTGGAGAAACGACTAAACATTTGCCAGCATTTTGATTTTGCTCATGGTTGCAATTAAATACAAATAACTGGCAACCCCAAGGAACTAACTTGGGCAGGATTCCAGATGTATAGCCATGTTAGCTATATAAGACTAAAGACATCAATTGTGCCATAAACTTTGGTGCACGAGAGCCCATTTCATCAGATATACAAAGCTGCATGGGGGGAGGGAAGAAATCTGTAAATAGTAGGAACAAAAGACTGTGAACTGCAAAGGATGGCAGACATCCTATCACTTTACTATGCATAGTTCAAATGTATATAAGCTGTATGTGTGTAGAGATGTTTAGTGGTTACCACAGGCACAATTGTCATTTGAACTGACTCAGATCCCCGTATCTTTCCTCCAGCAGCACTAAAAGCAACTTGGGGAAAGAGGGGTATAACAGAAAAGAGAAGAAGCTCCTTTCTCCTTATGCTGACCTCCTGCTTCAGATTTTAGGCTTGGCTGTCGTAATGTTAAGGAAACAATCTTCTAGCCCAAATAAAAAATGACCCCCCACCCACCCAAATGAACTTCCACCCTCTCTCTTTCCTCAGACTCTGAGCTCACCCTTTCACGGGTGGCCTGATTATGGTTGCCAGGCCACAGCTGGAAACCTCTGGGAGGAAATGTGGGATCAGTGTGGTGCCAGTAGTGCAGCAATGTGCTTACCTCATATCCAGTGAAAACTGGAAATAAAAAGGTAGGCACTCTAGCATTTTGCAAAATGCTACCGCATCAGCCATGTTACTTCCCGTTTTCACTGCAAGTGACATAAGCCACACAAGTTTGTCCTCCCCTTTCTTCCACTATATAAGGAGTTCTGGCATCTCAATACCTAATTAAATCACTTGCATCCCCTTTCCAATCTTTATCCCATTTTATGACTGTTTTTGTGCACCTTGTTTATCCAGGAAAAAATGAAGCACTTAAAATTGGTCATCATGGAACATTCCTGCTGATGAAAGGATTTCTGTCAGCACAGCAGAACTTTCTGACCTCCGTCCATCCTGCTCAACCCCAAATCCTCCCCCACCCCGATGCCGTTCCTGAAGGTCTCAGGAGCGATGCTAGGAAGCCATTTTGAGTTGCAGCAGGAGGAGAGAGCTGGAAAAGTTGCACTCTGTTGACAGAAATCCTTGCGTCAATGGAAATGTACTGTAAGATAGAGGCCCATGAAAGCATGAAAATTTATTTATGTCATTTATAGTCCGCCTTTCTCAAGGCAGATTACACAGTATGAGATTAGTACAATCAGTATCAGGTACATTCCAATACAGTATCAAGTACATTTCCATAAACAATGCCATAGGGTAAATAGATATAAGTTTTAAAGACATAACATTAGCAAGAATCCAATACAGAACGTAATCAATTCTAGGACTGAAGCAGAACATAATCAGTTCTAGGACTGACATTAGACAACATGGAACACAGGCAGTACATAGGAGTACATATTTAAAGCAGCAGATAATATGTAAAGCAATATAGTTATGAAGTCTATGGTCCCTAACTCATTAGCAAAGCATCTGAGACCCCATCCCTACAATACAGCTCTCCCATTTGAATAAAAAGCCTTTTTGAATAGATTTTGCATTGTTTACGAAAAGAAAGCTGCCCTGGGAAACTACATAGCATTCTTCATCTTTTTCTTCAGGCTTCCTTAGACCTTGACCTGTTCCCTGCCCAGCATTCTAACTAGCTAATAACATCATCATCATCGTCGTCATTATTGTCGTCATCATCTATATATCTATTCGCAACATGGCCCCATCTGTGGATTTAAAACTAGAGCCATGAACACACAAGACAGATCTTTCCACAAACCTGAGGAAATCCCCAGGTTTGCAAAAAAAAAAAATCTGAAATCTTAAAATAAAAAAAAAGTGGTGGGGTTAAAGCCTAGGCAACTACAACAGCATTACTAGGCTTCAAGCCTATGGTTTTGTCAATAAAAGGCAAGGGGGAGAGGTAGATCCTTTACAGACATTTTTTGTTTTTGAGGGAAAACTAACCAGAGTCAGTCCTGGCAGCAACCATATGAAATATCAGCCAACATATGAAAGCCAGAGTTGTGCACTGGTTAGAGTCTCAGACCAGGATGGGGACATTCAGGTTTGAATCGCAGTTCTGCCATGGAAGCATGCTGGGTGGACTTAGGTCACTCACTCTCTCTCAGCCTAACCTACATCGCAGGGTTATTGTGAGGATAAGTTATAGGAGAGTGGAGGAGTGCAGGATTATCAGCCTCCAGGTGGGGCCTGGAAATCTCTGAGCAGTATAACTGATCTCCAGACTAAAGATATCAATTCCCCTGGAGAAAATGGCTACCTCTGGGAGGGTAGACTCTATGGCATTATATAGGGTTCCCAGTGACAGGCAAGCTTTCAGCAGTCTTCTCCTTTGCTTGCCTATTGCTGGTGATTGGTGGGAGGTGGCAAGTCACCTGGTGATCATCTACCACTGGCAGGCAACTTGAGTAATGTGTGAGGTCTGTGCTCCAAGCTGGGCACAACATCAATTGCTGAAGTGACATTATTGCGCTGGCCAGGAACACATGAAGAATAAAACCTGGTAAGTACCACCCCCTTCCACCAGTTCCCAGGGATACCTGGCAACCTTAGCATCATACTCTGCTGTGGACCCTCTCCAGAATCTAGTCCTAAATCTCCTGGAATTTCCTGGAGTTGGCAACCTTAGAGGAGAATGAAGTAAGCTGCTTTGGGTCCTCATTGTAGAGAAAGGCAGTACAGACAAAAAAGAACAAAACATATCCTGTCCTTTACAAAATAAAGACGGTTTAAGAACCTCCCCAAGCTATTGCATTCAGTGTGGTGTAGTGGGTAGAGCGTCTGACTAGACTCTAGGAGACCCAGGTTCAAATCCCACCTCTACCACAGAAGCTTGCTGGGTGACCTTGGACCAGTCACGCCCTCTTAGCCAGACCTACCTCATAAGGTTGTTGTGAGGATAAATAGGAGGAGAGAATAATGCTGTAAGCTGCTTTGGGTCCCTACTGTGGAGAAAGGTGGGGTATAAAAGAAGGAAATAAGCAATAAATATAGCTGAAGATGGGGGGCAGATAAAATGTAAGTTGTCTGATTGAGAAGAAGAGAAGGAACCATGAAAGGGTGAGGATAATGGGGTTGCTGGGGGAGGAAAAGAGGAACGAGTGTGGGAAGGAGGATTTGGGGATCCGATCTCACCAATTGTGTGGTATCCGATCAGCAGCCAGAACTGCACAACTCAGCCAGACTTTTTCCAGACAGAAGCTGACAAGCTGGGAGTAGGGAAAGAGGGAAAACTGAAGATTGGGCGGGGGGGGGGGGGAGATAAAGGGATGTTGGCTGATGGGTCAGAAGGGAAAGGGAAAAAGAAATCGTGGGAAAGTGGGGAGATACCCCCACAAATCCTCAATCTCCTACTTAGCATTGCCTGACTCTTTCCAATCAGCTTGATCTTATTTCTTGTGGCTGTTGAGCTCCCTTGGCGACTCCCCCCTCTCTTTTATAAAGCTCTTCTTCCTGCAGGCCCACCTGCCCTGCAGTGATGACCTCCTGCCAGGAAGTAGTAAAAGATGGATCCAATCAACCCAGCTCAGATGTTCATCTCAGGCTTATAGCCATGCAAAGCTTGTGTTGCTCTTTGTGGTGGTGGTGGTTTTTTCTGGTAGGCATCCTATGACTTTAATGGTTGTATGTAGACACAAATTCAACCGGTTTGGGGTCAGGGTCCAGAAACTGATATACTCCAAAGCTGCTTTGATGGTAGTGGTAGGGAGGAGTAAACAAAGTTTGTGATTCAGCCAGGAGGGGGCGGGGAGCACCATTTTTATACTTTGCCTGGCATGCAGAAGTCTTTGCAACCGGCCCTCCTGGGCTGAATGTGTAATTCTGAATTTAAAGGCAGAGGGCTGTAAAAACAGTTGGACTCCTGTAGTCTTTCCAAATTATTGCTGATAAGATTTTGATTTTGCTCTGCCAATTCTTCCATACTTGTCAACTGACAGGTGCTTTTGCATGGGGGTGGGGTGGGGGGAGAGGAAGAAAAGGAACGAAGCTTCCGCTGCAGTTAACAAAGCCTACATCACAAGTAGGTTTTTGTTGCTTCTCTGTGCTGTCTGGCGCCTGCCTTGGCTGTCTGAACTGACATCTTAAGACGCTAAAGAATAGCTTTTTATTTCACTTCCTGTGGGGCAGCTGTGAAATGGCATATTCTTAAAATGTATTACAGTAGTTAAATTTTGAAAATCAATGTTTTTAATAATGACTTTGATAGTGGGGTTTGTTCAAATGTGTTTCACCCTGCTGTGGGCATGAGTGTTCTAATGAACCATATTTTTAAAAAAATCAGATTATTGTATTATGTCTTTTTGGTAAGCCCTGCTGTTTAAGTTGCTAGACTTGTAGATATGTTCTGACTGTAGTTGCTATGTTTGCTGTTTTAAATGAATGGAGGAAAGAAAGAGAGCGACTGTGTATTGCTTGCACACACTAAATATATTTAAATTTCCCATGGCAAAGAGTCTTAGGATTTTGCTGGCAGCATTGAAATCAGAGTACTAAGAAAGAAGTCGTTGCCACACAGGCACAATGGAGTTCCCTGAGCAGAACTGAAACCTCAGCCAAGAAAATTAGCCAGAAAATAAAAGTGACAAGAAAAAAAAACACACCCACACCCAAAGGAAATAAAATGGGGCTAAATGAGCGTTGTTTCCAAACATCGCAGGAAATTCAGAGAGTAAAGCCTCAAAATGTGTACGTTAATGAGGTGTTGAGGTGTGTGCGTGCGCGTGCACATGTGTGTGTGTGTGTGTGTGTGCGTGTGTTGTGTGTGTAGGGTTTTTGGAGTTTCTTTTGAGCCCTCCCTCCACAATAATTAAATGGTCACAATACAGCTCAATGCAGCAGTCAGTGTAAACAGATGCATTGTCAGGATCCAACCATCTTTTCTATAAGTGAAAAGGAAGGCGTTCACTTTGACCACCCCCCAAAAGGCTATGCTGTAGGTCACAGGACCTGTGTGTACAAAAGTCATGTGTAGCCAGGTGGGGGTGGGGCTTACTAAATAAGGAGGGGAGTTAGGTAAGGCTCAGTGAAAATGCTGGCTGGATCCATCTCAGTGTGTCAAATCCAGCACCCCAGTCCTTTCTGACCATCAGCACACAGTCCTGCGTATAGACTCCATCACCCTTCCCAGCTTGTACTGACTGCAAGCACATCTTTCGCTAATGTCAGCCCCAACAGCAGTGCTACCTACGGATACCTATGGCTGGCAACAGGACCAGTCCCCTTCAAGCTAGGGATCCCATTCCTCCACTCCCAATCTCTGCCCCCCTACCTCTCACCTGGCAGGTGGGGGAAACAGGCATAGGAATGGGTTGAAACCTCTCCTGGGAGTGCACTCCTGCTTGCTCCAGTCAGATCACTTCTGTGTTGCACCAGAAATGATTGGGTAAAAATAGGCTCTCAAATGCTACACTGTGGGCTGATTTTTACCAAATGGACTCCTGGCATGACCGGTCACTTCCATCTCATGCTGGGAATGATGTCATTCCTGGCGCGATGTGGAAGCCATCCAGTGGTAGGTTCTCCAGGCATGCCCCTCCCTCCCCACAATCCCTCATCCCTCAGTTTGAGCTTCAGAGGATCTGGCAACCCTACCTCCAGCTCACATCTGCAGTGCTGCCTATGATATAGTGTGTACAAAGAAAATATTCGCCCCTGTGTTTAGCTTAGCAAGAACAAGAGCAGCACCACAGAACTAAATAGCACAAGCAAATAAGAGTCACAGTTTACACAATTTTTACACAAAATCGAAGCCCTCCCCAAGGTAGCAGGCAGCAATGTTATTGGTGTAAATGCCTGGGAACAGCCTACTTTTCAGCAAAATCTAACTGGGCTGCAAAACTGGAAAACACCGCTATCAGTAATATTATTTGCAGTTGCATACTCTCCTCATTTCCCCCTCCCTCTGCGAACTCTTAGCCATACAGCGGATAAAACGTCCAAATCTGGAGATCTACAAATATTGCCTTTACTTTTTTAAAATTTAGATTCATTAGAATAACTATATTGATAAATATTTGGGAGGGGGTAGAGGTTTCAATTAGTTAATGTCTTGAGACACACGCACACTTATATACTATGAACACTATCATCAAAACTAGGGGTGTGCAAGCCAAAAATTTTCGGCTATAGCCGAAAGTAGAAAGCCGAAAGAAGATTCTCTATCGTTAAAGCCGAAAGCCGAAACAAGAATCTCTTTCGGCTTTCGGCTTTCGGGATTCTTTCGGCATTATTTCGGCATTCTTTCGGCTTTTTTCTATGGGAAAATGCCTCCGTCTTCCAGGACGCCTGGAGGAGGCATTTTCCCACCGAATAAGCCCAAAATTGGTGGGGACCTTCCTCTAACGCTTCTCTAACAACCACCCAAGTTTCAGACAGATTGGACTTTGGGGGGCCATGTTATGGCCCCCCAAAGCAGGTCCCCCCATCCTCCCATAAGAAAGCGAAGGAGCAGCATATTGTTAGCATGCTGCTGCTGATCTTTCTTCATTATTTCCTATGGGGAAAAAATGAAGAGGCAGGCTTCCTTTGCCAGGGGTGGCATTTTGCATGCAAAATGCCCCCCAGCCCTCAGGGGCCCTTCTCCCACCCCTCCTCCCACCCCCCACCAAGGCTCAGCCTGCTCCCACTTGGGGGGGGGCCATTTCATGGCCTCCCCAAGTAGGTGCTCTAATCTCTACCACTGACAGCTGGGGGAGGCTTGTGTTGCCAGGGGTGGCATTTTGCATGCAAAATGCCCCCCAACCCTCTGGGGCCCTTCTCCCACCCCTCCTCCCACCCCCCACCAAGGCTCAGCCTGCTCCCACTTGGGGGGGGGCATTTCATGGCCTCCCCAAGTAGGTGCTCTGCTCTCATCTCTACCACTGACAGCTGGGGGAGGCTTGTGTTGCCAGGGGTGGCATTTTGCATGCAAAATGCCCCCCAGCCCTCTGGGGCCCTTCTCCCACCCTTCCTCCCACCCCCCACCAAGGCTCAGACTGCTCCCACTTGGGGGGGCCATTTCATGGCATCCCCAAGTAGGTCCTCTCAGCCCCTAAAGTCCACCCCTTACAGCCCCACACAAACCCAATTCCCCCCCAGCTGCCACACACAGACCCAAATCCCCACATTAGCCCCTCACAGACCCAAATCCACCCCCACCTGCCCCACACCCATAACCCCAGGAACAGGCTGGCAAAGGCCAGCCCTCTCCCTTTGTTCCCTATGCTGGGAACTTCTAAACTCTCTTTCCCTGGGCAATTCTGCACAGCCCAGGGGTGCCACAATGGTGGGCACACTTCTGAGTGCCAGCTGGTCCCTGTGAAAGAGCACCTGAACCACAGACACCCTCCCTCAAATTCCCCCACCACCTACAGAGATGGCTGGCCAGCCAGCCCCATTGTTCCCTATGATGGGAACCAACTGCACAACAAAGAATAAAACAAGAACAACACAAAATAAACTTTTAAAAAAATTATATTCTCTCTTCCAAAGTACAAGTAGGCAAAGCATTATGACATTACACCAGCAGTCCCCCACACAGAAAAATTAAAACAAAACTCACTTAACATCAGAGAATCACAAAGCATGATTCCTGTCAAAAACACTTTATTTCTTGAACAGCTTTAGGTTACACAGCAGGGGGGAACACCAAAGGGCATGGCAGCACTATCTTACACAAAAATAACACAACTCACTTCACATTAAAGAATCACCCCAAAAAATTGCTGTCAAAAGCACTTTATTTCTGTAACTGCTTTAGGTTACACAGTAGGAAGGCACCACAGAGCAGGAAAGCAGTGTACTACACAAAAATAACACAACTCACTTCACATCAGAGAATCACACAAACACAATTGCTGTCAAAAACGGTGAAGTGGGTTGTATTATTTTTTGTAGTACATTGCTATCGTGCCCTGTTGTGCCCTCCTACTGTGTAACCTAAAGCTGTTCAAGAAATAAAGTGTTTTTGCCAGGAATTGTGTTTTTGTGATTCTCTGATGTTAAGTGAGTTGTGTTATTTTTGTGTAAGATAGTGCTGCCATGCCCTTTGGTGTTCCCCCCTGCTGTGTAACCTAAAGCTGTTCAAGAAATAAAGTGTTTTTGACAGGAATCATGCTTTGTGATTCTCTGATGTTAAGTGAGTTGTGTTATTTTTCTGTGTGGGGGACTGCTGGTGTAATGTCATAATGCTTTGCCTACTTGTACTTTGGAAGGGAGAAAAAAAAATTTAAAACTTTATTTTGTGTTGTTCTTGTTTTATTCTTTGTTGTGCAGTTGGTTCCCATCATAGGGAACAATGGGGCTGGCTGGCCAGCCATCTCTGTAGGTGGTGGGGGAATTTGAGGGAGGGTGTCTGTGGTTCAGGTGCTCTTTCACAGGGACCAGCTGGCACTCAGAAGTGTGCCCACCATTGTGGCACCCCTGGGCTGTGCAGAATTGCCCAGGGAAAGAGAGTTTAGAAGTTCCCAGCATAGGGAACAAAGGGAGAGGGCTGGCCTTTGCCAGCCTGTTCCTGGGGTTATGGGTGTGGGGCAGGTGGGGGTGGATTTGGGTCTGTGAGGGGCTAATGTGGGGATTTGGGTCTGTGTGTGGCAGCTGGGGGGGAATTGGGTTTGTGTGGGGCTGTAAGGGGTGGACTTTAGGGGCTGAGAGGACCTACTTGGGGAGGCCATGAAATGCCCCCCCCAAGTGGGAGCAGTCTGAGCCTTGGTGGGGGGTGGGAGGAAGGGTGGGAGAAGGGCCCCAGAGGGCTGGGGGGCATTTTGCATGCAAAATGCCACCCCTGGCAAGACAAGCCTTCCCCAGCTGTCAGTGGTAGAGAAAAGAGCACCTACTTGGGGAGGCCATGAAATGCCCCCCCCCAAGTGGGAGCAGTCTGAGCCTGGGTGGGGGGGGTGGGGGGAAGGGTGGGAGAAGGGCCCCTGAGGGCTGGGGGGCATTTTGCATGCAAAATGCCACCCCTGGCAACACAAGCCTCCCCCAGCTGTCAGTGGTAGAGATTAGAGCACCTACTTGGGGAGGCCATGAAATGGCCCCCCCAAGTGGGAGCAGGCTGAGCCTTGGTGGGGGGTGGGAGGAGGGGTAGGAGAAGGGCCCCTGAGGGTGAGGGGGCATTTTGCATGCAAAATGCCACCCCTGGCAAAGGAAGCCTGCTTCTTCATTTTTTCCCCATAGGAAATAATGAAGAAGATGAGTAGCAGCATGCTAACAATATGCTGCTCCTTCGCTTTCTTATGGGAGGATGGGGGGACCTGCTTTGGGGGGCCATAACATGGCCCCCCAAAGTCCAATCTGTCTGAAACTTGGGTGGTTGTTAGAGAAGCGTTAGAGGAAGGTCCCCACCAATTTTGGGCTTATTCGGTGGGAAAATGCCTCCCCCAGACGTCTGGGAAGACGGAGGCATTTTCCCATTGAAAAGCCGAAAGAAAGCCGAAAGAATCCCGAAACGTTTCGGCTTTTTTCTTTCGGCTACCCGAAACGTTTCGGCATTCCCCGAAACGTTTCGGCATTCCCCGAAAGAAGCCGAAACACTTTAGTTTTGGCATTCTTTCGGCATTCTGAATGCCGAAACGCACATCCCTAATCAAAACACCTGCCAGCCTAGCATTAAAGTTGTGCAGCAAAGCAAATGAGTAACAATAAAAGAGAGGCTATTGCAAGGGATGTACAAAATGGAAAAAAGAGCCAAAAATACACCTGGAAATTGTTGTTTTGCTTTGTTAAAGCACTTTCTGGAACGGTGAACTAAATCCAGGAAACCAAGTTATTATAAAGGCACACTCCCATCATAAAGTTTGTGTGTTTTGTTTCAGTTTGTACTTCACAGCAGCAGCACTCGGCACTGGGGAGAGAGCCTTTATGTTATTAATTAACTCTTTTAGCGGGAAGCAGAATGAGCACATTGCACATGAGTGCACACACGCACACCCATCCTTATCCAGGAAATGGCACGGTCTCTCTGCCAATTGGGTCCTTGCAAGGAGACACCCTTCCTCATCCCACCCATCAGCTTTGGAAATGTTTGGAAAGGGGACTGTGAAGACTTCAATCATAGGCTGCAATTCAAAAGATACTTCCTTGTCTTTCCCTGTAAGCACTATTGCATAACAGGGAACATACATCTGAGTAGACCTGCAGGGGGTACATCTTGGTTTGTTTTGCAGCACTACTCAGGCACTGATCTGTCTTCCCCACCTCCATCAGCACTTGGATGGTAGCCATGAGGAAAATTGTTGTGCATGTGTGAGTGGGGGGGAACTGTTCAATCAATCAAACTTGTGTGCATGTGTAGTGTAACTGAGGAGACACTCAGTGAGTCAATGGTTTAGAGGGTGGATGCTGTTCTGTGCAATTTTGGTTCCGTTAAGTGCAAAAATAGCTGTCCAAAAGAGCCTGGAAGCCCCCATGGCAAAGAACAGGACTGAAATTCATGGTAGTGAAGAAGAAAAAAACACATGGGAACAGTACACAGTTGGTTCAGAACCCCCAGATCGGAAACTGAAATGGAAATGTTTTTTTAGTGCACACTTCTAGCTATTACATATATTTATTTATTGCCAATGGGCCCCAGAACTTTTATAGAATCATAGAGTTGGAAGAGACTTCCAGGGTCATCTAGTCCAACCCCCTGCACAATGCAGGAAATTCACAGCTACCTCCCCCCCCCCCACACACACACCCAGTGGCCCCTGCTCCATGCCCAGAAAATGGCAAAACACCGTCAGGATCCAAGGTGGCAATCGGCATTACCCTGGGCATGTAAGAAGGGGCCACGAGAATTAAGCACTGATGTAACCCTTCCTGCCTTCCCTCTCATGATCTGTCTAGTTTACAAAATGACTCCAAGGCAAAATAACTGAGCCACTTTATTGGTTGCAGATTTTCAGTTGATTAATCATTTTCTTATGAACCAATTAATTGATTCTATTTAAATGTTAATTACAAGTTAATTAATAAATCCCCCAAAATAATTCCCCAAGGCTGTTCAAGAGATGCCACGAGCTGCTGTAGAAAGGAAAGGGGGGAAAGTTGCAGGCTGTGCTTAGAATTAGGGATGAATAAGTGTTAATTGTTTCATTTCTTTTTATATTTGTTTACATTGCCATCAGTGGTTTCAGTTCTTCAGTTTTTGATATTGGTTTTGTAGATTTGTTTATATTGCATAAACACCCTGTACATTCTTTTTACACAAGGCACACGTACAAATGACATCATTTATATGTATAATGTATAATGCTGATTTACCCATGAACAAACAACAGTTTTGGGAGAACTGGGTGTGAGAAAACAAAAAATTACATGAAAATAAATATTCAAAGATTTCATTTGAATGAGGAAGAAGCTAAACTGAAACAGGTATTTTCAGGTCAAAACAAGAGGGATGAGAAATTTGAAACAATGCCTGTTGAGAACATTCTCTGCTACATAGTTCAGTACTTCCTGGGTCAAGTGTGATCTTAACTTTCCACCATTTGAAAATGGGTTTCACTGGTGAAAATTAGGTACTTACAGCTTAATCAGAAATGATTCAGTTGATTAATTTACCAATTACTGATTGCAGCTCCCCTAAATAATCCATTAGCTATGCTAAAATTAGACTTCAGATCACTTGTAGGAACTGCTTTATCGGCCTGAATCACAGACCAAAGGCTGGCTCCCCTTTCACATTGTTCCAGTTGGTTGGCTGGTGTATAGTTTGCAGCCACCTTGCTGTTCCACTGGGCAAACAGCACATTAATTGGAGTCTGAAATTGGTTCTTTTTCTTTTTGGCTACTATCTCCACTGGCTTCCTAGCTCCAGCCAAATACCAAATGCCAAAGCACAACTTGCTTGCAAGAGCCCAAACTTAAAAAAAAAAATATTAAAGATTCTACATGATGCCAAAGGATGTCACACAGCATCCTAACTAGCAAAGCGACATTGGGGGGTGGGGGGGAAACAGGCTACTGAGTCTGTTGTTGAAACTTATATTAGAGACAAGTATAGAGAAATCATATTATAAAGAACTGCAAACAACATTTTCCTGCAAGGGCATCATACTTATTGATAAAGCCATTTCATAAATAAGCATGTGCACAAAGCAAACGGGAGGATCACTATATAGCCCAGAGGAACTTCTTCCCTCTCCCCTGCAAACTGGCCATCGCCAGAACAGGAGAGCTGCGTGCTTCCCGTTTGTACTCCCCAACTCATGGCCAGCTCCAAATACTCTTTGAGCTTCATGCCCAAGTAAGCTGGATCTTTGGGCTGGAGAGAAGAACTAGATGCCAGCCTCATGTTCAAAGTAATGGCTAGTGGGTTTTTATGATGCAGACGTACCGAGAACAGGAAGACTGCAACACAGGCCTCATGTTTTGTATGTCTATACCTCAAATACCTCAGGACTGAATGATAATTCATAAGCATTGTAAAGAAATATATGTATGTGTAAAGAAGCAAAGAAGTATAAAGCCTCCTCGGTTTTAAAATACTTTGTCTATACCCATGTGAAGAAGAGATGATTTCCCCCCCTTTTTTTCTCACTAGCTTTCTTTCTCTGATATCAGTCTCCAGTGATGTCATCAATGTCAGTAGATGCCCTAACCCTATTACTTCAGAATAATAATTGCCCAACAGGCTGACTTCTTCTCTTTCTCTAAGTTGCTTGCTGTTGGCTAGCTTGGCTGGAGGCCTTTCTTGATAGCTTCCCTTATGCACCATTTCATTCGCCTGGCTGACTCATACTTTGAAATCGCCTCCATTTATTCTACTGCTGGGCAAACGGCCCAGTTAATCCAAAACTCAAATTAGACCTCCTGGCTGCTGTAGGAGCTGGTCCTTTCCAACTCAAGGTTTTCTCCCTTTTCTTCTTGCAAATACAGCTTCTGGCATCTTCCTAGCTTGCTGAACTGTAGTAGCTTTGTAGTACCTGGCACAGGATGTGACTGAACTCTGGGTTATGTTGCTGGAAAAGCCCAGATGTCAAACTGCTGCTGGGTTATTTCTGTTCTATTTAGCTTGATAAGCTCCCACAACTCACTGTAACAGAGGTTTACCAAACAGGTCCAATTTTATTCAACAAGAAGACTCACCCTGCAGCTGCTTGCAGCCTCGGCAGGGAGTCTGTCTTTGCCGCCCCGCCCGGTGGAAAGGAGGCAGGCTCCCTTCCTTCCCGGGCATCCGGGGCATTGGCCAGGAGGTGGAGCCAAGGGCCGTTTTTCGGTGGCTCCGTCTTCCCCTGGCCACAGTTTAGAAAGAGCTCAGCCCACCCACCTCTCCCTGTTTTAGTGCAGGACTAGCTGGCTGCTGTTCCAGAGCCGGGTAGGAATTTTTACCTTTTTTCCCAGATTGGCTGCGGGAAAGGAAGGTTTTTCGCCTACCTTGCACTAATGGCAGTGTTTGAGGTATTTGAGGTGGTGCCGTAGGGGTTTGTTCTGTCATTGGCAGGAGATTTTGGGAATAGGGTGCGGGCTGGTGAGCACCCTGTGGCACTTCCCCGTGAGTGGGGACAGGGCTGCCATTAAGGGCGGTATGCATGGTTGTGGCTACTGTACGCTGGCAGAAACCTGCGGGGATCCTCAATACAAGGCCTCCCCTCATGCCTTGCGGCTGGGGCGTAACAGGTGCTTCAATGGGGATCCATGGCCTGGCAGCCCGGGCTGCAGCCATTCAAAGGATGGCCTACACCCGGGGGCGTGGGGCTCGCCCAGACAGGTCAAGGCGGAGGTCCGGAGTTGACCCCAGGGCTTGACCTGTACTGCTTAGTTGGCCCTTGCCTTGTTTATGTTACGGTCATTTAATAAACGGCCCTTTAATTCCAAGCCTGTGTCTGTCTCTTCCTTCCGGCTGGGGTGGCAATAAGACTGACTTGCAGCTTTTCCAATCAGAATTTCTGTATGGAGGCTGCTGCATTTTTCTTATCCAGCCCCCTGAATTCCCCCTTTTCCCTAACAACAACAATGCTCTTCAGTAAAACTGTTCCATGTAGGATTGCAACTCTGGGCTGGGAACCTCCTAGAGATTTGGGGGTGGAGCCTAGAGAGGAAGGGTTTAGGGGAGGGGAGGGTCCTCAGCAAGGATGTGATGACCTCCCTAGCTGCCATTTTCTTCAGGGAAACTGATCTCTGTAGACAGGAAATCTATCATAATCCTGGGAGAATTCCAGGGCCCACTTCGACGCTGGCAACTGTAGCTCCATGGTATTTGAAAATAGTGATTATTTACCTTTTCTTTAAAAAAGAGAAAAACCACTTTAGAAGATACAGCCTCACTCTAACATTAGTTCCTCTTTCACTCGAACATATTTGTCTGGAAAACAAATGTCTACGTCATCATTGTGAGATATGGTGTAAAGATACTTCTACATCCAGGCTCACATTCCTCACCTAAATGATATTGGGGCTCTGACCTGAGGCAGCCATGTCACTTCCAGCCAACCTGTGTTTTAGCAGTCACCCCAGTTTTATCACTCTTACTGTGCCTCTCTGTGTGTCAGTCACGGAGGGTCCCACCTTGCTCAGGATGTCACCATTTCAAAGGACAATAAAACCCTATTTGAAATAGATCTAGGGCAAGAGTTACAAACAGGAAAATTTATATAATCAAACATTCAATGGCTGGAATTTTCTGTCCGTCAAATAAGGATCTGGCAATTGCAAAACAGAACCTAGCCAAGGATACCATAGACCTTTCAGTAGGAAAAATTTGTGGCAGCTTCAAAAGAAAACTGCTATAAGGAATAAGTAATTTCCACTGCTCAAGATTTATGAATCAATGAGCTTCTAAGGAAATAAAAGAAAGGGGGGAGATGAAAAGTGCCTGTTTCACTTGGTTAGTCAGTGTACATAAGCAGTTTAGACAGGACACCATGTGTAGGAATTTAAAATGGCCTCTATGCATTGCCTGTCATGTGTACGGCCATCCTGAGGCAGCGCCGTCCTTGGCTAATCAGTGGGGCATCTGTTTGCTAATGAGCTATTGTGCTATTTAAAGATAACATTTTCTTTTAAAGGAACCCTCTTGAAATAACCCTTATTAATATCATCAATAATAATAAGGATAAATTATTGTGCTCTCAGAATCTGTCATCTTGTTAATTAATTCTTTCCAGTGAGAAGTAATGAACCAAAACCACACACAATTAGTTGACAAAGTGCCTCAGAGTGAGGGGGCTTGAAGCAACCTTGCTGCCTCTTTGTACAAAGCTCTTCATACCAAAGGGCAGCATGCTTCTGTTTGTAAAGCAGTAAGATGACCTAAATCAAAAGGAAGGCGACATTCCTATGCCTGTTATACCTGTCAAGAAATTTTAACAGATGTTAACTTGCCATGCAGGGGTGACCACATCGCACTTGCAAAAATTTGGGTTGCCGACTGGTCCTACCTACTTCAGTCTCTGTAAGAGTAATCTGACCTATAAAAAATAGCAAGTGAAGTTCATCCTGGCATGCAACTAAAGTAAAGGGAAATCACTACTTACTTTGTATTGTCGAAGGCTTTCACGGCCGGAGAACGATGGTTGTTGGGGGTTTTCCGGGCTGTATTGCCGTGGTCTTGGCATTGTAGTTCCTGACGTTTCGCCAGCAGCTGTGGCTGGCATCTTCAGAGGTGTAGCACCAAAAGACAGAGATGTCTTTTGGTGCTACACCTCTGAAGATGCCAGCCACAGCTGCTGGCGAAACGTCAGGAACTACAATGCCAAGACCACGGCAATACAGCCCGGAAAACCCCCAACAACCACTACTTACTTTCATTATGTCAAAGCTGCTATTAAAGTCACAGAAGGAGGAATCGTGAGCACCAGAGTTGCTCCTAAACTTTCTTTAAGGTGATGCTCACATTTCACAGCATACTTTCCAGGGTAGCTATTCAATAGGTAAATCACTTGTTTTCTCTTTACATTTATAAGATGGAGGTATGCACATACTTGTGTGTAATACTGGATTGACACCTATTCGTTTGTGCACCATATACATCTATTTTGTTAATGTCTTGGTAGCAATGTGTAAACTTCCCTTCACTTGCTTCAGAAGGAGCTGGGGATTAATAAGCTTTCTAGAACTATTCTTCGAACCCCCTTCTTTTTAAAAAATAAAATGTTTGATCTGCATTAACACAAAAGGCTGAAAAATACTAAATAAGTAGTTTATGCCAGGAAAGTTAGTATTTGTGCATGAGGTGTGTGTGTATTTTTGTGATATTCCCCTTCTGCATGAAAAAGACATACAGTGCTTTATTTTATTTATTTTTGTTATTTATAGTCTACCTTCGTCAGTGAGACTCTAGGTGGATTACATAGTGTAAGTCAATAAGAACTACAGTTGGAACATCCCATAAATGATGCACTAGAGTGTCTCTACACAAGATATCTTAAACAAGTAGGATCACGTGAAAGATCTTACACTTGTTCTCCCATTGTGGATACACATGCACTACTAGGGAGACAGGATATACTTGAATATAAGACCACACAGAAAGTAAATCACTTGAGCGTCCCCGTGTAAGAGTCTCTCTACACAATACCTCTAACACAAGGAGGCTCAAGTTCAGGAAGAAGCAACTTTAGCTGGGAAGCCTAGTTTAAAAAGACAGGGCTAAAGGCTCTGTCAATTTCACCTCTCTACACAGAGCCAGCTGAGATCACTCTTCAGAGGGTTTGTTAACTTCATCTTTGCCTCCCCAAAGGTTCTGGGAGGCAAAGATGAAATCAACAAACCCTCTCAGGAGCTATTTCTGCTGGCTCTGTGTAGATAGGAGAAATTTAAACTAGGCTTCCCGCCTAACATTGCGTCTCCCTACACTTGAGTGTCCTCGTGGAAGAAGTCTCGTGTACAGAAACTCTGAGGTGTTTTGTGTAGAGAGACTCTAGGTTACAGCAACAGTCAGTGCACAGTAGTATACTATAGTTTGCAGTTTAGTTCAGAGAAAATTTAAAAATCATTTTAAAATTTAAAAAAATGAAATAATAGATTTAAAACAATTTGAAAAACAATCTGTAAAAAAACCAAAAATCTTTGTTATGTATTTTTACCATCCTGCAATACTATTCAAGTGCAGAATAATTTCAGCCAGCTGGAAACAAGGAGGATCATATTACTTGACATGATAACCAACCTTTTCTGGGACACAGTTTCTTAACAGGTGAACCTTTCTCAGGTGTGTCTACAACTCCTAATGTTCCAGAGATTGGGGATGGAACACTGGGAATACAGCCTGGTCTGCATTCCGACACTCCATCCTAGTTATTATCTCTAACTGAGGCTCCCTTTCTAAGTTTTGTACAGGTAAGTAAGTCCCTCATTTAAAATGATGCAACTGACAAAGGGAGTTTTGACTCTCCAAAGCATATATCCTTGTATCTTGTTGTATTAAGGTGCTACTGGATTCAATAACAACAACAACATTCGATTTATATACCACCCTTCAGGACAACTTACTGCCCACTCAGAGCAGTTTTCAAAGTATGTTGTTATTATCCCTGCAACAAAACACCCTGTGAGGTGGGTGGGGCTGAGAGAGCTCTAGAAAGCTGTGACTAGCCCAAGGTCACCCAGCTGGCTTCAAGTGGAGGAGTGGGAAATCAAACCCGGCTCGCCAGATAAGAGTCCCGCACTCTTAACCATTACACCAAACTGGCTCTCTCTCAAGTCTTGTCCTCATTTAAAAAGAGAGTAACTTCCATGCAAAGTCAAACTGACAAAGATTTTGCTGCAATATTAGCACCCACAAAATGTGTCCTCTGAAGGGAGAAGCTTAGATAGTCACCTATTATAGGATTATCATTTAAAACTGCTTATTGGAATGCTCATCTGAAAACAGATCCACTTGCACACAGGCTTATTTCAGCCACCACTTGAAGGAGCAAGCTTGGGCATTTTCCTGTTTGTGGAAATATTTGAAAGTAAGTCTTCGAACGTGCTATTTCAAGCAGAAGATCTACTTATTTTTCTGTAAGTGTACATACCTATCCTGAAATGAACAAAAGCCTTGCGTCTCTTTAAAGACTAACAAAATTTTATTCCAGCGGAAGGTTTTATTTTGTGGATTACATTCCACTTTTTTAAATGTAGTGAGTGGATCTTCTCATGAAATGCAGGAAATATAGGGATAAAAGGGATTATATAAATTGTCTTACCCCTTGACGCTGCTGTCTCTCCCCCACCCCATACCCCTATATAAAACGACTGCTCATTGCATCTGAAGAAGTGGTTTCTTGTCCTTGAAAACTTATGCTGAAGTAAAAAAAGTTCGCTGTTTAAGAGCCAGAAGACTCTTGTTTTATTTTTTTCTACAACAAACTAACACAGCTACCTGTCTGGAATTATCTGCCCTCCAAGTTTTCCTTTCCTTTCCTTTCCTTTGCAAGTTTTCCTTTGGACTGTAAATGTGCAAAGATTAGTGAAGGGATAGAGAAACAACAAAGAGACAAGGAAAGGGCATGTCTGGAGTAGACGTGGTGTTAGAAAAGGTCTTCTAAACACACAGGAGGAGAAGGGGAACGATTTAAACCTCCCCACCAGATCTGTCCATCACCTTGTTTTTAATTAGCTAAGCAGTGATTGCCACTATCTGGGAAATTATTATATATTTTTTTAATTGACTGAGATTTTATAATATTTTTAATGATTTTATGTAATTATGTTACTGTGTTTTTAAATGATGCGATCCACCCTGAACCTGCTTGCGGGGAGGGCAGAACAGAAATCCAATAAAATAAAATAAAAAATAAATAATTTACTTTACATGTATCACACTGTAAGGCAATTGCTCCTTATATCCTCTGCAGATAATATGTACAACTGTTGCTTTTTTCTCTTGTCTATATTTGAAAACAGTCAGCATGTCCAGGGTTTATTCTAAGATTTTCCCCATACTGAAATGGTCCAAGGGAGAGGAATTTTGCCTATACAGGTTTCTTCCATAAGCCAAATAGTGCCCTGTATCAGGTTGGAAAAAAGATGCAAGAGGAAAGGTTTAAGTTTCTTCTTCATGCATCATGGTCCTGATCCATATTGGGAACTGCATGTATGGGAACTGAGAACCTGAAGAACACACAATTCACATCTGAAAGGGTGGGGCCATAGAACCAGCTTGCATAATCTGTAGTGTGTGAATTGGCCTTAACCACAGGGAGCAATTTTTTTTTCAGTTAAAGCCTCCTCCCCTTTTATTACAATCTAGTGGTGCAGTTCCATGATACAATTCCCTCTTTTGCCCACTCGGAATAGTTCAAAGCAGGGCTTTGGCAGTTTTGCATTATAGGCTGCCAGAACATGTATGGGTGCTGGTGGAGGCACAGATTTTATGAACCAGCACCCTCACACCTGTGTTTTGGCAATCATTCACATCAATACAATCACATATGCAAGCCTCATGTGACCCTGATAAGTCTCAAGCCCACTAATGGTTCACGTCTCCCACAAGAGATCATTTGGGGGTTGCAGAGTGTTTGAACCAGCCTTTGGCCACTGTGCTTCAATTATGGAATGGCCTCCCTCTCACAGGCCTGTCAGAATGCAACACTTTTGAGTTTAATGAGGCTGGATATGATTGTCTATTATTATAGAAAGGCCACAGGTCAAAGTTATGTGTTTTTTTTAATCACTTGCTCTCCCAGTTTCAGGGTTTAACAACTCACTACTAGTTATATCTTAACTCTGTTTGAGGGATGTTTTTGTAAGAGTGTTAAAAAAAAATTAATTTGATATTTGCTGTGCCTGTGTCCATGACATATAATGATTCAGATATATTGGAAGAAAATTAAACATTAAATAAAAAACACTGCCCAAAGTCTCAATAACAGAATGACAAAGCTGTGTACCATTTAGCCTATCTATATTCTAATTTATCTCACACAGTATATCCAATTTTAATAGAAGAAACTTATTTTTAAAAATAGTTAACTGTGTATTTTAAATATCTTCTGACCTGTGATGTGTTTATTTTTCCCAATGCATTTAGCTCCCATGAGTGGAATCTGTTAATGTTATTGAATACATTAAAAAAATCTATTACATTTTATTATATATAACTTCCCACAGTCCTTCAAGCATCAGGTACTTTTTAAAGAAACATAAATACTGCTGTTAATACAGTTGCAACGCTCTTCATAACTTGTTGGAAGACATGCAAACCATGGAGGCAGAGGAGGTGGAAAAAGCGTTATTACTCACAATCTCCTGTTACTAGGGCTGCCATTCCCCCACCCAGGGCAGGGGATCCCCTGCTCTCACCCTTCCTTCCCCCTTGGCAGGCAGGGGGCATGCTCCCGGGGCACCCCCCTGGCAGCGCTATGTGCCCCCAGGTGGTGCAGCGTGCTCTAGGGTTGCCATTCCCCCACCTGGGGTGGGGGATCCCCATCTCCCACACTCCTCCCACCACACCCACTTACTTGACTGGTGGGGGGCACACACCCTGGGTGGCGCAGCACACCCCCAGGCAGTGCGGCGTGCCCCCGCACTTCGAATCGCACCCTGAAACGGGTCCATTTTGGGTAGAATCAGGCCCCGCAGTGGGCAATTCTGCCCCTCGGGAGCACGGGGAGCACCCTTTCACCCATGCGGCCTCTGCTGCTGCTGCCACTTCCGGAAGTGATGGCACCGCACAGCCAGCATGATGACGTCACTTCTGGAAGTGACGTCACCATGTCAGTCCCGGGGTGTGTGCACACTTTGTGCACATGCGGGAGGTTACCACAGAGCCAGGGAAAGGTAAGTGCCAAGTCCCAATCCTCTCGACAGGAGGATAGAGGGACTTGGCAACGCTTGTGCGCTCCTGCAGCCACGATGGCCCGAATCGCAACCCGCAGTGGCCCACAATGGTCCCATTTCGGGCTGAATTGTGCTGGTCAGAGAGCGCGGGGGAGCACCCTTTGCCCCGTGCGGCCACCTTTGACCCAGGAAGTGACATCATCATGCAAGCCGAAGAAAAAGACCCAGGACAAGGCACAGTAAGTGCCAGGCTCCTAATCTCCCACCGGGGGAGTCAAGGGACCTGGCAACCCTACCTGTTATGCAGAGAAGCAATGGGGCTGCAAGGTGGAATTGCTGTAGTATACAATTGTACAAAGTCTGCACATGTTGTGATCCACCAATCTGAACATAGCTCAGCTATGGTCGCCTACAAGGTGCAGCCGCTAGATCTCCCAGAACTGATCTCCAAACTGCACAAATCAGTTTCCCTTGAGAAAACAGCTCCTTTTGAAGGAGGACTCCATGGCATTATACCCCACTGATGTCTCTAAACTCAGCTGTTTCCAGAATCCACCCCCAAATCTCCAGGAATTTCCCAACCTGGAGTTCCCAACTCTACAAGGACCTTAATCGTTCGCCTGCATTTGAAGCCTCAGAACAGACACTGTATGCAGCTGGTTGGCTGCTTGACTGTGTTGTTGGCATGAGGTGGCTACAGCTAACTCGGTACTGTAGTCATACGAAAAGAAAATGCAGTTAAAGCCCCTGATCATCTGTACACACACAAATGTTCTGCTCTGTAAAAATGAAGATCAGAAGCTTATTTATAATTTTAAAAGCTAAGATTCTGTGTCAGACACAAAATTCTATAGTTCTACAACATATACAGGCCTTCTGAGTGAAACTAAGAAATCCTCTACTGTTTATAGTCTACCATTTCACAACCCCATACAACCAAAACATTGCTTTGTTGCCATAATACAAAGGTGAGCTCGGAACTTTGTTAGCTTTCTTTCAGTATCAAGTGATTTAACTTCCTTTGCTTCCTGTAGGATATCACTACAAATAATGAGGTTAGCTAAACTACAAATCCACATTAAGTTGTCTGTGGCCGCTGACAACTTTGCAAGGGTCATCAGTGAATGTAATTAAGACAAATGAGATTGGAATTGGTATCAAGATAATCAATCTTAGATTGGATTTACTCCCAGGACTCTGGAGATAGAAGGGAAGAAATTAGACTGATTATTGGACTCTGAAATGGAAAATTATAGCCATTGGTGGTCAAGACACTACATCATTGACTTTTTGTACATAAGCAGGTCTTTTGATTGTTAAGAGCCTGCTACTGAGAGATCCTATGGACTGAGGTAGTATCTCTTAAAATATTCAGATTGTATCCATTCTCCCTCTGTCTCTTGTCAAAGCATCATGGAGAAGTAGAGTAATGGGGAGTAAAACAATGGCAAAGTCCAAAGGCTAGGGTAGATTACGCTCTGCCTATGGTAGGTGAAACTGAATGTCCAGGGGACGACAGAACTGGGAAGAACCTTGGGTTTGGACTTTGGAGATTTGCTGTCAATCAAAGCAGACAGCACTAAGCTAGTTGGCCCTCTAGTGTGACTCACTTATTTCTTAAACTAATTTCAGGGTCAGTTCATATTTGCTCCCATCCACAAATATCCCCAGTCTTCTCCTTACTGACAAACATAGCATGTGAAATAAGTGATCGTGAGATGGATCCAACACAAGGGCCACAAATGGTCTGCACAAGAATACCTGATCTTACCAGGTTTCCCAGCAGCCATTTCCAACCCCAAGAAAGTTTTTTCTTGGGTTCCGGGGCCTACGTTGAGTAATAACCACGCGAGATGGAAGTCTGGAGTGGGGTGGGGGGAAATCTCTCCCTTTTCCCCTCTTCTGTTAACAGAGCTCTGCTTATGCAAAATACAAGAGGGAGTGGTTTCCCCCCTCCTTCTGCAGCCTCCTGACCTGTGTTGCTATTACTATACACAGGTCCTGCAATTTCAGGCTTGGCATTGATTGCTGGGGAGAGGGGAAAGTTGGGAAGATTGGCAACTGTCAGAGCCTAACAGATTGCCTTGGTTTTTTCCAGGTTTTTGACTAGGCAGAGAAAGTTTGCATACACCCAACATATGTTGCAGTGAACACAGGCCACAGGCAGGGCTTGCTGCTGTGATCCTGTTGCTCCATCCTATGTGTTAATTCTGCCCCATCAGAACATGTGAAAAAGTCTATAGTCAAAGTAATTCAAGCAAGATGGGTTTTTTGACCACAATTATTGGAGAGGTTGGTGCTTCTACCTTCCTATACAACATTGATCCCAAACAAATATCTGGGAATTTTAATGCATATTGGGTATATTCTGACTTCGGTCCTCTAAAATAGCGGGGAAGCAGGAAGCAGAACAAAGATAGAACTCTACCACTCTTAAACAGTACAGATTTAATTCTAAACATATGTCTGACACTAAATACAAAAGTATAGTGGCAATCTATCAGGAGCTTCATGGTCTAGATGGACTACAGATCTTATGGACAGGCAAAAATGCAATGCAAACTACTGCCGCAAATAAGGAGGTCAAATCAGACACAGATTTGTGAGTTGACCAGGTACGTCACTGCAGTTCCAGAACAACAGATGGCCCAACACTTCTCTGGGGGATAACAGCACCTGCCTAAAGGTACATTCCAAACCACCAAGACTCACCATTTGTTCGTTTTCTTTTGTGTATTTAACTAGGGGCAACGGAGAGGAGCCTCAAATCATCTCAGCCAGGGAACTTTCAGCCTGGATCATATGGTCACGTCAGACCATTACAGATTAATTCTCCCACATATGCCTCTCCATTTACCCTCACAGCAACCTACCAAAGTAAGTTAGATTGTGAAAGCATGACTGGCCCATCTCATCCAGTGAACTTCAAGGCAGGTTTCCCCACAGGCTGTTAGCAAAGCAGAGAGAAAGTCACACACACTCTTCTTATTTTGTCTTTTAAGCTGCCCTGTTGTGATTATGACACTGTACCTACTGGGATACCTCAAACAGCATTAGAAAAAACTACTACCAGCATTGTTTAGAATTTTAGCTACTTGTAACTATAGCTAACCCATTAGTCGTGGAATGACATTTTGCACACTGCCCATGGTGATTAGTATCTCAAAATGAGCAACTGCAGATGACAGAGGCCAAAAATACACACAAAATACTTGTGGAACGGGAGCTTCTGAAAAAGTCACAACTGCCTGTGTTGAACTCATTTTGGTCAACCATAAGCACAGCATTTTAGCATTTCATGGTAAACCTCTGATCACACGGGCATCCTCCCTTTGATACTGTTGCATTTTCAGTAGTCTTCAAGCCATGTAGTATGAATAGGCATACATAATTCTATTGAGAAGTTTTAGTTACGGGGCACATACGCATATATAATAGGATTGCTCACTTAAGAGACAGCCTCACACATGCTTTGGAAGATATTCAATATAATGGTCATTGACTCCAGGACTGAAATCAAAGTATGCAGCAACCTTTCTGGAACTAAGCAGATCTGGACCCAGTCAGAGATTGGGTGGAAACCGAGAACCTCAAGCACAAGCTCCCGGCAGTGAACAGGGGATACCAAACAGGAACAATATTAAAAATAAATAAATAACCCAGAAGAAAGACCTGTTTAGTTTATAGGCTTAAAACACCTCTTTTAAACTACATGTCAGTTATAGGATTGTGTCAAGTTAATTAAACAACTTGACAAGAAGAAAAGTTGCAAAAGAGCATGGAACACCCTAAATTCATTTTACACAGTTTTCTTTAGGAGTGGAAGTTGCATGCATTGTAGCCTGCCACAAAGAGTTCTAGCATTTAGATGAAGCAATTTTGCTATGCTACTCAGTCAGTGATGCTACTCAGTCAGCCTGCTGAAGTTAATAGAAAATGCCCCAAGAGCAACATTTCCCAGCAGATTAACATGAGGAAATTAACTATGCGGTGCCAACAATTTCCCATGCGTCTTCCATTAGAAAGCATAATGATCTCTTTAAAAGTATGAAAGCAGAAAAAAATCCCCCCTCCCTATGTCGACCAAGGGTTAAAGTGGTCCGCAGTTTTTTCCTTGCTGTCTAGTCTCATCCTGGCTGCTTTCTCCTTTTATTGCATAGCTATAGCCTTTGATGATGTGTTATCCTAATATGTTCTGGGAGCTCTGTTGCTATAATGTATTAGCATAATACATCATCAAAGTGCTGTCGCATGTTGGATACATTATTGCTTGATGTGGAAATGGATGCCAGGGGCACATTCCCAAGACTTTCTGTAGTTTTGTATTAAATGATCTCCGTTTTCTTTTTCTTCCCCCCCTCCACCCTCTCCCTTTAGAGATATGTGCATTATGTGCATTATTCAATATTCAAAGACCTTCTTAAAGGAAATGTTGGGGAACACAAGTTTATGGCATTTAGATGCGAAGCACAGTCTCCATTAATCCAGGGCTCGTTCTATAATATAATAAGCACTATATCACCTGCCACTTTGCGTAACAGCTAATATTTGGCAGGTGGAAATAGGTAAACTTGACTTGCAGTAAGAGAGCAAGAGTATAAAGAGTATATCACAAAAGAGAATATCAAAAAAAGTTATGTGCCACTGAGGCATCTTCTGCCTACTGAACTTAACATCGGGCATTCTGCATATTTAGCCCATGTGAATTAGATCTGCTTTATTCATTGGCTCTGGCCCCATACTGCTTTGATTCTTTAACCGTACACTTTGAGGGAGTTGAACTGAGGTAGTGTCTGTTGTTGTTGTTTTTATTTCTGCACTAGAAAAATGCCCAGATTCCACTGCACGCTTTGAGGACTCATCAGTTTCCTCAGTCAGCTGAAGACTGGTCAATCTACTCAGTCCACTACTGAAAAAACTTATAAAAGGTGTGTGTGTGGGGGGGTGTCTTTTTTAAGGACACCAACACTGCAACATTGCCATATATATATAAAAAATTCAGGGGGAAAAAACTGTTCAACCAATCAGGATGCAGGAGAATAAAGGGGAGAGTGAAAGGCAGGGCCAGGGCTGGGCCTCATACTGAAGAAAGCATTCTCTGCTTCCAAAAAGCCCAGCTTTACTTTGCTGGGGGGGGGAGCATCAGGGTATATGTGTAGAGAGAAAAGCTGGGAAAAGATCGATTCTACGGCAGTTGCAGCCTTTCTCCATGCAGAATGCAAAAAAGTCTAGGAAGCAGTTTGGAGACTGAACTGATGTATTTTGACCGTGCATGCAGAAGTTTGAAGATAAATCAATGCAGTATAGGGCCAGAACCAATGAAAAAGCCCCATCTGGAAAAGACTTGTGATGATTCAGAATCCTCTCCAATAGAAATTCTCCTCAGAATATAGCATCCCAATTTGTTCATGCCATGGAATAGTACTGCATGCATATTCCTTTTGCTCATTTTCCACTGGAGTACACTGAATTGTGTGTGTGAGAGAGACTGAATATGTATTGGATATACATTTTGAGATGCATTTTGATGTGTATTATCATTATAGAAGTATGATAGAAATATGAATAACAATAAGCTTCAAATATGTATAATATGCATAAGGGCCACCGCTTGTGCTCTGGATCCATGCCCATTCTGGTTTTACAATCTTGACTAGAAAAGATATTGCAGTTGTTAATCCCTGATTGAGGGGGCTCTCTTTAAACCTTTGAAGGAGGCAGTTATTAGACATCTGCTCAAAAAACCTTCATTAACTAGGCATGAGGTGGCCATGTGGTGGCAGAGCAGCTCCAGGGCTTCCTGGATGACCCATCTGCCCTTGACTCATTTCAACTTGGTTTCAGGCCGAGGTTTGGGACTGAGACGGCTTTACTTCCACTGGTGGATGATCTTCATTTAAAGTTGAACAGGGGACAATCTTCCCTGTTGATACTACTAGAACTTTCATTGGCCTTTGACACAGTTGTTACAAAAAAGTAGGGACAGGTTTCAAACTAAATATTGCCAATCAAGGACCAAACAGTCTACTGAAACCTGACAGAAAATAACAATAATGCAATTTAACGGAAGTACCAATGCAATAAGTGCAAAAAGTGCAAGGTAAGTCTCCCAATGTATATACTCCAAACATACTAGGGACTATCTGTCTACACGCATGTAGCCCCAATGCACGGAATACAGTCCATACAACTCATGTATAATAACATGCATATAAAGTTTGTCTTTCAAAGTGCATGATTCCAACGAGTTGTTTCTTCTTTCTTGCAGGCAAACCTGCCAATGAAGGGTGAAGAGGGTCTGACGGAAGCCAGAAGGTCGATGGGAAGCTCCCGGGCTGTTGGCAATGGGTGCACTAGCAATTAAAACAGCCCATTTCGCGGTGTATTGCTTTATCAAGCCATTCCTCTATGCATCATCTTCACAAAACAGCATTTTAACCAGTATTGGTAAGCTCGTGACTCAGGAAGAAACTTACCAATGCTGGTTAAAATGCTGTTTTGTGAAGCGAAATGGGCTTCCCATCGACCTTCTGGCTCCCGTCGGACCCTCTTCACCCTTCATTGGCCGGTTTGCCTGCAAGAAAGAAGAAACAATTCGTTGGAATCATGCACTTTGAAAGACGAACTTTGTATTTATATGCATGTTATTATACATGTGTTGTATGGACTGTATTCCATGCATTGGGGCTACATGCGTGTAGACAGATAGTCCCTAGTATGTTTGCAGTATATACATTGGAAGACTTACCTTGCACTTTTTGCACTTATTGGATTGGCACTTTCATTAAAATTGCATTATTGTTATTATCTATCAGGTTTCTTTATACCGTTTGGTCCTTGTTTGGCAATACTTTGACACAGTTGACCAGTTGACATCCATTCTTAGTTGACTCCATTCTCATCCACCAGCTTGAACTTGGAGTTGGTGTTAAAGGCATAGCCCTTAGGTGGTTTTTCCTCTTTTCTGTCTAACCAGATATAAAACACTCTCCATCAGAGGTGCAGAATCAACTAGTTGGTATTTGTTTTGTGGAGTGCCACAGAATTCTATTCTGTCACCCATGCTTTTTGATATATATATGAGGCTGCTGGATTAGTGCTTCGGGGATGGGTGCCATCAATAAGCAGATGACACCGAGCTCTATATTTCATTAGCGAAACCTCCACATGCATCTGTCTTGGTTTTGAAGTGGTGCTTTGAAGCTGTGCTCAGGAGTAGAGATAGGAACGATCCAAAAAAAAAATGAGCCAGCGGATCATGGTTCGGCGCCGGCAACGATCCCGAATTAACGATCCACACCAATCATCTCCCGTTCCCAAACCGTGGATCGTGGATGCCAAAGCGGGGCACGCTGGTATTTCCAGCTATGTGAGAAGGTGGGTTGTGGCGGCGGCCGACTCTCTCAGTCTCTCTCTCTCTCTCCAAAGGCTAGCAAGTAGCAAGCAAGAGCTCTGTCCCACTCCACTGCTCACAGAAAGTAAAACCCAGCCTGGGAGACCATGGCTATTTATAAGCATGGGTCCCATTCAGCAACACAGGAGGTCTGTGTTTGGCCGTCAGAGCTGCCTAGGAGTGCCCATGGCTACAGAACACCCCCTTCCCCCTCCCTCCCCTGGGTGTCTTCTCCCAACTTTGCTGCTCCATGGTTGGAAGGAAGCCCTGCTGATCAAGGAAAGCTGGGCTTCCATTCGGGTTTCCAGGGCGACAGGAGGGCAAACAGAGCTCAGGCATTCCCCTGGCTCCATTGCCAGGGGAATAGATTGCTGGCGCCTGAGTGTCTGGATCCCCGAACCGAGCCCGAACACCCTGATCCAGGCCTCTCCCGACTGCTGGATCGTTGGCCGTGGACGATCACGATCCGCCGAGTCATGATCACGTGATTGCCATTATCGTGGGTTTTTTCGTTCGTAATGCGGATCGTGCCCATCTCTACTCAGGAGCCTAAGGTAGAACAAGCTGAAGTGGACTCCAGCCAAGACACAGGTAATGCTGATCAAGAAGGCTGATATTTTAGAGGAATTAAATCCACTTGTCCTGGATGGAATGAATTTGGCTTTTTTCAGAGCAGGTTAAGAGTAGGTTGGCATGGTGGCTAGGAGTGCTGTCTATCAGCTGTATCAGGTTTGCCAACTCTTTTATTATCTATAGTCAATCAGTCTGGTCATGCTGATCTATGCTTCTGTAAACCTCTCAGTTGGATTACTGCAACATGCTCTTGAAAATAGCCTGGAAACTACAACTGGTCCAGAATCCGGCAGCCTGACTATTGTTATGAGCTAGCCACAGAGAACATATGTTGCCTTGTTTAAAACAACTACATTGGTTGCCAGTCTGTTTCTGAGCTCAATTCAAGGTGCTGGTTATGACCTTTAATTATTTATTTATTATTTACGTCATTTATAGTCCACCTTTCTCACTGAGACTCAAGGCAGATTACACAGTATGAGGTTAATACAATCAGTATCAGGTACATTTCAATACAATGCCATAAGGTAAACAGATACAAGTTTAAAAGACATAGCATTAGCAAGGATCCAAGACAGATTAGAAAAAATACTGGAGCAAAATATAATCAATTCTAGGACTAACATTAGACAACATGGAACACCCTATAAAGCCCTTCACAACCTGGGACCCACACATTTGAAGAACTGTCTCCTTCCATATGACTCTCTGTGCCAGCTGCAGTCCTCAAGCAACCATTTGTAAACATTTTTAATCTACTATTGTAAGCAGACTTGAACCACAAGGAATGGTGGGATAAAATCATTTAATAAATCAACAAGAAAATAAACAAATCATGTTTTAAATATATATCAAAATATGCACCGACAGACAGCATGGTGTAGTGGTTAGAGTGTCAGACTATAATCTGGGAGACCCTGGTTTGAATTTCCACTCTGCCAGGCAAGTTTCTTGGGTGACCTTGGGCCAGTCATGCGCTTAGCCTAACCTACATCAAAGGGGTGTTGTGAGGATAAAATGGAGGCGAGGAGAACAATGTAAGCTGCTTTGGGTCCCTACTGGGGAGAAAGGTGGGGGTTGGGGTATAAACAAACTATATAAAATACATAAATTGGGTATACATCCACGAAAATGGAATTCACAGTAGATCATAGGAAGGTTGAAAAATGGAACATGACAAAGCCAAACGAGGATAGAAGGGACATTTGTCCAGTCTTAATGATAAGCTGTCAGAATGTTTCCTTTCTTCACAACAGGGACAAATAGACTTTTCCACCTTTGTGTCAAGTCACTCTAACTCAGTGCAGCACAAGACCACAGTCCTATCCTCCCTTGTTTCAAGTCACTCTACAGCCTAGGTTGGCAAAACATTTGTAACATTTATATTTGGAACTGAAAGACTGAAGAACTGGCAACAGTGGCTCACCCACAGATTCACTTGATCATAAGACAAAAGACACAAGAAGAGGTCTGTCTCATCCCACCTTCCCCAGCACGAAGCGTAACAGAAGCACTGCTGGCCTCCGGCCTTTTATGCATTTCAGCTACTCAGCCAAGCACAGGCCATCAGGAGTGGGCAGCTGAAGTACGTGAGGGCAGAGCTCTGGAAGAGTGTCAGTTGCAGATCACATTTGGGAAGAAGCAGTCAAAGAGACCTTTGCCTGGGCCTCAGCATGAGAGAAAGTGGCTTAAGTGGGGGGAGAGTGGGCTTGAGGCAGAAGGTAGGCAAGAAGTAAGAGAGAAAAGAAGCTTTCAGGGCTGGTTTTTGGGCCAGGCATCTAAATGCCTAACTCTATGCACTATAGCATGCATATAGAAATGTGTATATTTAAAGTTTTCAAAGGGAAAGATTGAAAAAGCCAAATGGCGGTGTTAGTTTCTTAGAGACTGGTGGCATGACTGCAAAGAAACAGTTTGAAACATTAAAAAGTGTTGCCAGATTTGGATCTTAAGAAGGGTCTTGATTCTTTATCAATTGCATAAAAGGTGGAAGGGAATCACCATGTACTTATTCTTCTTCCATCGTGCTTGGACAACAAATCACCCCAGTGGAATTTTCTCTTTCCATGCAACTTTTGAACATATGAATTTGCTTTACACCAAGTCAGATTATTGGTCCAGCTAGCTCAGCACCATCTCCTCTGAGATGGCAGCTCTCCGGAGTCTCAGGCAGAGAAAATCTTTCCCTTTCCCTAATACCTGTATGTTTTCCAGCCCAGCATGGGCACCTGGCAGGAGATTGCAGGGGTGGGGACCCAGCTGACTGGCATCATGCCAATGCCACAATGTCACTTCCAGAGCAAACTGGAGGGAATTTTGGATGAAATCTATGGCATTGTGCTGACATGATAATGTGGCATCCAGTTTGCTCTGGAAGTGATATTGTGGACGGTGTTGGTATGATGCCAAATTGCACCTCCCATTCTCCAACAACAACAACAACAACAACAAAAACAATGTGCTTATATACCACCCTTCTAGACAGATTAGCACCCACAATGCAGCTGGGGTGCTGTGGCTGAGAGGAGAGGCTTACCCAAGGCCATCTGCAGAGCTCACTGCTTTAATGGGATTTGAACCAGCAGAGTGCTGATTTGCAGCTTAATCACTATGCGATAGCAGCATTGAGCAGCACTGGGGAACAAGAGGTCCAGGTCAAGAGAGTGGGAAACCTTGCTTATCTAATTATCAGAGATCCTGGAACTGGACATGCCAGGGATTGGACCTGGGACCTTTTGCAGGCAAAATATCTACTCTACCACTCTACAATTGCTCCTCGAAAAAGTGTGGCCCTCTCTGAGCCTGAGTCTAGTAACCTTAAGTACTTAAAACAGTACTAGCTTGTATTCGCACATCCCTCACTTCTACCTCTCTGTCTCTCTCATTCTTAAAATATAAACTTCATGCTCTTTGGGGGCATGTGACTCTTTTATTATAAAGTTATTGTCATGTACTGTAAGGTAATAATAATAACAACACCCCTTCCTTTCTAGAATATATGAAATGGTGCACATCATCCTTTAAACTAAAATTAGGAATAACTTTGCTACCTCATCAGGCAGCATTACTAGGAAATCCGTCAAACAACCCTAAATGTATTTCCTGCCCCAGTTTTTTTTTGCAGAATGCAGAAAAATTGGTTCTAGAACTTACTATCCTTAAAATCCAGCCACTTTCCACATACAGTTTTCTTTCTGCAAACAAACAAAAAAACCACCCCACATACCTGAATTAGGTAAACCACAAAATTATTTATTTATTTAATTCAATTTATATTCCACCCTCCCCACATCAGCAGGCTCAGGGCGGATTACAATCAGTATAGTAATTTAAAATACTTATAACTTTAAAACCAATAAAACCACATATATATTTAAAACACACAACAGCAGACTTCTCTAATGACCACCATCCAACCATCTCCACAGTATTTAACAGGCTGGGGGGGTAGGGGGGGCATGTCAGCCAGTGGGGAGGCCCAACCAGCAGCCAGTGGGGAGGCCCAACCAGCATCAACCATACGCCTGGCGGAACAGCTCCATCTTGCAGGCCCAGCGGAAGGATAACAAATCCAGCTGGGCCCTAGTCTCTTTAAATAGAGTGTTCCACCAGGTTGGAGCTGGACCGAAAAGGCCCTGGACCTGGTTGATGCTAGGCAGGTCTCCCTGGGGCCAGGGACCATTAACAGCTGTTTGTCGTTGGATCGAAGCGTCCCCTGGGGTTCATATAGGGAGAGGCGGTCCCGCAGATGCATAAATCAATGTATTTTGTTGTTGAGGTAATTTTTGTTACTCTTGCCTCTGTACTGTACTGGGGGTAGGAAAAATACCCCAGAAATTTTTATTTCTTTCATAAAACCCTGCTCCAGGAAAATAGTTTCAGGTGGCTAGCAGTGTTGGTCAGCAGTAGAAAAGCAACGTTTCGTACTGGACCCGAATCTTGCTCCAGGAAAATTGCTCTGAAGAGATACGGACCTTCAAGACAAATCAATGAACGTTCTAGATAAATATTACCTCACTACAGAGCGATATAGAGCCCAAGATGCAAAAACATTAGAAAGCATTGATTTTCAATGTTTTTGACTTTTTATATGCTTTCCTTCATTAACCTTTATGTTTGTTTTCTACTATCTTAAATTTAAAACATAGTTTTTGCTTTTCAAATAATTGGAATTTGGCTAGGGGTGAAATATAACCTCAAAGGCAAAAGGTGTAATTTTATTATACAAAGTTGTTGGAGGGCTGGAGAGTTCAGCTTGCGGCCAGTAGGGGGTGTACAGTCATTCGCAGTCATGGGCAAAGAAACAGGATGGTGGCGGCTTAGCGTTGGTCTTTGAGGGAAAGAGGAAATGGGAACTGACTTGGGAATGATAGCCTAAAAAGGAATGCAGCACAGGGATAAATCAGTCATCTATAAAACTGGGGACAAAGTTCTGTTCTGGAACAGATAATGTCCAAAATCTGAACTAAATTTTGGCAGGTTCTTATTGTAACTTCTTTGTTTTGTCAAAGACCTTCATCTGCTTGCATATTTTAAGGCATTCACTCATGCATGTTTTGCTTGCAAGAATATGTGAACAGAAGTGTTAAAATATCAGAAGAATACACCATGTACACTCATTCCATGTATCTGAACTCTGCACAACGTGCTCACTGGGGATGTGTCAATGCTTGTATTGGTGCTGTCTCTGTCCATACAGTTGGATAATTGTGTGATAGGCAGCATGATCCTTGTAATCTGCTCCATCCTGCCAACTATGAAAAGCAAGAAAGATTCCTCCCCTACTCCTAACGTCTGCCTGCCCGTGTGTTGAATTGTCAATGAAGATCTGGTCCCTAAGAGACGGAGAACGATAAGCATTCTAAATGTTCACTCTGGAAAGTAGCTTGCTTATATAGCATGCCTTGGGATATCTGTAGAGCACAACATGCAGTCAAAGGGCTGAAGAAGTCTGTGAAGGACTCCAGCTGACTTTGACATCCAAGAGTAATACTTCCTTTTTGCAAGGACAAACACACCTCTAAATTATGTATGGAAATTAGAAACAGAAAAGAAGGGAGCCTTCTCAAGCGTGCCCCACCACACTTGCAGGATTGCTCCCTGCGGGATATTCTCAAGTGCTCTGGGTAGTCTATTTTTAAGTGTCTCAGTGATGAAGCTTTTACAATTCCTTTTGGGAGACCCTTCCACAAATTCATACTTCTTAATGCTAGAACACTTCCCCCCCCCACCGCACCGTCATAGTAATTCTGCCCTCTTCCTACCTTGTTGTTAATTTATTATTACTCTGTTACAGAATCTTACATAATTTGAATTCTTTGCATCTCACAATTTTTCATTTACAACTACATTTTCCACAAGATTACATGTAACATTCCTGTAGTAACAATCATGATTCAATTTCTTTTTATACTCATGTATATATTTGTCAATGTGTTCAGTTCTACATGTACTGATGGATCTGTAAATTAATTTGTATTGTATAGCATATTGTACAGCTCTTATACACAATTTATGTGTTATTCTTATGTACAGTGGATATTACTTGTGTGTATACTGAGATCCTGTCACATAGATAATGTTGAAAAATGCATTCATTTTAGGTATTTGGTTTGAGGAACTAGAAAATGATAGGAAAATAAAGAATCATGGGCTTGATATGCGCAAGGGAAAATCAAAATCAAAACAATATTCAGGCTGAAACAGTAAGGATGAGAAATTCAAAATTAATCCCATTCTCATATTATATTTTCATTATTTGATGTCAACAGACAGATAATTGTTCACATTATATACTTTAATTCTTTTTAGTGATATTCGCATCAGGACTGCTCTTCTGCATTGTTCTTGCACACTGGTAACAAAGAAAAATGCAGATGAAGCAAAAGAACAGAATGCTTCACTGCTGGAGGGTAACTAATGCATCAGTCCCATCTAAAGCGGTTGTGGAGTATTTAGTGGGTGTGCTTAGGATTCATACAAGCTTCGCATAAATATATTGTCTTCTGATATTTTATGTAATTTTATAGTGACTTGTTTGCTGTCTTAGATCTTTGTATGCCATTAAAGGTATTTGAATTGAATTGAAATTGCATCAGTTCCATTTCAGAACCAAAATTTTAATTCAGAACTACAACATCTAGGGTTATATGGCCTAGGATACAGTGATGACTGCTTTCCCAATAAAATCAATTTAAAATCCCACTGGGCATTCACAAACCTTTGGACAATCCATATAGATTCCAGCTAATATTTTCTACCTTTAAAAAATTAAATAATAAATAGTTCCTGGAACCAAAAAAAAAAAACCACCATAAATTCAGAGCTATAGTTTTTTATAGGTTCAATTTAGCTGTCATAGGTAACAGCTATGGATAGCCTTTTCACAAATCATTCCAACCTCTTGGCCAGCCACATCCTGTGGTTGCAGATTTCTTTGTTATGCATTGTGTGAAAAAGCATTCTCAGACTTGAATGTCAATAAGTCACCCTGATTTCTAATACTACAGGTCAGCCCCCCAAATTTCTCTTTCTTTCCTATACTATTCAAGATTTTTAGAGACTTTTTATGTGCCCTGCTAGTCACTTGCTTTTCAAAACTAAAAATCCCAAACATGAAACAAGTGAATTAGTTGTAGGTTTTACTTGTGGCTGAGGCTGCCTCTTTCCCCAGGCTTGGAAGACAAAGCCTTCTCGTACCACCCAT
Organism: Eublepharis macularius; assembly: GCF_028583425.1. NCBI lineage: Eukaryota > Metazoa > Chordata > Lepidosauria > Squamata > Eublepharidae > Eublepharis > Eublepharis macularius. The sequence goes on from NC_072790.1 coordinate 209,319,937, forward strand.
TTATGAAATTAGTCATGGCATATGTTCAGTGATTGCAAACCTTTGCCAAGTGCATAAGAACTGAAAGGGGTTTTTTTGCCACCTTTCCAAGTCCTGGACAGTAACTGTGGCTCAGATGGAGTTGGGAGAAGGCCAACTTTTAAGATTATGTAGGCACAAAGAAGCTGTGCAGACTCAGAACTTGTTTGACGAAGGTCAGGTTGGTTTTTAGACTGATTGAGTTAAAGCTTAGACAGAGATCCTTTGTGTACTATCTGGTAGCCCCACGCCAGATCATGTCTTGAACCATTACCATCCCTTGGAGAGGACTTACGTAGTTTCATGTAGGTGCAGCAGAACAACAGGATTTGAATTTAGTGGCACCTCAGAGACCAATAAGATTTTCAGGGTATAAGCTGTCAAGAGTCAAAGCTCCCTTCAGATACAGGAAAGAGTGGAGATATCCGAGTCAGGAGGTGGGTAGGGTAAAGCAAAGAAGGGAATTCTTTTACAAGATCAAAGACCCCAGTGCAGTCTAGAGACATAGGATTCTTATCTCACTACAGATGCAAATTTCTGCTCCAATCAAGCTGACACCCTTCTTTCTTCACCCTACCCACATCCTGACTAGGATATAAAGGCTCAGGGATCTCCTCTCCCCCCTGGATCTGAAGAAGGGAGCTTTGACTCTTGAAAACTTATACCATGAGAATCTTGTTAGTCTCTAATATGCCACTGAAATCCTTCAGGAAATATGCTGTATCTCTGCTGACCAAAGACATTATCTGGGCTTGATCAAACATGGTTGGAGAAGGTTGACCAGTTCCTTTACTGCCATGGCCTGGGAGGTTCTGAAACCTGTGCTCTGGGGTCTAGTTCTGGATCTGCAGAGTTCCTCTAAGCTTTAAAGCTTGGTCTTGGAGAAGTTTTGCACACTTCCTTCTAGCTTAACAGATTTATGTGAAATTTTGAGGGGAGTGTTGAAATCACATTTTAAAAACCCACAGGTACTTTTCAATAATAAAAAAGCAAAAACTAAACTAAAAGGGGTTTCAAATGACATCTGATATCTTTGAAAGAGCTAGCCCTTATTTAATATTATTGTAGAGCACCTATAAATATTATCAAATATTAATTTTAAATAATGAAATGAATTATCATATATGCAAATCAAATATAATTGGATGAAAAATACATCTATAGCAAATCTGTGAGTACAGAGACGGGAAATTTTAGAATATTAAATATCGACATTTTCACAGGCAATTTGGGTGAGAAATTTGAGGAGCAAGTTCATTTCAGCTCCATGTTGCTACACTTTTTACAATTCCATTGTTGCTTAAGAATTGCTCCAGAATTTTAATCAATGGTTTCCCCCTGTCTTGGACAGCCAATTCTGTCCAGGTCAAACTGAATGGATATTGGTCTCTACGTCAGAAGATTATAGCCTGGTTAACTGCTACAGGAAATCTATACAATAAGGATTTCTCATACGTTTCTCAGTATTCCCTCCAGATCTGTACAGCTCTTTCTACAATTGACTTACTTTATTATCTCATTACTTCTAGCCTGTGTGCTTCATACCTAATTTCACCAATATCTTACCAACAGCTATATTAAAAATGATTTTTCCTCCCAATTAACCACATCTTTCTTTGCTTCCTTTTGCAAACTAGAGGCAGATTTTATAAGAACATAGTACACTGGCTATTAGTAGGATATCATTAACTGCATTCATCACTCATCTTACTTTTTATCTGGTGTTTTATTAACCCAACAATAGATACATAATAACCTTCCTTCCCCCAGGTCTTCTTGAGTAGCATCTATTCATTATTGCCTTGTTTCTTTCCTACAAACTGGAATTGATCCTCTGTACTTGGGATGGTTATTTCCCCTTGTATGCATTTCTAATTTGTTGAGTACTTTGTTGTTATTTGTTGTATTATCTTAACTTTTGAAACATGTAACATCATGGCCATACTGGAAGAGAATAGGAGACCAGCAAATAAAAGAAGGGATCTTTTTTGTGTGTGTAGGGGGAGGGCGATAATGTATTTCTTAACAATAAAAGAGGAACGATGGGGGCACAATCGTCCATCTAGTCCAGCATCGTGTTTCCCACAGTGGCCAAACAGATGCCACAAGAAATCCAAAAGGAGGACCCTCTGGCAACAGTCCTCACCAGATGACAGCTGTATAGCATCTGACCTTCAGAGACAGACATTCTGCCTTTGAATCCAGAGTTTTCATCCAGTTATTAGGGCTAATAGCCAAAGACAGACCTCTCTTCTATAAATCTGTCCAACCACCTTTCAAATCTGTCTAAGCTAATGGTGACCCCCACATCCTGTGGCAGTATTTCTTTTTGTTTGACTTGAATCTACTGCCAGTCAGTTTCATAGGGTGACCCTGAGCACTAGAATTAGAAGAGAAGAACAACTTTCATCTATCCAGTTTCTCTGCACCATGCATAATTTTGTAGATCGCTGACTAGAACTGATGCTGCCAGTACTGGTAAAACAATGGTAGGAAGAAAATCTGATTTTGCATCCCAGAGTCTCTATATTCTTTTTTCATGTATGGTTGCTATGACAGACAAATCTCTTGCAACTCTGCACACTTGCAAAATGTTTTATTTACTTCATTGATATACTACTTTCCCCCCAGTAAGGACCCAAAGGAGCTTGCAACATTATCCCTTTCTCCATTTTATCTTCATAACAACCCTGTATGGTAGGTTAGGCTGAGAGTGGTTCAAGGTCACCCAGCAAGATTCCGTGGCAGAGCAGGGGTTCAAAGTTAGCTACTATCTAGTTTGGTACTACACCCAACTGTATGTTGACAACATACGATTATGCAGAACAAGGCACTCTTCTTATGATCTTAAAATCTGTGACCCACAAAGGGTCATTAACTCAGACTGTTTTGAGTATGATATTGTTCAGGCTTTGCCTCCCCCCCACCGCCCACAAAAGCAGGGTTGCCAACATCCAGATGTAGACTAAATCCAAAAGTGGAAAACCACTAACCAAGGGTACAAAATGCAATAAATAATGTACAAAAAAAATTTAAATGGCTGGATAGTCCTGGTGATAATAAAGAGGATTTTTTGTACACAGTTTAAATTTTTTTTGTACGTTATTTATTCAGGACATGGATTATGAGATATATATTTCTGATACGAAATTGACTTACTGTATATTTTGATATGTATTTGTGTATTTATTATGCATTAACACTTGCACTTGGTCACTTTTGCACTTTATAAAAATCATTGTATGGACTTGCTTATATTTTGTCCCCTCGGTTAGTGGTTTTCCACTTTTGGAGTCAGTTTCAGTTGGGGGTGCTTCTTTGGTTTGTAACATCCAGATGTAACCTGCAGCTATCCTGGAATTTTTAATGCTCTCCAGAAATCAGCTCTCTGGAGAAAATGGCAGGTTTGGACTCCTTGGCCTCACATCTCTGCTGTGTTCCCTTCCCTCCCCAAACTTCACCTTCCCTGGGCTCTGTTCCCAAATCTCCAAGAATTGAGCATGGCTGCAACTGGGAATGTAATTATAGACCCCACTGCTTTGCATATTGAAGAGACAAGAGAAGGTAGCCACACAGGCATTTTTTACACATAGAGGAGTTTGTAAAAGCTTCAGTTTGAGAGTCCTGCTTGATATCATATATGGCACAAAGCTACAGTTACAGCGGAAGCCTAAGTTTATCCCTTGTCTTATGAAGCCTGAGCTATTGCTAGACTTTGTTTTGGACTTTGCCATGAAAGAGAGACAAGTTGTGACCACTGTTGTGAGATAAAGAAAACGTTACAGACTGCACTACCACCTCACAGTTTCTGATCACACACACACACACACAGAAGGAGAGAGAGAGAGAGAGAGAGAGAGAGAGAGAGAGAGAGAGAGAGAGAGAGAGAGAGAACAAATGCAGCTGATGTCTATGAGCAGAAAATGATTGCCATAAGAGGCATTTACCATAGAGGAATTATTTCCACTTTAAAACCAACAATTAATTCAGAAAGACCTCATAAAGTATTATTTCACCTGATTTTCCTCTAATTGTTGTTATGAAGGCTGCTGTATAGCCTGTGCTGGCAAGCAAGATCCATTAGCTTCCTTTGCTTCCTGTGTCTCTTCTTTTATTCATGATTTTTTTTAAAAAAAAATTATACCATACATGCAAGCTTCCTTCGAAAATGGCCAGAGATTAAAGCTTCTCTCCTATTTCACACCTAGTTAAATGCCACTTAGCCCTGTGTCACCATCTGAACTTGTCATTAGTGGCATGTATGGCAATCGAGCTCCAATTAAGGAGATGTCTTTGCATACTCATTAGGGCTGAAATTGCTTGGCTGGAAGATATTCCAGGAAAGCAACCATCCCTATCCCCAAAAATCTGAAGTCAATGAAGGCATGCACATTTAAACAGAACTCTGGAAACTGGGCCTTCAACTGCTTAGATCCAATTCTACTGCATTACAAATAGGAATGCATGAAATGAGAATGTGAACTGTCTTGTAATGTAGAATTGGCACAAAATCTCATTGCTCTGTTCTCTTCTCTATTCCAAACATTACAGAATAAAACTCTCTGCTTCTCTGCCCATCCAACCAGACAGCACAAACTTAGTTGCGATCATGAATCATCCTGATCTCCTTGTGTGGATTGTTCCATCATTCATTTCTGTTCTATACCATGAAGCTGCTGGTTGGAGCCACTGGAACAGAAGAAATTATTAAATTTGGGCGAGCAAAATAAATCCTGGGGCCTTTTGCGGGAGCTTAAGCATCAGTACATGTTAGAAGGATGTTAAAGATAGACTACTAATGTGAAGAAAATGTTAATACAAGATCTAAGCACTTTTACTAAAACTCAAAGGGATAATGCTCAATGAGACACTCTCCTTTTTCATCACACCACCTATTCAGTGAATTAAAAAGCGAGTAGGAGAAAATGTACTCTCTTTTGACATTAACTTCAGAAGCAGGGGAGCTGCTGTAGTAGGTGTCCTGCCTGCACTGCTTTGGTAATGTCAGAACCTCCAGGTAACGTGGAACATGTAACATGTCTCCTTCGCATGTCAGCATTGTCCATGGAATGATGTAGTATACCCACAACAATCCCACAACCAGCCAGTTCCAAAAATCACATGCTAACATAGTAATGGGAGAGCCACACTCTCATGGAAGACTATGGATCCTGTTCTCTAAACATGAAACTGGCAAGTTGCAAAGTTTCCAGTTTGTAGAAGTGGAGCTGGGAACCCTGTGAATCTGCAGCCCTGTTGTTGGGATGCCCATGTAAATAGACTACTCAAATGGTCAGTTTTTTGCTGGTTCCAGAACAGTTTCAGTGATAATGTCAGAGCCGGGGATTTTTAATCAGTTTACAGCTTGGCTTGTGGCCTGCTTGCAAGATGCGATCATCACAGCCAAATGATCAATGAACTGTTTGCCTGCTTCCAAACACATTAGATTGTGAAAGAAAAAACCAAAGCAAAATAAAACCATTGCTCATGCATGATTACATACTGGTTAGCCACAGAAGCCTTCCCCCACCCACCCTCCACTGCATCCCCAGTGGTCTGCTGTTTGCCGCATTATCTAATCCCCACAAAATTACTGTTTCACAGTGTTTTAGGCTGATGTCTAAAAGAAAGTAAAGTAGACACCAGGTCTACCAAGATGAGGTGCCACCACAGAAAATGCCGTGTGTCTAGTCACCACCCATCTCACCTCTAAGGGCAGGGGCAGGGACAGGGACAGGGCAGGGCAGAGCAGGAATTGAGAGGCAGATTTTAAATTGCATGCTGGATAATGTGGGAGGGGCGGTCCTTTGGATACCCTGGCCACAAGTCATTTAAGGCCTTCAGGGTAAGAACTAGCACTTTGAATTATGCCCAGAAACAGAAGGGCAGCTAGTGTGGTTCTTTCAGCCCAGGGGGGAGATAATCCCTGTAACCTACCCCTGAGAGTCACCTGGCCACTACATTTTGGACCAGCTGTAGTTTTCCAACCCTTTTCAAAAGCAGCCCCATGTAGAGGGCACTATATTCATCTAATCTGGATACAATCACAGCATGGATCATTGAGGCCAGATCACCACTTTCAGAGGAACAGCCCTAACTGGCAAACCAGGTGGAGCTGAGAAAAGGTACCACATAGGAGACTTGAGCCTTTAGCTCAAACACCACTCCCAAACTATGAACCTGCTCCTTCAGGGGAAATGCAAGCCCCTCCAGGAGAGGTCTTCTCTCTTGCACCAGTTCTCCTTAGCACCAAGTGCACAAGCACTTTTTAAGGCGAATCCCCCATTTATGTCTGACTATGAGTCCATTCTGCACTGTGATGCTAACATATGTTGGACGTACAGTGTACTCACACCCTCAGTCCACTGGCTGCACAGGCTCAAAAGCTGCCCAGAACAGAAACAGAGAATGTACAAATGGAGCTTATTTACCAAGGCCAACCTAGATATGATCCTGTAATACAAGCAGCTATTGTTGTTTAAGTATGTGTCTGAACTGAATTTCAAGAAAAAAACAATGAGGCAATCCAATGTGGTGCTCAGTTTGCATAACAGAAATAGTTTGAACATGGTAAGCGAACCGGGATTGTGGCCGTTTCCACACGTCCCAGCATAGCACTAAACTCATGCAATGAGAGCATCTTCCTGGCGCAATTTCTGACGTCATTGTGCCACGATCCCATTTTTGTGGCACAGTAATGTCAGAAATTGTGCCAGAAAGATGCCCTTGTTATGTGAGTTTAGCGCTATGTTGGGATGTGTGGAAATGGCCTTTGTTTCTGTGGAAGTTCTTAGCATACTCTGGAAAAAACTTGTATTAGTTAACATTATCCAGAGAGAATAATCATACTTTAAAAATCTCCAACCATAAAAAGATGGAAAAAATAAAATTTTAAACACCTAGAAGCAATAAAATCAACTTTAAAAACAAGAAACAGTCTAATAACAATCAGTCAGCAGAGGCTCTTTGAACTGGGCCTGAAAGCAGATGTGCAGTCAACAGAGAGGATCAAACAAAGGCAAGATATAATCTCCATAACTAGTCCCTGTCAATTGTTTTGCAGCTGAACTTGTACCAACTGGAGCTTCTGAACCATCATCAGAGAGAGCCCCATGTTACAATGATCTAACCTGGATGTGATCAGAGCATGGATAACTATGGGCAAAGCCATTCTCTCCAGGAAAGATCCTACCTGGCTGGCATACCAGCCTAAACTGATGAAAGGTGCTGTGGACAGCAGATCTTTGTCTCCATCTCAAGCTAAGAATCTAGCAACACCCACAAGAGGAAGTGCAACAATTTCTAGCACATGCTGACATAACAGTCCAGGACTGGCTCCATTACTGAGCAGTTGTACTTCTACCTTATCTAATTGGCTCTCATCCAGCCTATTTTTACTTCAGAGAATGGTTCAGAACATATACCGGAGGTAGATGAAAAAGAGAGGAAACGTAACTGGGTGCTACACTGATGGCACTTCATTCCAAATACCTGGGTGACATCTCCCAATGACTTCATGTAGATGTTAAAAACATGGGGATAAGACTGGTCTCTGTGGAAGCTCACAGCAGAAATGCTTAGCATTACCTTTGGAAACTAAATGACCAAATAGGAATAGAACCACTGGAGTTGGTGTTCCCAATACCCATGTCAGTCAGCCAGTCCATGATATCAAAAACCACAGAAAGAAGAACCAAAAGAACTGAATTTTCCTTGTCTCTCAGTACTAAGCAACCAAGGCAGTCTGTTCCAGGACTGAAATTGGATTGAAATCAGTCAAGATAACCCATCTCACCCCTTAAATGCCAAGCATTTTCACTTGTGAGGAAAAGAAATTAATTTTCAAAAGCTATAAGAGACCGACACATTCCTCCTTTTAATGACTTTGGGAGTTTTTCCAATCATGCCAAACACATATATTCTGTAATGAAAAAGTCCTTAATGCTGGCATTGACTTCATATGAAAGTCTGACTACTCAAATAGGCCAAGTTTTGTGACTTTCTAGCAGCATTCCTGTGTTACTTGAAGTAGTTTCCCTCTAATACTACTGTCTGTGTTGTTGCTAGTATTTCTGATATTATTTTCAAGACTGTCAGGCACATTATCTTGAGCGATTACTTCAGATAATTTGAACAGCCCTCATCAAAACTACTTATGTAAAGATTTCACTAGGTGTTGGTTATACTTGGGATGACCGTTTTTCTGATTTCAAGTACTTTCTCTTAATTGGGATGTACGTCAAACGGCAAATGTACCTCCCCTCTTTACTACTGAACCCATGGAGTTGAGGGAAGTCTGTACTACCCAGCAATATAGTTGACACCAGAGAGAACATGGAAAGTGATTTTTAAATTAACTTATATAATATTTCAGAACAGCTTTAACAAAAAAAGAGCGCTATTTCAGAGTTTTTTACATACAAACAGACATCTCAATATATGAAACACTCTGGTTTTGCTCATGCTGTTCTCTTTCAACTACATTTGATTATACATAGAAAATCTATTTTATGAAACTACATTACATTAAAAGAGGCTTGTGGGGGAGAGAATACTTTGTCGCAGTAAGGCCTCTCAATCTATTTGGACTGGTATGTGATGAATTCAACTGCCACAAGATTCGGTATAACTCCCCTCTGTGACTCCTTTAATCCTTGGGCAAGACCTTGAAATATAACATGGAAGCTTGTATGTGGGGCAGAGAGGAGGTTCTCGTTCTGCTCTTTGTTCTCTATGAGTGGGACTCAAAATCTGTTTGCAGTGCAAGGCTCAGAAAGAAACAACGCTTACCTAGTGGCAGTACGGTATAGTTAAGACTTGGACTTAGCGCTGCCAGACCCCTGGTGGGGGCGGGGGATCCCCTGCCCCCACCCTCCCACCCCCGCCCCTACTTACCTGGCCAGTGGGGAGCGCACCTTCCATGCGCACCCCCCTGCAGTGCTGCGCGACCCCGGGCACAGCTGCCGACAGGATGCCTGTTTTGGCCTGGATTGGGGCCTCTGCGGAGCGCAGAAGCGTTCCTGTGCTCCGCAGGGGCCCACAATGGACCTGATCTGTGCCAAAATGGGCCCAAATCCCCCCCTTTTGGCGTGAATTGGGCCCGTTTTGGCATGGATCGGGCCCGTTGTGGGCCCCTGCGGGGCGCAGGAATGCTCCTGCGCTCTGCAGAAGCCCAAAACAGGCCCAATCTGTGCCAAAACGGGCCCGATCTGTGCCCATTTTGACGCGGATTGGGTCTGTTGTGGGCCCCTGCGGATTGCAGGAGCGTTCCTGCACTCCATAGGGGCCCACAACGGGCCCGATCCGTGCCAAAACAGGCCCAATCCGCGCCCATTTTGGCGCAGATCGGGCCCGTTTTGGGCTGCTGCAAAGTGCAGGAGCGTTCCTGCGCTCCGCAGCAGCCCCCAACGGCGCAAGCCAGGGGGCTGCGTGATAACATCACTTCAAAGTGACGTCATCACGCTTGGAGGAGTGTGCGCGCTTTGCGTGTGCGCGCACCCCCCCCCCAGGTAAGAGCCAGGCCCCAATCTCCCGCTGGGAGATTGAGGGGGCCTGGCAACCCTACTCGGACTGGGGAGGTCTGAGCTCAAATGGCTATTCAGCCATGAAGTTCAATGGGTGATCTCAGGACAGATGTCATTTTTTCATCCTATTATAACTCATAGGTTGACTTGCCAGCCCTAGTTGGACATTCTAGCAGGAAAAATCAGGAGGCAAGGACAACAGATTTGGCCTCATGCTGATACATGACATCATTTTCATTGGAGATTTCACCCATAACTCTATGGTTTAAAAAATCTAACTAATGCCAGAAGTCATGCTGTGCATCAATGAGACGCTGAATTCTGCTCCCATTCCACCCCTCCCCCAACAATTAGGGTTGTCAATTGTCTGGAAGGAAAAAAACACCCTGTCTTTTTCATAGAGATTATATTTCCTTCCATATTACAAAAAGCTTCAACTGCACAGTTCCACACATTAAGCCTCTGCCAAAAGGAAAGACATATCTATCCAGAGTGAGAACAACTTGGCATAAGTATATATACAGTCTATCCATGTATAACAAACACAGATTGAATGTGCACACAATATGTGAAAAGGGCTTGCTTGAGGCAGTCTTTCTATTTGTTAGGAAAACATCCTTTAAAAGAGAACATTAGATCCCCTATATTAAAGTTTTCTTCTTCTTCTTCAAAAGAAAGATAAGGAACCAAAAGGAATAGATTTGGGTTTATTTTGCAGCTTGTAAGCCTGATAAAGATGTTAGGAGGACTTTCTCACATTTCATGTGCATGCATTCACGTTTAGGTGTGTACAATCATTTGTGTGAACATCTGGAAACAATTCATTTTACTTTTCAATTCAAGGACCAATACCCTAAAAAATCCAGGATTCAGATTGTAGATATTGATTTACATGCTTTCAATGTGGTTGTGAGAATGATTCAGTGTTCATAAAAATAAGAGTCTATGAAAGTGCAGCGAATATGAACTGAGCTCATGCACCCTAAACATGTGAAATTTGCATCATACTATATAGAAGAAAGGCTCAGTGGTCTATCAGTGGTTACTAGCCATGGTGACTAAGGGGAGCCTCCACTTTCAGTACCAGGAGGCAACATCAGGGAAGGCCTCAGCCACTATGCCTGGTTGTTGGCCCTCCAGAATAACTGGTTGTTCACTGTGTGAGTCAGGATGTTGGATTAGTAGCCCACTGTTCTCATGCAGCAGGTTTCTTCTTATGTTCTTATGGTGAATGATTCTATCTAAATTTTGTTTTAGTGAAGATCAAAAGGAAATAACATTAATGGAAGGCAATCAGATGAGCAAAAAGTATATGCTGACTATCCTTCCTGCATCACATTAATGATTATTAGAGTCCTCAGGCCAACAGACTCGGAGAGCTGGGCTTTATAATTGAATAAACAATCAGGTTGATTTGACTTGATGCAGATTTCATTTAGAATCTGATTAAGAGGTGACAACAACTTTGTCATGGTAGCTCAACTCATGGAAGATTCGTTCTAGCTACAGGAGAGATGAGTTACATAGGGTAATTACTGGAATAATGTTGAGTTATAAGGGACTGTCCATGGAAAGTGCCTGGAAGTAGAAAAGAATGGCATCCAGATACCCCTGTGGCTCTTTTAAGATGGAACAAATGTTCAGTAAATGCTGTTTTCATTTAAGCCTACAGTCATGAAGGTTACAGAAAATAAAAAGACCAATCTCATTCTTCCCTCAAGCGAATGTTTAGGGGTATATACAAATGCAGCTCTCTGCTAGAGAAGCAGCTGCCTGTTAAGAGAAGAGAGATGGCACTAGTATTTATTTATTTATTTATTTATTTATTTATTTATTTATTTGTTTGTTTGTTTGTTTGTTTGTTTGTTTGTTTGTTTGTTTCAAATTTGTATTCCGCCCTCCCTGAGAGCAGGCTCAGGGTGGATAACAACATATTAAAAATACAATTAAAATACAATTAAAAATTCATGTTCATTAAAAACAACACATTTAAAACAAGATGGTGGACAGCCATCAGTAGTTCCATCAGTATGTGCAGAAAGGGGAGAGCAGGCTAACAAGAAAGAGTGGGCTATGTGCACAATGAACATTTTTTGACATATCCATTTGAAAATATTTTTAGGGCTTATTGTGCAATGAAATAAGCCAGTTTGGTGTAGTAGTTAAGAACAGCGGCACTCCTCCGCTTGGAGCCAGCTGGGTAACCTTGGGTCAGTCACAGCCTCACAGGCTCTAGGAGCTGTCTCAGCTCCACCCACTTCACAGGGTAATTGTTGTTGTGGGGATAATAATAATACATTTTTTAAACAGCTCTGAGTGGATGTTAAGTTGTCCTGAAGGGCGGTATATAAATCTATTACTATTACTATTATTACTACTACTACTACTACTACTACTACTACTATTAACTTTCTGCAAGAGAGAAAGTGAGGAAGGAAGGACTTGGAAAGAAATAGCGCTCCACTTAATATTAATTGTTATGTTCCATTCAAATCCATATATTTCCCTATTTCACATTTCAGTAACTGGGAAATTAAATGTTACTAATTAGACCTGATGGCAAAACTTGACATGTAATTAAATTGGGTGGATGCTGTCAAATGGCTAGCACATATAAACAGTTTGGATGGATCAAGAGCCACCCAGACATATTTTCAAATTAATGATGTGTGTGAGAAGGAAGCAGATGTACTCAGAGGACAATGCAGTTCACACCTTCATTGAGCCTAAAGGACCAGAATTTAAAATTACTTTGCTCACATTAAATAACTTGTTAAATTCACTTACTTTTGCTTAGCTGTGGTCAACATGGATAAGTAGCTAAACTGACATCAGTGGCTGGTTCCACACAAGGATTTTCCCCCACATGGAAGGCAGGAAGCTCCCGCATTGAAGGAGAACATTCACATAGTATTGTGCTTATTCTAAGCACAATTTGTGCCATTCCTGGAGCTTTCTCCTTTAAACTAGAAAAATAAACCTTTTTCCCCTCACCAGATTAAAGGGAATCTACAGAGTGGCTCTGTGTCTACTTTCACCACTGTCACCACGGGGGTGCAGAGCTAAAATTTGCTTTCAAAATGGCACCCAGTAGCTTGATGCTATGTTATATTGCAGCATTTCCAGATATCCTCCTGTCACCTGAATCTCTTCCACAGGAGAAATATTGCAGAAATTTTGAAGGAAACTAAAAGGATTTTGATAAGACAAGAAAATTTCTGAGAAGGGAGTTGTGCGCCCCATTCTAGATCAACAAAACTAGTTTAGTCAGAAAGGTAAGTGTTATCAACAGTAGACCATAAAATGAAGAAAGTTTATAAAGAGGTAGGCATTAAGCATCTCCAACAGAAATCACAGGAGCTCACATACTTACACTGTATAATTGGAGTTACATGCTTCTGATAATTAAATGTGATATTATCAGCGCAACACAAAATGATTTAAACAAGAAAAAAAGGAGCTCAGAGATCTAAAACAGCAAGGCACCCAGCTTGACAAAGGACAAGATTTAGAAAGTAGTATTTAAGGACAATGAATGTAATCAAAGAATTCTTTGATGCAAAACAATGCTTGAGTGATTTCAAGTAATGTCAGAAAAATGCTTCATTGATAAAAGCTTTGGAGGAGGACTGTGGGCATTTGATGGTAGAACAGAAGGCCATAATCTTGTAAGAGGCTGAGTACTTCCTGTTGTAGTTGGCATCTTTGTTTCAAGGCTATTTTCACATGATCCCCTGCCACCGCCAGGGTTTCTGGCACCTGCGGCGCCCCCCACGTGCATGTGCGCGAAGCGCGTGTGCACCCCAAGACTGCGTGATGATGTCATCACGTGATGATGTCATCACGCAGCAAAGCCAGGCCCACTGGCTGGCGGGTGGCTGCGGCAGGGTGCAGAGGCTGCCTGCACTCCACATGCCGCCCCCCGCTGCCCGCCGTGCGTGGCCCATGGCTGCTGCGCCCGGCCGGGGGCGTGTGATGGCAGCGGCAGCGCTGCTGCCACGGGGCTGGCTGACTGCAGTAGCTGTGGGCCAGGCATGCCAGCTCCATGGTGCACGCCTCCGCCCCCGGCACTCCCTCTGGCACCCCCTTAAGCACTTGCGGCGCCCACCTCACCACCTCAGTGGCGGCGCCGGCCCTGTCCCCTGCTGTGTAGACTCTGTATGCAGTGAAAAGTGGTTGTAAGTCTGCATCTCACCTCTCCTTATGTATTGTAAGCCACTTTGGTTCACCATTGTGGAGAAAAGAAGGAAATAAACAAATAGATAATACAAATATATGTTGCAATTAGAGATGGGCACAAACCAGGAAAATTCTGAACCATGTGGATTGTGGTTCATCATGGTCCATGAAACACAAACTTTCATGAACTTTCCCCGGTTCATGAACCAGTTCGTTTGGTTCATGAAAACATCACTTCCAGGTCAGCAGAAGGTCTGCAGAGACCCCCCCCCCGTTGCCTAGGAAACTGATTGATCGGTGCCAGGCTATCGGCATTGATAAACCAAAATATGAACCAAATAAACTGTACTAAGATTCATCACGGTTCGTGAGAAATGAACTCCCATGAACCACCGGTTCATGCACCACAAACCGGCCCAGTTCATGACGAACTTTGGCTCATATTTCGGTTTGTGCCCACCTCTAGTTGCAGTAGGATTTGATGGGGCAATTCATTTTCAATTGATTTTAAAAAATCTACTAATTCAAGCAACTCTGGGATAAATCCAGTGGCTTCACTGCATATGGTTTCACTGAAATTTTAAAGCCCTGTTCTATTGATAATAGAATGGCATAATAGTCCTCATTTTCTTGCAATAACTTAATAACAACAACAGCATTCGATTTATATACCGCTCTTCAGGACAACTTAATGCCCACTCAGAGCGGTTTACAAAGTATGCCATTATTATCCCCACATCAAAACACCCTGTGAGGTGGGTGGGGCTGAGAGAGCTCCAGAGAGCTGTGACTAGCCCAAGGTCACCCAGCTAGCTTCAAGTGGAGGACTGAGGGATCAAACCTAGCTCTCCAGATTAGTTCCGCGCTCATAACCACTACACCAAACTGGTTCACTACATCAAACTTGCTTGCAAATGCTGAGACATCACACATGGAACTATTGATTTTTATGCTGCAACTACTGCAACTAATAGGAAACAATTGTTATAAACATCCAACAATAGAACTATTAACTATTATTAGTATTGTACTACTACTTTTTCAAAACTTGATGGCACTTTCCAGTGTACAACATGTGTTAGAATTTTCCAGTTTACCCAAGAATTCTTTACCAGTACAATAACAGTACAATCCTAAGGAGAGTTACTCCAGTCTAAGCCCTTAATTTCAATAGTTTTTGAATGGAGTAACTCTATTTAGGATTGCACTGCTAGTCTATTTGTAAGTCCAGTGGCTTCACTGTATATGGTTTCACTGAACTTTTACAGCCCTGATGTATTGATAATCAGGGCCGGCACCTCCACTGAGGCAGGACCGGCAACTGCCTCCAGTGCTGAGGTGCTGGAGGGGGCGCCAGGGGTGAGGGCGCACGCTGCAGAGTTGGTGGCAGCAGCGTGTGGGTGGCTGAGCAGGAGGGATGGGAAGCCACCCATGCGCTGCCCTGGCCACCTGCCATGCCTGGCCCACAGCTACTGCAGCCTCCCAGTCCTCCCACGCTGCTGTTGCCACCAGCATGCGCCCCTGGTCGGGAGCAGCAGCTGCGGGCCAGGCATCCGGAGTGGCACATGGAGCAATGGAGCAGGAGGGCTGGGAGGACACGCGTGCGCCTCCCTAGCCACCCACCGTGCCTGGTTGGGAGCACATACCAGTGGCAGCAGCATGGGGCAATCTGAGCAGGCAGCCCTCCCTCCTAGCCACCCGCTGCCCCACAGTCCGGGTGCACACGCGCGAGGGGGCAGGAGCAGACCTGAAGCTGCTCCCAGCCTCAGGCGCCAGAAAACCTGGCGCTGGCCCTGTTGATAATAGTCTAAATTTTCTTGCAGTGCACTTGCTTGCAAATGCTGAGATATCAGACATGGAACTATTGATTTTTATGTTGCAACCACTGCAGCTACTACTTTTATGCTGCAACTACTTTTAAGAAAGGTTTTAAAACTTTGGAAGCCAGTGATGCAGCTCATTCATGAATGAATTGGAAATCAACAGACATTGTTCGGCTGCATTGCTAATAGCACATCAGAAGGTTTTAATGCATCATGACAGGTCATGGTGCAATGATTCCATTGACTCCCTCAATGAAAGGTATGAATTCAAACCCTGTTTTGGTTTTAGACCAAACACAGTCTCTTTCAGCCCACCACTTTGTCCACCAATTCCATTAATCGCTGTGTGACTGCGATGATAAATCCATTGAATATGTCCATGGACTCCTTCTGATTCCACTACAAGGAGTCAGTGATAACACATGAACACATATCAAGTCAGACCATAGGTCTATCAAGGTTGGTATTTTCTACTCTGACTGGCACCATTTCTCTAGGGTCTAAGGTGCAGGTCTTTCACATCACCTGTTACTTGATTCTTTTAACTGGGGATGCTAAAGACTGAACCAGGAATTATCTGCATGTAAAGCAGTTGCTGTTCCATAGAGCCATGCCCTTCCTCCATGGCACAGTAACGGAACTATGAAACAAGAAGATGGTGAGTTGTAGCTCGTCACATTCTGGCATTCTCTAGGCGGGTTTAGGCAAATCTCCTTCCTCTCTCCCTTAATTTCAATTCTCTGTTGGCAATGTGGAAATAATACTGATGTATCTGACAGCACTGTTGAAAGTTTTACTGAGCTAATAAATGAACAGAGCTTTCAACACTCTAAAGTACTATTAAAATGTTAGGTATTATAATGATGATGATTGGTAGTTCTGATGCAGAGGCAGGGAGTGAAATGAATATAGTGATTATAACTGCAGCCAGTTATGATCCAGTCTTGCAAGACCCTGGAGTAGATGATACATCACGCCTGTTGGGCCTCTAGGGGGCTATGCTTAAGCTTGGAAAGGATGTAGCTAGGAGACTAGAAGGTGATAGGCTGTCTGTACCAGCCACCAGGAATCTTTGCCAAGCTGTAAGATGTCCAGGAAGTAGTGGACATTTGCAGCCTAGGCTGATGGCGCGCAGGACGACCGGCGCTGGCGACAAACTGAGACCACACCATGGCTGGGTGAAAATGGCCACAACTTTATTGAGAACAGCAGGAAGGAGCGAAGGCAGTCATATGGATCGGATCCCCAAGCATCAGCTGGCCCGCCTGCCAGCCGATGAACCCTCCCCCCTCAGGCCCCAGCTGAGGGGGGGCACCCAAGGAGCGGCAGTAAGGGGGAGATCATCTGGGTGTACACCCCTGCATGATTCCCCTGCCGCCTGGTGGTGAGTCCGCCTGGCAGCCCCCGAGCTGGGCATGCACCTCCGTGACTCACCCCCAAGATTCCTTATGGGAATCCCCTTACAGGAACCAGGGCCGAGGCCCTGATTCCCCCAAAAGAGATCCGATCCAATGACCAACCGCCAAACAAGTTGTGACAAAGAAGAAACTTAACAACCCACGAACTAAAGGGAGCGGTGGGTGGGGTTCCGTCGCCCGAGCCGAGTGAGCTGGGGCCGGGGCCGGGCCTGGATAAATACCCAGCCAGCGGACCAGAGGGAAGACTGCCTCCCTGTGGTCCGGTGGCTGGCCCCGCCCCGGCCCGCCTCCCAGCCGCCGCGGATTGGCCGGCTGGGATTCAAATCCCATTGGGCTGCTGGCCGCCCGACTACGGTCGGGACAGCCAGCATGCCGGCCGCCGCGCCTGCCTCGTCCCCCGCGCCTCCCGGCAGCAAACCGAGCGCCCGGTAAGTCGGGCGCTCGCGCTTGCAGCCTAGGCTGATGGCGCGCAGGACGACCGGCGCTGGCGACAAACTGAGACCACACCATGGCTGGGTGAAAATGGCCACAACTTTATTGAGAACAGCAGGAAGGAGCGAAGGCAGTCATATGGATCGGATCCCCAAGCATCGGCTGGCCCGCCTGCCAGCCGATGAACCCTCCCCCCTCAGGCCCCAGCTGAGGGGGGGCACCCAAGGAGCGGCAGTAAGGGGGAGATCATCTGGGTGTACACCCCTGCATGATTCCCCTGCCGCCTGGTGGTGAGTCCGCCTGGCAGCCCCCGAGCTGGGCATGCACCTCCGTGACTCACCCCCATGCTTAAGCTTGGAAAGGATGTAGCTAGGAGACTAGAAGATGATAGGCTGTCTGTACCAGCCACCAGGAATCTTTGCCAAGCTGTAAGATGTCCAGGAAGTAGTGGACATTTTTAAGGGAACCATACCGCAAGGAAGAAAAAGTATTCAGAACATTCTCACAGCATCTTTGTATCTGGTCTAGCTTTTAATGACAGCAGTAAGACAGTAAAAAGCCACAGAATGTAGCAACTCTTATGTGATCATTTCTGTTAAGGTAATATTAGCAGGAGATAAAAGGTTGCATCCAACTATTCTGCTCAGCTAAGGGCACTGAGTCCCACTGGTGTAAAGGATATCTTGCCAACGTAAGAGCCTCTTGTGCTAATGAGATGGACCCTGTGTCAATGGACCATACTTGCTCTTAGCAGCTCAGCAGGGCTCTTAGATTCAACAATTATATTTGTTGGTTGTTGTGGATTTTCTGGGCTGTATAGCCATGGTCTTGGCATTGTAGTTCCTGACGTTTCGCCAACAGCTGCTGGTGAAACATTAGGAACTACAATGCCAAGACCATGGCTATACAGCCCAGAAAATCCACAACAACCATTGTTCTCCAGCTGTGAAAGCCTTCAACAACTATATTTGTTTTCAGGATGTGTCTATTTTTAATCTCTTATAATATACTACAAATCTTGTATTACACAGCTTGTCTAGATAGCCCTGCCCTTTCATCTGTGTGTCCTTATCCTGAATCTGTTTGCATGTGTGCATGCACCATCAAGTCATAGCTGAATTATGGCAAACCCATTGGGTTTTCAAGTCAATTTAGGGACATGCAAATCCTCAAGATGTTTGAAGCTTCACACCACTGGATACAACCAGAAAGGACTTGCACTGTATCAGTGTCAGCTGCCACCCAGTCTTACAACTTGTTTTGCTCAAAGTTCCTCCAAGGTTCCATCTCAAGATTTTTCCAGACTCTACACAGCATGTTTCTGACTTTCACTTAGCAGATGAGGACAAGCATGTGATGGATTCACCAACTGATGATGTTATGTGGTGGTGGAGAGTGCCTTCAGGTCTGCGACCCCTGGTGGGGTTTTCAAGGCAAGCAACTATCAGAGGAGGTTTGCCTGCCAGTACACTACCAAAATGTTGCATGTGCATGGGGGAGGTTCATATACCAGCTGCAAGTCATCAATAAAGACAAATTGAAGTCCTTTGTGTGACCCCTATCAGAAAGGAAAAGGCCACCCAGTTTTTAGGAGTGGATAGCAGGTTTTATACTATTGAAAATTTGTTTCTAACTACAGTGGTTTACTCCCCCCCCTCCCATCAGAGTGAGTGCCAACCATTTACTAATATGGAGACAGTAAAAGGATACCATCTGGGATTCCATGGGTATCAAAGCTAAACCTTGTTTCCTGGTCATCTAAGCCATGGAGAATGAAGATACTTCTTGACTTCATAGCACTTCTTTTTATTCTGCATGTCTGTCCCCTGAAGTTCAGAGAAACGCACCCCCCCACTGCCACCCCTGCTGAAATGTCCATTTATTTTTATTCTCTTTGCTTTTATTATATACATTTTGGGGTTGAATGTGAAACACATTTCCATTTCTAGCTGTAACTTTCCTCCATCCAGTTGAGATAACATTGCCAGGGAGTGAAATCTCAGAAAGAAAGAAGTAAACAGCTCTGTGTTATAAGCAACAAAGAGAACACATAGTAAAAAGGAGCTAAACTATACATTAACCTGGCTAGGAGAAAAGTGCTCAAGGAACCAGATCACATTGAGCAGTGGTGCAGGAGGGACAGAGTTTAGCTCATTCCATCCATTTACTCTGTTGTTTAAAAACAGAGAACTGCTGCATTCTTTATATGTAGTTAGAGGATTTCCCTATCATGTTTGTCCTTAGTTTAATTAACTTTAAAAGGCTGCCTGTCCTTTCCTCTAATGAGATGTTACAGAGTTTTATACAACTTGAGGAGGAAGCATATACTTTAAAAGAGGCATGTGGAAACTAAGAATCTCTTTGTCTGTTTCAAAGCAACACATCAACCACTAATAATCAGTTTCTAATGGGTAATCAGCTCCCTGACTGAACGTGTCAAGTTAAACCTTTGTATCCCATCCAAAGATCATTCAATGTTATATTTTAAGATTTGTATTTAAAAGTAGTCTAATCACTATTCAAATGATAAAAAATAGAATCACAATAAAGCAAAAACAAAAACCACTGGCATATGTTGAGGAAATTAGAAATAAAAAGTATACATGGCATCCCTTATCCTATCTGAAATTTAAAAGATAAAATACAATACAATTTTGAATATTCTCACCAAAGTGTTTTCAGTTAAAAACAAAAACAATTCTGATAGATTCAGTGGCTTTAGGGTGTGGTTACCTTATTTATGCCCAATTACATGAACGTGACTTTATTCAGGGCTCATTTTGAGGGGGAACATGTCAGGTGGCCCAGGTCACGTGTCAGGTGGCCCCAACCACCTGACTTTTGGACATTTTGGGCTGTTTTGGTCTTGATTGGGGCTGAAATGGCTCAGATCGGGTCGGTGCCGGGTGGAAGAGCCCTCACCTGCCGGGAACTGACCCGATCCTCACCGTTTCAGCCCCAATCCGGGCCAAAAGGGCCCAAAATGGCCACTTTGGGCCACTTTGGGCCCATTTCTGCCAGGATTGGAGCTAAAACGGCCAGGATCAGGTCGGTGCCAGGTGGGGGAAACCTCCCTCTCCTGGCACCAACCTGGTACTGGCCATTTTGGCCCCAATTCAGGCCCAAACAGGCCCCAAATGGCAATTTGGGGCCATTTTGTGCCCATTTCTACTTGGATTGGGGCCCAAACAGCCTGGATTGGGGCCAAAGCAGCCGGGACCAGCTGGGACCTGGCTGTTTCTGCCCCAATACGTGCCCAAACAGGCCCCAAATGGCGATTTCCAGCCATTTTGGGCCCATTCCACCAGGATTGGGGACGAAATGGCCTGGATTGGGTCGGTGCTGGGTGGGGGAACCCTCCCCTGCCCGGCACTGACTTGGTCCGGGCTGTTTTGGCCCTGATCCGGGCCCATTTTGGCTGGGATCAGGGCCAAAACAGCTCTGATCGGGCCACTGCCAAGTGGGGGAACACTCCTCCGTCTGGCAGCAGCCAAATCCCAGCCATTTTGGGCCCGATCACATAAATTATGCTAATGACGCACTTCCAGTGATGTCAAGGGGTGTGGCATATGCTGTAGCTCTTTTTCTACAAAATGATCCCTGATTTTATTTAACCATCTAATTTGTTTCCTCTGACGGTGTAAGTACTGAATGACATTTCCCCAAAGAATACTTGTTTCAAAGTGTGTTCAGCTTGTTCTCGGATTTATTCTGGGCACTTATTAATTTTCAAGGATGGGGCATTGTTGAAACAGTAAGGATCAAATGAATAATCGTAGATTTGAAAACTAAATGCAAATTCTTTTAGTTTTCTAATCTGCAAACATGCATTTAATTCTAAAAAACACAACTAGGGAGGAAGGCTAATAAGAACTACTGGGGATATGTCAAACAAAATAAAAAGGTCGTAATATGCTGGTGGAAGACCACAATAGAAGGAAACAGATGAATCTCCCTAGAGAGGGAGTTCCAAAGTTTCGCTGGCACAACCAAGAAGCCCTTTCTTGGGTTGCCATCATCAAGCTCAGATGGTAGGGGCACCTGAAGCAGGGCCTCCAAAGGTGACTGGATGGAGAGGTTCATATGGGAGAAGGCAATGTTTCAGGTACACAAAAACAGCACCTTGAATTGATCCTGGAAGCAAATCGGGAACCAGTTCAGATGGAACAAGACTGGAATCTTATGGTCTCTATGACCCACTCCAGCCAACATTCTAGCTGTAGCATTCTGTACCAACTGCAGGCTGGTAAAAGGTGCCCCTGGGCAGCACTGCCACCTGTTCATCCAACAGGAAGCCTGGGCCCACCAGCTACCCCAAGCTATAAGCCTGCTCCTTTGGGGTGTGTAGACTCATCCAGAACAGGAGATATTTCCATTCCTGGGGCAAACCTTCCCCCCACCAGTAACACATCCATTTTGTTGGGATTAAGTTTCATCTTGTTAGCACTCATCCTTCTCAAAACTGCCTCCAGGCAACTGTTCAGTTTTCACAGCTTCTCTGGGATCTGCTGGAAGTGTCCTGTATATTAGTGGCAACTCAGCCCAAATCTCCAGATGACCTCTTCCGGCAACTTTATATAGATGTTGAAAAGTATGGGGACAAGATATAACCCTGCAGGACCCCATAGGCCAGAGTCCAAGGGACAGAAAAGTGGTTCCCCCAGCACTATACTATGAAACCTAGCTTCAAGGTTGGACCAGAACCATCACAGAACAGTATGTCCCAGTCCCAACCTTGAAAGGTGGTCCAGAATGATACCATGATGGATGGTATAAAAAGCTGCTGAGAGGTCCAGGAGAATTAACTGATTCATACTCCCCCTTTCCACCTCCCAGCACCGGGTAACCAAGGCAGTTTCAGTCCCATGACAAGGCCTGAAACCAGACTGGAATGTTTCCAAACAAAACACTGCATTCAGAAATCCCTGATGTTGCCCAGCCACCACTTGTGCAATCACCTTCATCATGAATGGTACACTTGAGATTGCATTTATTCAATACATAGATATATAGAGAAGGAAATAGGTGCTGTAGGCACTAAGCCTATACAATAATGTATAGGCCTATACAATGATATAACAACAACAACTTGTACATGGGAAGTAGGAAATTAGCAGATTGTGCATTGTTAATTGTTCAAAGAGTCTGGCTATTAGTCCCTAAATGGAGACTGACTTTACTGAATAAATTGCTGCCCATTCACAGATAGCAACATTAAATGCTATGGATGAGTTGAAGGGACTGTTTGAAATTTTAGCAGATTTAGGACTGGAGAGGGATTAGTGGAGCAGTTACAACTCAAGCAAGTGAGGGTAATACAAATTTAAAATGGCACCAATTTGTCAGGCTAAATGTTTAATCTTTACATCCCTCCAGTCAACAAGATCCAAATGACCAATGACAGAGGGGATTTCACTTCTCTGTAATTGCCAGAGTAAATTCATCTTTGACTATGTTAATGAGATTCCTTTGTTGCTCAATTCTTTTTTTTAAAACCATACGTTCATTTTTTTCAAACATGATGACACACAATATTTAGTACACACTACCGAAGTCTAAATATTTTATCTGTCCTAAGGCCATTTAGCAGATTTGCAAGGCTGGATGTTATCAAATGATATTTAGGGCTAACTGGCACAAAGCTTCATAGCTCTAATGATTTCTGTTACTGCCTACCAGATTATAAGAGCTAACATATTTGCACCTCTGTGCCTGAACAGAGTACCAGTGTAATGTCCCTCAAAAAGACAATATGGCACCACCAGTTGCAAATTAAGATGACACAATAATTGGGACTCTGTGTGTGCTATGCAGTTATTTGGAAGTCTGCATGTATGCAGCTCTGTGGGCTTGGAAGGAAGCAGCACACGTTTTTGTGCATAAGAAGTTAAAAACCTGACAGTGTTCAGTACAGCAGTACACTCAGTGACAGCGTGTGGAAGAGAAGGGGCTGAATTTACTATCTGACAGACACCACAAAGGAGCAACTGCAGGGCAGGGGTGTCAGTTGGCCTGTACCATACTGTCTTGGCTGTCTTTGTCCCTCTCTCTGCCAGCATCAACAAAAGGAAAACCATGATAAAGGCAGGCTCAAGATGAGAGCAGCTACCACACCTACAGAGAGGCCAATGTCACCGAGCATGAGCTGGGACTCTCATTCGCTGCCCCCCTCCAGGGTGCTGCTTATCACCTTCCAGGTGTGGTGTCCGCCCACCTGCTGCTTCTGCTGAACCAGGCAATGTCCTCTAGCAATTGCAGGGGACCCTTCCCCACTTCAGTCACCATTCAGCAGCAGCTAAGTTGCACATTCCTCCTTCTTACACAACATGACAGAGCACTGCATTCTGCCCAGAATTATGGATGTGAATTATGACAATGCAAGTGGCAATATATTTTTCCCTGCTGTCTTGATAGTATATGAAAAGTTCCTGAAGTACTCTCTCTCTCTCCTTCCCCCAAGTAGTTGGAGGTCAATTAGAATTTCAATGAAGATAACCTGAGTGGGACCTCCCAATAGCATCCAGCATTAAGCATTAACAAAAGATTCAAGTATTGCATTATTCTGAAACAGTACTATACACATGCATGATTTTTCTTTTTAAAAATGGTATGATATTGCACTATTCTTGAGCAGTGCTGTGCATGCACCATTTTTTTTAAAATACAGGTGGAGAATGAAGGCGGGATGAAATGTATATGTGTAGGGGAGGGGGGATGATGCAGTCTGCATTAGGCTTGCCAGGGCCACTCCTGGGGTAAGGCATCCCCCCACCTGCTGCATCCTGGCTCCACTCACCTGGCTGGCAGGGGGAGCACAGCATTTGGGGAGAGGCCCAATTCAGAACTTGCTTTATGTAAAGGATGGCACAGTATGCACCAGTTCCTGTACACCTCCTGTTAAAAGGCTCTCAAGGAGCAGCACTGGAAAGATTGACTTTGAAGGCTGACCAAGCCATTGAAGGCTGACCAAGCTGCCCAAAACTGTATAATATACTGGATAAAGGTAATCTGGTAGATGCTTCTGTGTAAGGCAACTTCAGATGAGTCTTACTCCTTAGGACTCATGTGATCAAAGACACGTGAATGTGTTCATAGAAGTATGTAATTAATAACTTTTAAGTGTAGAGAAAAGGTTTCTAGTACTATAAAAGACAGTAAGTCAGAGCATAATTGTCACCTTAGATTTCTGAGATGTAATGTTGCACAGTGTTCTTGAAAAATATTCTTCTATGAACCTCTCAGGACAATGTAAGTGATGTCTGGCACACTTTTATGCAGAGAGATTTGGCACTGTTCCATATTTGGCTTAGAAGCCCTAGAGTCATTTCATGCATACACATGTGTGGTCTATTGCTGTTTGCACTATCAATGGAACAGATGCCAGCTCCAAAGCAACATTCAGAGTTTCCCATTCCCTCTTGCAACCAAATCCAACAATTTATTCCACACACCACTAAAGTATAGGGGGGTTTCTATCCTCATGATCCCCAGATGACTAGGAACAAACATGGGCTCCTCTTAAGGGGGCATCACTTTACCCACCTAGCAAGGAGGGGCAAAGTAATGTGTATTTATTGTTCAGAATTATCTGTTTTCTTTGGCACATTCACTGATTCTAAACATGAAATGACTATTAATTAAATTGGTATGCAAGGCAGTTGCAGTCTTTTTGCATTTAAATAAGAAGAGTGATTTGCTGACTAATACTATAGGTACCATAGGATATCAAAATGTAACTATAACAAACACTTTTAACATTTTAAGGGCATCATGATCCCCTATGTGGGACCAAGGGATCTCTGCACGGTTCAAAGGACTCCTGTGTTTCTCTATTGCACTAGCAGGCAGTTCTCCAGTGCAGGCTAAAGAGGGGGAAGACATTTATTTTTAATAGTTTTACACCCTGCTTTTCTCCCAACATAAAGTGACTACAACATTATTATTCCATCCTTTATTTTATCCTTACAGTAACAACCTTGTGAGGTAGGCTAGGCTGAGAGGAGTGATTAACCCACACTCTACACTTTGACCGCATCTCCACTACCGGGTATAGTGTCCTTATGGCACAATAGCAGTTTTTTCTCCCTGAGGGAACAAAATTTCAGTTGCAAATGATTGCAGGATCAAATAGAGCAGAATTATTCCAGAGAACTTTGGGAGCAGCCTGAGCTTGGCCAAAGGGAGAATATCCTGCTAATGGGGATACTCACACATCTGCATGCCCAGAAAAATATATAATGGATGATTCACTGTGCTTGTTCACAACTGATGTGTGTACTCTTCACAATAAAAAAATCTCAATATTGTTAGTGTCAACAACACCAAGATAGTTTACTGTGAAAATGTAAAGGTAGTGGGTGAAGCAGACCCTTCTTTTAATTCTGATGCAAAGAGTACCTTCCCTTCTGGAAACGTGAAAAAGATCATCCAAACAACACCATGCTAGGGAAGAGGTTTATTATTATTATTTTTAAAAATATTATTTTCATATTATTAAAAATAATAATTATTAAATTTTGGTTGTAATTTGAGGGGAGCTTTTAGTGGAAGAAATAGGCTGGTCATGATTAGGGGTTTGCAACCTGAAAAGATTTGGGTTTCCCGCTTCGGGTTTACCCGAAGCAGGAAAAAGATCCAGAAATCTCCGAAATCCAAAGCGGCATGCTGCTTCGGTTTTGGGTTTCCAGGTCGCTTTGGTATGCTCCATAAAGATTTGGAGCATACTGAGGTGATGGAGAAGGAGGGAGGGGGAGGCTGCCCCCACCCTTAAACACCCACCCTTTAACCCCACCCCCCACCCCACTTAACTTGTGTAGCAAGAGCCTTCCCTGCTGCCGCCATGGCCGGCACAGCTGGCTGGCAGAGAGGGCCTTCCCTCCTGCTGGTGCCGTGGCCGGCATGGCGGGCCTTCCTTCCTGCCGGCGCCACATCCAGCATGGCTGTCTGGCAGAGAGGGCCTTCCCTCCTGCTGCTGCCATGGCTGCTGCGGCTGGCCAGCAGAGAGGGCCAGCCTTCCCTTCTGCCAGTGCCAGGTAAGTGGGGGGTGGGGAGGAAAGGTTGGGACGGAATGGTTAGTTTTAAAGGCCCTGCCGCTTGCAAAAGGAATCTTTAAACCTACCCCCCCGGGTCCCCTGAAGCTTCATGCTGGACCCGATTAGGAAATCCCGAAGCTTTCCAGATTGGGTCCAATTCAGGTATTTTGCCCAAATCGGATTCCCGAAGCGCACACCCCTAGTCATGATTTGTATGGGAATTTATGATGATGTGGGGTGGAAAAATACAAACAAAAAAGATATACCACTAGAATTTCTGGAGAAAAACCTCCATGTGGAATCAACCCAGTTCTCTTTCTCTGCACTAGATCTCAGCAGTTTCTGATACATTATAAAATCTGTTTTGTACTCTTTGCCATCTAATCTGCAATGATGTGTGATGTCTATGTGTTTATTTATTTAGTTAGAATATATATATACCTGCCACAGCAGAAAACATCCTGGTACTTTGCCCACTGGTGCCTCAGTGAGAGGAAATGGGGGTATAAATGGATCATGTTCAGGCGCTGTGCTGGTGCTCTGATATCACTTTTGGTAAAAACCAGAAGGGATATAATGGATAATCTGTAGAGCATCTACCAATTTATTTCCAGTTTTTCACCTCCAGCAATGATGTCAATTTCAAGAACTGGCAATCAGTAGAAGGTTTAGTGGGCGCAGCATGCTAAGGTGTTGCACTGATGCCATGATGTCACCTCTGGCATGAATGAATCTAGAAGTGATAGTATAGCTTTGGCATGATGACATCACTTCCAGTTTCATATTGGAAGTGAGGAATGGCATCAGTGCAATGCCTATTCCTCCATCTCCCCCCTGCCACTCTACCAAACAGCTACCGGTGTAAAGGAATTACTCAATCCAATAATTTAAATTTTTACTCTCTATATCTGCTCAAAGTGCAAAAGTGCTCAGTGTTATATGAAACATAAACAACATTACAAAAGTGCATATAGTATCAAGCATATATCACATAGTCCTCAAGTATGAAAAGTTCATGGGTCAATGGAATACTATTTCTTCAATTATATTGGGGAGGTAAAAAGGTGACCTGGCCAGCCTAATACATAGTATGTCCCCAAATGAAGGGTGTGACAGAAATAAACTAATCACAATAATAATTATAATAATAACATTTGATTTATATACCACCCTTCAGGATGACTTAACACCCACTCAGAGCAGTTTATAAAATTTGTCATTATTATCCCCACACAACAAACACCCTGTGAGGTGGGTGGGGCTGAGAGAGGTCCTAGAAGCTGTGACTGACCCAAGATCACCCAGCTGGTTTCAAGTGGAGGAGTGGGGAATCAAATCCGGTTCTCTAGACTACAGTCCCGTTGCTCTTAACCACTACACCAAACTGGCTGTTCAGATATGTCTGAGTTTTCTGGAACACTTTTGCTGCTACTGCCCTGTCACAGACCCTTCTGTGTAGCATCCTTTCCAGCTATTTTTTGTGCTCATAGCCGCTGTGCCAGCTACTTCTAGTCCACAGTACACTCTTCATGTGGTCAATCCAGGAGAGTCTACAATAGTGGCCTGGATCAAGGAATGGATTTGTTACAAACACCACACAGGCAATTAACTAAAGGCTAGGAAGATTTCTTGGAACTGAGGCTCAGCCAGCCATTTCTGCTCCACTTCCCTGGCATAGGATCAGTGCCAACAGCCCACAGAGTCATGTTCAGCACTGCAACACAAGCCACCCCATACAACTGGTTGACAGTTAATTACTGCAGGTAGTAACAGTTATTGCCTCACACAGAGGCTCTTTGAAGAGGCTTACCAACACACAGGGTTTCCTCATACAGTGCTTATATGTTTTTTGCCATTATTCTTTTAAACTTACATCAAGGATTTTAGCATCGTAAAGAGAAGGCTGATCAGAATTTATAGCAAATATCACTGCAGAGAACATCTCCCTCATTCCCTCTTCAAATGAACACATATGGTTTTATATATTTGGTTGATATATTTCTACACACATAAAAATCCCTTGATCTTGATTTTTAGTTATAAATAAATAAAATTTATATTTGTGTTTTAAAAAATGGATATAGTGTTGGATCAAGACAACTTTTCTGCTGGGGGGAAAGGAAGGGAGAAACCCCCTCTGACCACCAGAAAGGCATCATGGGATCTGCATGGAGAAACGGCAGATGCAATCGTGGCTGTAATAAGGAAGGGAATTGGGCAAGATTTAGTGAAAATGCTGGCTGAATTCAACCCATAATTTCATAATCTTGAGAAGCATTGCTCTTCATTGCAAACTTTCTACTTTCCCAGTCAACAGTATTTTTTCCCTTAGAAACAAAAGACAAATGTATAGTTTTGGGAGGGCAGAACACTCCTACATCCTAGTTTCCTTGTTTCCAACTGCCTGTGTCATAGTCTGTTCTCTGGTTCCGCACCCTCTCGTCGCAATTTGTTTGTGCATAAGCAGGATTCCTCATGTGTGACACTCGGTGGATGAGGAACCACCATGTAATAATTTTAAGTGTGTGTGTGTGTTTTTAAATGATGTGGTACAGATGAAGAGTGGGGGTGAAAGAGGGATGAGTGAGTGAGATGACTAGTTGATGACTGAGAGTGTGGGTGGAGCGAACTGCAGTTTTTAGTTACTGAGTGGAAACAGAACGTTCAGTGAGGAAACTTTTAAGAACTGAGAACTTTGAAACCATCAAGCTTAAGTACTAGAGTGAAACCGATACACTTCTTGTAAAAATACAAGTTTATTTTGGTTTTATTTTAACCCAGAGTATCTGTTATTCCCATATCACATTCCTATTCTCAAGGCCACATAGTCCCATGAAGGAGCCTGATGCTTAGGCATGTTATTAGAAGGGAAATTTAAATTACTTATAATTCCTGGTGGCCATAATCTACCCAGTGGGTGTAAGAAGAGGGTTAAAGGAAAAACCTAACTGAGAAAAGAAAGGGATTGTAAGTTACACACCATATACATTTTTTTCAGGAGGAGATTTTTATTTAGGGAATATAGTTGTAGTTTTAATGTCGGAGGGGGGAGGACTAGGCAGATTTACTACATTTTTGTTGGATGCATTCTCCAGTCTTTATTACAGTTTTTAAAAATTCTGTAATCCACTTTATTGCATGGTTTATTGCTTTCAGTTTATTGTTTTATAGCACTGAGTTCTAATTTTGTAATCCAATTTAACTGCAGTATTTATTCCCTGTATTACATCATTTTATTGCATTTCCTTTTTTAAAAGTAACCCACCTCAAGCCTCAGGGAAAGGTGGAGTAGAAGTAAGGTAAGCAAACAATCAAAACTGATGCGCATCACAGTCTGCATCTTTACTTGGATGCCATCTCTCTGCACTACATTTCTTGTCAGTCCTTATTATGGTGTAGTTAGTGATATGTCAATACCTTTTAAAAATATGAGTTAGATTGTGGCTGACTACTGACAAACAAAGGAGTCTATGTAAATGACATGCAAATGATCTAGATTCAATTCTGTTTATTTAAAAAAAATATTTACCTGTGTTGATAACATTGCAGATATTTACCCAATCACTAAAGTCTTCCCACCTCTATGAAAATCTGCAGTGGTGACCTTGAGAGAAGGTGGATCTTCTGGTCTCAATTTGTTGTTCTAATCTTAAAACTCATGCCATGCACTAAACAAAATGACCTGATGGGGGCATTGTCCGCCTATTCCAGATAACCTACATAACAATCACAGATGTCAAGAGCCAGAGCTGGGGTATGCAAACCAATCTTCTAGTTTAACTCCACCGGAAGGCAGTACCCTCCATCCACCAGCCCCATGCCCATTACCAATAATCAGTCTATTCAATCTAGACAACAATGTGCAGCCAAAGAGTTAGTCATTGGAGAAAGGTGTAGCAGCAAAGGAAATGGCTCTGGCAAAAAAGATAGGATGAGGAAGGCAACCCCTTCACTCTCTCTGAAATAGTAGGCATCATTTTCATACCTTAAGTAATAACTACCTACCAGGTTTTCCCCTGGACACTGCAATGAAATTTATATTGCTAGTTCTGTACTGGAAACTTAATCCCAGATATGTGCAGGGTAAATTTCTATCAGGACCACAACAGGCAAGGGAAGCAGTCTTTCATGGCCCCAAACAACCCTGTTTTCATGGTCTAACCAAGCCAGTGTAGTGTTTAAGAGTGACAGGACTCTAATCTGGAGAGCTGGGTTTGATTCCCCACTCCTCCGCTTGAAGCCAGCTGGGTGACCTTGGGTCAGTCGCAGCTCTTCAGAGCTCTCTCAGCTTCACCCATCTCACAAGGTAATTGTTATGGGGATAATAATAACATACTTTGTAAACCGCTCTGAATGGGTGTTAAGTTGTCCTGATGGGCAGTATATAAATATAATGCTGTTATTGCTATGGCTGTTGTTGTTGTTTCCTCCATCAGGGTAACCTTGGTGTAGTTAGACCCTGAGTGCACATGCATGAATTCTAACAGTCACACATCCACACTCACTTCAGACACTGCTTGCCTTTTAAATTAGTTCTATATTTTCTAAAACTTGCACATGGTCAAAAGAATAAAATTCTGGTCTTATGATAAAGTGGTATGAGGATTCTGTGCCTAGTATCATTCCACACATAACTCAGAAGGTTTGACCTGGGATTTAAGGTCTCACCTGTTCTGGATGGGGTTGCATTCCCCTTGAAGGAACAAGTCTGTACGCTGGGGGTGGTCTTGGACCTAGGCCTACTTCTAGATAAGCAGGTGGCTGCTGTGGTCAAGATTGCCTTTTACTAGCTCTGTCTGTTAGCCAGCTGTGGCCTTTCCTGAGCAGATCAGGCCACAGTGGTGCATGCCCTGATTACATCTAGATTAAATTACTGCAATGTGTTCTACATGGGGCTGCCCTTGAGAAGTATTCAGAAACTTCAATTGCCACAGAATGTTGCAGCAAGGGTATTGACTGGAGTGGGTCATCAAAATCATATCACATATCCATCTACACTGGCTGCTAATTTGTTTCCAGGCACAATTCAAGGTGCTGCTGTTGACCTTTAAAGCTATACATGGCTTACAACCAACATTGCAAAAGGCCCATCTACTTCCTTATGAACCTACATGACTAAAGTGGTCATCTTAGGAAGCCCTGCTTTCGGTGTCCCTGCTTTCTGAGATTGGGTGGGTGGCCAGCCAGGAGAGGGCCTTTCTCAGTCATGGCACCAATGTTCTGAAATTCTCTCAGAAGGGAGATATCTGTCTTTTCCCTTCTATTGCCATCTTCAGTCAGTGGGTTAAAACTTTTTCGTTTGGTTTGGTGTTATCTCAGTGATTCCTCTTTCATGCACATTGTTTTAATTGTTTTAGTTGTTTTTATGCCTTTGTATTTAGCTCTGGTTTAAATGTTTTAATGATGTGTTGTTGTTGCTGTTATTATTTTGATTGGTTTTAATCATTTAAAAATATGATTATGTAGGTTTTAAATTGTTAGCACCTTGGTGGCCCTTATGAGGGCAGAAAGGTGGGATACAAATTTGGTTAAATTAAATAATAATAAATTTGGTTAAATTAAATTTGGTTAATTTGGTTAAATTAAATAATAATAACTCCAATTAACACTAACTGCTATATATAGGCAGGAAGTGCAGGTTCACATGTAGCATTGCCAGGGACCTGGAGTCCCTCGATGGGAGATGCCCAGGTCCCTGGACTCTCCCAGTGGGGGATTGGAAGACGGCACTTACTTCCAGGAGTGATGTCATCACGCAGGGATCAAAGGGCACCCCCGGGTAAAAGGGGGCCCTTGTCATCACCAGTGCAGCCTGCTCTCATTTAGCACAAAGGGGCTGCGGGGGTGGCAGGGGTGGCAAGAGCAGGCGGTGGCGGTGGTGAGAGCAGCCTGCTCTCGCCGCCGCAGCCACGGCCTGCTCTCACAGTCCAGGAGCACGTGCTGTGCCACCTGGGGAGAAGGCGCCCCAGGGAGTGCGCCCCCTTGCCAGCCAAGTACGTGGGTACAGGGGGGAAAGGGTGGGATTGGGGGATCCCCTGCCCCGGGTGGGGAATGGGAACCCTATTCACATGCCTGCTTCTTCACCACACAAAGAGACCTAAATGCTGGGTCAGAGCATTAAGTTGCCCTGAATATTTCTAAGAATACAGAAACCATGGCTGAATTTTAAATGAATCCTACAAAAATCCTGATTATAAATTTTGTCACATGTGACAAGTGCATTTCTCCTTTCTTTCACTTTATGTACAAATGACAAACAGCTGCTACTAATGGTGCATTCTGAGAGCAAATTGTGGCAAAATAACGTAAGGAAAATATGCAGCCCATGGTGGGATTAAAACATTTGAATCATATGGGATTCAAACATGTGAGATTCAAACATTTTTTAACATTGAAATGGTTCATTGTAGGCCCATGTTGTGAGCAGCAGCTAGAACTGCCATTCTAATTATTTCAGCTGAGGAGAATAAATGAGTAAAAATTAATTTTGTGGGTTGCCCACTCAGAAAAAAAAACATTTAATAATTTGAACAGAAGAAACACAAAGAATATTTTTAAGGGAGAAAAGAAGACGGCACACCCTTCAACTGACACTGGAGTTTACCCAAATAAATCTCCTCTTGTCAGATGTTCTGTCTAAGCACAGATGAGCATCTTGGGGGAAGGGGCTGCTAACAGACAGCAAGGGAGACTTAAGAGAAAGTGTGGCAGCGCGAAGCCTTGCGGTGCAAGCCTTCAAGTTCAGAAGCCGCTCATACCATCTCAGGCAAAATATATGAGGGGTGCTGAGGGATGCCAAAACAGTTTAAATAAAAGTAACAAAATTTCTCAAGGCCATGAGATTTGCACATTACTCAGCTTTAACTGTGATGCTGCTGGAGAAACAATGTAGCTGTACGAAAGAAAGAAAGAAAGAAAGAAAGAAAGAAAGAAAGAAAGAAAGAAAGAAAGAAAGAAAGAAAGAAAGAAAGAAAGAAAGAAAGAAAGAAAGAAAAGAGCATTCTGCCATCATTTAGCCTTGAAGATGGCCTCCTCTTTCGACTTGGCTGATCTGAACGTGTGGATCCTTGCTATGATGACTGTCTCAAGGCTAGTCTATTGTAATGCACTCTACATGAATTTACCATTAAAGACAATTTGGAAACTACAGTTGGAGCAGAATACTGAAGCCTGGTTACTCTCAGGAGCCAAGTCACACGCATTCTACAGTCCTACTGGTTACCTGTTTCAATTCAAGGTACTGGTTACCACCTACTGAGCCCATAATGTCTGTCTTGCTATGCTGTGCCCGTGACAGCTTTGCTTATCTGCCACCCTGCAAATGGGTATGATTGGCAATCATATATTCTCATGCATTCTTTACTGTGGCTCCTACTTTTTGGAATGGCCTGCTTGAAGGCCCTTATGCTTCTAACTTTCTGCAGAAGGTATGAAGCAGAAATGTTCAGGAGGGTATTTTTCTAAAGAGATTAGAACTGCAGTATAATATAAAAGTTCAGGAGGACACTTTTATAAGAAAATAGGATTACAGTCTCCTGCAATATTCATTGGCAGCGGCGGCAGCAACAACAACAACAACATTCAATTTCAAGCTCATTTGAAGTGGAGATATCACGTATGAAACCTCCACTGCCCAGTTGTAGTAGTAAGGGAAAGAGATAAGTTTGTCTGACCTTCTGATAAGTCACTCTAGCCAACATGAGGTGGAATGAAGGAGCTCTTTAATATATCACTCCCACACCTCTAAATCTTTAATCATCACACTTTGTAGAGTGAACTCAAGTAGGAGAAAAATGAATAATGCATCTCTGACTTTTTCAAATGCAAACACAGCAGAGATGTGATCTTTAAAATTTTTAATTTCAAGTTATTGGAAAGGGTAGATCAAGTATTATGAAATGAAGTTGCCAAGTTTCAGAATGATAGTTTTTTTACTCTGGAGATTTTTTAAATAATAAGTGAGTTTTCACCTTCACCCCATCTTTTTTTAAAAAACAACAAGCAAAAGAATATTATTTTTCATTTCAGATAATATAATACTGGAAAATTGTCTCATTGGTCATATTATTTTTAGATGTGACCTCTGTACACAAATATACTGATGTGTTGTCATTTGGAAAGGTAGGAAAAGAAAGGCAGGAGAGTCTCGAGTACTCGGAAGAGTTCAAAAGAACTGACGGAAGAGAGTGGTGTTATTGAGCAGGAAACAGCAGCAATTTTTGTGACAAAAGGAAACCAAGTCCAACATACACTCAGAAAGGGGGAAAAGAGAGAAAGAGAGAGAGACCATTACACCGGAAGATTAAATTTAGAAGATAAATAATTCTTTACTTGATGACGGGCAAAAGTCTGGCAGACTTCAGTAAAGAAGGATAATCTTTCTGCAGAATTTTAAAGACATTCTATTGAATCCATACTCTTGGAAGAGGATTTTTGATATTACAGTATAAATGACACAAAGCTCTACATTTCTTTTTTAAAAAATACGTTTTATAGACCTGTTTCTTTGAAACCTTACTAAACTGGATGTATTGTATAGAAAGAGCCAGTTGACAGGAAGTATTTGTTAAGTTCAGAATAAATATTTATGAGACGAACTCTTTCATCCCCATTATCACTGGGATATTGATGGAAGCGAATGAAAGAAGTGAGAATAATTTCAATAGGATTCCAGTTCTTATCAGTGTTATCTTTTGCTAAAAGTTACTTTAAAGGGAGTGCCTTAAAGAGCTAATCAGAGACTTTTAACACTGTTCATTTCCCACATCAAGAATCCCTGCTCTCCCAAATAATTGCATTGTTAGAAAACAAAAAGATGTGGTCAAAGGATGGAATTTCATTGTAACTCCAAGGAAAAATACATCCTAATCTCAAGGAATCTTCTGTACTTGTCTAAAACTGTGCCATTTACTGGAGACGCAATGGAGTTCCAGACTTCAGAAAGACTATGGTCTACTAGCAAAGCCTACCTTTGTGGGTCGAATAGGGTTCTATAGCACTCACTTAAAAACATGCTGGGGAACTCTGGGAATAGTAGTAAGAAAGGATGCAATATTGAGGCAGGTTTTCTCCCTTTCAGAATTCTTTACAAGAAACTGTGTATATCCTGTCTTATTGTCTATAGTATAAATAGTATAGTTGTGTTCACTATTGCTAATAACTGATGAAGGGTCATGTGTGTGTGTGTGTGTGTGTGTGTGTGTGTGTGTATGTGTGTGTGTTATGCTGCAGTATTCAATAAGGATGTTCGGGCATTCTGTCTGGATCACAAGTTCCTCAAAAACTGTGATTAGCACCTTCCATTTTTTTTAAAGCTGATCTTTTTTAAATGTTCAAAAACACCTAGCATTGGACTGGCACACGTCGTCTCACAATGCTTTTGCACAGCTGTTCCCTTCCTCAAACAATTTTCTACCCAAAGGAAATGTTTGTAAAACAGATTGTTTCTTAATTAGGGATGAGATCTCCACAGCTAACTATTGGTCAGTTTGGTTCCCAGGTTGGAGCTGCACTCCTTCAAACTAAGGAAGTAAGCAGGAATATCAAATTAAAATTTTGGCAATGATGTCAGCATCCCTGGTGAAACTGATGAAACAATACTGCTGATGGAACAGCTATCAGAAAATTGCCATGATGGCCAAGAGGACTATAATCTTCTGGATTAGTTGATGTATCCTTAAATATGGGTCTTTCAAAATGGTTACATATTGGTTGTGGGTGTTTCCTATAAAATATTTGGAAACAAAATAACCTAGTACAATAGAGTTAATATTTTCAGAACTCTCTCTCTCTCTTTCTCTCTCTCATTCTTTTTTTCCTACTTTCATTCTCTCTGCCATTCATAATTCACCTGCTCTTAAAATAATTATGAACAAAATCACAGGATTAAGAAAGAAAACAATGGTAGCAACTGTGGGTCCCACCAGTTGAAGACCAATCCCCTAGTGAATTTCTTTATTTGTATACTACTAGTTCTCACTAAAGAATTCACTCTGCCCCATCTACATAATCTTATCAGTTCTATTACTTGTATGGGATTGAACTCACAAGGAAATGAAATTAAACTCAATAGGATATAAAATATTTAGATCTTCGTATAACTATGTTCTCTTTGAAGATAATATAATACGGATAATATAATACAGATCTTAACAGGCTCCCAAATTGATTAAGAAACTATGGGAGGTATGGGTTTAGAAAGAGATGTGATATGTTTAATGTCTTTATAATATACCTCATTTTAGAATTGCATTGTATATTGTTCATTTTCCAGAACCCCCCCCCAAATGGTGCACGCATACTATAACCAACCTTTTTATATAAGGTTACTGGGACATTTGAATAATAAAAAGTAGACAAAATACAGATGGGAAGAATACTGCTGTTTTAAGACTATATTATTATTTCCATACACACGCAAGAAAACTTGTTTTTATTATATAGATTCCCATGTCACATGGCACCAACTTGCTGGCAATGCAGCAAAAAGGCTACTAAAGGAAATATGTAGATTAAATACATCCGTCTTTCAAAAATAGTTAATTATCCACCATGCCTACACAATTGTGACCCACTAAACCAGGGTTTTCCAACAAGGCACTCATGGGCACCATGGAGCCCACTGATACCTTTTCTGTTGCCTGCCAATGTTCTTAGAAAGTGGGTGGGGCTGGATGGGGCTTCTGCCCAGTAGGACATCAGATTGACCACTGAAAATCTGATTATCTATGCAGGTTTTAAAAAAAATATTTCTGAAGCAGCTGCTACCATAGTATTGGTTTCAGTCCTCTTTCCTAGTCTATTTTTTAATTGTCCCACTTTGACCCTGGTCTTCGACATCCTCTGCGTATGTCTGTAAGGCTCCACCTCCTGCAGCAGCCATTTTGTGGTTGGCTCCACCTCCTGTGGCAGCCATTTTGTGGTTGCCTCCACAGAATTCCATATGTGCCCATGGGACCAAATAGGTTGGGATTCCCTGTACTAAACCAAGCTCAGTCCCCTCATCCAAATATGGTGAACCAACAATGCTTGATAAACCTATTTTTGCCACCTGCTTGCGACTTGCAAAAATAGATTTCAAATATCTGGCAAGACACAACACAAGAATGGTGGTATGCAATCAAAATGGTGGGTCATAAATAGTATAGATAGCCCAAACCCACGTATAGGTACATACTCCCAGTATATTATTTTCAATTAGTATTCATCTAAAAATCAGATTTTTAATTAAAATGAATTAGATACTGATTCGTGAGGCAACTTAAAACATAGTAATTTTACTGAATTTCATGAATACTTTGTTTTGATTATAAAATCCCAGTTTTGAACATGGGTTCTTCCAACTTTGGTAAAATAGTTCTCATCCCTCCAAGACCATACTACTTAAATGTGATAGAAGTATTACCATTAAAAATATTTGTTTATGACTCAACTGCACTTAAATTGTGTACAAATGTTGCATAAATGTTGCAAAAATTACATAACATTCCTATGAAGAAGCAGGGGAGGAAACTACTTAACCTCGGTACACTGGGACCCCACACAGGGGCATATGAGGGGACCCCACACAGCGGCATATGAGGGTAGGTGCCCCGGGAAAGCTCAGTGGAGAATGTGTCCACCAACTCCCTGGCCAAAGTGGCACTTGTAACCAGATGGCTGGTGCGGGCAAGAGTCCAACTGCCAGTATCACATGAACACTTTTGCTGGAGCTGAAGTTTCTGGACACTTTCTCCTGGCAGTCTCAGTCAGGTCTGGGTGAGGCAGGCATCAAGAAATGACAGGCATAGAGAGAAGGTGGGAGCAGCGTTAGAAATGTGAGATGGGATGGGGTAAAGAAAGGAAGGCAAGAGCTGCAGAAGTCTGCAAAAGAAGTTTGTAAAGGGCAACAAGGAGGAGGAGGAAGACAGAAATACATGGGAGATTCCGAAAGATAATGAGGCAAGTGAGGAGGAGCAAAGAAGGAAGAGGCAGGAAAGGTAGAGAATGAAAGGGAAGGTATCAGAGCCAAAACTGATCTGAGAGGCATTGCTCAAGCTCTGCCTTAGCAGGAAAACAGATCTGATGTAACAGAACTGAATGCGATGAACCAAGGCTGCCTGTATCTGTGCTTCAACGTTTTAAGTGTAAAGCAAGACAGACCCCCTTCTTGGACCACCAGTGTGTATGTGTGTGGGGGGGGTGCTCAGTTATGTGCCCCTCCCCCCAAATGAATCATTATGCCGTAAAAGAAACAAGTTGCAAACACCAGTTATATTCTAAGGTGAAAGTAAATGTCTTACAACAAAGACATGAAAACAAACCAACCAACCAACAAAATCCTAATGACACCATTTTTGCTTTGAAAGGCTACTTCCACTGCTTATATATATTTTCATTTTCAAAGTACTATTGTTTTTATATTCATCCTCACAACAACCCTATGAGATGGCCCACTATTACAGCTGTTTCACTGGTGCAAAACTGAGGTTTATAGCTACATACCCAAGGCCACACACCAGAATGCAGGAAAAGACAAGATTTGAACTTAGATCTAGCTTCAAGTCCAGTATTATAACATTTTCTTTTCATTCTCTTTGCCATACAAAATCAGCACATTTTTAAAATTTTCCTGAGATTTTTACTTTTGTCCAGAGACTACCCAGAGACTACATTTTATCAACTTTTTTTGTAATTAAAGCATTAGAATTTTATATCACCACCACAACTGTGAATTGTACGTTAAAGACTATAGATTTTTCTATGGGACAGAAAATTCCTTTTTCCCTTCAAATTCTTCCAAAGAAAAATGGCAAACAAGTGTATTTCATTTGCACAGACAATAAAGTTTTAATAAGCACAACAGGCTGGAGATAGAAAGCATTTTAGCAGATTACTAATGCTGCCAGAACTAATCATTTCCCGCTAACATGGTGGCACCTCTTCCTTTCTTGGCAGGTTGCCACATTTTGATTTAAAGAAATGGCTTATGACTGCAATTCATTCTTATGTTGTAAAACCTGACATGGGAAAAATAAATAACCATAACAAGGGTCCACATGAGTCCAGCATTTTGTTTCTTGTAGTGGCCAACCAGATATCACTGCAAAGTTCAATAATACAGGATGTAGTTAGAATAGCCTCTCAGTGATCTGCCTCCAGTATTTCATATTCAGAATATTCTGCTCCTCAGCACTGGGTTTCTAGTTAGCTAAACTAACTAATCTAATAATTTTAAAAGGCTACTGGTTGTAGTGATAGAATTAAATTTAGAGATGTCCTCTTATATTTTAAGTGATATTTAAATGGTGATTTGTGGGCTTGCCCTAAGATTACGCTATCTTAATTTGTTCTGGAAGATGGCTTGCATGCATGGAACATCCAGGTGACATGGATGATAAGCCCTTGTCAGAAGACAGCTCTATATTTGCTAACACAACTTTCACACTTTCAGAGACTAACTATGCTAATCCAGACTTTAACTATCATATGATACAGGAGTTTTTCTCCTCAAATAAAGTGGCATACCTATATTATGACTCCAGTATTCTGTTTCCAATAAATATTATACCATTTAAAAGTGATCAAAATTTTAATTGTACTCTAAACAAATGCCCTAAGAGGCCTAGGTTTGTGATAAAGCACATAAAAATATGAAAAGTTTTCAAAGAGTTGATATATAAATTAAAAATGACAAATCTTTACACCTATGTTGCATAGTTGCCAAAGGTAGAGGAATCGATTCTTTAAAGGCACTTTTTAAAAACAATCATAAAGTCACTCATGACATTTTTAGAGATGGGCAGATGATGTGGTATTAAGGACCAACATGAAATAAGTTCCAATATTGCTTATATATCAAATTTCAGATAAATTCCTTCGGTGGATGCAGACTGAAGAAGCTGTTATAACAACTGAAATTTCAGATAAAAAACCTAAATCTATGTAAAGGTAATTTGAAGATATGAGGTCTTGGCCCACCAATCTCTAGAATTCATGATGAGATGATATACATGGTGTATGACATTATTTACCTCTTTAAGACAGCCCATAAAGTTGTTACTGACTGGTGACCCTGGCAAGTCTGCTGTGCTAGGACTGCCTCCAACATAGAAAAAGTCATCGGAGCCCAACATGGTGTAGTCTTCTTGTGTGTAGCCCGTCGTAGTCAGAATTCCATCCACTGATATTGTCACCTAGATAACAAAGCACAGGGAAAGGACACGCTATACTCAGACCTACATACTGCTGTCCTGGGATATGCCTGGTTTTTATTTTTTTTATTTAGTTTTTTTTTTATTTTGAGACCTAAGGCGGAGCCCATTTTCATGTCTGTTTGAGGTTTAGTCTTGGATTCTAGCCAGCTATCCCTAGGAGCTCTAACTAGTTAAAAGAGTTGTCTTATTGTTGAGCTAGTGTCAGCAGTCCCTATTAGCAACTCAAAAGGTTATTTAGCAGACACAAAAATGGTGTTAGTAGAATGCTTCCTAGGTTAGTTTAGCTGGTGTTAAATATTAGTAAGTTCAGTAAAGTCTGTCATTGACTAATAAAAAAACGTGCACCTTGATAACAGAAAAAAGGCACAAGCGTATTACCAGCAGCACCATCACTATTTGCACTATATATATATATACAGCAGCAATTGTCCATGCAAGAGCCTAAATCCCATGCCAAAGCAGAAAAAAAGAGAGAGAGAGAGAGAGAGAGAAACCAGCAAATAACACCCAAGTGGCGGCAGCACACTCTGATGTGCGCATGCAGGAAAGCGAGTCTCAGAGGAGGAGGAGAAAGAAAGAGAAAGGAATGGAAAGAACCAAAGGGCTTGGAGATGAAGTAACAATGGGTGGATGAGGCATTTTCGGCATTCCCAACCGTGCCCACATGCCATGCATTATGAATGGTTAGAACGCCAGCTAGACCGGCGGCACGTTAGGCCAGCTTAATCCCTTGTTAGTTAACCACAGCTTTTGATGCAAAATGTTAACGATGCCCCTCTACATGTGAGTTAAAAAAAAAGGAGAGAGAAAGAGAGCGAATTGGACAGGAACAGATAAAGAAAAAGAAAAATAGGAGGTCAACAACGGATGAAGAGGAGGTTAAAAAGGTAAGCAGAAGAGTACCAACCGCAGTTCCTCTTTTGTTAATGATGTCTACAGTTAAAAGAAAGAAAGGAAACACACGGCAAACCCAAAATAAGAAACAATTAGAATGATATCTACCGAACAATGTAGTTTGTTTACCATAGCGTGTCCAATGCCTGAGTGCTTTGTGGAGAAGGGGGGAGAAAGGAAATTAAAAACTTGTGAACAGAATAACGATCGTTTACTTAAAAAATATGATGGTCACTACCAATGTTAGTACATTATTTTGGTTCAGGTAACGGTTAGTAGAATGAAACATTCCATGAATGACATGTTAGTTATTAAGCATGTTAGTAACACAGAAAAAAGGGCAAAATAATTTTACAAGAAAAAATAAAAAAGCAGACTAACAGATATGCCTCCACAGAGGTAACAGCAGTTGTCTTTTCCTGCAAATATATTTATATATAGGTTGGTATGGAGATATATATATATACTGTAGAACTGATTTCAGCTCTGCGCTGGACAGAAACAGACATATGACCACATTCCTCTTGTTCTGCTCCAACTGAATGCTTCTGACAGACATTCAAAATGACTCTTGGGGTTGGAAGGCCTAAAGCTCATCAGCTGAGCGCTGCTTCTCCTGATCCCCAGCCCTCCCAACACTCATTCCCCAGCAAATCAGCAGGAATCTACTAGTACTCATTTTTTTTTCCTCAGCACACAAGGACTCCTTCTCAACTCGAAACTTCGTTCGGTCCTACTGATGGACTTTAGGATCACAGTATACTGCAATGAAACAAAGCAAATATCCTGACACAGAACAATGAGTAGAATGGATTTCTTCCGCTGCCTCTCTGATCATGCACTTGCCAGTACATCTACAACTCTTGCTCCCATCCCATATATAATTTGAGTTGGATTTTTAAACCTTTTTGTATGAGCAAAGGCAAATCTAGAAAGTGGTTCCATCTGCTATCTGATTTCCATTTTCGTTGCTGTTAAAATTAGTAATACAGCATATTCCCCTAATTTCTTATACAGTGGCAT
This sequence comes from Eublepharis macularius, assembly GCF_028583425.1. Classification (NCBI taxonomy): domain Eukaryota; kingdom Metazoa; phylum Chordata; class Lepidosauria; order Squamata; family Eublepharidae; genus Eublepharis; species Eublepharis macularius. Next base: position 209,362,475 of record NC_072790.1, read on the forward strand.
AAGAGGAGCCATTTTATGCAGATATGGTTACTTTACAGAAAGGAATTTGCAGCAGTCATCCCGTTTTGGATGCGGGAGTCTGTGCATCTCACTCCCCACAAGCTTCTTTTTATTTCATATACTGCAAAGATTATAAGAGGAAGCCCAATCTTTGTATCACTGTAATGTTCAAAGCTGCCCAAGCAAGTGTTCTGCGTGCTGCCTCCTCCATGGTTGCTTCTATCAAGACCACATAAAAGCTTCCAATCACATGGTTCCTCTAACAGCATATTTAGCATACTGAGCCATTTCAAGAAGGCAGCATAGGAAAAAACTCATATTGAGGGCAGAAACTATGAAGTTTGTGGTACGTGTAAGTTAAGCTAAAAAGCTTCATGGCCAAATAAATCCAATACAATGCTATATTTGAACCTTAGTGATATGACTGTATTGCAACGTAGTCATAAATGTTGGAAATATTACATTGGAATAATAACCAACATTTGTGGAGAACACAGAAGAAACATCTAAATAATTGCTGAGATAGTTTAAATTTGAAACTCTTCCAAATGAAATCAAATATATTAAAACCATTACTTTCCAGTACCGGAACAAACTTGCCATCACTTATGCACTAATCATTGTCATTAAGTGCAATGGGATTTGGGTAGGAGGAACTAGGTAGAAGATTTCAGTTTTACAATGTAAGTACTTTGAGTACACCTGCTTAGGATTGCTCTAAGCAGATACACTACGAATCCTACTCAAGATTATACAGTGGTGCTTGCTCCTAGAAAAATGTTCTTATTAGGATTGCACTGTAAGAGTCTCAGGTATCCTGTAAGTAGCAGGAAGCATGAATAGCTCACTGTGCTGCTAGATGCACAGTAACAATGGAAGCCATGGAAGAGCCATTTGTAACCAGATTTCCCCGTTTTCTTTGACATTACCAAGCACCTGTGGAGTCAGAGGATGGGAGAAGGGTCAGGTGCAGAAAATGGAGACATTGCTATTTCCAGAGATGCCTGCTCTTTCTCTGAGGGAGTCTAACAAGTGGCCTGCTACCACTTGGGGTGATTCCAGAAACCAATCCTCCCTGTTCTGGGCCTTTGAACCCCAGCAGTGATAAACTCTATGTCATGGGCAATGGCAAACAAAGATGAAAACAGATAGTAGTAGCACTTTGTAGGATGGGGTCCTGGGGAGTAGGGCAGAGTGGGGGGGGCACACATAGAGGCCTTCTGTTGCAAGTAATGGCTGACATGCTGCAGTACATACCTCCCCCACAAGCCAGAGAGGGCCACAGGCCACTCTGCTCCTACAAGTACAGTTGTATCTGTGGATATAGGTCTTTTATATCTATACTTGTTATTAGATATTATACATTATTAATTATTATACATTATTAATTATCTATACTTGTTATTAGATATTATACATTATTATTATACATTATTCATTACTGTTGTTTGTTATTTGTTATTATTTTCCATTTAGGATTTCTTCAAATAAAATCCACGGATTCCAACAGATTTAAAAACAACAACTGTGTTTCAGAAAGAAAAGTCCTACAAATAGTTTTACAAAAAAAAGACTGCCCAGATGACTATGATTATGGTCATCGGGCAGTTCAAAGCAACCCTGAATCTTACCAGCTTTCTAGGTGTGCCTGTGCTCATGAGTGGTTGGAATGATCCATCTTTTGGTAACATGTAGACCGCTACATTTCAAAGGTGTGCTAAACACTCAATGGCATGTTGTTCTAATTACAAGATCACCAAACACTTAGCTGTGGCAGAATCAAAGTCAGTTATTGCTGAATCCATTGTACTGTTACCTGACGCAGATTCCTGGTTACTTTGACATCATGCCAGGCATTGTCATTAAATTTCCCATTCACGGGTTCCACCAGTGCTTCAAAGGCCCCTGAGCCCAAATTAATAACCAAAGAGACGGCTCCATTTTTCAGGGCAAGGTTGACATAATCAGCTGATTTTCCAGTATGAAGCATTAGTCCGTTCCTCTGAAGAGTTTTAAAGGAAAGCGTTATTTCGTCACTGCTGCTTTGGATAGGATTCTGGGACAAGTCGTAGCAGAAATACTCTGATCCTTTGAATGTTGCGATGTATTCTTCCTTGCCTATATAAATAAGAGAGGACAGAGAGAGAGAGAGAAGGGGGAAGGTAAGCTCTGAATCAGTGAAACTTAAAAAGAATTATCCACAAATAAACAGATTTTCCCCCTTTTCATAAGCACCATCACTATGAAACTTTTCCTTTAAATGTGAGTAAATAAACACACAAAAATGATTCCTATAATATTTAATGAATGCTGCAATCCTCTGAACATCTACACAAAATTTGTTTCAGTGAAAATTAGAAAGAAAGCAGCTTGTTTCCATATATTGGCCAAATATTAATCTGATTCAAAATATTTGCTGGCAATCAAGAGGATCTTTTTGTAAAGCTTTGTAATTTGGGGGAGCATCTGATGAAAATATGAAATGTACAACCAAGAAGGATATGCTAATGCTAGTTAAGTCTGAGCTCACAAATAAAATGATAAAACTGCTGCACTGCATGTTTCAGTCAATACGGGTGGATGCTATATTACATCACCGAATAATAAAACCTTTGAGAGTTGCCCGAAAGTTGTGAATAAGAGTCAACTTGCACTGGAAGGATTAAGACATGCGGTCAACTTAGAGCTGAAACAAAATAGGGAGGAAAGTCAAATCTGATTTGTGATACTTCAAAATTTTAATATGAAATACTAATTTTGAAATGAAAATGTTATGTGTATTTCACTTCAAAATTTACAGAATTTAGATGCTTGCATCTCTTAATCATCTTGCTTTGGGCTGGACTTAATTGTGAAATCTCATGTGCTGGCAGATATCATATACTAAATTCTAAACACAAGGTAGTAAGTACCAATGCATACCAATGATCAAATATTGCCCAGTACTTAGTTTCATTGCATGCTATGCATTAAATATATTTAAAAATGAAATATCATTGTCTGAGGGAGTCATCTCCAGTCATGCATCTTACTGGTTCCTAAATTAACCCTTTAGATTATGCCCCATGGAACAGGGCTTATTCCTGATCTTAAACTCTACTAACTTGCATTTTGTTATGATGGGCTGTCTAACTTGTACTGAAATGAATTGTGCTATGGGGTTAGGCCGTTATGGCCCATGGCTACAACAACAATAAATATTTTGCTTGCTATATTCAGAGGCTTTCATCCCCTTTTTTAGTTACCACAGTGATCCCTAACATGACACCTGTAAGCACCATAGTGTCTGCTGATGTGTTTCCTGATGCTCATTCGCATCTTACCCAAAACATCTCAACCCCAAAGAAGACAGCCAGTCGTGTACTTTGGAAAAGGCCAGAAGCATCACCTCTGTGTCTTTGAAAATAGCTGTCTCCATTGTAAGAGAGCTACTGACTTGGAGTCTCTTAATGTTTTGTTGAAACTCCCAACATTTTGTATTGGTTTCCCCTGCCCCTCCATTCTATTGTGGTGCCTAATATCTGCTCTCAAAATCCCAAAAGTACACAGAAGTTCAAAAGTTCATTCAAAAGCAGACTTCCTATTGTGAGAGCTTGCTTTCACAAAAAATATGTAAAATGGTGGTGAATCATCCCTAAACAGAGTTTTTCAGAGTATTATTTTTAAAATATTATTTCAATCAATTCAAGTGACAATTTACAGAGAAACATAAGCAATAAAATACATATTTTGGATTCAATGCACTTCTAAAATTTCAACTGAAGGGGAAGAAAGCAAAGAGAAAGAAGTAAACATCAAGAATATCAAGAACAGAGAGAGGAGAGGAACAGGGCAGTAATGGATAGCATGGAATGATGTGAAAAGCAGCAATTTGCTTTGGGATGATGGGTTATATTTGAATTACTGCCCTTCTGTATGTGAATTCAAACATAATGGTCACTATTGGCTGATAATCTGAAAATGATCAAACTGTCATAACATGATGAGTTTACCAACTGCCTACCCAAATGAACTTAACCAGTGAGGTGACATCCTTTCCCAAACTGGCTCTTGAAAATGTAACAATTATTACTGAAAGAATATCTGGAACAGTAGCAAATGTCATTCATTCAAAAGTCGGTTTTGTAACACAGTCTCACCATTTAACAACAGAGGGGAAAATCAAACATCGACTAATGTTTATTTTGTCCCCATCAAACTGGCCACACAAATCAGCCCTAAATTTTTTTGCAACCAGCTTAATCAGCAACAGAGGAGACTGTAGATGCAAATTATAGCTGCTCTCTTTCCGTCCTCCTCCAGCATGACTGGAAATGAATCATGGTTCAAATATTCTAGAACTTTCACTATAATAAATACTCATACATTTCAGTCTTAAAACTTCTCGAACTATAGAAAGGATCTAAGAACTGCTTGGCGTGTATGCAGGTGTTTATATGCTTTCTCTTTTCAGACCTTTTGGGGGGTGGGGCGGTGTCACTATTCCACTATAAGTCCACAGTAGTCCTTTTGTAACAGCCGATTAGGCACAATAAATGATTTCAAGTATCAGTGTCTATCTGTTCGATCCACAAACATCAACATATGTATTAGCTATGCATGGTAATGTTAAAACCTCTACAGACAAAATCATAGGCTCAGTTGCAGGTCTTGAAATGACAGTGGTATGCAAGTATGTGTGCTGGACTTTATCATGTTAAAAAAGGGGAGAAGATTCCAGAAAACAGATTCCATAATAAAATTAACAACAGAAAGTCACTGGGTTGGCAGGCACTAGATTGTATGAAAGCTGTGCATTTCAATGAATGCATATTTAACAGAGGAACAGTCATTCCCCCCCCCCACCACCACCAGTGGCATTAAACATCCTTAAAAGAGAGCCAGATCTCACAGTGGCCCAATGTGTATATTCCAAACGTGATGGGACACAGCAGCAGCTCTCTGGTTTGTGAGCACATCTACCTATTGTGTGAGGAATGTGTCATGTGATCCAGTGCAATACACGTAGCCCTATATTTCAAGAGATTGCACTCATGTGGTCTAACCATGGTTTTTTTTTTAAGGGTTGGTTGTGTAATATGGACAATATGAATACATTACGGATGTACTTATTAGAATGATGTGTGAAATAGACCATCAATTCAAAGATATATAAAGAAAAAAATATATAAAATATGTTCATCAAGATTTAGGAGATTTAGCTGGACATATACCTGCTAGTAATGATACAGCACATAAATATGTACTGTTACCCCTCCTGATCTACTTTGAAACATGCATAACTCAATGCTGGATTGTGGCCATTGGTTTGAATTAGCTTAACTGGACTTCAATTTTTGGTAAATTATTGCTGTTATCATCATATATGACAGCTTGTTCTATAAACCCATCTCTAATCATCCACTTTAGTCATGAACTGTAGGTTCTCTATATAATGTGTCTATCAAGTGGGGAAAGAAAAATCCCTTCCGAAGGTTATTGTACATCCTCTCTATCTGTAATATATACTTTTCAATGAACTCATCAGAAAGGCAATAGCTCCATTCAGGCTGCCAACCACAATCACCATCCTTGTTCTTATTACAAAATATGGCTGCCACTGGTGGTTTTGAAAATATGTGCAAGTGTTTGGTCGTTTCATGCAGTTTGAGGGTCAAGTTTCAACCCTAATTGGCATAAGTCAAGTTGTGGTATCATGAAGGATGTCTGAAAAAAAACCAGAATGCTGTAAACAAATACAAAGCTGCAGGAATCCAGGAAGGATTCCTTTCCGTCACACCTTTCCGTCAGGCCCTACTGTAAATGAGGCACCAAATTTGGCATTTTTTTTGAGGGACAAAAAAAGCCCAATCAGCAAAGTTGTACCTTTTGATGGGGGGGGGGGAGAAAAAGAAATGCAGCTGGCATTGTTATTGGAAAGATCAAATCAGTGTAGCCAGCTAGTAAAGACAAACATCTGTTTAATATGTGTCTCATTGGAGGCCTATCAGAAAATCACAGGCAGGCAATTTCAAATACTTATTCTTTGGCTGTAAGTTTCTTCTTCAAATCGATATGAAAATGGATTATGCACTCCACAGAATATGAATGGCATTTCCTAACAGGTCTCCATTCCTTTAAGGTTTTAAAACAAGGCTTCTATGTCATGTAATACCAAGATATGTCATGATGAGTAAGAGCTACCCAGGCATTTCTTTGCTCTTAATGAAACTTTACAACTAGTGTTGCCAGGTCTCCTTACCCTCCTGGTCCCCTTACCCTGGGAGATGGGAGACCTGGCATTTACTTTGCATCTGTGTTGTGTGATGACCTCACTTCCAGCTTGGGGCCCAAATTGGCCCACTGCAAAGTGCGGGAGCATGCCACGCTGACCAGGCCCAGGCCCCAGGACATGCATTCTCCTGCTCCCCCCCCCCCCCCCCCGCTGGCCAAGTAAGCAGTGAGGGGTGAAGGGGGGCCGGGATCCCCATGCCCTCAGCGGGGACTGGTAATCCTATTTACAACCCTGTAAGACTTTATTTATTTATTTAAAACATTCATTAGCTGCTTTTCCACCTAGCGGAGCTCATGATTTGTATATGCATGGATAATAGCAAGTGCATGTGAACTAATTGATTTAGACTAGTAGGGTGGAGTCAGTGTCTGGAGCTATACAAGGGAGGAAGATGATGGTTGTGGGGAGCCTGAAAAAATGTTATGTGCTTTTGTCACTTTGAATAAGGTAACTGGAAACACATAGGGTTGCCAGGTCCCCATACCCTCCTGACAGGAGGGGGGCAGCACTTACCTGTGTCAAAACAGGCTGAATTGGCCCAGCATGAAGCCTGAGAACACTCCTGGGGCCTGCGCAATGATGTCACTCCTAGGAGTGAAGTTGTCACGCAGCACCAGGAGGACACCCCAGGAGGCCTTTTCCCTTGCCAGCTAGTTAAGTGTTGGCAAGGGGAGGAGGCTGGGAGCGGGGGATCCTCCATCCTAACCAGGGGACCAGCAACCCTAGAATCACATTATATGTTGAAATTAATGAGTAAAAAGTGTGTTGTATCTAGTTTGGTAGTATTTCTAGAATCATACTATTATTGCAGGACAGTAGTTTCTCAACTGAAGACTTAAGCGCAATTCATTCATGCACATTTTATATGTAAAAATGTATGACGGGTAGGGAAAGGCTGAGGATGTTGCACTGAATTAAGACGTGGAGAATGCATTGCATAATTCTGGGGCTTTTTGACCAGGTTTAGCCAATCTTGAAGCTTCATACGGTTTGTCCATCACCTGGGCTGATGTTGCAGAGCTCTGATCCCTCCTGCACTTGAAGAGGGCTTTGAGGACTGAGCACACTCCGCTGAGGATAAGGAGTGTGGATTGTGGTTATATTGCTAGAGTCTGTGACAATTCCAACAGCACCTTCCAGCTGACACAATGGTCTTTGCTACTTTCTCCCATTGTGCTGATTGAATCTAGAGATCAGAGGCTCTACTTGGGTGTTCATTTCAATTATTTCCTTCCCCAGATAGTCCAAGACCTTTCTCAACTGCTTAGTTGCTGATATGATCCCTTATCGCTAGTTGTGATAGCAATTGCAAATTTAGCCTGAGCAAAATTTCCAAGCACTCCAGTCCGTTTCATTCAGTGATCAGCAACAAGATGGTTGCTGATGATCAGAAGACATATGGAGAAGCCTCCAGTTTACGCTGGATTAAAAAAAATGCCTATCAAAAATCTCCCAGCTGTATATTTAACATAGTAGTTTCAAGTCACATCTCGAGCTAAGACAGCTGTTAAATGAGCAATTGTAGGCCAGCTGGCAAATGACATCGAGCTTCCTATTTCATCTTAAACTTCACTCAGCTAGCAAAACAAATCCTCTGTGTTCCTTTCAGTGAGCTATGCTTTTGATACCACCCCCCCCCTTCTCATTCTGGTTCACCGAGAGAAACCATAGTAGCCTTCATTCACCACCAGAGCAGTAGCCAAAGGGGCCTTTGAATCTCATTGCTTACCTCTCCCAAGATTTCAGTGGGATAAGATAGATGGGTAGCCTAATTTTGGTGGCTGTGAAGATGCTCACACACTGCATGGGCAATTTGGTTGCACTAGTATGTCTAGGATTCTCAGTTCTGCAAAGCAAGGTCAGCCCAGACTAAGCGGCTACCTGCCTGTCTCAGTTATGCAAAAGTCTTGGGGGGGAAAGACAGAAAGAGAGAGAGCTGTACAGAAACTGCTTTGCAGCTTGTCAGCTGAGCAGATATCCCATTGCTTGCCTGGGATGTGAACATATTTGTAAAGGGGAGAAAGGATGGAAGTGACTAACATTACAAGTGTAGAAAGAATAGAGTATCTCAGGCTTTAAAAAAATCATTTAATGAGCTATTGACACACTGTTCAGCATACAATAAACAACAAGGAATATGGAGGTAGAAACTCTCAAGGATAAGAAACAAGGCTTTGCCTTGCAGATCTTTCTAGATTTTTCCTGAAAACATCTCCTTCTGTGGTGCAAGGAAGGATTCCATCAAAGCATGCCCAAGGGCCTGGAAGTTGAGCTAGGATGGAGGAAAGTTGGATCCTTCCATTCTTTTCTGACTGCCAGTCTGACTGGGTTTCATGGGCCAAAAATAATGCACACCCTGCTGATTCTTGACAGGACTAACCAACACACACCTGTCAGAATTTCAGTGGAAATTAAAAAACGTTGAGGTCAATAACGTAAATTCTTCAGATTAGTGAAGGTTCACATACTCCTAGACTAGCAAGATTCGAGTCCAGTAGCACTTTAAAGACCAGCTAGATTTCCAAGGTATGAGCTTTCAAGAGTCAGATATGGAGCTCTGATTCTTGAAAGCTCATACCGTGGAAATCTAGTTGGTCTTTAAGGTGCTACTGGAGCCAAATCTTGCTTTTCTACTACAACCCACATGGCTACCCACCTGAAACTATATTTCTAGGTTGTCCCAATATTATCCCAATATTGTCAATCCTATATTGATTGTAAATTAAATGGAATTTTAGTAAGAATAGTGACATTTATGAGGAGGTACAGATTTTCATACATCTCAGTTGGTTGTTCCTACCAATAAAAGAGGTTATTTATGTGAACCTTTGGACAAAATCCAGGCTACTATGCTATAGTGGTTAAATTTATCATTTGCTTGATTTTGGTGAATCACCCCTTCTTCTGCAACTGCTGGTTTTATTTCTCTGTCAGCATATAACAAAGTATAATAGAAGTCCACATCTGTTCCAGCATCATTAAAGGCCTGACTTGCTTCTTTTCCCCTGAATGAGTGGATTTTCTTCTCTTTATTAACAGGTGATGAAATGATAAAGCTTAAAAACAAGAGCTTCAGGAAGAAAAAATATTAAAGGAGGGATGCCCCTCCAAAAATATGACATCCAAACCAAAGTATATGAGTTACAAAAGTCAATAGAGAAAAAGATTGTACAGCCTTGAAATGTTCAAATAACAACAGAGGCTCTAGGGAGAAGTTCTCTGGCAGGCATGCCTGCCTTTGAAAGAATGGCACAGCTGCTGTTAGCTGGGGACCAAGAGTCCAAAAACAAAGGTTAGTCTAATTCCCCCTTTTTTCTCCTTTCTTAAAAAATCTTCCTGTTTTGTATCAACAAAGTAAGAAACCAACAAAGTAAGAAATCTGAGGTCAAAACTAGCCGTGCCATACAGTTGTGTTTGCCCTTCAAATTTTTAAAAACAAAAACAGGTTTCCAGAGATTGAGGACAGGTGTGACAGGAAAGATCATTTAATTGTCAATTCCAGGTGTTTTTCTGTTCAAAATCATGTCCTATCTATTTGCTCCTCTGCCAAGTCTACACAGCTTGTAACCCAGTGAGCCAAATGCTGCCCACAAATCATGAATGGTTTCCTGATTTTTTCTGCCTCCTTGGAAAATATGTGTGCGTGTGTGTATCACCTTTATTAGTCCCATGCCATAAAAACCTTGCCAGAGGTTGCCATGAGTCAGCTATGACTTGAGGGCACTCTCCACCAAGGAAATACCCAAATTACAAATAGGCTTGTCCTAAAATTTGCATGTGTAAGAATAACTAGGGGTGGATTTAATAGGTCAGCAGGTGGTGCTGCTGACCTATTAAACAACAAGTCAGAGATAGTTCTGGTACATTTGCGGGGATGTGGGGTTCAGTGGGTTGAGCTGGGGGCATGTTTTCACTTGACAGAGGGCAGCCAGATGGGGTTTTTATAGTTTAGGAACAGCTCAAAGTCAATGGGGGGAAAATGACTTTTTAAACTTCCTTGCTCAAAATACCTTATAATATTATCAAAGGGCAGTTTAAATGCTTGATATGTAGTAACTGAAGATTTTAAACAGGCTTAAAAATTAGCAAGGAACTACAATTCTGCAAGGCATTTAAATTCTGTTATGGATTCTTTGTGGGAAGCTATGACTGATTAAAGCGGTATAAAACCAGTATAACTCTATATTATAGATAAACTTAAACCAATTTACTTTCAAAGGAAGTACATTGCTCTTAGTACTGTGTGGACAGTACTAGAAAGGGTGTGGCAACCCCCCAGCAATATCTCTGGAGGATTTTGTAAAGGATTGAGGAGAGGCTGTGGCTCAGTGGTAAAGCATTTGCTTGGCACACATAAAGTCCCAGGTTCGGTCCCCAGCATCTCCAGTTCAGAGGATCCAGTGATGTGATCAGAGGAGTAGGTGATGTGAGAAGCCTTTACCTGAGGCTCTGGAGAATCACTGAAAATGGTATGATTCAGTGTAAGGCAGCTTCAGTTGCCATGTACCATGTAGAAAAGTTCCCACAGTAATTTTGCACCTTCCTGAATGCTGGAAATGGTGTCATGGGCACATCCCAAGTAAGTGGCCCACCCCATGCAGATCTTCATTTCAGCAGTGTAGCTTGGAGACAGAATGTGTTGAAGCAGTAAACTTGCCATTCAAATAATACATAGATGCTATGTTAATGTGGATGGATTTTATAATTTTGTTGAGAATTTTGAAGCTTTTTCCACATCAGGCAATAATGACTGCCAGTACCCATCTCTTGCTGAAGAGATAAACATATGGCCACTTCTGGTTTCCCACCTGCCATATTAAACACTGTATGAATAGTTGAGAATGATGTCATCTATTCCTACCACATGATTAACAAATACCATAAAGCACTCTCAAACTTGTTTTATAGAAGGAGCAGAAGATACCTGCAGTTGTTTTGCAGATGAAGTTTTATCTTCATTATATATGTCAAAAGGTTTGCAACCTGCAAGGTCACAGAGCTTGACTTGACAGCTCCTGGAACGAGTGTTTTATTAGATCTCAGAGTCTATCTCGTTGTTTCTGCAGGTTCTATTTGTGGAGAACTGCAGGACTTGGCAGTAGAGGGCTGAAGCATCTGTGGATGGCATCTGTGAATAATTATATTTTTGCTTAGTAATGATATACAGGCAAGTGTCCTGCCAGCTCTTGGCCTTCCTCAGCTCTAATGAAAGCTTCAAAAACTAAGTTTATCTTGTAATCAAGAGGGCATTTGTTGCTCTTCAGCACAATTAATTCCTCCTTCCAAGATGGTTAAGGATGCGTTCTCACACCACCTATGGATTCATGACATGACACCCCATGGCCGTCTATAGGAATTAAGATGCAGAGGAGTTAGCAGTGTTAGTCTGTAGTAGCAAAATCAAAAAGAGTCCAGTAGCATCTGATGAAGAGAACTGTGATTCTCAAAAGCTTATGCTACAATAAAGTTGGTTAGTCTTAAAGGTGCTACTGGACTCTTTTTGATATAGGAATTAAAATGTCTATTTACATGAAAGTTGTTGATTTTCTGTTAGGTTTATTATGAGTAGCTAACCTATAGCACAGTCATCACAAGCAGTGCAGGCAGCAGATTATGCGGCACTCGTGGAACATGAGAGGACTAGTCATGGGCTTGCATGTCCTCCTGCCTTTTCTATGCTGGCTCCTAAGCTCTGCATACCAGAGGCAAAAATACAGAAATGCACGGTGGTCTGCCAGTAGTATGCATGGGAATGGCCCTTGGGTTTTACACCAAAGTCATTGTATTCGCTAGTACAGTTAGTGGCTGATGCTAACCATGAAAACAGTAAAATGAAACCAAACAGAGGCAAGGTAGGGATGTCTACTGGTTTGGCTGGGATGTACAAAGTATGCAAAAAATGTGACTTTTGTAAATGACAAGTTAAGAGAACTGAGCTGACATTAGAAGGAATTGAATGTTGGGAGTTGAGAATTTGGTAAGGGAAAAATAACCAGAGTAAGAAGAGAAAATTGGCACATGTACTGATATAATTCAGCAGCAGGAAATATGTGTGTACTTCTGTTTATATGTGGGGGAAAAAATTTCAGACCATTTCTCTCTTTCCTTCCCCTGTGATTCCGCATGGACAACTAGATTGCTTCCTTTAGTACCAAACGTTATGGTTAAATGCATTTTGGTACATTCTGCATCCTGGAATGACTTCCCAGACAAGCGGAAAAATATGATTTTGTAAGTTCAAAAAAAGAATATGTCCTGACTAGGTCTGTGCATGCATGAAATGCTGAGGGCAATGCCACATAGCTAGCATCCCACACAACCCTCCAAATTCATGGGAGTTATGCCAATGCATTTCTTAGTTGACCTGTCACTTCCCTCTAGGTGGCATGCCAACCTTACTGCCCTGAAAGCTATATGGGTCTACAGCATCCAGAATCCTTTTCACAGCCCTACAATTGCTCAGACACAGACTAGGGCAGGAGTGGCCAAACTTGCTTAATGTAAGAGCCCCATACAACAAATGTCAGATGTTTAAGAGTCGCAAGACATGATTAACTGAAGTGGCTTCAGAGGAGGAGACGAGTTCAGGGAGTGTCCTGAAAGTGACATCACAGGAAGGGGTGGGGTTTTGGTGCAGTATGTGGGAAATGACATCATTGGAAGGGGGTGGGACTTGGGAAGAACCATCACCTGACCTTTGATCTGGAAGTGATATCACAAAAGTGATGTCACACCCTTGCTAGACACAACCCCCAAAGTCTCCTGGCTCCACCCCCAAAGTCCTCAGGTATTTTCTGAGTCAGACCTGGCAACTCCAATGTTTTTACTGAAAATATGAAAGACATGGAAATAAAGAAGGAAAGAAGGAAAGGAATGAAGGGAAAGACATGGAAAGAAAGAAGGAAAGATAGAATGGGAGGGAGGGAAAGTCATGGAAAGAAAGAAAGAAAGAAAGAAAGAAAGAAAGAAAGAAATATAATAAAATAAAATAAATTTTACAGTCATGGCAATGCTCAGAGACTTCCAGGAGCTGCATATGTATTGAAGAGCCACATGTGGCTCCTGAGCCACAGTTTGGCCATCCCTGGACTAGGGCTTGCTTCCCTATCAGTCATTTGACTCTTATTTCTGATGTATCTTCTTTCTGTACAAGTGTCATTCACTTGCCTTGCAGAGCTTCTGAATGCTTATCACCTGCCTGCATCTAAGCACAATAATGTGTGAAGTGTTGAACAAATTTGCTCAACTTACAGGCAGGGCTGGCACGTCCATTGAGGCCAGGTAGGCGGTGGCCTCAGGGCGTGAGGGCACTGGAGGGGCGCCGGAGGAGGTGTTGGGGGCGGAGGCGCGCGCTGCGGAGCTGGCGTGGCTGGGCCACAGCTGCTGCAGCCAGCCAACCTCGTGCCGCCACCACACGTCCCCAGCTGGGCGCAGCAGCCGCCACCCCAGCCGGGCGCGGCACCCGCCACCCCATCCATCCGCCGGCCAATGCCCCTGGCTTGTGCTGTGTGATGACATCATCGCATGATGACATCATCATGCAGTCTGTGGCATGTGTGCGCTGTGCGCATGCGTGGGAGGGGGTGGCCACAGGCGCCAGAAACCCTGGCGCCAGCAGTGCTTACAGGGGGTTGCCATTTCCCCTCACAGCAGTAACCATAGGAACGTTACACTCCTGTGTCTGAACTCTTCTCACTTTTCTCTGAGCACAATTCAACTTTCTGAGATTGAGTGATGTTGCCAGGTGCATGTGCCCAAACTATCCAATAGATCACACAACAGCACTTTCTAGATACAGGAAGATGACAGATTTAGGCCTAACTCGCACAGAAGTGATAAAACTGTGACTTTGCATAAGTCAACAGGTGACAATCATATGACTGGATGCCCCTCCTTACAATGTAACCTTGAACATATAAAACAAATTGTCACGGGTTAAGGGTACTGGTTTCTCTTTGAAGGAATTTTGGATATAGAGCAGCATTCAAGTATGTGAGCACCCATCTGCAGTCTGAAATGGTAATAATGAAAAAGCTTACTCCACATTACATTACAGGAACAAGAGTCAAAATATAGACAACCCAATGAACAGAATTCCCCCTTTTTAAAATTGTGACTAGCAGCACTGGGCAACAATTTAGGTCAGAGCAGGAACATGGGTGTCTATGTGCCACAAATGGCATGGCAGAAAAAAGGGTTAAACCCTTCTTTGTCTGCATTGTGGCTGCCATTTGAATCAAGGGGCACTTCAGCTGTCATTTACAGTTAAGCAATCAGTGAGGTGCATTCATGGATCTCTTATTTCTGGTTAGACCAAATATAGTTTCTCCCTTGGAGCAGTGGCAGGAGAAAAATGAAAATAAATTGCTATTGGGCTGAAGACATGGCATCACTTCTGGGGAAAACCCGTAAGTGATGTCAGACCTCTCTAGGAACTGCCAAACTGTATAGTTTTAACTCAGTTTTTGGTGATCCCTAGAAGGGTATGATGCCACTTCCTGGTTTTTCCCAGAAGTGACATGATGTTGTCACCACTGGCACCCTTCATGCCATCCATCCAAGACTCCTACCAGTTGCCAGACTATGCCTGGCAACCCTAATTTATGATAGCATTAGGAAAGTTTGGATTTTATGTGTTTTTCCTGCTCCTGTGATTATTTTTAACTTTTGTAATTTGTATAATTTTTTCTTACAGTTTTCATTTATTGCTTTGTTTTGACCTTGTTGTTCACATGTGAAAGTGCTTTACAAATTTTCTAAACAAATAAATAAAGCAGTGTCAGATTTTGTTTGTTTATTTACCCCAAATTTATCTAAATAGTCTCAATGTGGCTGGTCTGGAAAGTAAAGCAATATTATCAAAGTGATGCTCATTATTCAATTATTCACTGTGCAATCTTAAGAAAAGTCCCACTCTTCCAAGCTCACTGACATTGCTATTAACCTTAAGTATTATTATTATTATTTATTGTATTTCTAAACTGCTGTCCCTGCGAATGAGCTCAGAGTGGAGCACAACTCGTGTAATATAACATAAACTTATTAAACATATTAATTTAAAAACCAGATAAAACATCAGTAAAACCAAAAATACAAAAGGCAGCAGCACACATTTTGCATGTCCCAACAATAACAACAATCCATGGAACCGGGCAGCCGACTGCTAGATGTTAGCAGAACAGGGGGTAAGTAGGAAGCCTTTGGTATCTTTAATACAGTATTTTATCAGATTTTGGACATGCAGGTCAATATTCGAAATCAAGACACTGTTTGCCTTAAATTATGAGCAATATGAATTATTAACGTATGGATTTTGTGCACCAGGAAAACCTTGTACAAGTGAAATCTCAGTTCCAACAATTTCATTTCTGGCTTTTATAGCTTTTTAAGTGAGATCATTGAGATCTGCTGTCTTTGACAAGGAGTTTCTGTGCCTTGTGATCCTTGTGTTGCCTCAGGGCAACTTCAGAGATGTACTGTGCAATCCTAAACAGAGTTACTACAGTCTAAGCCGACTGAAATCAATCGACAGCCTAGAGTAACTCTGCTTAGGTTTGCCCTGGTAGTTTACCGTTTTTCACAGCATCTTGGTCAACTAGTTTAATGACCATCTCTCTTCTTCTTAGCGGTATTCTTCCTTCTTTTGAAGGCTATAACAATATGATAGACTATGATCACTGATAATTCTGGTAAAAGAGAAAAGAAATATTTGCAATGCAGGAGATTTTGTGGATATTTGGACCCATTTTTTGAGGATGGTAAATGTCTTTGTCTGTTACATCATATTTAAAAATGTATTAATCTGTACCTTTTTTCAGATATCTCAATTATGCTTTTGATTTGTGCATTTCTGATGTATAGAACTTCAGTGCCTTAGACAAATGTTGAATTTCACTTTATGACATATGATCACCAAGCAAGTTATTTCCAGTTTTGGAGTCACTGTTGCAAGTTGACCTTGAGTTAAATATAGACAATTTGTGGGTAGGTCTGCTGAGAATCCTGTTTATTTTGTAAACTCGTTTTGTTTTGTATCCTTTATCTGAATTCACTGGAGTGGGAGGAGGAAGAAATGCTGGGTTCGTATATGTATCTACATATTTTTTACATGCACACATACACACACCTGGCAAACTAAACAATTTCTTAGGGAAATCACTCTTAGCACAGCTGTGACACTTAATAAATGCTAATTTATTAAAGATGAAACAGGAGTCTTGCTGGCTGAGCCACGACTTCTCCCACTGGTCAAAGAAAATGTATTGCTTATTTGAATTAGGCTGAGCTAAATAAAACAAAATATATACCTAGATGGCAAAAGAAATAACTTCAGGTGGAATAGAAATACTTTTTTTCCTGATTGCTCTTTTTCTAAAGCTATGGGGAGAAAGCCCCTATTTGTGTCTGCTAGTATACAGGAATGTGATTAATTTAAATGGGTTTTTAGATTTAGTGCCAAGATTTACAGTGGAAGCCTAAAAAGAATAACTCCATAGATTCCAATGGGCTTAGACTGGAATAATTCTGCTTAGGACTTCACTGTTAGTGATTCAGTTTGGAGGTTTAAAATTGTGCATGGTGCTCTCCCACTCACAATGGAGTGATGTTTACATGGAGGTGCCCACACTGAAGTGAATGACACTACCAATATGTATTCAGGTTCTCTATGGGCAGGGTTGCCAATTCTGGCAGGGGAAATTCCTAAGGAATTGGTGGGAAGGAACCTCGGGAGGGCAGAAGTTGAGAAGGGGACAGATCTTAGTGGAGTACGATGTCATCCAGTTTATCCTCCAAAGCAGCCATTTTAACGAGGGGAACTGATCTCTGTTACCTAGAGATTAGTGAGTCATTCTGGGAAATCTCCAAGTCCCACCTGGTGGTTGACAACACTATCCACGCGTAGCAGGAATGTACACTGCACACCTGCCTGTGGGATTTACTAAGCATCAGGAAATAATTGGTCAGCGTGACTTGCTCAGTGAATCTGAGCAACTGGAAATATTGCCTCAATTTTAATCTTCACGATGGTGCAAAAGTTCAAGCTACCTATTCTATTTGCACACAGCTCTTCCTCTAAGGACTTCAGAACAAACATCTAATTTTTGCCAGACTATAGCCCTGTGAGGAAGCTTGAGCTGCTACATGCACAATCTGTGGCAACTTTCATCTTGTTTAATCTACCACTGGGTTACCAAGGCATGTATGCAAATGCTAATGCATGATTCCATTGCTTTTCGTGATTTTTATCATACCCACATACATGTTTTTTCCATGCCAAAAGATTCCTGATATATCATACTTATGATAAAATTAAGATTGCTTTTTGGCTGCACGGTATCAATCAGCATATATAGAGCATGGCTGCAGATGGGAGAAAGATATTAATGAACAAAAGGAAGCAAAAGTACGTGCAAGGTGCTCGCTACAAAATTAGGCAGTTAAACATGGAACAATGGAGGATTCCTAATCAAGCAATTCCATTTCAAGCAATTTGGAACTTTGAACTCTTTGTAGCAACTTAGATTGGGAGAATTTCAGAGGCATGTCTAATCAGTTCACAGCTATGTCCCTTTACTCTACAACACGCTGGTCCTGTTAGAATTCAATGTGTGTTTGACATCCTTATCCCACACTGAGAGTTACAGCCAACAACTTTTTCTGTCTCCATTTTTGACCACCTTGTTCTTTCTAGGCCTTTATAATGGAAAGCGGAAAAAGGCCCATTTGTTATGTAGCAATGTAGCTTTACATTATTTAGCAGGCTTAATATGAACCCATTTCTAGGGCAATTAGACTGTGCAATATGCTGATTGATTTTCACCCTCCCCTCATATAATCACATAATGGGTTATTTTCCTAAAGCTATCTGACATGGGGTGCTTCATAAAAAAGATTTAATATTCATAATAAAGAGGAAATGGGAAAATATGCTGGGATTTTATGTGTGTGAGAGAGAAAGAGGGAGGGTTCTGGGATTTACACATTTTTCCCCAGAGTTAATAAAATGGATACATTAAAAAAGAGGAGAAGATGAAGGCTCCTTTGATTAACGAGCAAATCAGGGGTCCTGTCTTTACAGGACCCCTGGATACCTTTGGGAAGTACAAAAGCAGAGCATGGAGGCAACAAGCCTCACCCATTATTATTATTTTGTTCCCAGCATCTGAAATCAAGAGGTGCATTGCCTTTCTTTCTTTCTTTCTTTCTTTCTTTCTTTCTTTCTTTCTTTCTTTCTTTCTTTCTTTCTTTCTTTCTTTCTTTCTTTCTTTCTTTCTTTCTTTCTTTCTTTCTTTTTTTCTTTCTTTCTATTCAGAACCTTTCTACCCAACTTAGGTCCCCCAAAGTGGTGATCAATCAAAACAACGTTAAAATACAGATAAATATACATAAAATGTTTTTAACATTTTAAACAAACATATAAACACGTAAATATGAAGACAAGATGGAGAGTCCAGGTAGCTATCAAGTCAAATATCTGTTGATCCTGGGTTTGGGCTGGCCAACCTCCAGATGGAGCTTGAAGATCTCCCAGAATTAAACTGATCTCCAGATTACAGTTCCCCTGGAGAAAACAGCTGCTATGGAGGGTGGACTCCATGGCATTATACCCTGCTGAGGTCCCTCCCCTCCTCAGACTCTGCCCTCCCCAGGCTCCACCTCCCCAAATCCCCAGGAATTTCCCAACCCAGAGTTGGCAACTCTACCTGATTTACAGAATGGAAAGATTCACACTGAAATAATTTATGTTTGTCCATAGTAGATATACAACTGTTACAGCATCTGACTTTCCTAAACCAGCTCTCTAGTCAAATTCAAACTACTGCTTTCTGTTTTTTGCTCTTTTAATAGTATCAAACAAAACTGGCTTCTGCCCCAACTGGAAAGTTAGAGCAACTCTCAGTTAAGATGACTGGAACATAAATCTGTCCACTGTATCCAGTTTTCCCCCATCAGTGACTAGTCTGTTCAAAATGGTTAAGAGTAGCTACTTCATAAAACAGTATACTCATAGAATATACAATAAAATGGAGGGGGTGTAGGTGAATACATTATGAGCCTACTATCCAATAAGAGCTTAACTCGGAACACTAAATGCCAATCAAGCAATCTGAAGATGCTACAAACAGTAGCATAAGCTCTGCCAAGGAATTAAAAGTAATCTTTTAATCCACAAATCAAAAGCAGATCTCATTGTCAAGTCTAAGAAATACCTTAAAACCTCCATAACATTGCAGAGTATCAAGCATGTCATGCTGTTGAGGCATGTGGAGGCCAAAGTAGGTATCAGGGGATGTGCCATGGATGGGATTAAATTGTTTCTTATAGAATGGATTCAAAGGGTTGCTATTGGAGACCAGCTATCTTCAGTGTGGAATTACCTTGTGGAGTTCCACCATCTTATTGCCTATGTTATTCAACCTCTATGTAAAGCCTTTAGGAGAACTCATTTGAGCTACGGAATTGGATGCCATCAATATGCAGATAATACAGCTCTATATCTCACCATCCAAAGTGCCTGTTGATGTAGTAGTGGTACTGAGTCAAACAAATTGAAATTGAACCCTGATAAGATGGAAGTGATGGACGGTAGAAAAGCAGATATCTTGAAGAACATTGTGCTTCAGACCTTTGATGGGGTTCAGTTGACCCTGGCTGACTCAGTTAAGAGACTAGGGGTTATATTGGATCCAGTGCTGCTGGTAGAGAATCAAGTAAATGCTTCAGCAAAAAAGGCCTTCTCCCAACTCAAACTTGCCTGAAAGATGGCCTCCTTCCTTGACACAGCTGAGCTGGCCACCTGGATTCATGCCATGGTAACATCAAGACTAGGCTATTGTAATGCACTCTACATAGGTCTCCCCTTAAAGGCAACTTGGGAGACTCCAGTTGGTGCAGAATGCTGCAGCTCATTTACTTTCAGGAGTTAGATGAAGCATGCATATCACTCCCATTCTGCAGTCACTCCATTGGCTACTCATCAGTTACTAGGCTCAATTCAAGGTCATGACTATCACATTCAAAGCCCTTCATGGCTTTGACCTCTCATATCTGTGTAACCTCTTGATTCCCTATGTTCTGCCATGGTAGCTTCACTCATCTGAACAGGGTCTTCTACAGATACCAGCCTACAGTTGGGCAAAATCAATAGCTGTCTATACATGCACTTTCTCTGTGCCCCCCCCCCGCCATCTTATAGAACAGCTTGCTGAGGAGGTCAGGAAAGCTCCCACTCTCTTGGCTTTCCACAAACTATGCAAAACTGAATTATTGCAGAGGTCTTTCTACCCAGATTATAGGGCTGTGCCAGCCATAAGAAATAGGTCAGAGAGATTCCTCAGTAAGGGACAGGAACTATAGATTATGCTATTGGGTACTACCTGGGCCGATTCCAGATGACTAACCTTAAGGCGCTTCATGCCGCCCTCTTCCGGATCGCGATGGGGAAAATGCGAAATATTGCGTTTCCTCGCGCGAGTTTTGTGCGACGACGCGCAAAACTCGCGCGAGGAAACGCAATATTTCGCATTTTCCCCATCGCGATCCGGAAGAGGGCGGCATGAAGCGCCTTAAGGTTAGTCATCTGGAATCGGCCCTGCTGAAGTAGAGATGCTCCTACTGAGTAGTTTCCACATTGCTAAAGATGTCATGTTAATTAATTACACTTTGTTTCAGAAAGGTTTCCATCTCCATGTTACAGCGTTATGCTTGTTTTCAAAATTTCTGCTGTATCTATTCATTGAATATCCTAACTGTGGATCATATTGTATTCACTTGCACTGTGTAATTTGCCTTAGGTCTCAATGAGAAAGGAGGACTATAAACAAACAAACAAAATAAAAATAAAAATTATTTTCCAGTAAAAATAAATCACGCCAGCAGTTTTTCATATATCCAGTAGTTCCCACGGATTCTTATTTCTTCAAAAGTCTATAGA
The DNA here is from genome assembly GCF_028583425.1 of Eublepharis macularius. Taxonomy (NCBI): domain Eukaryota; kingdom Metazoa; phylum Chordata; class Lepidosauria; order Squamata; family Eublepharidae; genus Eublepharis; species Eublepharis macularius. The sequence continues at coordinate 209,383,684 of NC_072790.1, forward strand.
TTTGTCAGGGAAATTGATAAGGATATATCCCTACTGAGACATTATCCACTGTCCTTTAAAGCAGGAGTTTGCCAAAATGATGTTAAAATGCAAGAGAATTAATAATATGGAACAATAATTGGGCTGCTCTGCAATATTCACATTTCAGAGTATGGAGAATCGCCATCACAATTGGGTCAAATTCTCTACTGGAGTAATTCCACCAAAGCCAATTATACCAACAGTGAATATAATAATCTACTAGTTAAGCCTCCCTGAAGCTGGCATCAGAAAACAGTTGGTTAATGACAGTGCAGCTTAACAGCAGTTGCTTGACTTTGGCTTGACTTTCGGGCTGATGAGAATATCTTACTTGTGCAATTGGAGTGCTGTACAACTGTTAGCAGTTGCAAAATGATTTCTCTCTGAATCTGTGGATGGCCTCCAATGCAAGCAACTTGACATCGGAACTAGAGATATAATGAATATTCAGAGAAAAATGCAAGGGCTGTGAGAACACTGTTGCCAGGTTTTGCAAGGGCACATTATGTAAACAAGTATATTCCATTAACAAGAATCATTACCCTACATCTATGTACATGCACATGCTGTAACAATACATCCCGGCATATATCTTAAAGAAACACTGCAGCTACAATGAAAAAGCAGAGAAAAATATGGGGGACTAATGTTGCTGGCAACTGGATAGGGGGAAGGAATGCTTACAGAGACTTGGTGGGCCAGTTGGGAAGGATCAGTTAGCAGTTGTAGCTGATTAGGTATGATTAAGTAGTTAGGGTTGCTATTAACTTTTTTCTGGGTCAAAAGAGAGGTGAACCATATGATTTACTCCTCATTTCTTACCATTTGAGAACTCACAGCTGAATGTATGAAGTAGTTCCACTGAAAATAATTGGTATTGAGGTGATAAGAAAGTTTCACTTGGCAACTGGGAATGTGAGTCAAATACACACATCAAGAAAAGTGAACATACCTGAAAGGAACAGGTCTCATTTCAGTTCACATTTAAACTGTTATCCTAATCTGATAAAAGTTAAAAAGGTATTCTAGAAAGTGTGAAGGCTGTTGCCTTAACATTTCCTACCTAAGGGCCACTCTACACATTATTTCTTTTACAGGTTATCCTAAACTTCCTTCCCCATGGAAAAATACTGAGGAGAGGGGACATGTCCCTATTTCTGCTACTCCAAGTAGAAGTATTGTGTGCACGTGCAGTGGCAGAAAGGAGAAAATACTCTCATCCCACACAGTTTTTGCATGGGGGGAAAAGCTTGGGAAAAGGGCAGGAAGTCTTCCTCCCCTGGTGGCAGCTTTCCGAGCCCATTTGCATTCTCCTTTTTAAATAGAAGCCAATTCCCTGAGCTGACATGTGTCTATGAGGAGCACGGTTGGCTCCATGGAGAACTCGTAAAAGAAATAACATGTAGAGTGAACCTAAGTTCTAACTAAAAAAAAAACATCTGATAAAGCAACAGGAAGCAGAGAGGGGAAAGAAAACTCCTTTACATAGAGTGAACCTGATTAGCTAAAGGTGAGATTCCACTGTGAGCATTTCATTCCATCTGAAACAACAGGAATCTGCAGTTGTTTGTTTGTTTATGTCATTTGTAGTCTGTCTTTCTCACTGAGACTCAAGGCAGACTACATAGTGTGAGATTAGTACAATCAGCAGTAAGGACAAGGGCAGGCATTTCCATACAGTGTAAAGGACATTTCCATTAACAATGTCATAGGGTAAATGAATACAAGTTTACAACGACATAGCATTAGCAAGGATCCAATATGGGGTTGAAGAATTGCTGATATAGAACATAAACAATTCTAGGACTGACATTAGACAACATGAAGCACAAGTAGTATATAGGAGTACATATTTAAAGCAACAGATAATATGTAAGGCAACATAATGGTGAAGTTTATGGTTCCTAACTCATTAGCAAAACATCTGAGACCCCTTCCCTACAATACCACCCTCCTAGCTGAGGAAAAAGCCTTTTTGAATAATTTGGTTTTGCATTGTTTGCAGAAAGTCAAGAGCGTGGGGGCTCTTCTGATCTCCTCAGGTAGGCCATTCCATACAGTAGGGGCCACCACAGAGAAAGCCCATGTACAGGCTGCTATATGTAGGCTGGCACCTGCAAGAGACCCTGTTCAGATGAGCAAAGCTGCTGTGGAGGGACATGGGGAGGGAGGTGGTCCCGTAGGTATGTCGGGCCAAGGCATACCTACGGGACCTTGAATTGAGCACAGTAACTAATAGGTTAGTCCTGCAAACTGCTATATCCTCAAACTATGGTGGAATGAAAGAAAGTTTTCCCTAAACACCTATTGGAAACTAGAGAAAGGATCCAAAAGAAAAAGCTGTATGTATTAGAGAGCAGGTTAGATGTTTGGATGTTTTCTGATTAGGTCATTGTTCTCATGGTGGGTTTTTTAAAAGGCACTGTGGTTTTGTGACATTATCCTAGATTTTTGTATATCTTTTTTGGTCAGGACCAGGGCTTTTTTTCAGCTGGAATGCGGTAGAATGGAGTTCCGGAACCAATTGAAAATGGTCACATGGCTGGTGGCCCTGCCCCCTGATCTCCAGACAGAGGGGAGTTTAGATTGCAGTCGGCGCTGCTGGAGCAGCATGGAGGGCATTCTAAACTCCCCTTTGTCTGGAGATCAGGGGGTGGGGCCACCAGCCATGTGACCATTTTTGCTGAGGGCGATTTAAACTTTTAAAAACTCCCCTCTCATTCCAGCTGACCCAAAGTGATGTCATTGGTCCTGGGAGCATGCACACACTTTGCTAACTTTGCGTGCGTGCATGTGATACCAGGGGCATCACCTCCCACCAAGAGTTGCCCCCTGTGCTGGCAACCCACTGAGTTCCACCACCTCCTTTCCCAGAAAAAAAGCCCTGGTCAAGACTGATTTTATATAATATATATAATATTTCTATGCCATCTCTTCAAAGTCCTAGTTGAGGTGGCTTACAATTAAAAGCCACAGTATAAAAAGCACAAGCCATTATAAAACAAACTATTAAAATGTGCCTAAGAGCAGTTGCTGCTCTGACCTGGATGGCCCAGGCTAACCCAATTTCGTCAGATCTCAGATCTCAGCTAAGCATGATTGGCCATGGTTAGTACTTGGATGGGAGACACCAAGGAGGACTAGTGTTGCTATGCAGAGGCTCGTAATGGCAAACCACTTCCAAATCTCTTGCCTTGAAAATCCTATGGGGTCACCAGAAATTGGCTGCAACTTGATGGTACCACTCAGAGTGATCACTACCTCACAATTCCCTTCTAACTGAGATTGCCTGGTGAGGTAACATCCTTCATCAACTCTAGTTGGAATCCTACAAACAAATCAAGGTCTGACATGGCTTCAGAAATGACTACCCCAGGATAATGGAAGTTTTTTTAAAAATCAATTAAAAAAATCAATACATTTGTATATAAATGCCTGTCATCTTTCCTCTCTTCTTTTCTGTAGGTTTATTTTCCCCCCTGCTGCATATTCTTTTTCCATTTGTATTCCACTCCTTCTTCAAGAAGCATTTTGTGTATCTCATTTTGTCTCCAAAACTCCATCAATTAGGCAGCTTAAGCAAAGTGAATGTAGCAGGGGCAGTGTTAACCATGGCCACATGGCATTTGAACTCAGGTATCATAAACAATAACACCTTTATCTATAGTAACAGAATTACCTAACATAGAAGCACACATTGAAAGACTTTTAAAAAAATGAACGAACAAACCACAAATAGTATAAAAGAAACCAGAAGCTATAGATGGATGCTCCTGCATGGCTTTAAAATGAGAACAGAAAACTTCAGAAGTAAAAATATTATCTCTGAAGTGTATTCTTCTTGCAGATGAAATTATCTAAAACAGATAACCTGATTCAGAAGGGGAGAGCCTCTCTACTCCAGCATATTATTCATTCAAAAAAATCCTTTAATAAATCAGACAACCATGACGATGTATTCAAAGGACCGATTAATCCCTTTTTCTTCTCAGGCTCCATTCTAAGATTTGCAAAATGCAAATACTAAAACACTCTTCTAAAAAATTATTATTTAAAATGCAATGTTTTTTATTGCTTGCAGTTTTTCATAGGTGCTGTTATTTTCTCACCACAGAGTTTCCAACCACATTTTAGAATGTTTCATGTGAATTCTCTGGCAAGTACACTCACTCTACATATATGTTATAAAGAATTACATGGGTAAATCTTTATTTAAAAAAGAGAATTACATGAGTCAATCTATATAATATCCCTAACATGGCCAGGGGCAAGCCCAATCAAGTCAGATCTTGGAATCTAAACTGGGTCAGCCTTAGTTAGTAATTGGCAAAGGCAGAATCACCTCTGTTAGTCTCTTGCCTTGAAAACCCCAGCAGGGGTCACCATAACTCAGCTATGACTTGACAGCATTTTCCACCACCACTACCCCATCTATGTACCAGGTTAGCAAACCAAAGCTACATCAAATCTCTTAGCTCACAAAGGAATAAAAATATTGGAGGAGGGACGGGCTAGAGCACTTCGGGGACTGTTACAGGATGGGAAAATCCTGCAGGAGATAGGCCAGTGTCCCTTCTCCAAGAGCACTGTGGGCTTGATCCAAATCATATATTACATGCAAACCTAGAACTCACATCTGACTGTTACATTGGACACAGGGTGGGGACCCCAGACCCAATGAACGTACTCTGTGAATTAATTCTTACCCCTAAAGGGGCGGAGCACAGCACAAATGGGCCATTTGCAGCTCATGGTAGAGTTTATACTTGCATTCAGTAGACCATCCATCTGTCCAATCCTTGACATTTCTCTTCAGAGGATCTTAAGTAAGAGGTGTTGGTAAGGTCTTTTTCTAAGCGCCTAAACAGTAAGGGGTATGGAAGTATGTGAACCTGCCATCTCTCTTTAAGAAGAGCGATACTGGCAGCTTTCTTTCCACAGGCTGAAAAATGCCAACGATGTAATGAAAATACAAAGACAATGGATGGTAGAACGCATTCTCTTTCTTTTATCCTTCAGAAGAAATGTGATGTATTTCGGTCCTTCCCTACAGCAAAAATAACTAGCAATCTGCTCCAGCTCATATCTCAAACAAAGTGCTTCTAATAGCCTCCCTTTTGCTTTGCTCTCTGCCTCAAAGGTCCACAGTAATTATTCATCAATTGTTTAGACACATAGCCCCGGAGGCCAGTTAGTCCTTAGACTTACTACATTAAGGAAATTCTATGGTACAATAACTACAGTGACAAAAGCAGCATGCATTCACAAATGGCATTATGATAAGGCATAAGCTACCCATTCAAAATCTCTATTGAAGCTGCTTTGCTTACTCCCTGCTCTCCCCACTTTTATTAACTTGCATTTTTCCTGTTTTACAGAAATTCTACAGTTCTACAGAAATTCTATTGGTATGCAAGGGGAGAGGCTTGTTCCTTTTGGGACTTGGTCTCTGCTGCACCTCCATTGCAGTGTTCTCCACCCAGTAGAAGGGAAGAACTGTTTCGAGTCTTTTTGCATTGTGTACATTATGCCACTTCCTCGTACATCCAATTTCTGGACACTTTAAATACAACACCATCAGCCTCCTAAACTTATCAGCTGCTGTGAGCTATACAGGATAACCATAGCAACATTTTTTATAGAATTTTAGAGTGTTGTAAGTACTACACATTCATTAACTCAGTAAGCTGTACCCTATGAGGTAGGTCAGAGTTATCATTACCCATGGTAGATGATGAGCAGATCCTGGAATTGCATGACCTATATGGACAAAAAGCCACTTGGGGAGGAGGCTGCAATTGAGGGAAAATCCACAAAATTATTCCCTCCTCCCTTTTCCATTCATGAAACTCCACTTGTAAGAAGGAGGAGGGAAGATTTTCCACCTCTTCACTGTCTCCTCCTTACCCACATGATTTTCTGTCCAAACACTTCCTACAGTTTCAGCCATGATCTGTTGAAGGGACTGCTTTGGGAAGCAAAATAGGTGGAAAACCTGCATTTGCCAGCAACTTCTGCTGACAGCTAGTTAGCAGTAAAATCCCATTTGCAACACATTAGCAGCACTATCAAAAAATTAATAACCATAAAACCACATTAAAACCACTTCAGCCAACATTCAATCTACCAGAATTAAATAATTCAGCAGCATAAAACCACATATTAGTCAAAACAAATCCAACAACAGAAAATAAAGCAATTGCCAAACACTAAGCACAGAATAAAAACACTATTCAGCTAAATTAATGCCTGGGCAAATTAAATAGAAAAGTTTTCGCATACCACTTAAAACATGAAAGAATGGTTGCCATGTGAGCCACTAAAGGGAGGGCAGGTCATAGTAGAGGTGCTACCACAGAAAAAAAATCTAGTTCAGACCCATCTTACTTTAGTTTGGAAAGAAAAGCCATTCTACATTGGACAGCTTGATGGATACAGTAGGTCTATAAAATCCAGAATACTTTTCTGTGTCAGGGATTCTCATCAATGTTACCTGCCCTTTTCTTGAAAATAAAATCTGTAATCCTTTTTCCATTTTGAGACCACATTACTCATGTTGCACTATGGTTAGTTTGACTGTGTTTCTGATTTCTAAAATCTGAGGTTCTGCATAGAAACATAGAGCTGGAAGGTACTTCAAGAATCAGCTGGTCCAATCTTCTGCACAATGCAGGAAATTCACAGGCACCTTCCCCCTCACCTCCCCCAGTGATCCCTAATCTATACCCAGAGGAAGGCAGAAAGCCTCCAAGATCCCTGGCCAATCTGGCCTGGAGGAAAATGCCTTCCTGATGCTGAAGTGGCAATTGGCATTAGCCTGGCCATGAATGGACCATGGCCACAAAGGGCCATGAATGCCAAGCACTGGCGCATCCCTTCATGCCCTCTCTCTCTCAATCTCCTGATGATGACAAGAAGTGTACACTGAGTATTACAGGCCTTATACTAAGTGAGGTCAAGGTTAGGATTGATTGGCAGTGGCTCTCCAGGACCTCAGATGTTCAAATAACCTTGTCCCTTTAATTGGTGATATGGGGGACTTACCCAGGAACTTTCAGCATGCACATTTTATTCACTCCCTGGGTGAATAAAGTTTGTATAAGAAAATACTCTGAAATTTTACCTCAGCCATTACTTCCTTCAGCAAGGTTAAGCCTGAATCAGATCCTGAATATGGAAATAATACTCACCTATAGAGGTGGGCATGGACCGGGAAAACCCCATGGACCACTGGCCCATGGTCCATCGATTTTCATGGACCAGGGACCACGAACTTTTCACGGACCAGCCCAGTATGCAGACCGGTTCATTGGTCCATGGTTAGTCACTTCCGGCAGCCCTGGCTCTGCCTCCTTCATACACAGAGAGCCCAAACTCGCAGAGAATCTTCAGCAGCTCCAGCCACCTTTGGTGACCAAGTTTGGTCAAAATTGCATTTCGGACGTCCACATTACAGACCCCCAAAGCAGCCACCCCCAGGAAACTTTCAGTAGATACTGGAGGCGCAAATGCCAATTGGATTGCATTGGCTAGCAGCACCAACAAGTTGCAAAATAAAGGAGAGCATAAATGGCCTCAGAACACCACCTCAGAGGAAAGAAGAGCTCCTTCCTCCCTCCCCCAAGCCATTTCCCCATATCAAAATAGAAAGGGGGAGGGTATTTCCCTGTTTTTACTGTTCCATGTGCACAGAATACTCAATGTGAAGCAGCAAAATAGAAACACCCCCCTTCCCATGCTAACTATTTAGGAAAATGGTTTGAGGGGGAGGCAGGAACCTCCCCTCCCCACGTGCAGTGCTGTTCTGATGCCGTTTGGGCTCTTCTATATTTTTTAGCAGCCGTTCCCCACAGCTTCTCCGTGGCTGCAGGGAACTCAGACCCAACAGTTTAAAAACCTGCACATCTAGTGTGATCCTCAGGCAGTAGTGGAAAGGCATGTTCAGGGGTGTTTCAACAACTTGGGGGAGGAACCGCAGGCCCTGTGGATGGGTGGAGCACTAACTTTTGCTTTGCTTCAGTCAACAAGAGATTCTTGAACTGGCATTAGGAGGAGTGGAAGAACAGTGGATGTTTCAGAGCAAAAGTACTTCCTAGGATTGACTTGGGGCACCTGGTTCAAATCTCCTGTAAAGTATTCATTCCTCTACTTATGGCTTGTTGATTATAAGATCCTTTCCTGTCTATGCATTCTGGTACTTGGAGGCACAACAGTTTTCAACTTGATTTTTGGAAGCAGATGTCAAATTTTTTTGTTAGAGTTTTGAGTCTTTTTGAATATCCACTTGGACGGTACTGTTTTATTGTCTATTCATCAATCAACTCAATATAATGCTTCCCATTTTTGTCTATGGTTTCAACAGTGTCATTTGTAGTGTTCAGTTGACATTTTCTAACAAAGAAATTGGCAAAAGAAAAAAAATCCAAATGCAACACAGACCGTATTGAAGCAAGGTAGGCGGGAAGATAACTGAATGTAGATGAGCTGGAGCCATGGAAGATGACAAGTGGTTCAGAAAAAGACCAAAAGGTTGGGAGAAAACAATTTGGAATCATCCAGTGCTTTACAGGTGAAAACAGAGAGATCTGTGTCCTTTTAAAACCCCATTGTTTATGTAAAGAAGTGTCTCAGGGTGTATTTTCACTCCAAGTATCACATCTTCAAATCTCCTCCTCACACACACCCCTCCTCCTCTTTGCTCTTCTTGTCTGTCTTCCAGAGAATGGCCAATGTGTATCATCCTCGTCTTTCTATAGCGGACAGTAAGTCACATGTGCCCAGATTTCCCTCATTCCTCATAAAATGAAGGAATCTCAGAAGTGTTTGAGCCCTTTTTCGCTGCCTTAGCAACTTCACTGGAGGCGGCTTCAGATGGGTCGCCATGTTGGTCTGCAGTAGAACACCAGGATCAGAGTCCAGTAGCACCTTAAAGGTTAACGAGATTTTCAGGGCATAAGCTTTTGAGACAGAAAGTAGATATGCAGGGTGCGTTCTGGCTCTCATCCAACACATGAGGGGCAACAGTGGAGCAGAGAGGAAGGGGAGGGTCCACCTGCCTTGTTATACTAGTTCTGCCTACATGTTAGACTGAATACATGTGCAGCATCCATGTAAATACATACACTTGTTTGTAAGAAAGTGTTAACATGCATTCAGTTCACAAATGAAACCAGTGGCCAATACCTGGATAAATGTAGGGTTTCAGTCACATGTTCAGCTGTGCATGTGTTTAACGTTGCATGGGAATTACTCACGCACATATAAACAAGTGTCCACTGTTCCTGGATTACACATGTGTTCACGCACATATAAAGAAGTGTCCACTGTTCCTGGATTACACATGTGTTCACTGTAACGTGTGAGCAGGGCTACTGACATAAGCAGATGATTAAGTGACTTTGTGGGAGAAACAGCCTTGTACTCTTGGAGTACTAAGTATAGGTTTGTTACTGATGAAGGAAACTGAGGCAAGAAAACTATCCATGATTACATAGGAGCTCTCCACTCTTCCTTGTGATTTGCTTCAGCCCCAGAGTTTCCCTTTGATTGTGTAAACAGCATGGCTGATTCAGCAGGTTAAACTGGGATGAGTGATTTGTAAGCCAGTCCCCAGTGAGCCATTAACAATTTTTATCCAATTTGCAAAGCTCTTCTACATTACTGAGATATAATCTTCTTCCTCCCTCTAGTACAGCACAGGGGCCAGGAAAATGTCTTCAAGTTATTACTGTCTCTTTCTCAGAACATTTCTTTTAGCTGAAGCAAATGGCTTCGGCTGCCTTGGAATGAGCCCTAAACCTCAGCCCAGAATACGTTGCCATGCATTGCTGCTGCAGGATCATGGAATACTGCTGACTCTTTCATGAAAGATTTAATTAGTTTCACACAATCATTTCCCCTGCTGTATTCATGTGGGTGGGTGGTAGGGCGGGGGTGCTCTTGCAGTCATTTTTTATTTTTATAAAAGAATGGTGCAATATGAAAAGTGACCTTACACTTTTTCTAAGCGCAATGTAAATAAGACAAATACTCCATTGGCAAAATTAAATTCGTTTCTAATAAAATCTGTCTCTTATCAACTTATCCTTTGCTCATTTCTTGAAAGATAAATTCACTTCCATTATTCCAGACGCCTCATGCCTTCACTGGACACACATGAATGAGAGAGAAATTTTTATTATCCTTCTTTGGCAACCAAGAACAATATACCTAGACTTTAATTATTATCATAATTCCTACATTCTACCCAACAGATCTGTTACAACTCAGAAGTTAATAAAACCTGGAAACTAGCTGCTTCAGCAGATCTTTCCCCACAAATACTTAAGGGGTATTGACAGTGTCATGCCTCCTTGTAAGATCTCTTGGAAGTCCACATTGGCAACACTTTATATGCGGTATTGCATAAATACAGGGGTAATTTTGACTGAAGTGAATGAGTCCAGTTGGATGAATACATGCCACAAACTCACACACTGGAGGAATCAGGCAGTGATGCATCAGCACAATCCTTAGCAGAATTATACTTCCCTAAGTTCATTAAATTCAATGGTCTTATAAAGGTCCTATTCTGCTTGGGGCTGCACTGGGGGAATCAGGCAGTGATGCACTAACAGAGCAACCCTAAGCAGAACTAGAAAGGTACAACACCACTTAGGATTGCACTGTAAGGCAACGTTAGACTCTGGTTGTAATAGGCTTTGGGGAGGGAGGCTTACCTCAAGTTATATCATCAATAGTCTTTTTTTCAGATGATATTAAAGTGTACAGGGAACATGTGTTGGGAGAAATGGGTATGTTACAACAAGCCTTGCTATCAAGCTACACACAATCACTACACAATTGTTTTGTTTTGTTTAGAAAAGATGCCAGGACTCATATATAAGTTTGTGCCAGTTTCCACTACTTCCCCCCTCAGGACTTGGAACAGCCCTGAAAAAGCTGCCTGTACTTAGTAAGTACTGTCACAAGAAAAGCCTATGTGCATGGTCTACACTGAAAGCACACACAAAGCTTTATCAAAACAATCAGGAACCCTGCTCTCCCCCCCCTTTTGTGCACAAACTGTACATTCATGCCATCTATATCCATGTAGAGACTGTACCCATAGACTAATGGACATTCATAGGTTAGGAGGGGGCTTGCAGGCACGAGTCTTCTCCTTTGCACATACATTCAATGTATGCACTAACATCGTTTCAAAGTACTAGAGATGTCACATATTGTGCCTACGGTGACTACCCCCCCTCCCGATCAATTGCCTCTTTACTGATTGCTGTTTCCTTCCTCACACAATACTAAGATTTGAAATGGAAAATTTAGAATTCAGTTTCTTCATTATCTCCTCAGGTCAATTTCTGGCAATTGCTTTTAAAATTCCATGTGGTGCTGAGTTAGCTTATGTTGGAACAAAAAGAGAGGAAGTAATGAACTGCCAAAATACTAAATGTCATGGTGCAGATCTGAGTGAACTTTAAACTGTGAAGGTCATGAAATCAAAACCTCTAATATTCAAACTGACTTAACAGGCGGGCAAAATCATTCCACCACTAAAGCTCTATAATGGAAGCAAATTATATCAGTCAAGGATGAGATCTGAATCTAAATAAAAAATTATTTTTACTTTTTGTCACTTCTTCCAAGGTTTGTCTCCTATGCCTTAGCATCTGCAGTGATAATGAAGAAAAACTTCACCTGCTGAATGTCTGTCTGTAGCATTTGTTATCCATCACTGTTTCTTCATGTGCCTGCAACTCTTAAAAACATCAGTTTTACACCCCCCTTCCCCAAAGCTGCTTGAGGCATCTCCTGACCAATCAGCTCTTCCACACCCTCAGAGGCAGCCATTTTTAATGCTTTCTTCTGCATTACTTTGTAAGAAAACTAATTTGATTCCCTGTTTGGCAGTTTAAGCTTTCATTCTGGAGGGGAAAGGAGGTAGGCAGGGATTATAAAAAAACATAATATAACTAGGATGCATTAATAAAAGTTCTAAGGGATTGCTCCAGCCAAGGAAAGGAGTTTTCATCTTATGCTCAATCTTTGATGAAACTTTTTAATTGCTTACATCATCCTGGCTTGATATTCATCACAAAGACAATTTTATAATAGCCAGATACAGATCTTTAAGTTCTTAAGGGAAACAGAATAACAAAGGAATTCTATTAATATATTTACTGAAGATGAGATAAATTAGTGTAGCAAGGCACTTTCAATGTTCTGGGGATTTTGCAGTCTGTAGGTAGTTCAAGGTTGCACAAGCATTTTCTTTCTTTTTGCCTCTTTTCTTTGTTTTTAAAGTTACATTACTTGTAAACCAACAGGTATTTATTTTCTTTCAAACTTATTATAAAACTATAGGCACTATTTTTTCTTTTTAAAAAACTGGATTAAAAATAAAATCAATATTTTTTTCTGGAAAAGAATATGTTTGCATTAATATATTTACAGTTCATAGAGAAGATCAGCAAACCTCAGACCAAATCCAGTCATATTTGCTCATCCCCAATGCCAATCTGGGGAATGAGGGGGAATTATATCAAGGACTTTCCTAGGTTTGCTACATGCAAGTATACAAATTGTGGAAAGTAAGCAAAACCGTTTGCCAAAATACATTCTGGACCACAAAAGCACATGCCACAGTAACTTTGGGGGCAACCCCAAGCAGGTCTACTTCAAAGTAAGTTCCATTTTATTCAGTCTGGCTCACTTAGCAAACTATTCTTGTTTTTAAGGTAATAAAAGTTTCTTTGTCATTTTATACTCTGTGAAAGCCTGAAAGAAACAAAGTGTTTGGATAAGGCTAGTAACATTTCTCAGGGGAGGGGAGGGGAGGGGAGGGGGTCTCTCTACCTGCTACAAGTTCTGCTGACTCCAACTTCACTATGAAACCAACAGTGATTATTAAACCTGCTGCTTCAGCACTGGAAGGAACGTGTTTATGTGGTATATGGAAACATCTTGTTTTAAAATGGAGAGCAGCCTTGGGAAGCTTCCGTTTTGAGCAGAGGATGGGCAATGGATGTCTCTGTTTTTAATCCTTTCACGGCCATTTTTTCTCTAGCTGATTCTTTTTTTATAAGAGTATGAAAAGGGGATACACTCATGGTTATTCTAGGTACCATGAAGAAGTTATACTACATTTCTTGAGGCCTTAACAAGCACCTGAGAGTTCTTTGCCATTACAGGTGTTGATCAACTTAGCAAAACTAGGAAAATTATCTTATTTCTATAATTTTATAATCAACAATTATTGCTATTGGGAATGGTCTCTACACATTTCTTGATTCAATTTCAGTTTAATTTGATTATTATGTCTCACTTCATACTTCCTGCTTAGGGTTGCCAAGTGTTCGGTTTTCTCCCCAACAGACTGCTTTTTTCTCGGACTGTCTGCTAGGAAGGAGATTAAATTATCAGCCAGACTGCACATCCAGGAAGTAGCTGGCCAGCTGGTCTACCTCTATGTGTGCTTGGGAAGTGAGCGGCCAGTCCACCGCACCTCCTCGCTCTGAGCACCCAAGAAGCTGCCAGCCTGCCACTCTGCATGCCCAGGAAGTGGCTGGATAGATGGCCACACTACCTTGCTGCACACATGGAAAGTGGCCAGCTAGCCTGGCCTTCCAACACACTGGGGAAACTGCCCAATGGGCTTCCTACATTCCAGTGATGACCTCACTGCATTGGTCCTGGGAGTGTGTGAGCGCGAAATAACTGAAGGGTAACTTTCAAGGTCCCCCATCCAATGTTTTAGGGTTGTTTTTGCATCTCATGTGTGTGTATGTGTAGGAATATGTATATGTATAGGCATGCTGAGGAACCACATCATGCATCTGAGGAAGTGGACAAAATGCATTACAACATTTTTGTTTATTTTTGCTGTATCTTTCATTCTTCTGTCAAATCGTTAGCACAACAAATGTAATTTATAACTTATGTTTGAGGAAACTTCTTCTTTTCACTATAGACTTCTCAATTTACATGGTTTCTAAAAACTGAAAGAAATAGTCTTCACAATTTCTGCTTGAAAGCTCTAGCATTGTTTTGTGTAATTTAAATCTAATTTGGGATATTGCAATTTGAAATGGTCTACTTACCAAACAAGCATCAATCTGTTTTCTTCTTTCTTTTCCCCTCCCCTTATTTTCAAGAGACAAACATATTGATCTTTCAAGGCTTCTCCTGAGCTGTGGGTTTTCCAGCTGCTATGGAAACGGGGGTGGGGGGGAGCGCACAAACAGGGCTTTTTTGGTGCACACAATAAAGTGTCAGCAGGAGGTATAAGAAGGGCAACAGATGCCTCTTTAATTGGGTTTCTAGCTATACAGATGGCTCAGTAACCCTTTGATCTTGCTTTCTACTGACCAAGTTTTGGAGGGTTTCATTAGGAGTATCTATCCAATGGTATAAAGACAGCAAGGAACATAATCTTAAGAGCTATTTGACAGAATGCTGATGTTCAAAGGGCTGGCACATGAACAAACTGCTAAGTGGAGGCTACTGACCCCCAAGGAGCAAGGTTTCTACAGATGCAATGAAAAGAGGCTTCTCCACATGACAAGGTGCTCCAGAAAGTTGGCCCTGCCAATGGAGACAACCACTAGCAATGACCCACCCTGAATCCCATTTTGATATGTAAATTGGATCTACATGCCAAATTGGGAATGAAGTGGCAAAACCTCCCATACTGGAAATACATCTGCACTGTACACTGCAGTGTCATCCTTAGTAAAGTTACATCCTTCTAAGTCCACTGAAGTCTAAAAATGATGTAACTGTGCTTAGGATGGCACAGGTAATCAGTTTAATAACTCCCTTTTCTGTTTTAAGAAGGCTTTGGTAGGAGGTCAGGCAATGATTGCCCATGACCATTAAGTTTTCCCACCCCACTCACTGTCAGGGACTGCCAACTTACATCTCAAATAACTTCACTGCATGAGTCCAAGGATGCAGGAGTTAAAGCTTTAATGATAACCTGATAGTACAGCAACACAGACATTTCTTGACAAGAATGACTGTCCCCTCCCCCTGCTAAGCATTAAACCCTTCAAGCACAATCCACTCTACTCCCCCACCTTTAGCTAAGCTCTAAGTTCCCATCTACGCAGCAAAGGAAATTAAAGAAAAAAAACGAGTTGTTGTGACCGGGTCACCAGTCTTTCTCTGGTCAATTGGCTGTGTCTCCCTAACAACGCTGATAACCGCATTCCATCATAGCTTTTCACAGCAAAGGGTAATCCAACATGTAACATTTCTCAGACAGGGTTAATACACAGAGCTCTAATGACAATCTCAAGGCATGGCACAAAAGATCAGGGCTACAGCCTGACAGTGAACTTCCAATTCCCCCAAAGTATGGCAGGGGCCACCCTGACACCCTCTCGCAAATTAGTCAAGATCTCTGGGTGATGCAGGGTTTGAACCTATCTGAAACAGAACTGTGACTCAGTCCTTGGGCCAGCATTCTCTGGAGACATTGGACTTGATAGTTTCTGTGGGGAAAGTGGTAGGGAAGGCCCTATGAAGGAAGTAGCAAGAAGTGAACAAATTGCTAATGCCTTCTGGGTCCCAGTATCAATTCCGTGCATCAACTACATGTTCTGCACTAGGTTAAGGGCTTGATCCCAGCACCAATATATATTATTACTTTTTCAGGCTCAGTACACTTACAGACACTGACACATCTCTGCTTTAGCATTTGGCTACAATCTAGTACATAGCTGAA
Source organism: Eublepharis macularius (assembly GCF_028583425.1). NCBI lineage: Eukaryota > Metazoa > Chordata > Lepidosauria > Squamata > Eublepharidae > Eublepharis > Eublepharis macularius. Next base: position 209,399,429 of record NC_072790.1, read on the forward strand.
CACAATTTCAGCCCACTGATTACAGCAGGCTCAAATGTGCATAAATTCTATGTTGGGTTGTGGTCTTAGTATGGTAGCGATTTCAGAAGAGGCTTTTTTGGACCAACTGAAGAATCCTACCTGCCTTTCTGGAAATAAGATGTTAGAGTAAATTTGAGGCTCACACTTTTGGGGGGGGGCATCAGTGGCTCAGTAGTACAGCATCTGCTTGGCACGCAGAATGTCCCGGGTTCAATACCTGAGGTCTCCAGTTAAAAGGACCAGGCAGTAGGAGATGTGACAGACTTCAGCCTGAGACCTGTGCGAGCTGTTGCCCATCTGAGTGGACAATACTGACCCTGATGGACCAATGCTCTGATTCAGTATAAGGCAGCTTCATGTATTCATTTTGTTGACAGTAGCTTTCAGCCTGTAAAACATAAGATTTAGCTTTCTCTTTTCTATAACTGCAGCCAGATAGCAGCATTAAGATTTATGCTGTTAATTAATTGGATGTATGAATATCCTGCCACAAAGCTGCTACTGGCATCCCAAAAGGGTGCTATATCGCAGGGAAAGAGAGTAAAACATTAACATTTCTGTAGGAATTTACTAATTTACCAATATATATGCCATACTATAAATTGTTTCTATTGCACCATGAGACCCAGAAATTTCCATTTTGGATCCTTTCAAGGATTAATAGAGTGAGCACCAAAGATTATATTGTGCTGTTCACTATACAAGTGATGTAATTTTTCATCCTGGCCACCCATTGATTTTAATAACACTGTCCCCACATTATCCATACAAGGTTCAACATGTGGCAAGGACCACCATGATAATGACACTATGATGATGTCACATACTATCCCACACTGTGTCTTACACACAAGGTGGAAACTGACTCCCAGAAAGAGGCAGCATGGTGTAGTGGTTAGAGTGTTGGACTGAGATCTAGGAGAACTACTTTCAAATCTCTGCTCTGCTATGGAAGCTTGCTTGGGCTAATCACACATTCTCAGACTAACCTACCCAGGATTATTGTGAGGATAAAATGAAGGAGAGGATAATTAGGTAAGCCATCTTGGGTGCCCATTGGGGAGAAAGGTAGGATATAAAGGAGGTAAATAAATAAATAAGAGCCCATAGTACTTCCCTTGTTAGAGTCTCCCATGACTCAATGGTTAGAAGCCTGCATGCAGAAAATATAATTGACAGGACCCCTTTGACTTCTGCAAGATCCCTTGAAAAGAATGGTTGGAGCACTAAATACAACACAGTGGGTTGGGTTGATTGCACAGTCATGCAACACTCTACATTGATTTGCCAGCTGAGCTGAAGAACTCATTGTCAGCACCTGCTATGGATTCCATAAATGTTATAGACTCTTGTAAGTCTAGGAAGAATCCAGAATGTATCTGGTAGACCACAGTATCCAATAAGATTGACACCAGGAAATCTGTATCATCTGCAGTAAACAGGGAAAGTTGGAGCATATGATTTTCAGACTCTTACAAACCACCTTGGTGTTGCCATTGCTTCTTCTACACCTTTTTTCCTGCCAACTTTGCAGTGTCACAAGATGGCCAAGCAACTGGAACGTGCTGCTAAGTTTCTGTGGATATGGGAAAGCTAAATAACCATTTTGTTGCTTAACAATACTGGCAAACAGCGAACAATTAAACAACCCTAGTGTTGCTAAAGAGTGAATCTGTCTAAGTGCTAAATAGTGCTGCAGAAATAAATTTGATATAGAGAACAATCTGACTGGGAGAATAATGCTTGGTACAATGTCAGCAGGGGGGAAAAAATCTCAAAAACCTTAAACAAAATGGTAAAAAAATGGCAATAATCATAAACGAGAAGACACTTTTTTCTTAAAAATGGTCATTCTCCATCCTATTGTCAGGAACACATGAAGCTTCGCTAAACTGAGTCAGGCCAGTGGCCTATCAAGGGCCGATTCCAGACGGCCCCCTGCCTCGCGAAACGTCGCGCGTCGTTGCGCGTCGTTGCGCAGAAAACGCGAAATATCGCGTTTTCTCGCGCGAGTTTTGCGCAACGTCGCGCAAAACTCGCGCGAGAAAACGCGATATTTCGCGTTTTCTGCGCGACGACGCGCGACGTTTTGCGAGGCAGGGGGCCGTCTGGAATCGGCCAAGGTCAGTATTATTTACTCTGACCAGCAGTAGCTCTCCAGGTTCTCAGGTGGAAGACGTTCCCATCATCTGTTACCTGATCCTTTTTAAACTGGAGATGCTGGGGATGAAACTTGGCGCCACCTGTATTTGAAGTAGATATTATACCACTGAGCCATTGCAGAACCAGGAAATAGAAATTAATTAAATGGTTTGGAGACCATGCATTCCGATGTCTTCTGGGTCTGTAGTACTGGTCTGGCCCTGGCACTTCTCCACGTTCACCCTTCATTCTTACCAGACTTCTTGGGCCCGTTCCTCCCCTATGCTCCCATACATACACACTCAAGGCATTTGTCCTTTTGTCTGAACCATAATTTATCTTATTACATGAGTTTAAATTTTAATAATAGACTGCCTTAACAGTACCATTGTAATGATGTAACAGTTTAGAGGTCCAGAGAAGGCCACTCTTCAAGCATGCTGGGATTCAACAGTTTAACTTTATTGACAGATTTGTCGAACTATTCATCAGTAGAGTATCTGACCCCTCATATATAGGCAATTTAAACAATTTTCTAAATTACAGTTCTTTACAGAATTCTGCTTTAAAGTGCAATGTCAAATCCTTAGATGCTACAATATAGCTGTCATTACAGTACATAAGAACACACTGCTTAGAAAAATCATACCCAGGTCAGAATGATTGACAAGATTGCTCACCAGATGTCCCCAATGCAATGTGTTCCCATTCAGGGAAGGACTTAAAATCATTGTTATAATTCAACCCAAATTTTAGTTTCCATTTTTAAAAATGTTTGAAAAACATTGCCTAACTGATTTGCTGAACATGGTGTAATCTAACTTATACGTTTTATGCATGTGTGTGTGTATATACATATACATGTACACGTACACATGTACATATAACATAACATAACATTCGATTTATATACCGCCCTTCAGGACAACTTAATGCCCACTCAGAGCGGTTTACAAAGTGTTATTATTACCCCACAACAATATGTACATATACATATACATGTCTATGTCTACGTATATGTATATACATATACACACAAACATATGTATATATATACACATATACATACACATATATATATACACACACACACACATATATAGACATAATCAAGTTATAACTGTTTAGTGATTCGGAAGATCGGACCTTGGCCTAGTGCCAGGGCTTTGCCCTGGCCTACATAGATGATATCATCATCTACAGCTCTGACTGGGACTCCCACCTGGAACATCTGTGATGCATGTTGCAGGCCCTGATGGCTGCCGAACTGTGGGTAAACCCCAAGAAAAGTTGGTTAGGCTTCAGGAGCTAAAATATCTGGGGTTCCTGATGGGACGAGGCCAACTCCGACACCTGCCTGACAAAGTGGCCACGTTGGAAACCTGCCTGCAACCCACAATTAAACGACAGCTCCAATGGTTCCTACGAGAAGTTCATACCCTGCTTCGCGAGTTGAGCCTGTCCCTTGATGGACAGCCTGCAGAATGATCAACCCAATCAGATCCTTTGGACCCTCGCCCGCCAGGAAGCATTCCAGGACCTGCGTTCGGACCTTTTTTGGGTCCCTGTCTTGCGGAATCCGGACTTCACGTGGCCTTTCATGGTCCAGACCTGTGTCGCTGTCTCTGGACTTAGGGTGGTGCTGTCACAAGAGTTTGAAGGGCAGGAACACTCAATATTGTTCAACAGCCGCAAGTTGCAGCTGGCTGAACAGAAATATGCCACCACTGAAAAGGAGGCCCTGGCAGTGAAATGGGCAGTTGGGGCACTTCAATACTACCTCACAAATTATCCCTCCTCCCTGGTGATGACTCACACCCCCCTTTTGTGGATGTCCCGAATGAAGGGCTGCAATTCACGTATTCTAAGGTGGTACCTGTCCCTCTTATCTTTTAGTTTTTTGACACAACACCACCTGGGAGTTCAGTACACCAATGCCAACTTCATGCCTTGCATGTTCGAGGTGGAGAACAAGATGGAGCCACCCCAAGGGACAATTCCACCACCCCTCCCCAGCCAAACCCACCTGGAGGAGCCTGGGGCAGGGTCAGCGAGGAGCAACGTGGGCGGCCGAGGCCCCGATGATGAAGAGATGCACTAACAGGAGGACGCTGCGGGCTGCTGAAAGCCCCAACGACCAGCTGGGCTGCATTATGGCAGCAACGGAGGCCACCAATGGCCCTGACGGCCAGCTGACCTGCACTGCAGCCACAGCAGGGAAGAGGCTGGCAGCCACCATTCCCCCAGGCCAAGGGAGCAATGCTACAGCAGCAGCAAGCAGCCGATGGCCACCCTGACGTGGCCGGAATACAGGGTGTACTGCTGCCGAGGGGCAGGGCAAAAGTCCAAAGGTGCATGGCTCAACTGGAGACACCACAGAGGAGCGGCACCGCCCCACCCCCCAGAAGCGTCAGAGGAGCCCGATGGACGCCGTGGCTGCAGGTGGGACTGTCTCTGTCAAGGGGTGGGACTGAAGGGAGGACCAGCCAATTGGTACCCAGGGGGTCGAGGGAGGGTGGTGCAGGTTGGCTGTGGCCGCCTTTAGCCCAGGTGTTGGGCCTTACCCTGAGAGCTGGGCGCTGGGTACAGAGGCAGAGATGGTAGTTAGGGGGAGGGTATAAAGGAGGCTCCTGCCCCTGGGCCAAGGAGGAGGGAGGAGGTCTGTCCTTGGAGTGAAGGGCAGTCTCCTTTGGGACACAGAGCTAAGACTAGGGCAGGGACTAGCTCGTTGTTTCCTGTTTCTGAGGCATTAAAAGGGGGAGCCCCCCCAACAGCCAAAAGGGGGGAGGCCATTCTGGCCAGGGCCGACCAGGCATCTCAGATGAAAGGAGTCAGGGATGTGGCAGTGTTCCAGCAGGCAGTACCCCAGCAGACGGGTGCATGTGGGGCAGGGACACACCTGAACCTGACAAGGTAAAAGCAGCATCACCCCACTGTGGCCAGCTTGCTCTTTTCCCAAGCAGTTACTGTGGTAGTTTTACTCTCTTCTCTGTGATGAACTTGCTCTCTTCTTGACAGCTGCCCAGGTGCTGGGATGAGAGTGGAGAGGGTGCAGAGAAGAGTGGTGGTTTGTTCTAGAGGACAGGGCCTTAAGTTCCATCCCTGGTATGAGGCCTTCAGCTTGCAGCTTACTCATCCTCCAGTCCCTGTGGTTGCAGTTGTTTCAAGGTGAGAAATATCTGCCTGTCACAAACCCTACAGGGCCATGGCCTTCTTTACTTTCCTGGAAGATGGGGGCATGTGCCACATTAGGAAACTGTGCACAGAAGAGCCACAAGTGGCATGTTACAGAAGCACACATCGTTCCTGAGCCACCGAGTGTGAATCCCTGCTCTATGCCCATATATTCGTCTCTCTCCATATATTCCCCGGTGGACACTCTGATCAGGGGACAAACAGCTGTTGGTGGTCCATGGCCCCAAGGAGGCCCGCCTAGCCTTGACTAGGGCCAGGGCCTTTTCGGTCCTGGCTCCCACCTGGTGGAATGCTCAGTCTGCTGAGATCAGAGCCCAGCAGGACCTACTATCCTTCTGCCGGACCTGCAAGACAGAGTTGTTCCACCAGGCATATGGCTGAGGCTGGGCCTCCGCCGGCCTGAAAAAAGGGGTGTATAAAATCTTAACCCTCCCTGTGAAGGCTGTCCACCATCCTGTTTTAAATGTGTATTAATAGAAATACACTGCTGTTTTAATGATGTTTTAATGTAGTTAAATTTTTATTGTATTTTAATATGTTGTTATCCACCCTGAGCCCGCCCGCAGGGAGGGTGGAATAGAAATTTGAAATAAATAAAATAAATAAAATATGTGCATAATCATCTTTAGTAACAGTTTCTACTGATTTACCTGGAAGACATGTTAGGCTAACTGTCCCAAATCCCCCCAAACCCCTTTTTGGAAGGGGGATGCATTGTCTTAATACAGCCTACCCACTAACCCATTCTTTTGCTGTCAAAATATTATGCATTTCCCCATAAGAATCAAGGAACTCAGCCAAGTCATCAGGCACATTACTTTCTAAATCCTAATGCATGTGCACTTTCCTATAGAAGCAAACATTTGAATTAAGATATGCAAGAGTTTATGAAAATATATTTGGCTTTTCAGTTTCACATAGAGCTTGCTGAAATAGAAATTTTGTATGAGGGATTAGAGTGAAGCACTGCGTGTGTGTTTATCCTTCTCTACGGAAAATTTTGTGTATGCAGCAAAGATGGGAATGTGCAATTTCAGTCAAAAGGAAGTCTGGGATGAATGATGCCAGCATAGGTGATTCATATTTAGAAGAAGTGCCTCGCCAGCCATTTTGGAGGCTCATCTTTCTTAAAGCACATTAGATCCTAGCCTTACTACAGCAGAATGACTAAGCCCCCAATCTAACAGGCTGCCATAATCAAACAGCTTACTTCGGAATGGTTCTTTCACTCTGATAGGACTACATCAATGTAAATTAGTAGGCAGACTGCCACAAAAGGCTGTTTCCGCACATTTTCTGCTCAGATGCAGAAGGAAGTCGGGGGCGGGGGGGGGATTATCTTGTACAGCCAAAACAGCAGAACAATTGATAGAGAATACCCCAGCATCACAACTGCCCCTGCAGCCCTGCAATGCACAGATATTTAATATGTTACATGGGACAATTGTAACTGCATATCCAAATGTTTTATTTATTTATTTATTTTTAAAAGGCAGCTATGGAATGAGAGACCATTTGAATTGCAGCAGCTTCAGCAGGAGTAGAAGGTTTAACCCCTTTCCCTGTAAAGTCCCATAGCAGAAATCCCTTCCTGTGAGCTGACCTTCCTCCCCCCATGGTGCGTTCTAAGGCTATTTGGGCTTTCCTTTATTTTTTTAACATACATTACCCACAGCTGCTAGGTGGCTACAGGGAGTCTGAGCTGGGCTTGGGGAACCCGTTCCCAACTCTTTAAAAACGTGCACGCCTAGTTTGACTCACAGCAAAATTCGGTAACTATAAAGGAACTGAAAGAAATAAAGGAAACCACCTCATCACTATGCCAGTACTTAACATACCTGCAGCACGTCACAGAAATATCAAAAACCACAATCCAACAAGAGGTTAAAGTTCCTATCAGTACTGACAAGTTCTTAGTATTCTGAAGAAATCTGGATGAAAAGCCAGTCCATTCATCCATATCTACTTATTCATAGTAAACATATTATCGGGCTTCCTTGGAATACTATTTGGAAATCACTGCCCTATCACAAGAAGTTCTGAAGCTCCCTCACTTTCCAAAATGGCTTGCCAGATGGCACAGATGACTGCTATTTGAGACCCGGCATTTCAAAACTCCCCTGGGCACTCAAAACGAGCTGCACAGCTTTTCAGATTCTTGTTATAATTTGTCAGTTTCATCATCCCAGCAATTTCTTGGGGAATTTTTTTAAATGAAGTAAACCAGAACTCTGTCAGTGGTGTGATATGATCATCATGGTTCTGGATATGACTGCTTCTTCAAATATACCTTTGATACTTTCAAAGAAACTTAAACTTAAAAAAAAAGAAGACAGTAGATCATGCATTTAAAAGCAGAAGCAGGAATCAGGGATTCTGCCCTGGATTGGTTTAAATCATTTCTCAGAACATACTCAAAGTGTGGCTGTTGGAGACCAGCCATCTTCAGTGTGGGAATTATCTTGTGGGGATTTTATCCCCTATCTTATTCAACCTCTAGGTAAAGCCTTTAGGAGAAATCATTTGTAGCAGTGGAATTGGATGTCATCAATACACGGATGACACTCTGCTCTGTAACTCTTTATCCAAATCCTCTGATGATGCAGTAGAGGGCTTGATTCACTGCCTAACTGCTGTGGTTAAGTGGCTGAAAGTAAACAAATTGAAACACTGAACACAGACAAGACAGAAGAGATGCTGGTTGGGAAGATGAGATCTTGAAGGACATTGAGGACCACACTTTTGATGGGGTTCAGTTGACCCTTGCAGATTTGGTTAAGAGCCTAGGGACTTCTCTAGTAACAGCACTACAAACTCAAGTCTATCCCGGAAGATGGTCTCCTACCTCGACATGGCCAGTCTGACCACCTGGATCCACACCAGTGTAACACTGAAACTAGACACTGAATACTGCACTCTACATAGGTCTCCTCTCAAAGTCAACTCAGAGAATCCAGTTGGTGCAGAATGCTGCAGCTTGATTATTATCAGGAGTTATAGCATGCACACTGCTCCCATTCTGCAATCACTCCATCAGTCACCAGGCTTAATTCAAGGTCACGACTATCATGTACAAAACTCTCCATGGTCTCAGTCCCTCATATCTACAGGTCCTCCTCTTTCCCTATATTCTACCACAGCAGCGTTGCTCATCTGAATAAGGCTTCTGCAGGGGCTACTCTGCAAAAGGACAAAGCCAACAGCTGCCCATACACTTGCATTCTCTGTGGTAGCCTCCTCTTGATGGAATGGCCTACCAGAAGAGGTCAGGAAAGCTCCCACTCTCATGGCTTTCCACAAATTATGCAAAACTGAATTATTCATGAGGGATTTTTACACAGGTAATAAGGCTGTGTTGTAAAGTCATGGTAAATGAACTGTAGACTATACTACTGGATTGTAGACTATACTACTGTGCACTTTCTGTTGCTATAAATATGCTCCTACTGGGTAATATCCATGTTGTTTAATATGTCATGTTAATTGCTTATGTTTTGTTTCTGCCTTGTTTCAGCTCTGCAATAGATTTCTGCTCCCCACCCCTACCCCAATTTCTGTAATCCATACCCTGTTGTATTGTTTATTGAATGTTCCAGCTATTGACTGTATTGACTTACACTGTGTAATCTGCCTTGAGTCTCAGTGTGAAATAGTTGTGTAGCTTTATATGGGAGTTGGTAGTCCTTAAGGTATGCTGGTCCCAAGCTATATAGAGCTTTAAAAGTCAATACCAGCACAATGAATGGGGCTTGGAAGCAATGTGAAAGTCAAAGCAGATGAGCCAAGACTGGGGTGATATAGTCCCTATGACCCGCTCTGGTCAGAATTTCACAATAGTATCCAGTACCAGCTGTAGTTTCTGGACACAGTTCAAAGGCAGCCCAACAGAGAGGCACTGCAGTAATCTCATCTAGATGATGCTAGGGCATGCACTACGAGGGTAAAATCGTTTGTTACCCAGGGAAGGCCCAGCTGGTTCATCAGCCAAAGCTGATGGAAGGTGCCCCTGACCACCATGTATCCAGCAAAAAGCCTCGGTCCAATAACACTGCCAAGCTGTGCACCTGTACTTTAGGGGGAGTGCAACCCTATGCAGAATAGGAAACACCTAAATTCCTGGTTCAGTCCTTCAACCAACTGTTAGTACCTCCATCTTCCAGGATTAAGCTTTAGTTTATTTGCCATCCATCCCTAAACTGCATCCAAGCATTGGTTCAAGGTTTCCAAAAACTCCTTGGAACTTACTAGAAACTCAAGATGGAACTGAGTATCATCCACATACTGGTGACAACCCAGTCCAAAGCTCTGGATGATCTCACCCAGCAGCTTCATATAGATGTTAAAAAGCATGGGGGAAAAGATGGAACTCCCACTGATTAAACACCAAGGGGGTGAGCAGCAGTCGCAAGCACCACCTTCTGAAACCTACCTTCCACGTAGGACTAAAACCACTGCAGGATGGTGATTCCAGCTCCCAAAGGCATTCCAGAAAGATGCCAGGGTTAATAGTATTGAAAGCTGTTGAGTGGTCCAAGAGAATCAACAGAGATGTACACCCTCTCCCAGTGCAGAGCATCCACCAGGGCAACCAAGGCTGTTTCAAACCTCTAAACAAGCCTGAACAAGACTGGAAAGAATACAAACAATCCATTTCATCCAGGAAGCAAAAGGGGTCTGGATGGGGATTGCCCTATACTAGGTGGCCATGCATGTGTGCCAAGGAACAATGTCAATTCTTTGGGATTCCCTTTGTGTGTAAATGCTGTACCTGCATGGAGTACAATAATGCCCAGTGTTATAATAAAAATAACATTCAATTTATATACCGCATTCAGGACAACTTAATGCCTACGCACATCAGTTTACAAAATGTGTTATTATTATCCTCACAACAATCTCCCTGTGAGGTGGGTAGGGCTGAGAGAGTTCTGGGAGAGCTGTGACTAACTCAAGGTCACCCAGCTGGCTTCAAGTGGAGGAGTAGGGGATCAAACTCAGTTCTCCAGATTAGAGTCCTGGTGCTCTTAACCACTACACCAAACTGGCTTGGGTTTTTTTTTTCCTATCATAAATAAAGCATACATAATTTCCATTCATCACCTTCCATCATTTTACAGCCCACTGGGAAATACTATAAATCATATTCAGAAATCAGAACATAATTAGATGATATCATTGAAAAAAAATAAAAACCCTTATCATATCTTTATGCATTTATGTTCACTAAGACATTATATTCGTCAGATCATTTATCACTGTCTGCTGTAAACTCAGCTGAGCTGTTGGGGGATTAGGTACAATGTGCATTCATATAGGGAAGTTGTTGTCTCCAGAGAACTACATTTTTCAACATATCAGATGTGTAATTTTTGCAAGCAAGACAAAGCAATGTATTAGAATTCTGTGTGTCTCTCTCTCCAAACCATCTTATCAGTTCTGTGGTTTTTTATTATGAGCATAAAATCCAGATTGCTTCTCTGGATTTTATACAGAGGAAAAAAATAAAGTGGAAGGTCAAGTGGAAACTTAGCAACCATCTCATTTTTTAGACTGACAATAAGTACTATTTAAAAAAATGAATGTAACCTTTTCTTTAAATAACCAGTGCATGTTTCTTTATATCCTATCCAAATTAATTATGCACTTCTAAACAAAGTTACTCCAGTCTAGCCCATTGAAATCAACCAGCATAGACTGGAGTAACTCAGTTTAGGATTGCACTGTCAGTTAAGCATTTTTAGTTGCCATTGATTTCAGTGGGAGGCATTTAAACATGTTCTTACTTTTCCCATTGAACAATAACAAAAAAAACCCTGTTTGCAGATCTTTGGATCATAAAAAAACCCTTTTTAGTTCCTACATTTTGGGTGAATTTCATACCATATGACTAGACCATTTTTCATACCATATGACAATCATGGATAGTGAGGCAGGAATACGTGAGGCAGGAATACCTAAAAGTAACTAAAAGGCTTGGCTAAGGTTCAAAAGGAGTAAAGACATAATCCTTTATTGTAGCATGTGCTCCACAAGGAACCCTGATGATCAGCCTCACAAGCTTATTGTAATGGAAAGAACACCAAAGAGCACTCTGCAACATGGGGCTGAACTATACGTATCATGCCTTTTCTGGTCATTTTAGTTTAACAGAATGTCATCAAAGGTGCTGTGACTTGTAAGTCCTGTTGTGGGAGGAGGGGAGCGGTGCTACTCTTCCCCATTGAAAATCACCAACCCCCACAGTTACTTTTACCTGCTCTAGAGGGGGGGAAATACAAATACCCTTATATTTTTAAAAGCAGGGGTAAAAGCTACTTGCAGAATGGCAATTTTTGGCAAAAAATAATGCAAGGGTAAAGAGTTAAACACCTCTTCCCTCTGCTGGTTTCCCCCTTCAGATCAGCTGCTGCTGTAACATAGTGATTAAATGGCTGGGCTCCATGCCAGCACTGTGCTGGTTCAACTCCCACTACTGCCATGAACTCTGCAGGAGGCCTTGGGTAAGCCACTGCCCCAGCTCCCCGGCTGTATTGTGGGGATAATAATGACACTGACTTTGTTAACCCCTCTGAGTGTGGCACTGATCTGTCCAGGAGCAGTATATTAGCACATTGTTGTTGTTGTTGTTGTTAATCACAGTGCCCTTTTCTGAATTTGCTGCATTGTGTTAATCTAAAACTTAGAGGAAAAATACGAAGTGTAATGTGTACTAAATAAATGACACTGAAATAGTGCCCAATAGCCAAAAATCTCCAAGGTGGGCTGATGGTCGGAGGAGAGTTGAGGCATTAGTTTTTAGGCAAGGGAAAAATAGATATCTCAATGAAGTTGATGAGTCAATCAGTTTCTGAAAAGAGCAGAAGAAATAGAGAGATAAAAGACAAAAAGACAGGGGAGGAGAAAAAGAGGAAAGTGGAAGATAAAGGTCAAGCATGGTAATTAAAGTGCAAGAGTTCAACTGGATAATTTGTTCCCTCATTAACTTTGTAAGATGGAATTGTTTCATCTTTAAAATATAACAGTGTGCCCATGGTTATCTTCCCCTCTTTTCTGAAGAACCAGAAATAGTTTCAAGTGGAAATGGGACATCAGACCGTGGCCACGTTGCTGCCTCCAGAGATGAGTTTTGCTTTTATGCTGAGAGTTAAACTGACTGCCTTCTTAGAGCTAAGAAATTAATTGTCTTCCATGGCACAGTAGCTGCTGGCTGAGAAACCTTTTTATTTTCCATGCACTTCTAGTTTGTTTCATGTTCTTATTCATTTAACTAATGCTTCATACTAAAGATGCATACAATTGGTCTTTAGGGTTTCCAGCTTTTAAACTGCTCCCCCTAGCTGTCCCTTTAATATGATGTTTCCTGAACTGTGGGTCAGGATCCAAAAGTGGGTTGTAAATAGACATGGGCACAAACAGAAAAAAAAACACGAACATGGTGTTCGTTGTATTGTCGAAGGCTTTCACGGCCGGAGAACGATGGTTGTTGTGGGTTTTCCGGGCTGTATTGCCGTGGTCTTGGCATTGTAGTTTCTGACGTTTCACCAGCAGCTGTGGCTGGCATCTTCAGAGGTGTAGCGCCAAAAGACAGAGATCTCTCAGTGTCCAGGACACTCTCAGTGTCCAGACACTGAGAGATCTCTGTCTTTTGGCGCTACACCTCTGAAGATGCCAGCCACAGCTGCTGGCGAAACGTCAGGAACTACAATGCCAAGACCACGGCAATACAGCCCGGAAAACCCACAACAACCATGGTGTTCGTTGTCCGTTGCCATCCATGAACAATGAACAACTAATATTGACAAACATGACCTGTTCACGAACATGTTTGTTGTTCGTGGGGGCCAGCAGGCTCTCCTCCAGCCATCAAGATCCCTACCACACCACTCCCAGAAACCCTACCTGACCAGGAAGCAGGAAATGTACCAATAATAAATAGTAGCTTGTCCCAGAGCCTGGCAGCAGCCCTGGAACCTGAAGAGGTAGATCCCTATCCCACCACACACAAAGAAAATTCAAGCGCCAATGCACTCTCCCTGTCTCTCTCTCAAAATGCCAACAGCAACTGTCTCTCCCTCACTGTCTGCAAAACCGAGCTGGGAGCTCCCCTCCCCCCTGCTCTTTGCTTCCTTGTAACAAATTTGGAGCTCCACACTTGAAAGGAAGACCTGTCTATCGAGCTAAATTGGGATTAGATTGGGGTTTTCAGGGCAACCACAGGAGTTCAGACAGAGTTCAGGCAGTCCCTGCCTCCAGTTGCCAAGGGAATTGATTGCAGGTGCCAGATTGTCTGGCATGAACAGCAATGAATGAGGCTTGCAACGACCACTTGTTCATTTAGAATGGGGCCTCAACAGCTTGTTCGCTTTTTAAAGTTCGTATTGCTGTTCATGCCCATCTCTAGTCATAAAGCCTTTGAAAGTGATTTGCTGGCCAGTCATCACTAATGGCAGTTCTTGCCCTCTGCCCCCTTCTTTCATGCCAGCTTCTCCCATTCTCACCTCACTCTCTCCCTTTGCAACAATAATGGGGCAGGGGAAGCTGTCTGGCAACTAGTAACTTTGCAATATTAGCTGGAAGAAGGGAGGACAGGCTGAAGAGTAGATGGTAGCTATTCAGCATATGAAAAAGGGAGAGGAGGAGAGAAAGAGGTGTGTGCGAGCATAGGCTCTGTCTTAGTGCTGCTCCTTCAGCATCTCAACCACATGCCCAGCCCCGTGCAGTTGAGAATTTTCTACATTGTGCAGCGGTTGGACTAGATGACCCTGGAGTTACCTTCCAACTCTATGATTCTATGATTCTATCTGCTATGGGAGATATATTGCACTGAGCCACTTGCCACCTCTTTATCAGCATCTGCCACCTTCCTGCATCTCCTCTACTTGCCCCCCCCCTCCCCGATCCTTCTCAAGCTCTTGGGCTGGACCTGGATGGGTCACCATACAAAGTAAATTTGGACTTGTGCATCATCACACTAAAAAGGTTGGGAACCACTGCTTTGAAATTGATTTGCAGCAATTATCAAGTGATGGTTATGGGTGTGCAATCCAGGATTTGTGAGCCAGCAAAATAGCCAGATTTATGCTGGCACAATCCAGCTATACCAGATCACTTTGGAGAATCCTGGATCATATCCAGGGAGCTGAACTGTGGTGGGTCAGATTATTTGGCCGCATGGCCCTCATGGAGAAAAAGCAAGCAGCCAGCTGATCAATCAGAGAGCAAGTGAGAAGTGGGAGGCATGAAGTAGAGGCAAGCTTCATGCTACATCAGGAGAGAGGAACAAGGCTGGTGGGGAACAGAGCAGCAGCCAGCAATTACTGAATCACAGCTCACTTCTTCAGATACCTGAAGAAGTGAGATGTGACCCATGAAAGCTCATTCCCTACCACAAATTTTGTTAGTTTTATAGGTGCTACTAGACTCTTGCTCTTTTCTACTGCTACAGACAGACTAACATGGCAACCCATCTTGAACAAGGAGTAAGGAAGTGATGTGAAGTAGAGGCAAGCTTTGCACCATGGCAGGAGAGTGGCACAATGGAGAGAGACTGGGACATCTTTCTCAGGGGGCACAGAATTGGGGTCCAATCTTCCTGACATTTTTTTGGGGAAGGGTCTTTAGTGGACAGTCAAGAGAAGGTTCCCTGCAACTTTGGTGGAGTTCACTTGTAAAATTACACCCCCTAGCCCTCCGGATTGTTTTCCCCAGAGGGAATAATGGCCAGATAAATTCAGGATTACCCAACTGGATTAAAGAATCTGACCCAGATTTCAGAGATACTGAATTAATTTGGTATCCCTGAAACCCGAATCCAGATAAGCCTTTTTTTTTTTCGGTGCACACCCCTGATGACATGGTTAGCTCTATGCCATGATAAGCTTCAGCTGTTCAGTTCTACATATTAAACTCTGTTAAAGGGACAGGCAATTTTTTCCTGGTTGGTTGGCATCCTGAAGTCCTAAACACACTTGCTGGTAAGTAAATGTTGAAATTAATAGTCTGCTCTTAAAATCAACTTATTGACATTTTAGGCAGTAATCAGTCCATCTTGCTATTCACTTTATCCAGTCCTGTGTTCTTTGAGGTTAACTAAATTGTGCATATGCAAAGCAGAATGTCCTTCCTGTAATTTACCGGCAACTATATTCTTTATCTAATGTGAACTTTATATTGATACTGTGTTGGATCTTTTTTTAACCTTCATCAAAAGTAATGTACAGTACTAGTTCAAACACCTTATACTGATCTCAGTACCAGCAGAGCCAGCTACTATCAACCAAAATGAGCGTCTCATGAAAACCTTAACTTCATTTATCAAGAAATATTTTCTATAAAAGCCATGTTGACTGACACTATCAGTAAAGATAAGGACAGTAATATAATTACACTCCCTTATCGGCTTCTCTATTATTTTGACTAGGATTTATGTCAGCCTAAGCAGCTAGTAATTATGGGGTCATTCAGGCTCTTAAAAATGAGCTTTCCCCCATTCTTTTACATCCCAGGCTTTCTAGCTTTTATCAGTCCCAAATTGTGACGGGATGTTGGAGGAAGGCCACCAACCCATATCTCCCTGGCAACATGAAGTTGGAAAAAAACATGTGGCATGATGTCATCTTCTTAAGTGTTTTTCTGTACTTGACAGACAAGAGCTCACAAAGACTCATTTTAAAATACTAAATGTTGTATTATATTCTTATGAGTTGTCTGGTTTTTTTAACACTGGGGTTTTAATCTTGGGCTTTTAATAGTTACAATATTTTTAAACTTAATGCTGTTTTATATTTTACTGTGTTCTACTCAAGTGGGAGGCATAGACATTTTGTAAATAAAATAATAGTAAATAATGAAGTTGAATAGGAAGCAGGGAAAAGTGCTCTCTTTAAACTATACTTTATCGTGTATACAGAAGGAGATAAAGGCTAGTAGCAGCTATCCGTCTTCCCATAATATATTGCTTGGATCTCAGAGCTGGTGCATCAGATCTCTTGGTCCAGGTCTTGGAAAAATTCTGGACTCCAAGTATTGATTATGAATTGTTGCATTATCACTTGTAGGCATTCTGAGACTTCTATTCTGAAAACACCATTTGCCAGTAGGGTTGCTAGCCCCCACATCTTGAAATCGGGATGGAGGGTGCAGCAAGCAGACACTGGACTCCAATCTGGGCATCTTGTGCATGCACTTCATGTGCATGTGCTCTGGAGGCCTTCTGATGTTGTCACTTCCAGTGATTGAGTCTCTTGGGGGCCAAATTGCCCCCAAATTAGCATTTTCACTATGTTTGGGGCTGATTTGGACCTGCCAAAACCCCAAAGATTCTGATTTTCAGCCAGATGTCATGTTATTGGAGCATCCAAAGTGTGCACATGTGCCATTTTGCCATGTGCTCTGGAGTTCCTGGTCTGCCTACCCCCTCCTTTGGCTGGGGGGGAGGGTAAAAGGTGGGGAAGGGGGATCCCACCCCCACAAGGGGTTGTCATCCCTACTTGCTAGTCTCATTATCTGGCATCCCTTCTTGCCAGTCATATCACCTGGCTCTTTGTCTTGTAGGCTTTGGTCTACGTTATCTAAGCTGATCCATGGAGAGCTGGGGTGTAGATGGTTCTGTTTTTGGATGGGCTTATGGATTGAACATCCTTTCAGCCCATTTCACTAGCTCCTTATCCAAATAAGCTTGGTGATGCAGTAGAGGCCCTGCCTGTCTGATGTACTGAGATGTACTGTACATGCTATCTGTTGCAGTATGTATTATCCTGGTATGTAATTTCTGCATTGTTTAACATATGTTAATACTTATGCTTTGTTTCAGATTTCTGCTTGGTTTCAAATGTCTGCAGTCCTAATCCTAGTACATTGCTTATTAGA
The DNA here is from genome assembly GCF_028583425.1 of Eublepharis macularius. Classification (NCBI taxonomy): domain Eukaryota; kingdom Metazoa; phylum Chordata; class Lepidosauria; order Squamata; family Eublepharidae; genus Eublepharis; species Eublepharis macularius. Next base: position 209,416,655 of record NC_072790.1, read on the forward strand.
TGTTCCATTCTTTTGATTTCCTTCACTTCCACTGTGTAATCTGCCTCGAGTCTCAGTTAGAAAGGGGGACTATAAATAACATAAATAAATAAACGTATTTGTCCAAATACATTTTGTTTTTAAAAAGTTATCTCTAGTAGATCAGTATCATAGTTTTGGCTCCAAATGATGAGAAATAAAAAGACATCCTTTTCTAGCATAAGATCTGTTAGAGGTAGAATACATTTATCAGGAGGATTGGTGCCCGAAAAGAAAAATGAATATAACAAATACCTGAACACAGGCAATATAAGGAAAATACTGAATACAGTTACAGAACTGGTTTCTGATTAGAACACCCTCCAAGGAAATGCAGAAATAACTCTGATACTATATCCAAGTTAAGAGTCTCCTGCAATGGAACCATAAGCAGAGTTACACTTCTCTAAGTCAATTGAAATCATTGGTCTTAGAAGACTGTGACTTGGATTCCATTGTGATTAGGATATGAAACGGGACAATGGAAAGTAGAGGGGAAAGTACAGGAAAAGTTTTCCAGGGCCATTTTTGCCCCTCCCATATCATGATAGCCATGGCAGCACCACCACCAGGTGCTCAGCAAAGATTCAGGCATTCTATATCTCCCCCCACCCCACCCCCTACCCCCCACCATGCGGAAAACTAAAACTATTTTCACCCGAATCGTAATACAGCAGATATATTCCAAAATGAGTAAATGAAAATGTAAACAATCCCAATTTCATTTCGTTTTGTTCTTTTAAGAGGAAACAGGAGAAGTCTTAGGTTTTACAGATAAATCATCCTTATTACATAGATAACTGCAATAATGTACTGTAGGCATTTAATATTAGCTCATTTACAGCTATGGATCTATAAAACATCCTGTGCTTGAAGAAAGTGTCTGTCAAGCAGGATTTACAGTGCAATCCTAAACATTCAGTGGGCTTAGACTGGAGTAACTCTTCTTAGGATTGCACTGTTAGAAATAGAGCATACTGAGTCTGCAGTCAGAAAAAATTAAAATGTATCTAAAATGTCAGAGGAATTATATACTGAATGTTAAACTCATAGACCATGAGCTGTTTAAATCAGGATTTCAACTGTAGTTTGGCACTGAAACTGCCGTGGTTGCGCTTGTGAACAATCTGTGTTTGGAGAATGAAGGGGAAAGTCATTCTTTTATCCCTATTGGTGGTTTTCAAAACCATCAACCCTGAAATGGACTGAAAATTGGTGGCACTGTGCTCCAGTGATCCTACCCCATCTGGCAGATTTCAGAAAGTGGTGTTAGTGGACTTCTGCTCGGTTTCATTGCATTTATGCTATGGATATCTGCAAAATTCTATCTTGCCCCTATCTATTTAATATCTACATGGAGCCATTGGATGAGGTCATCAGGATCTGCAGAGTGAGTGGTCATCAATATGCTGATGACAATCACCCTTATTTGTCCTTTTCATCTGGTCCTAGTGAAGCAGTGGAAATGATAATTAGGTGTATGGAGTGCTTCTTTCTCCACAGTTGTGGTAACAGGAGTCAGACTTTTTTTTCCTCTGGTGTTGCTCATTTTTTAAAATGTCTCTCCTCAATAAATAATGTGATACTTACAGTTTTATCTTTAAGGCGCTGAGTAAAACAATTATAACAGACTCTGCATTGCTCTGAATGCCGATGAATTATTTTTATGGCTTCTGGTGCGTGTTTTGTAATTTCTATATATTATTCTGTCTGTTTTACTATGATTTTATTGATATGAATTTTGTGCTTAATTGTATATTTTGAGCTTCTTTGAAGAGTGAAATAGAAACACAATAGACAGTAAGACAGGGTGGGAAGGAGGCAGAGAGCCAGTTCTAGAAGGGAAACAATAGATTTTCTACTCTAATTCCTCAGTTAGCAAGACTTGAGCAAGGCTGTTAATGATAGGAATTTTGGGAGGTCATGGGGTCACCATAAGACCAAGATGACTTGAGGGCACGTAACACACACAGTCTAATTCCATGTCTGGCAGCAAGATTCTCTACACCTAGGGTATAGTTCAGAAAACAGTAAATGCCCATGATTTTAGCTTCCTGAAGTTAAAAATAACATCTAAGCTATAATGGATGTATTCTGAAAATAGCAAGAGGTTTCCATGCAATTATCACAGTTTTGCAAAAAAAGGGGGGAAAAGAGCAACATTTGTTGAACAATTAAACCACCTGCATGGAATATGTCACAGAGTCCTATCTTTTGAGAAAGAGTCTGGTATTATGTGCAATAGTAATAATGAAGATAGCCGCCCTGAGCCCATCTGTGGGGAGGGCAGGGTATAAATCAAATCAAATAAATAAAAATAAATAAATAATAATATGAAGGCAACATCAACAGGAATAAAGAGTAATGTTAAGCAATAAGAAAGAATGATCACAAATGCCAGGACACCCTGGCAATAAAAAAAAATGTTTGCTAAGGGAAAGACGTGGACAGGGGCATGTATATAGCAACATAATCTCTCCCCTAGACTAGCTCCCATACCATGTGATTGTATCTGTAGTTTTCATCCTGAAAGAAATTTTTAAAGAGCCAAACTGCCCTGCCCTGAGCACTCTCCATTCCTGGCAGAGGCAGCAAGGTTATTCTGGCACAAAGAGCATTAAGAGGGAACAGGCTGAGCTATTTCAGAGAGCAGATGATATTGGGTGGCTCAAGGTGATAAAGTTTAGGAGCAAAGATCATGGGCAGGGAATGTAGCAGAAAATAAGGGGAGGAAAGATCGGGTGAAGGAAAATGCTGTGGTGAGTTTTAAAGGTAAGGGTGAGGAGTTTGAACCAGATGCAGAAGTGGAGGGGAAACCAACGACAGTATTTGACTAATGACTGAGAATATAAATTATATAATGCATTTCAGGCAACGGCTTGTGCACACCTCATTTAGCATTAAAATATCTGTGGGAAGCCAATGTGTGAAGGATCCTGCCTGGAGGCAGGGGGTTGAACAAATTACTTTCTGATCCCTTCTAGTCCTATGACTTTATGATGCAAACAAAAAAAAATATTTAATCAGCAGGGGAGAAATACTTCTAAAAGAGTTGAGCTTTTGAATTGTGTGGAACAATTCTTCAGGCAGAAGTAGCAAGGGGGGAAAACAAACTGGGAATAAAAAATTATATTTAAAAAAAAGACCTCCAAGACTTATGTAGATTCACATCTACTTGCAGCACTGAAATTAGTCTAAATAAGACCAGAGGATGAAAAGATCATGGTGTGTGTGTGTGAGGGGGGGGGGAATACATTTCTGATATTTTCTCGATAAAAGTGAGGCTAGCCTTTGGCAGTGAGCCTTGAAAAAATAAAAGTTGAGAACTCCCGGGCTAATTTTTGTTTACTTCAATACAAAAAGAAATAGTCAAAACAAAATATTTGGCATGTTTATAGCACCAGGTTTCAGAGGCTGTGTCTGCATTGCAGTGAGGAGCAGCAAGGCACTTCACACTGCTTAATCATCCTATTGCTGACACAGGCCACTGTCAGTGTCATCCTAAGTGGGGTCACCCTCATCTAAATCCATTGGCATCAATGGGCTTAGAGGGTGGGACTGTGCATCAGATGGCACTGTGTATTTTTCTGTGGGGTTCTGAAATCTACCCATCAAAGACTGTAACTCTGCTCTTGTAACCAACGTCACTCCAGTGCTATTCATCTATAACGTGTGGAATAAGAGCTACTTCCTGTGGTGAGATTCTACATGGCTGAAGCATATGTGAAAATACTCTGACCGGTAGTCAACACCAATTCAACAGGTCTTGCCTCCCTCCCTGATTCTCATCCAGTTAAGGAAGAGGTTGATAGTGGCAGTCAGGTGGGGAAGTTCTAATCAGGAGCGGTTGGGGGTCATCTGGAGCGGGTGGGGTTTTTTTGCGGGGGGGGGGGGGAGGGACCAAGGCTTACACTTTCGAAATAAAGCTCTTCTACTGAGAGATAGTTTGCATCTCATGGGGGTAGGAAAAATGTGTTTGGTAGGAGCCTTGCAAACCTGATAAGGAGGGCTTTAAATTAAATCCTATGGCGGGGAGAGACAAAAACTCAAAGCCTATAATTGGAGAAGGGAACACTGAAGACCTGCAGGGAGTGGAACATATGCTAGGACTCTGATTTCTAGTACACCAACATACTATAGAGTAACAGAGTAACTGCAGGACAGCAGTGAAGACAGAATTCATCACCTTTCTTTGCTAAGCTCATATGGATACTATCCTGACATAATCTGTAACGTTTTAGCATGATTGTCACTTTTTGATCACACCAGGGAAAGGAAGACTAAGAATAAAGCAAACAAACAACAGTGACTCTCATTATTGTCTAAGTTATTAGAGGACAGTTCTGTCACATTCTGACAAGAAGGCAGGGTTGTCATTTTCTGTTCCCCATCACTTGGATTATTTAGGAAAAATGAGACATGAGATAGATCACATAGTTATGCCAGCAACAAACAGGTAAATATAAAGGATTCTGCAATGTGGGGAAATGGCAAGGATTAATACACACACCTGATCCGTTACTGAACAACTTCTGATTAATTCATGGTTTTCAAGTAGTAAGATCTGGTTTCATATCTGTAGTGGTTGTTATTGCAATTAAATGGTTGTTGATCAAAGGTAGCATATCTCTTATTACCAGCACATGTGGTGCATCAACAGAGAAAGGGATCAGCCACTATACCTGTTTGCAGCCCATTTGGGGGCATCTTGTTTGCCATTCAAGGAAATGGGATGCTGAGGGAGATTGACATTTGGTATCATCCAGCAGGGCTCTTTTTGTGTTCTTATGTTTTTATTTTGGTGGATGAACATAGTCATTACTAGATACACTACTATGCTGTCTACTGTCTTTGCAGCTTGCTACACAGCATTTCTTATTTTGTGGTGGCTACTGACGTGATGCCCTGACCTGGATAGCCTAGGTAAACCTGATCAAGTCAGATCTCAGAAGCTAAGCAGGTCAACCTTGGTTAGTAATTGGATGGGAGACCTCCAACAAAGACCAAGGTTGCAGAAGCAAGCAATGGCAAACCACCTCTGGTAGTCTCTTGCCATGAAAACAGGGGGTCAGTTATGACTTGAGGGCACTCTCCACCACCACCACTGACATGATAATTTTGAACCTATGCCATATCTTAAACTGGATTATGGTACAACCAAAACACTGCTGATGTGACAGTCATCATGAATAGTAGTTTCACTTCACAAAATAGGATTTTAGGTCTCTTAGGACAACTATAGCCTGCCTTCTGGTTCATGCAACCTCTAGTCACCCTTATCAATATACCATCAGTCTTTACACACACTCAAACACATGTTTATGTGACAATTTCTCATATTAAGCATCTAAAGGCTGGTATCCATATTAAAGAGGAAATTAATAAGATTAAGTAAGCCTGACAGAATTTTCTCCAAAGAAGAATATAAGATCTGGCATCTTGCCTATTGCAGTTTCACAATCTGGGCCTCTTCTCCAGCGTCATTGCTGAACAGGTGTTAAAAGTGCATAAACAGAAATCCAGTCCAGAAGACTGATGCCTTAGGGAATGAAAGGTCATCTGGACACAGTTCTCTTAGTTTTGAAAAGTTTTTAGAAACTGTAAAATAGGTAATGCTGCAGAGATGGAACAACATATGGTTTTATGTCTTGGGGATGTCTCAGCAGACTACATATCATAGACAACTCAATTTCTTCCTGTGAAACAAAGTTAGAAATAATTTCCAGCCCACAAATGATACAGGCAGTGAAACCAGATGCTTTTGTTGTCATGGCTTGGATTGTCCAAACAATGATAACTCTGGTTCACACAAACAGATTTCTAATGAACTGAACCAAATCATGTTGTCTAGAGTTGAAAAAATCCTGGGTACAGATAATCTAAATTATGCCAGTACCTGGGGATTTAACATTTGAGGGTTTCTTTTAGGAAGTACTCAGGAATGGTGGAGGGGGTGCATTCCCCCAAAGGGGCAGGTTCATAGCTTGCAGCTGCTGCTGGATTCTTATATACAGTTAGTCTCCATGGTCTCCTCAAGTCTCTTCCATAGCATGTAGTTCCCTTTATCATCCTTTGACTAATATGCCAACTACAGCTGTTCCTTTAAAAGCAAAATGTGGCAGAGTAATCCATGCTCTGGTCACATCCAGATTAGATTACTGTGATGTACTCTACATTGGACTGCCTTTGAAAATGGTTCAGAAACTTCAGTTGGTCCAAAATGCAGCAGCCGGGCTACAAGCAAGGACCTATTAGAGGGATCTTATCACCCTGTGCTGAAAGGTCTGCACAGCTTGCCTATTTGCATTTGGCCACAATTCAGTGATCTCACCTTTAATGCCCAAAATGGCTCAGGGCCAGGGTACCTGAAGGACTGTCTCCTCTCATACTATCTAGGCCACCAGTTACAATCTCCCTCTCAAGTCCTACTCTCTGTGCCCCTGTTTTCACAGGTGAGGTGGGTTGTGGCTAGGGAAAGGGCAGTTTCTGTGGTGGCATCCTACCTTTGGAGTGTCCTCCCCGTTGAGGTTCTCCTGGTGCCTGCTTTATTGTCTTTTAAGCACCCGGCCAAAACATACCTTTGCCCCCTAGGATTTTAATTAGGGTTTTTATCTTTCTAGCTGTTTTATGGTCTATTTCTAGTCTGAGTTCTATTATATGGATACTTTTATGCTATTTTTATGTCAATGGGCTTGTTTTAATAGCTTTATATTGATAATGGATTATGTTAACTGTCAGCCACCTCAAGTCAGACTCTGAAGGGATAGCACAGAAATATCCTAAATAATTTTTTTAAAAGATACCTAAAAAAAATCGAAGGCGATTGCAAATCTATCATATTTGGGCAGTCTTGTGTTTTTGTTAAACTGCATAGAAAAGCACACCGGAAATATTAAACAGAGTACAGAAATATGTATAGCATTTCTTTAAATATAGGAAGAGGATGCTGTCCCAAGGCAACAGATCTTAGGATCAAATACAACAATCCTAGTAAAGGTGCAAAGATTATTATGCAAGTACAACTTAGCTTGGAACTAGAATTGCATTTTAAAAGTCAATATTTTCTTACCTCACCTCCCCAAGAATCTGATAAATGATGCTGAGAAGAAAAATGGCCAAGATACAAACCCCCTTACAACCGGGCCATGTGCTCAAGAGAGCCTTGGGTGCATGTTTTGCAAAGAGTGCCTTTCCATGTTTCATTGCAAAACAGTTTTAAAACATTCAAAAGCAGTTTGTAAAATGTCATGGGGCACATGCTTTTCAAAAAGGAAAAGGTCAAATATCCAACTGGAAGATCTTTGGAAGACATAATGGGAACAAACCTAACTGTATCCAGCATGCAGATATTTAAAATTATCACATTTTTAAAAAGCATTAAACGTCATCAAAAGAGTATCTTGAGCTGGAGAGGTTCTGTGTCACTGTTACATAACCAGGTAAAGTAAAGCACCTAGATCTTCATACTCCTAGCTTATTACAGTGAAGTAGTCAACTCACAATGCAATCCTAAGCACGGTTACTCGAGTCTGAGCCCATTGACTTTAATGGGCTTAGACTGGAGTAACTCTCCTTAGGATTGCTCCGTTAATTCATTTTCCTTGAGTTGGTGTTCCATGGATAGGTCATATGAACAAGGCTCCTGTCCATGGGTTTAAGAGTGTTTTAAAAGCATTATTTTAAGTGAACTTGTATAAGAAAAAGGTTTAAGCAAAATCTTGAATTCAATTTCTCTAACCCATCAACCTTCTAGGTTTGTGCAAAAATGTGTACATTGCACTTGCCATCAAGAATTTGTGCAATCTCTACATCAAAGATTTGGATTACAAGGTTGTATATTTAACTAGACTTCATTAAACATAGGTCTGTAACGAAGATGTGAAATTATTTTGGTTAAAAAATGTTTCTAGAAAATCAGAGCTTGAAAAAGAGGAGTATATTATTCCACTTCTTATTTCTGTGACAATAAATTTTTGCAAAGAAAATTTCTGAAGAGTAATTCATATTTGGAATGCTACCTGAATATGCTTCTTTAAAATCTGCCCTTTAGAGACAACTGTGTTATATATGAATACATAGTATTAAACCAATTGTAAGAAGCACAATAGTTCATTTGTGACTATGTAGAAGAAGAAGAATCTTTGAAAAATTCTTTTTTGTATAATAATTTTTATTTTATTAATAAGATTAAAAGCCCAATAAAGGGACAGAGAAAAGAAGAATTAAAGAAAAAGGAGTAGAAAGAGAGAAAAAGAGAAAAAGAAAATGAAAATTAAAGAAAGGAAAAACAAAGAAAAATAATACTTATTTCATTTTCCTCTACACCTATTATATCTTTACACACACTGTACTTATAGTTTTAATACCTCTAAAATTTATCTTTTCAATACTGCCCCTCTTATATTTATTTTTCCCAAATTTATCTTCTTAGTCCATAAAATCCATAAATCATCAATTCATTTTTTCTCGTCTCACGCAGAAAGGCAATAATGGGTTTCCAATTAACAATGAAAGTAGACAGTATTTTATCTCTAATCAGAGCTGTAAATTTAGCCATCTCTGCTGACTACATCATTTTCACAATTCAGTCATCCATTGAAGGCAATACTGTACTTTTCCATTTTTGCGCATATAAAAGCCTAGCCATCATTGTCATTTATAGAAATAGAATACCATGTTTGTTTTCCAACTGTTTGTCCATTAGTCCCAACAAAAAGGCTTCTGGTTTAAACTGTATATTGATCTTCAAGATTTTCTGTATCATCGTATGAATTTGTGACCAATTTTTTTTTGCTTTAAGACAAGTCCACCAAAGATGATAAAATGTTCCTTCATGTTGCTCACATTTCCAACATTTGTTTGACATACCGTTACTCATTTTTGCTAATTTATCAGAAGACATATACCATTTTACCATACAGTCACACATTCTTCTTCCATTTCAAATTTCAACAAAAGTTTCTACATTTTGGAAATAACATGTTTGTCGTTTGTACAAAGCTCTTTTTCAAACTCTGTTTGATCATAGTCAAACCCCCATAATTTTGTATCTGATTTAAACCTTTCTAGCAATTGTGCATTACAGGAAAAATTCTTGTAACGTTTAAGCACATAATGCTAATGGTTCTCATTCCACTTAAGGATGAGAAGATTTCTCTATTACATCAATTTATTCCAGAATTTTGGTCTGAACCTCATTCTACTCTTCCTTAGTTCAAGGAGAACTTCTAAAATTAATTCCAGAATGGGAGTATGTACAGTTTGTTGCAGCTTCCAGTTCTTTCTAGTTATTTACTCATTTTTCCTTCCGTGTAAGTTATTTACATTTATCAGACTCTGCAAAAACAACTTTGATGTGATTTAAGATATGATTCCATACTGCTTTCCCCCAGTGTTCCCAGTGTTTTATCAATGCACACAAGTGAAACACGACACCAAAATAATTTTGATTGCTCTTCTGCACTGTTTTATCAGTGCACATGTGTACTCTAGTAATTCAGAGAAATGTTCACATGGACACTCCTCTGCAACCACTATGAAGAACCTCCTTTGAAGTAGGTTTAAAGTAGGTTTAAAGTTTAAAGGGGAAAAGTGCAGAAATGCTACCAGTCTTGCTCAGAATGCTTATACTGTCTAGTGGATAGGGGTATCCTTCCCACAGTGTGGAGAGGGTACTCCCCGCCTCCCACTCCTGTTGCCCATGGCCCACCAAAGCAGCAATGGGAGAATTTTTTAAAACCTCATCGTTGCATGCAGCATCACATCACTTTTGGTAAAAAATGGGCATGGTAGGGGTTTTGGGGGGGGGCATAAAAATGGATAGGGGAGCTCTAGGAATTGCCGGAAACTGTATGGCAAAACTGAATTGTTTCCAGCCTTTCCTAGAGCTGAATTGCTGGGAACTTTATGATTTTACCAGAGAGTTTCTGGAGATTCCTTGAGCTACCCTATGTCACTTCCAAGTTTTTAAATGGAAATTATGTGCTGCCATATCCCTGCTCACAGCCCTCCTGCCAGTGGCTAGGCACTGCCTGACAACATTACTTGTGATTGTTCCTTTAACTGAGGGGGCTTCTTGTTTTCCATTTGGGGAAAATTCCCCTTGTATAAACAGCACATGACTGCAGAGTCAGTTTTTCTGCAATCTTCCCAGGACAAGGTATTCTAAGGAGAGGATTGGCTGATAGGTACATACAGGGTCTCTGATTTCCCAAGAAACAAGGTGTAGCAAATACGTTACTGCATTTTGTATTACTATATTGAAACTTTATAGAATTCCTTACAATTTCATATCAAGATTTGTTTACAGTTGCATCATTGTCTGATTCACTATCATTGTGTGAACTGATTCAGTACGAATGTTACAATGTAGTTTGACAATGCTTGAATCTCAAAAGGATAAGTAAAGATATTCAGGGAGGAGCCCAGTTCAGTTCCACCAGCTGAGAGTGACTTGAGGGATTCATTCCAGAATGGGGATCATGCTTTGAGTTATCTAATCAAAGCCAGTTGAAGCAGATGAGACATAGCAGCAGCCGTAAATGCTCTTTAAGATATACAGGATTCAAAATAGAATGTCAGAAAACAAAGGCTAATGTAGACAGTGGGACATACATAAGTAGCAGGCCAACTGCATATTTACAAAACAGTAAATTATGAGAGACTAAATGACACTACTAGTTTAAAGTATAGCATCATTTCAGCACCCTTTCCCCTGCCACGACTTTTTTGTGTGTAAAAGAAATGTCTTTTTAATATTTAGAAAGTCAATGACTGCATTGTAATCTGGAGCCTTACAGGAATCTATGAAACACTACACAGCCTTTGCTAGGCTTCTCTGCAGCATTGTGTGGGGTAAGCCATGCACAGTCAGCTTTATACACTGAGGGATTCTTGGAGTGGGAGATGTTTCAGCTGAAACAGCAAAGAACAGAAGAACGAGTGGTCTGACAAGGAAAAAGAGCCTCCCGAGAAGATTTAATTGAACTTTGCCATTCCATCTCTCCAAACACTTCAGCAATTGCAAAATGTGCAAACTGGAAATTGTGCTTCTCGGAATGTTTTATAAACAGTCTTAAATAGCAACTAAATGGAATCATTTCTCCTCATATTGCTTTCTTTAAAGTGGAAGAGGGGGAAGGGTTCAGTGACTAAATAAACTACACTTGTTATCTCAACAGAAATGGATTCCTGAGTGACAACTCTGCAGAGGGTAAAAACAAACAAATAAATAAGGTTGCATTCTGATTCATCCCAACTATTACAGTTAAGAGCTTGGAAATTATCATATTGGTACTAGGAAAATACTTATTTTTTTCTCCTTCCTCTTGATATTGGGTGACTAACAAGAAAAAGGGACTATGCAGCACACAAATAAGAATACTGCATTTTGCACTTGTATTTACCTGGAGTAGTGAGAAATCACGGAACAGATGATCTCAACACAGGCACCCAAATTGTTCCTCTCAAAATTACTGCAACAGTTAACAGAGTTATAGAGTTGTACAAGCAGAAAGATCATAAAAATGACAGTTACTTCTGTGGTTCACACAGTATGCTTTCAGGAAGTTCTGATCCTGATATTATAGGTACCTTCCTATGATATAGAGGCAGCAAATCTCTGAACACCAGTGTGAAGAGGAAGCATCCGGCAAGGCCTTGCTCTTGAAGATTTGTTTGTTTGGCTCTCCAGCACAACTGCTTTGGCCATGGTATGAAACAGGATGCTGGACTAAAGGCCCATTGGTCCTATCCAGCAGGTCTCTTCTTATGGCCTTATAGCTGCCACCGAATTTAATTAAAAGCAAAACTTCCATGCAGATTTGAAGGTTGCTTCTCAGGTGAAACAACTGAGGAATTATATAGGAGGCTTTTAAAAAGTCATTCAGAGATACTCTGGAGTCACAAGGAGGCACTTTGAGCTCAGAAAAGTGTTTAACATGACATGGTCTTTTGCACACTGAGGTAAACTGATTTTAATGGGAGAGAATTACGCTCCATCAAGAAGATTGAACAGTGTGATCCTAAGTAGGGTTACTGCTTTCTATGCCCATTTACTTCAACTCTGTGTAAATCTGTTTGGGATTGTACTATAATCTTCTTAACTTCCACTGAATTGTGCTACAAGAGCTGGTTTCCACATTACAGAATACAAAGGTTGAGCCTGGGATCCTCATCCCACATCCAACATAACAATCGCAAATGAGCCCCTCAATTCCCATGTAACTGGATTGTGACTGTGGTGCCTGTGGAGACATGGTTTCAACATCCCTTCCACACTGTTTTTTCCCCCCAGACTTAAAATGGTCTGGGGACTGCTTGGGGAACCATGTTGATTTCCCCAAGGGGCCAAATAATGCCATCCCAGACTGTATACGCAGGAATTGAGGAACTAATTTGTGTTACACTCAGGGCTTTTTTTCAGCCAGAACACAGTGGGACAGTGTTTTGGCACCTCTCCCTGCAGCCCAAAACTTCCCTGTGGGCCAGCTGAAGCTGGGGAAGCCCCAAACAGGCTTTAAACATCTGCTGAGAGGAGGGGGATTCCCCCCTCCCAGTTGAAGCCCTTCCTTCCTTACTCCCCCCCTTTCTTCCTCTTTCATTCTTTCCATGTCTTTCTTTCCCTCTCTTCTTGCCTCTCTTCTTGCCTCTCTTCTTTCTTTCTTTCTTTCTTTCTTTCTTTCTTTCTTTCTTTCTTTCTTTCTTTCTTTCTTTCTTTCTTTCTTTCTTTCTTTCTTTCTTTCTTTCTTTCGGGGGGGGGCAGTCATGCCATGTGCAATGACATCACTTCCCAGAAGTGACATCATCGTGTGGTACCAGGATCACACATGTGCTTTGTGTGCACACATATAGTGACACATATAGTGCACACCATCTCCTGCTGGGAGCTGCCCCAGGTGAGAGCTCCCCCACCTCTTTCCCCAGAAAAAAGTCCTGCACAGAACACAAGGTGGGTACCCCAGACCCAAACTGCAAGGTAGCCATCAGGCTACTAGCTACTTTCATAAACTGAATTATAACTGAGTTAAAAGATGGGCTTCCCTCCTCCCAGCGATGTATCTTTATCACTGGCTACAGTAATGACTCCTTTATTTTATCTTCATGTTTTAGATGCTGTTGTATTGGTTGTGCCTTGTTGTGTACAATACAATAGTATAGTACCCTGTGTTAATAGTGGGATTTTCTTTTCTATTGTACACTTGTTCTGGTTTTATCTTCTCAAGGTCAACACATTCCCTTCTGTGTATGAAGCTGAGCTGTGAATTTCCCCTCTTTAAATGTGATGGTGCTCTTTCTTCTTTCTTCCTAATTCCCTGGCATGTTTAAAATTCCAATCAGGGTGCTCAAAGCCATCTCCTAATACAATCTAACACTCTGAATAAAATTCACCCATCTAACATTACTTTGTTCCTGTTTATTTTATGAACTCTCCACAGAAAGTTAATTTTGCAATCAATCTCATTAAGTTTGCCAGTAATAATGACCAGAGATAAGAAAATGTGGAGAGATTTTCAACTTTATGATCTACACTCTCACTGCTGTTCTTAAACAATTACTTATTATCAACAGTCCGTTTCTAACACACTTCTTTTCCCCCACTGTAATTGAGTCCCTTTGCAAAAATATTACCAACATACCCTTGTTTCATTGCATGTTGCACAGCTTATTTACACTTTTTTCTGCTTATAAGGTATCAATGGCATATAGCCATAGCTGCTGTAAAAAGTGATCCTGATGTGCTCTTCCTCATTCATAAAGCACACAAAAAGAATATTGTTGTAATCATAAGAATGGTTGCATGATAATTTATTTTTGGAATGCTTTGTCAATCCACTCCCATGTCATGAAGAGAAGGAAGAAGAAAGTCACAAAGAAACTGAAGGAACTGAAAGCTGCAAGAAACCTTGAACAGAGTGCTCTGTACAAATATAGACTTTTTTAGAAGTAAGAATTTCTAATGTATTGACTCCCTCTTCAGATATCAGATGAGATAGTTTGGAACTTCAAAATCTGGGGAGAAATTTGGAATGAGTGGTATCGTGGCTAAAGTCTCATTCAGCTCAAGATGAAACTTTTCTCCTAACTATACTAAATTTGCTTGAAGTTTTATATTGCTGCTCAGGTTGATCTCTTCTTTTGCATGTAAATGATGCTAGAATGTTGCATAGTGTATAAATGGCAAGTAACATTAAAATGGTATTAAAATGGTAAAGCAGTATAACATGCCATCAAAGAAACTGGCAACGAAATAGTCAGGAAGAAAATGCTATACAGAAATGTAAAGGAATAGAAGATGGCATATTCATACACTCCTACCATCAAGGAACCAAGTCAGAATGTTCACATCAGGTATGTAAGATTATAATTTGGTGATAGTTGATTTAAATACGAAGTCCTTGCAACTCTGCCTGCAGCAAACTCAAATACATAACAATATTTGATTAAGCCTACAATACAAATTCGTATCAAAATCTGTACGCCAGTTCAAACTCCACACACAGCAAGTAGCTCCATGGTGGGGCGGGTGGGGAGGATCTCTTAACCAGCATTTCCACACTGACAGGCACCATGTTGAGTCACATGACTGTGATGACCATTTCTTTTTGAATCACTGTGTTTGAGTGAATCAACAGTTTGCACAGGTCAATTTTACTTTAATCAACCAACTCTATTCATGGAGAAAATATCCACATAAAGCATTTTGGAGAATCTGAAGCTGCCCTTAGTCACAATCATACAACATAAACAAGAAAATGTGAATTCATGAATGTCAACATAACACATTAGTTCCCAAATCATGACTCTTTTCAAAACTTTAACAGGGATCCTGTTCCAAGAACTTTTCAAAAGAATGATATTACCAAATTAAGACCTACGCTAAGTGATCTGAGAGTCACTCAGTACTATTACCCAGTATCATTCACAAGAGGCACCACCAGCTGAATAAAAGTGTTCAACATCGGTTTCCTTTATATTTGTTAGAATGAACACCTAAGGTGCTAAATGCAGCAATTGTCAGTACATTTTACTGGATTTTCAGGGAAACTGAGAGAGAGTATAAAGAGGTTTCACAGGTGGTCTGATGGATGAAGAAAGAGGATTTTCACAACAGATGGCATTCTTTCTTACTAAAAGGATAAATCATGTCACACGGCACCTTTTCAGTGGTGAGAGGGCATTGTTGCTGTGGTAGGACTTTTGCTTCAGTGAGCTGCAGATTATGAGACACAAAATGGAGCAAATCCTTAGTGTTTTCTCTGGGAACCTTGCCATGCAAAAACTGCAAGCCTACAGGCTTTCATTTAGAGTTATTCAGTATCTGGTGTCTTCTGTGAGGGACTGAACAATGTAAAACTTCACATTAAGCAGTCCAGTCATTCACACATACACACCTCTACAGCAAAGCAGAACACAAGCTTATGTGGGCCTGTAAATGAGCTCTGTGAGATGTGTGAAACCCTCCAGAATAGAGTTGCCAACATCCAGGTGATAGCTGGAGATCTCCAAGAATCACAACAGATATCAAGATGACAGACATTAGTTCCCTTGTGTAAAATGGCTGCGTCAGTGGATAGACTCTATGGCATTATACCCTGTTGAACTCCTGCCCCTCCCCAAACCCCACCCTCCCCAGGCTGCACCCCAAAACTCTCCAGGTATTGGTAAACCTAACCCTAGCATGCTGAAACTCTAGAAATGGCTTAAAGATGTATCACTAAATATGATTATCTAGATTGTTTCTAAATTTCAAAAATTAGCAAAAAAAAACCCCAGGGGGTATTTTAGAGTTAAAGTACACAACATGCGAGACATGTGTCGGGTTCCGCAAGTTTCCCTGGGTAGTGTAGTCTTACAAAGAACAGCTGCTGAATGTGATTCTCCACAGAGGGAAGAATAATGGGAGGGATTCTCCCTCTTGCAAAAAGCCTCGGCTTGGGTTTTCCTCCAGGAGGTCGGGTTGGGGGGGGCATAACAGGAGACAGGAAATTGGTGAAATTTGTTAGCGACTCTAATGGAAAGACTCCACTGGGATCTCTCAAAAACACTCTCAGTAGCTTCCTCCAAATTTATGAGGCACTCTTCAAAGACCAATGTGCCAAGATCTGAGGAAGCACGTTTTCCAGAAGCACCATAAGACTTCTAGGCAGATTAATTTTAAATTGTTTAGCAATGAGTGAACTCCCTGTGGCTTGACTTGTAATTTGTCACAAATAATATGTTCTGTTTGTCAACACTTTTTAAAAAATTACTTTTTATCAAAAATTGCCTCACTTTTTTATGCACATCACACACTTTGCTGCTTGGCAAATCTTCAAGGAAAGACAACTGTGAGACTTTCTTTCTGGCTGTCTATGTGGAGGTCAGCGGCAGCTCAAGGTCTTTAGCCATCTGAAGCAGCATTGACAGTAGCCACCCACCTGCGTTGCCGCTACTCCTCACCTCACCATAACTGCCTGTCCATTTTACAGCTGCTGCTGCCACACCTAGAGGAGATCATTCTCCTTACCTCCTTGCTGCCTCATTTCTCTTTAAAAATAGATTGAAATGGCTTCCTAAAGTCTCTCAAGATAACTTTGTCTTCTGAGAGTTCAGCCAAAGTTATGAAACCATGTCCTTGGAACATGTAACTAGAGATGGGCATGAACAGAAAAAAAACCCAAACATGATGTTTGTTGGTCATTGCCATCCATGAACAGGGACTCACGAACAACCACGAACATGGCCCACTTCACGAACATGTTCATGGTTAGCTGTTCATGCGGGCCAGTAGGCTCTCCTCCAGCCATCATCCAAGTCAAGATCCCTACCACACCTGACCTGAGCAGGCAGCAGGAAAGGTACCAATAATAAATAATAGCTTGGCCACAGAGCCTGGCAGCAGCCCTGAAACTTGAAGGGGTAGATCCCTATCCCACCACACACAAAGAAAATTCAAGCTCCAATGCACTCTCAAAATGCCAACAGCAGCTGTCTCTCCCTCCCCAAAACTAGAGCTAGGAGCCCACCTCCCCCTGGCCTTTGTTCCCTTGTAACAAATTTGGAGCTCCACACTTGAAAGGAAGACCTGCCTATCAAGCTAAATTGGGCTTAGATTGGGGTTTCCAGGGCAACAGCAGGAGTTCAGACAGAGTTCAGACAATCCCTGCCTAAATTGCCAAGGGAATTGATTGCAGGTGCCAGACTGTCTGGCTTGACGAACAGCAACAAACGAGGCTTGCAACGACCACCTGTTTGTTTAGAATGGGACTCACAAACAGCTTGTTCGCAAACAGCAGATTGGGCTGTTCGTGGCTTTTTTTTGTTCGTATTGCTATTCATGCCCATCTCTACATGGAACTACAAATGATAGACTCCAGTGAGAAGAAAGAATCTTGTGAGAATTTGGTAGTTAGCATGAGACATTATTATTAAAGAGACCTTTGAGAGTAAGGAGTTAAAGGGGGATGGCTGTCAGGTGGTAGGCAGGCAATGGACAGAATGCTGGCAGGAGGAGTTTCAGAAGTTAGCTGCCACCCTAATCTCTCAGTGCACTTGGCTCTTTATAGTTGTGGGTTACCAAGACACCCTAGTTGTGTGTAACCAAGACACCTCAGTATGGAAGGAGACCTCCCACACTCCCACCTCAGGCTGCCTGCTGCTCAGGAGAAAATGAGAGGAACATGTCACTGTGGCAGCACCACAGGGACCTTTGAAAGTAAGGCTAGGCATTGTGAGGCATCATGCGACACCACAACATCTCTTCTGGTCATGTAACCAGGAGTGATGTCACATATTACTGTGACACTCTAGCACTACTCCAAATCTCTATTCACATCCTCCAAAGTTAACAATGGTTCATCTTTACCAGTATAGTGCTCTTTATAGAAGAGGAAAAATAGGTAGCACACCTGGCAGCTTTTATGATTACATTTATAAAGCATGCAAGTCTATTTCAGTAATCTGGAGAGGCCAAATAAAAGTTTAAAGTAATTAGATTCAGGGCATGTATCAGCAATGCCAGACCTGGCTACCTAGTCCAAAGAATGTACAAAAGTCACAAAAGATGAAATATAAAGAATTTAGGAGATGTTATCACTCACATAGTGAGCTTGTTACTTTAAAAATTTCCAGCAGCACTAACTTTGATTCAACATGCAATTTTACAAGCATTTGGTGCTATTTTTGTTTGTTTTAATACTGTTGCTAGCTTGAGCATTATGGTTTTGAGAGGTTATAAAAATAGCACATTTTTGCAGCAGTTATGAAGGCATATATGGACTGGGTCACACATGCCTAATCAACATATGCTGCCCACAATATCAAGTGGGCAGCATATGTTGCGTAAATGAGCCATAATGGATCTAACACCACAGAGGGATTTTTTAACATCCAGAACCATTCACATGTTTAGTTTCTAGTCTTTACATACATCATGCTTAAGACAAATGTCATGGTATGGCCACATAAACAAAATGTGCAGCGGAAAAAGAGTGTCTACCCGTTGTAGATCTCTGAGTGTGAAGGCACAAGCAGTTGCTAGGGGAGATGCCCCTTCAGGCTGGTTGCATGATGATTGCTCAAAGAGGCACTTGCAGAAAAGTCTTTTTCCTTGTTTGTGATCCTGGCTGGTCTATACATGATATGTGCGTGTGTGTGTGTGTGTTTGTATATACACAGGGCTTTTTTTCTGGGAAAAGAGGTGGTGGAACTCAGTGGGTTGCCCTAGGAGAAAATGGTCACATGGCTGGTGGTCCCGCCCCCTGATCTCCAGACAGAGGGGAGTTTAGATGGCCCTCCACGCCGCTCGGCGGCACAGAGGGCAATCTAAACTCCCCTCTGTCTGGAGATCAGGAGGCGGGGCCACCAGCCATGTGACCATTTTCAAGAGGTTCCGGAACTCCGTTCCCCCATGTTCCTGCTGAAAAAAAGCCCTGTATATACATATATTTTTCGTTGTGGAGAGACCATTATCTTTCAGAAGAGACTAGGGAAAATCTGCAGAAGAAACTGACTTAGTAGCACTTTCCAGAACTGAGAATTAAGGTTAAGTGCACATAGGATTGCACACATTAATTCTTATTCATGCCTGCCTCTTTATCTCCCCCCCCCCCCGCAATTAACTAGTCAATATGCTTAACAAATAATGGTCAAATCCACATTCACCCATTACCCACATGTTTATCGGATATATTCCGTTTGCCTCCAATCCGCGATTTTTCCCTCTTCGATCACATTCCTGCTTCCAATCCGTCTTTCTCGTGCGTCCCTCCGGTCACACGGCTGCTCGAAAACCGCTTTTTTGGGCGGGACCTTTTTCCCGCCCATTTTTTAAAAATTTTTTGAGAGCACTTTTCCGTTATTTCGATCTTGCCTTATAAAGAAACATCATTGAAGATAATGATGTCTCTCTTTCCCCCACTGACAGCACTGATGGCTCTCTCCCGTTTCTTTTTTGGAAATTTGGAAGCATGTGGGAAGCTTTCGTGGGCATTTCCTATGCAGGACAGTTCAGTGCCTGAATTTTACTGAAGTTTCACTTCCTTGGAGTGTCATTATTTTGATATTTCGTAATTTCAATATTACAGTAATATAAAATAAAAAAAATAAAAAACAGTTAAAAAGGAAGTTTCGCGAGTCCGTTCTGAGGATGGATTCACCCCAAAATGATTTTTCAAACTACCAGATTTGATTCAGAAACAGCATAATCAATAAATCCAATGCTATGAAGTCAAAAACAGTCTTTTGCAGACTACGGAGCACTTGCAAGTTGAATCAGCCAATAGGAACTCTTGGAACAGCCGGAGAGACAGGAAGGGGGGTGGTTTTTAAAAAAACCACGTAAATTGCTCATTGGCCCATTCACGGCCACTGTGAAACTCCCGTTGAAAACCTGTGACCACATATTCGGGAGAAATGCGAATGAAATGCATCTCTTTAATGAGATAATGTGACCAGCACTCGGGATTGCGTGGGGAATGCGGGGAACATGCGACTTAGAATGAGTAATGTGGATTTGACCATTATTTCAATATTCCTTTCAACTACTCTGAAAGGCAGGCTACTATTACCATTACCATTACTATTATGCATTGTAGGCAGCAGCCACAACTTGAGTGAAACTGGCTAACCACCTAATGAATTCATAGCAGAGATGCAATTTCAACTGAAGATCTCTCAACTCACACACTCAGTCATTAAGGTACTCACAGCTATGAGAGACAAGGGAGTAAGAAAGATTTCACTTATTTATGTTATATCCTCCAGTCTACCAGCATCCCTGAGATGTTGGCTGTATCCACATATGTATTTATTTATTTAATATATATTTAATCCCACTTTTAACTTTGATGGGGACCCAAAGCAGCTTACAAAAATATACCTTAAATCAATTTACAAAAGAGTATAGGAGTATATTGTATACATAAAAAACAAGCATACCACTGGTTACTGCACTAATTCTGTACTACAGCAATAATTTCCAACTGGACTTTCTTGTGTGGACAAGACAATCCAGGAGGTGAATGACTGCTATAGTGCAACAACAGCACGATATCCAATGATGTGTGGATGCAGCTGTTATCTCTAGGAAAACTAGGGCAGAATTCTATTACTTATCAGCCGTTTGACGTTTTGCTCTTGTCCTCTTTTAATATACTCCCTCTCTCGCCACTCCTTCAACCTCAGCCAATGTCCAGTGGGTGCTAATGAACCATCATTTAATTCCCTATCTCCCTTCATTTTCTCCACTTGCACAAAATGCTTTAAAGTGAGGTTGCCCTTAGCACGTTTTAGATATTCTACGATTATTATTCTCCATCAAGAAACTGGTATATGCAGGCATTCCAAATTTTTACACTTGTAGTTAAATATGGCCATTCTGATGACCATATTGTTAAGTTCCTCCAGAAACTGCATTGCACAAGTTAAATGATTATGTATATTCCCCAATGTTGGGTCTCTCATTTGCATGCTAAGTGTCAAAAATTGCTTGGTATTTCAGTACTTGCACTTACGACCATTTTTGTATGAACATTTTATCTGATGAGATGTTCCACAACCATACCTTTCAATTTACAGAAGTGTCAACTGTGTAACAATGCCCTATTTTGCATGGATGTTGGGGTGGGGGCTCTGATTCATGCAGTCAATGGACTTAATTTTGATGTATGGCTTTTTAAATTAACTGAGGCACTGTTACTTGCTTGAAATGAAGGCTTTGATTTTTGCAGTTGCATTCCTGATGATTTGCTAATGCTATTTGCAAAATTATTCTCTACAGCAACATTTCTATTTGTGTCAAGATAGGTGACTGCAATGCCCGCCCTCTCTCCACTTACATTAAATGCAATTCTTCTGATAATTCCCCCCCTTTCTCCCATGTAACTGGAGAAATATACCTTTCCACGAATATTCCTTTAATTATAGCTCATGTGAATAGACAGTTTGCTTGATATTATTACACATCACTAATCGAGAAAAAATAATTTATAAGCAGATGACCATCTAAGAAGCATTGTTATGGGCAGGATTTCTTTTTCCAAATTCACTTTTTAATATATAGCTATTGATTTCTCTCATTCAATTTTTCTCTTTTAAAATAGTATTTTTTTCATTTTTCTTATGATGTTTTTGAAGATAAATCAAGGCACCCTTTGGTAAGTTTGGCCTTTGTGATTGTTTTATGTTGCACACTACAGGGTGGTGCTCTGTCAGGTGGATAGGAAGGCTGCCTGTCTCTGAGCATGTACAGAAAGAAATTCTGAAATTTAGCAGAATCTCTTTTCCTTCCCCTTTTCTATTTGAATTTCCAATTTGGGAAGCCAGTTTGGTGCGTGTTAAGAGTAGAGATGGGCACGAACAGCAATACGAATGAAAAAAAGCCATGAACAGCCCAATCTGCTGTTCACGAACAAGCTGTTCATGAGGCCCCATTCTAAATGAACAGGTGGTCATTGCAAGCCTCGTTCATTGCTGTTCATGCCAGACAATCTGGCACCTGCAATCAATTCCCTTGGCAACTGGAGGCAGGGACTGCTTGATCTCTGTCTGAACTCCTACGGTTGCCCTGGAAACCCCAAGCCCAATTTAGCTTGATAGGCAGGTCTTCCTTTCAAGTGTGGAGCTCCAAATTTGTTACAAGGAAGCAAAGACCAGGAGGGGGCTCTGGTTTTGTAGACAGTAAGGGAGAGACAGTTGCTGTTGGTATTTTGAGAGAGAGACAGGGAGAGTGCATTGGAGCTTGAATTTTCTGTGTGTGTGGTGGGATAGGGATCTACCTCGTCAAGTTCCAGGGCTGCTGCCAGGCTCTGGGCCAAGCTATTATTTATTACTGGTACCTTTCCTGCTGCCTGCTCAGGTCAGGTTTCTGGGAGTGGTGCGGTAGGGATCTACCCCTTCAGGTTCCAGTGCTGCTGCCAGGCTCTGGGGCCAAGCTATTATTTATTATTGGTAGGGTTTCTGGGAGTGGTGTGGTAGGGATCTTAATGGCTGGAGGAGAACCTGCTGGCCCTCACAAACAAAGAATAACTATCATGTTCGTAACCAAGTTTGATTCCCCACTCCTCCTCTTGAAGCCAACTGGGTGACCTTGGGTCATTCACAGCTCTGCCAAAGCTCTCTCAGCCCCACGTACCTCACAGGGTGATTGTTGTGAGGATAATAATAACACACTTTGTAAACTGCTCTTAGTGGATCTTAAGTTGTCCTGAATGGCAGTATATAAATTGAATGTTATTATTATTCTGTTTGATAAAAAAAGAATTTATTAGAAAAAAACTCCAGATTGCTGAAAAGAAGAAAAGAAATAGATTGCTGGAGGAATTTCTCTTAACAAATAAGTACTTATGCTCTGTTAAGAAATTCTGTTAGGTAAGTTCACAGATTTAATGAATTATGTTGCATATAAGAAGAAGAATTGTAGAGAGATTTTAACCATAAACCATGGCACAATGTGCATTCATTATTTTCTAGATAAAATAGTAGTTGCAATTTAGAGTCTTGAAATTCTGGTGCCAAGTCAACCACTTTTAATTGGTAAAAGAGAATCTTAAGTACTTTTGCAGTCTTGGTTCAGGTCTTTTAACTCTGAGATTAATGCTAGTTTCTATAAGATGAATAGCCTCATTACAAAATAAATGGTGTCTGAACGTCAGGGTGGCATGAGAAAGGAACGTGGGATCCATCTGGTGGCCTCGAGCTACAGAGAGGAGGGTAAAATGGCTGGTTGTACAGCCAAAATGTAAAGCCATCCCTAAAAGCCTCTTTTTGCTTGTAGTAGGCTACATGGTCCTTGGTTTTTGGTCTGTATTCTAATAACAGATTCCAACATTCTAATAACAGATCAATATTACCTAACCTTTCTCTGAAGTGAGGTATTTCCATTAGTTATCAATTTTTGCTATGGGATTTCTTCTATCGTTCTATGTGAGTTGGACTTTGTGTCATTTCCAGAGTATTTAACCATGATGAAAGCTGCCTCTAAAAAATTTCTGATTTAAATCCCTTTATTTGTAATTTCTATTAGATCCTGTGGCTGCACTCGCCACATTGTTTCAGCTTTCCCATGCCCTTTCCCATATTCAGCACCTCTCTTGAATGTGAGGTGGGGATCTTCAGATACCTACTCCATGTGAACCAACCATACAATGGCTGCTGCAGGAAGAGGTAGAGTCAGCCACAGGGGCTGCCACAACTTACACTGTGAAAGTCCTTGTGCTGTGCTGGCAGCTGCTGGCTAAGTAATTTTTTTAAAAAAATAGCCAAACATATCTCCAATGGCCAATCCCCTTTTCTGAAAAAAAACTGAGGGTGCCAGAAACTGTGTCAGTGGGCATTGTGGCACCGTGCTGGGGATCTAACCCTATTTATAATTCATAGGCCTAGCATTATTTAGATAGCTTAGAAATTAGAATGGGCAGAAGAACATTTAAGGAAGCAAATTAACAACTACAGGACCAAGACAATTGTATTTTGATGTCGTTTTGCAGGGCTTTTTTTTTTAGGGGAAACGCTCTGGAATGGCATTCTGGCAGCTCTAGAATCTACCCACGTGATTGCTTACTCCTTCGGCCCCATGGGCTCTGCAGAGGAGGCTAAGCTGCTTTAAGTTCATTCTGCTTTCTTTTCATTCCTCTGTGAGTGAGAGAGAGTGACAGAGACAGAGACAGAGAGAGAGAGAGAGCAAGCTGGAGCCTGCCGCACGTTCTGCAGAGGACGTTTAGCTGCTTTTGAGTTCATTCTGCTTTTTTCATTCCTCTATGAATGAGAGAGAGAGAGAGAGAGAGAGAGAGAGAGCACAAGCTGGAGCTTGGTGCGGGTTCTGCAGAGGAGGGCTAAGCTGCTTTGAGTTCCTTCTGCTTTCATTTCATTCAGGGGTTTCTGTGTATGTGTGTGCTACTTTGAGTTCATTCTGTTTTATTTTTATTGGGAGAGTGGGTGGGTGGGCCTGTGTGTGTATGTGTGCTACTTTGAGTTTATTCTGCTTTCTTTTCAGGGGGTGGGGCTGTGTGTGTTTGTGTATGTGTTGCTTTGAGTTCATTCTGCTTTCATTTCATTCAGGGGTTTCTGTGTATGTGTGTGCTGCTTAGAGTTAATTCTGTTTTATTTTCAATTGGGGGTGGGTGGGTGAGATTGTGTGTGTATGTGTGCTGCTTTGAATTCATTCTGCTTTCTTTTCATGGGGGTGGGTGGGGCTGTGCGTGCGTGTGTTGCTTTAATTCTTTTGTTGACTGAAGTTGACATTGTTATGGTTCCCACAGCTTTTATATGCAGATTGATTCTGTGTTAGTTAAATAAATCAGTTATGGTTATTCCAGTTTCATGCTAGGAATGGATAGCTGTGTCCAAGACACAGAAGACTTTCATCAATATATTCATCAGCATATAGGTGTTCTTATGTCTTAATAGTTGTAACTCAAATGGTTCTCCCCATACTCAGCTGATTAACATCACTGAAATTGCAGTGGACATATGGGTGTTGAGGAAGTTTTTATGAATATTGTTTGTCTGGGACATTGGAATATTTATGAGCATTTCACAATGTCACAACAGCTCAGCCACTGGTAAGGTAGAGTTGGTAGGCAACAAAAAAGCCATTTTAAACTAAGTATAAATCTAATGCAGCTAAAGTTGAGTATCTAATTTTGAATTGTTCCAGTAAAGCAAAACCCTCCCTGAAAATTTGAAAATTCAATATTCATTATATTAGGAATTTCAGACTCTGTGGAATTTTGAGAAAGAATTTTGGATTTTTTTTCTACACTGGCAGAGGGAATCTGTTAGAATTTAGATTTGTGAGATGGGTTTTGGATTTTTAGAGGCCCCCTTCTTCTTGCATATTTTAAAATATGATTCCAAAGAAATGAAACATTTGGGAAAGGGAATAGAAGATTTCACTTTTTGTAGAGGATACAGAAAGGAAAAAAAACCCTTTCACAGAATAGTGTAATTTTCCAAGCTTACTAATATTTATCTCGTCACAATACACTGTGCAGGGTTCTGGAAAGTGGCATCACTTCTGGGAGTGATGTCACTTCCAGAAGTGATGTCATCACACATTTCCGGGTGTGCGCGCGTGCTTTGTGCGTGCACATGTGATAACAGAGAGTTCCATCGCCTCTTTTCCCAGAAAAAAAGCCCTGTAGTTATGAATGTATATTCTTTGCTACCATAAAATCATTTATTGTTCAATACCTTTATATGTGCAATTCATCTCATCACCATGTCTGTAGTTTTGCCTTAGGCTTCTCTATAGCTTTGTACACTTTCTCGCAACAAACTGCTTGATTTATTTCCATTAAAATTGTGAAAATTATTTCTTCCTTACTAGTCAAGAAATTGCCTACTGAGCTTATAAAAGGACCTAATTTTCGGACCTAATTTTCACCCAAGACCTAGAAGATACTTGTGAAAAATGGAACACATTGTGAATGTAACAGATGTATTGTACTATGCAGGTGCATATCAAGTTGGCAGTAATGTTCACTGCCTTTTGTTACAATGACTGTAATTGATGATAATTGACTATAATTCAGGGACAACTGGGTGTGGATTTATTCCGTTGAGGCATTTAGTTGGAAAGGTTACATTTTAGCAAATAGGATAAATATTGCCACTAATCAAAAATAAACCATCCTTTTACAAAACTCTCACTGTAACACATTTAAAAATACACTGGTTCAGCTGCCTGAAATAACCTCTTCTGCTGTCACAGTTGCTTCCCTCAATGACAGTGATGAAGCTCATTTCAGAAAGAAAAGGTTAGGAGCTGTGTTTTCAGAAAGGAAACAGCATCCCAAATGGCAAGTCAGCTCAACCTACTACAGATTGCTAGTTCAGTCCACGGACCAATCTATTGACAACCTGTGACCCAGCAACCTGACCACAGCCTACTAGGCATGTATAGATACCTAACAGGCCCTGTTTATATTGCTTGCTTGTGACTGCAAAAAGAGGAGGATAACCAAACTGCCTGGTCCATCAGATATCAGAACAAGAAGAGATCTGGCATTCCTGGCCTCACCTTGTATCTCAATTCAGCCACTTCTTTCCCATTTAAAGCCATACTCTTTCAGAGTCTTCTTGTTCTTTTGCCATTTGAAAATCCACAAGAGGAAGACATGGGCCGCAATCCAGTTCTAAGAAAACCCACTTGACTTGAATAGGGCTGATCAAATTTCAGAATTACCATAACAGAGCATATAAGAAGCTGGCATTAAGCAAGTGCCCTGTTAACTCTGGTGTACTAGCTTCTGACCGTGTAGGCTGTAATCCATATTTAATTTAGTGGGACACAAAGACTTTTTTTTTCTTTTTTAAAAAGGACAGTTTGCACAAGTTAGATCTCAAAATCAGGTTATAAACTCTCAGTTTGGAACGTGGGTTTTAATTTCACGCCTTTTATTTATCATATAAGGGAATATATTGATCTTGTTCCTACCTTGTTCTCACCCAGTGTTTGCCTGCTCAAAGTCACTGTAAAATTTTCTCTTTATAATATTTTCACTCTTTAGAGGCAGAATGTGGAAGGCCTTGTAACATAACTTTTAGCGTAATCTTAGATAAATTTACTTGGAATAGAAATCTGATTCATGTGCTGCCACAGCGCTGTAGACATTTTTCTGTGGCTTCTTCCTTCTTTAGCACTGACCTGCACCATATGAAGCTGCTTTATACTGACTCAGATCAGCTGGATTAACTGCAGCCCAGTGGCACTTCTCTCCAAGGTTAATCCCAACTGGGCTACCTTCTTCACTGTATGTTACGGACTGAATCTGGGATTTTCTGTTTGCATATGCTCTACTTCTGATCTGTGGTTCTGTGTCAGTTTGGAAGAAATAATATGGGGGCATTATTGCTAATGAAAATAACCACAAGATAACCACACACTCATAAGAACATACACCCTTAACCATTTTTCCCCAGAGCAACCTGAAAAGACCTAGTTGATGCCTGAGGATTATCAATGCTAAATATTGGAGAGAGGTTAACCATGAATTTACCCCTAAAGCATGTCAGGACATTTTTTCTTCCACTGGTCAGCAATTGTTTGTAACACTTTAGTGCTGCCATTTCAAAGTATATTTGGAAGCATGTCCTAATGAAAGTGTTTACTCTCAAACATTTATGTATTGTGTGGGCGCTAGTGTGTGCAGTAACCAGATTGATCAGCAATATCTTCTTGAGAGAGCTAACTATCAACAATATAAAAATGTGTTTTCATTATAGAAATATTTTAAAAATCAAAACCAGAATTAAATAAGGGGGAAAGAGAACTGAGTGATGATCCTGACGTCAACATCATCTTTATAATTCATAAGCCTTTCTAAATACGACAGACTTTACTGATATTCAGAAAGATTCCAAAGATCCAGCCAGGCCGTTCCTTTCAATAAAGCAGTAATGTAAGACACTGATCCAGCAGGGTGTTCTAACCCTCAGAAGCAGATTCACATCACCTTTGCTTCCTTAATCTGAGCTACTCTAATGTCCAAGCTGATGCATAGAGAGCAATCGGAAGCCTCTCATTTGCAAAATTGCTTTCTTAGAAGATCCAAACTTGGATGCAATCCAGCTAGTTAAAACTAATTCCAAAGAAAATTGCATGCTGGTGCTTGGTTGCATGTGGGGGTGGGGGGAGTGTAATGCCTAACCACAACAAATTTCTTTGGGTGGCTCTCTAATACCTGTTTCCACAAGCAGAAGCATTTGGGGAAATATCTTGGACCGACAGCTACTTTATATACACACATATTAAAAATGCTGTTAAATTGGCCTCTTTTGAAAATTGTGTTGAGAAACGCAGATCAGATGGATTAACTGTAGCCCAGTAGGATTTAATCCTACCTAGCTGCTGTGCATGGAATTTCTTATGACCTTGCAAAGAGACCATATTTCAAGATGAGTCTCTCTAACACAGTAACAATAACAACAACACACATTTCCACAGTGCTGTGGAGTGCTCAAAGAGCTTAACTAAAGGGGACACTTCAACCTCTACCTTGCCAGTGTCAGTGACAAAAAAGGGTTTGCCAGGGTTGATCCCTTATTGGACATCATGTTCAGTTACTTTGAAACACAAACAACTCTCAAGAAGAGTAATTATATAGTCATGCAAATATGCTAGAGTACTGATACTATTATTTAAAGGGAAAGTCACTTTAGGAGGTGACAGTTAAGTGTGGAGTCAGGGGACTAACCCATTCCCTGATGACCTCCAAGTGGCTTTTCTCACTATTTATCTGTTTCTAGTTTTCCTCCATAACTGGGACCCAAAGCAGCTTACAACATTCTTCCTTCCTCCATTTTATCTTCACAACAACCCTGTAAGCTAGGTTAGGCTGAGCATGTGTGACCAGCCCGAGGTCTCCCAGACAGCTTCCATAGCATAGAGGAGATTGGTTTGACCTTCTTACTATACTATCCTGGTTTTCGAGGTCCATGAGTTGGAAAACTACTATGAGGGATTTGAGAGTGTAGAAATAACAGCCAGGCTCTCAAGCACCCATTCTTGAAATGGTTGTTCTTAAAATGGCACTAGAGTTTCAGTATGCATGTTTCTGCTTAATGTGTAGTTAGAACTTCCCTTTCCTTTACTATTCATTCCCTTTGCTGATGCCCTGGCTAGGGGTGGACTGGGAAAAACAACAACAACCGTGGAAAAGGGCCCTGTCTCTCCTGGCACATCCCCACAACAAAGGGAGAATGAGGAGGAAGAGTCTCCTATCCACTTCACATGCGGCGGACACCACTAGCTCCTGCCCTCTTTGTGCAGTGTAGAGTAAGCATGTAGTAGTGCCCAGGTTGACAGACATCCCTTGCTTGGGGCCAATGTGACACAGAGGAGTAGCACGCCTCCCCCCCCCCCGCCCAGCTGCCAGGCCTTTGGGACTTTTCTGGGTGCCATTAATGGTCAATGTACCCCTGGCCTTCACTCAGGGCTGAATACATCATTCATATTAGACAGCTGCATTAAATTTTCAGGTGCCCAGGAAAACAGGAGCTTCTAATTTTCTCCTTTTCTGGGGCCTCACCCATGTAAATTTTTACTAGAGAATTTATTTGAATCACAGGGCTTCCTGGATTTCAAGGAGTTATAAACTAGAAATGGGGGGTAGGAGATGGAGTATTCACAAAAAATACCTCATCCTTCTTCTTCTTTGTGGCATTTTTAAAAAAGACCCATAATAGTTGCAATGAGACCTGATGTGGTACAGTCCTAAACAGAGTTATGCCCTTCTAAGCAGACTGATTTCAGTGGACCTAAGCATAACTCTCCTTAGACTGCACTGTATGACTAGGCAGGCCATATTAAAACCTTCAATCAACCATGAATGTGATTGGGTGTGCTTGGATCTTACTATACAACTAGGAGGACCAGATTAAAATCTTTACTCAGCTATGAAGCTGACTGGGTGAACGTGGGTCAATATTTCTCTCGTGTGATATAAGTTACTTCATATACAAACACAAGAAGAATCTTGCTAAATTAGTGCAGTGGTCAATCCATTCCTGCATCCTGTTTTACCAGTTGCCCTAGAGGGTCAACAAAAAGTGTTTGGAGGCCAAGGTTGCCTCCATAATACTGTCACCTAGGTATTCAGAGGTTCTCTTTAGTCACCACCTCTCCTCCATGAATCTGTCTAATTCCCCCTTAAAACCATCTATGTTTATGGCCAGCACCACATCCACTGGCAGTGAATTTCACAGATTAAACACTCATGGGGTAAATAGAAATTTTCTGAATCTATTGCCCATCAACTTAATTGCCATCAACTTGGTTGCCCCAAGTTCTAGTGTTTTGAGAAAGTGAGGGAAAAAAACCCTCTCTTTATCCAATTTCTCCACTCAATGCATGATTTTATAAACTTTTGTCTTGCACCTCATCAACTTTTTTCTAACCTGAAAAGGTTCTACATCTAGTTCATAGAAAAAGCGCTCCAACCCCTTCATCATTTTGGTTGCCCCAAACAGCAAGTTTGCTGTATGGATAAAATAAGTAGGCAAAAGCCATATACACGGCCCTGAGTTCCTTGCGAGAAGATAAGCAGATTGAAGGGGGTGGGAAGATATTCTTAGAAAAACATTGTGGAGAACAACCTGATGTAAAACATGGTATATTAAATCTTGTGAAATGTGCTCGCATTGTGAAGAGGAAGCGCTAAGTGCTTAATTTATCCTGAATGGCATTTTCTCTTATAGGAAATTGCTGAAAGGGTGTGAAGGTGTTCTGAAAACTGCATCATATAGGAGATATAATTACTTCCTAAAGGGATATAATTACTTTCTGAAATGGACCATATCCTTTGCCAGTATCTGAGAATTACAATGCAACCAGTCCGCCCTAATCTGCAGCATGTACTATGTATTAACTAGATATTCCATGCAGAATTTGCCTAGTGATTGATTATTTAACAGGTGTAACAGAGTGGCACCCTGGGATATGCAATGTACCCATATGGGGCTGCCTCATTCTAAGTGTTGGTGCAGGAAAAGCTGTGTGTGGCTGTTGAAGAAGCACCATTCTTATTGCAAAAGAAAGCAACTCACAACTTATCTCCCTAAAGAAACAGAAAGACAAGAAACCGTCTAGCCTCATGCATGCTGCAAGCCATAGGAACTCCTCCAGCAATACTGTTAACTTTTCAGAGCATACTCTCAGCCAACTAGAAGAATCTGTTCTTTCATAATAACTATCCTTCTGCCCCACTAAATCTATACAGATGATACAATTCTGAGTCTTTTTTTTACCATCTGCAAATACTTTCATCAAACCTCTGAACAGGAAATGGATGGATAGGCAGCTTCTTCACAACATAGTGACTCACAATCTATTGCTGATCAACTCCCATCCCTCCAACCTTCCAATGGGCCACACACTGATAAACATTTGCCACCCACCCAACACTACAGGAAGAAAGACTCCACATAGGCCCCTCCTCCTTGACGGTTGCAATGCCACATTAGATCTCCACACAAAATGCTTTCACCATCAAGCCCACATATGATCAAGAACCATCATCAGCCACAACACAACCTGACCCACACTAAAAGAACTGCTATAAACAACCTCAAAAATAATCCAGAAGTTGACACAGATGGAGAGGTTGTCAAAACTGACAACTTCTAACAGGCTGAAAGACAACTCTCCAATACTATTTTCTACAAATCTCACTCTGGAATAGCAAAGAGAACTAAACAGGAGTTTAAAGGAATTGCCCCCACATATACAGGAACCTTTACCAGGTAAGCTTCCATGGAGATTCGAACCTAGGTATCCCAGGTCCAAATTTCACTTTCTAACCACAACATCACACTGGCTCTTGATTTTGCTTTATTCTTTAACAAATTAAACCTAAAAAAGCTATCAGTGCATAGCAGGTGAAGGAAATTAAGAGTGCTGTTTCCTTCCCTTAGGTCCCTACCCATTAATTTCTCAGATCTCCCGCAATAGTTTTTCAGAATTTCACTTCATCATGAGAGGGCAGCAATTGCTTCTGTCCCTTCAGGGTTATTTCCTCAATCCTGCTCACTCCTTCTGCCCCCAAAGCCTTCTCTTCCTACTGCAATCATCCCAGACTTTTCCAAATGCCATGGGACAGTCGTATCATTTACCAGTTGACAGAGGAAAATAAATGGGTTTGGTGCATCAGTATTCATATTATATTAATGTCAGAGTCCACAGAAGGCTATTAAAGTTGCTGGCAATTTGGCTGTTCTAAAATGTAATTGCATGCTGCCCAACATTTCACAGATAAAAACAGGAACATGTTCATAATACCCCTATTCTTACACCCTGTTCTCATACTATGAGCCCCATTCTCTCTGCTATTACACCACTGAATACTCTTCTCCATCTGCTGAATTCATTTTCTCTGCAATAATCCTGCCCTCCATTATTTAAAGGCCAGAGGATAATGGTTCTTTTGGTTAAAGTTATGCTAGGAAAAAATACACACAATTGTCCTAAAATAGGTTAGCAACTGCTACAGACCTCGGCAGCTGCTGTGTGTAAAATGGAAGGTTATACAAGTAAGTATTCATGAAGCCTTAATGCTCATGTGCATGCATTTACCTATATGAATGTTAGAAATTATACATATGCTCCTCTCCATGTTATTTAACTTTGGGAGATGCTAAAGAAAGAACTGAACCCTGAAAAACAACCACACTAAACAGTGTGGTGTAGTGGTTAGGGTGTTGGACTAGAATTTGGAAGACTTGTGTTCAAATCCCCACTCTGCCATGAAAACTCCCTGGGTCACCTTGAGCTAGTCTCACTCAGCCTTGCCTATCGCACAGGGTTGTTGTCAGGATAAAACTGAGGAAGGAGAATGAAGTTATAAGCCATTCAGGAACAACATTTTACCTTATCAGGAAACAGGAGCTGTCCCTTACTAAACAGGGACATCTGGGGCATAAGTAATAGCATGGTGGGGGGAGGAGGGGGAGGATTTCTAGTGTCTGTCTGAAGGAAAGGATTTGATGCTCCAAGTCCAACATACCTCTGCTTCCCATTGGTCTTGGGGAATATAGGTGACAAGCTTAGAGCACTCACTATTTTATTTTAGATGTTTCTTTTGATCTTATTATGTTATTTTGAAAGTTGGACCACGGCAGCACATTTATATCCAAAAGAGAAACAAAAGTCAAGATCCAGACACAGATAACACATTCCACGTGCCTTTAAGTTTGCTAAAACAACTCTAGGTTGGCAAACTCAAATATGATTTCTGTCAGAGAATGATGGATATTATATTTCTGTGTTGCTGTTTTTTTTAAAAAACACACACAAGAAAATACAACAGGAAGTAAACTGTTTTCCAAGATGAAAATCCAATTGGATTTTTTGTCAAGCACCCAACAGATGTAAGAGAGAGCAGCTGAATAAAGAGAGGAGTTGGGCAGGTGTACATTCTGAGGTTCGTAGACAAAATAAACAGAATGTTTTTGAAGAAGACAGTTTTGTACAAATGGATTAAATAGCATTTCGCATGAATCTGGGTTTTGCTTTTAACCCAGAAAATCAGTAATCTCTTTGAATCATACAATTTTAGAAAATGTTTATTTTTTACATCTTCTGTAACTCACTATGGAGGGCAAGGAAGTATAAAACACAATGATGCTTCATGTTCTCACTGCTAAATATCTTTAGCCTCATCTGGACATATGAAAATGAATAACAATCAACAGTGGGCTGACATTAGTTAACAGTAGGGGTCTCAATGCTTCGGCAAATGCTGGGAATTTGGAGGGTGTCAGTGCCTGGGGAGGGCAGAGTTTGGGGAGGATTTGATGTCACTTCTCAGTGACATTCTAGGTTGCCTCCCATAGTATCTATGGTCTGAAGACAGAGACTATGGGGAATTACTAGAACTTCACTATTTGGAGGGCATTTGTCCTCCCACTCTTGAATTCCTCAGGGACAGAAAACTAGGGGTGGAGGAGGTAATTCCCTACACCTGTTGGGGAAATGGGAGCTTCATGGATAGAGGCTGCAGTGCAGAAGGGGGAGAGAACAAAATCACTCCCTCTGTCAAAACAGCTACGTTGGTGGAAACGGAAGGAGAGAACAATTTTGGACTTTGGGGATTAACTTTCCAAGGGTCAGAAGTAATTGCTGGAAGAAGGGGAAGCAGGAGAAGCTCCATGACTGCCAGTGCCTTTTAATAATAATAACATTCGATTTATATACTGCCCTTCAGGACAACTTAATGCCCACTCAGAGCCGTTCACAAAGTATGATATTATTATCCCCACAACAACAATCACTCTGTGAAGTGGGTGGGGCTGAGAGAGCTCCAGAGAACTGTGACTGACCCAAAGTCACCCAGCTGGCTTCAAGTGGAGGAGTGGGGAATCAAAGCCGGGTCTCCAGATTAGAGTCCCGCTGCTCTTAACCCCCACACCAAACTGGCTACAACAAACTGGCTCTCTTTTGATGATGAGTCATTGTGTCCAACCCATAGAGGGGGCCTCAAGAGGGTCTACCCCCAGCTTCTTCACATGACAACTGCTCCTGCTGCAAAGAGTCGACAACCTCAGTAACAGCAATTCAGGTAAAATGTGAACCAGGAATTAGGAAAAATAGAAACCAAGAATGCCAGCGTGGTTAATGAGCACTTCTTCATACAATGTAGGGATGCCAGCCTCCAGGAGGGGACTGGAGTTCTCTAAGAATAACAACTGATCTCCAGATGATAGAGATTAGTTTCCCTGGTGAAAATGGCTACTTCAGAAGGCGGACTATACGGCATCAAATTCCTGCTGAACTGCCTCCTCTCTCCAAATTTCACCCTCCCCAAGCTCCATCCCAAAATCTCCAGGAATTTCCTGACTTGGAGTTGACAACCCTAATACAACGCTTTATGGAATTTGGTGCTTCAAGACGGGGTTATGGCCAGTAGCTCAGAAGCCTTGCAAAGGGTAGTATGCAAATTCATAGAGGATAAGTCTATTAGCAATTATTTGGCATAACAGCATAATAGAACCTCCAAGGAGTATCACAAGCATTTGAGCCACAGAAAAATAACTGAGAGCCTGGGTAGTCATGTGTCCTTCCTCTTGTACCACCTCCCCAAAGGTTGCATGAAGACAATGGGGGGAGAGATGTGTCCATCTTCTACAGACAATTTCACCCTTCCTTTCTACAGCCCCTGTCTCACGTATGGTTTTTTCCATGCATGTTCCGGGATCCTCAACATAACCCTTTCGGGTGGTCAGTGGTGACCCTTCCTCCCTTTTTCATCAGCTGAAAAGCTGGTTGGATCCACTCTGATACATGAAATACCAAAATAATAAATGTATTATATAATTATAATTCATTAATAACTATGAATACCAGTTCACTAGACAGGCCAACAGGCTTCCTATTCGACACTGAAAGCCACTGCATTGAGGATCAAAAGTCAGACAGGAACAACTTTGTGTCCAGTAACCTTAGGAAACAGGAACCAGTATGTTGAGGATTTCAGCCTTTTGGGATCCTAGGCCATTTCCCCCCTTTGCCTCTCCCTCTCTGCACTGCTGGTAAGTATTTTATCTCTGAATACTGGTTGCCAGTAGAGAGTGGGCAAATAGTTAGGAAGGAATGCTGTCTTCAGGCCTTTCTTGCAATGCTGGACTAGATGGACTTTGATCCAGAAGAACTCTTCTTCTATACTGAATCATACACATTGAAAATGAAAGCAAGGACTTAGGAGGAGGGAGAAAGGAATTTTCTTAAACTTAAGCACATTAGCAGAGGAGAGGAGACTGGTGTAAGCCACTTTGGGTCATCATTGGGAGGGGGAGAATAGGGAAAAACAAAACAGGAGAGCAATGACCCAAACAATACTGTGTGTAAGGGAAGGGGAGAAATGATGCAGTTAAGAAGCCAAGCTGGAGCAAAAATTCAGTGCGGAAAAGCCATACATCTGAAAAATTTCTTTCTAACCTATTTAGCATCAATATTTCTTTTCAAGAGCGTATTTGGGAAAGAAACAACACTATTGTATCTACTTGCTTTCATACTACTTTAGACAGTTAACCTCACTATAAAGTGAAGAAATATATAGAAAACCTTTTTTATTTATTTTTATTTTTTATCAAGTTTTATTGTAAATCATAAAAATAGAACATTAACTAACAATCGACTAAATACAACATCAAACACAATAAAACACAATTACAACATCTTATTCAATTAACAATAATCAGTTTTCATTATGAATTGTATATTCTTATATCATTTTTTCCTATACATATATATGTTTTAAACACTGTAAATCAAGAGTAGTTTAAGTCTGAATGAGGCTTTATGTTTCTTTGATATAGTTTTTTTAGTTTTTCAAAGTCCTAATTTCAAAATTTTTTGATATGTCATTAATGTATTTTGTGATTCTATAGTAGAAAGATAATCGTTAAGTGGTTGCCATTTTTGTACAAAACCTAGTTCCTTGATATAATCTGCAGAGTGCTGTATATTATTCGCTATTTTTTCCATTGTCATATGCTCCCAAATTTTGCTGAACCATACATTTATATCAGGTGGTTGTGGTGGTTTCCAGCATGATGCTATGGTTGTTTTTGCTGCTACTAAAATATAGATGAAATATAGAAAACCTTTTTTTAAAAAAATCAACAGTGTTTGAACAATTTTATATTGAAACTGCAACATACGTAGCTTTCTCTGGCTTGTTATTTATTAGTCCTTTACCTGAGCTAAGAGCTTCAGGCATAGTCAATTTAATCATGCAAAATCAGCAATTCCACTCAAATTAAAATTATTAGTGGTCTTTTGGGGAAATTGCTGCATATTGTCCTCATGTAAGCTTTAATAATATGCAGCCAAAACGTTAATTATTTATTATTTATATGGCATCCTCGCTGCAGACAGCATCTTTTTTCAGATTACAAGAAGCCAATTCTGTGCCCCAAGGAGCTTACAAGTTAAAATCCAACAACAAAGGAGGAAGTCAAGGACAAATGGGGTAGAATATGCATTCATTTCAGCTACATGTACTTAGATACTGAACTATAGCAGATGCTGGGAGATTTATGAATGGATATCCGAAACACTTTTTATTACCAAAAAGCAATCAGGGGGTTAGGGTTTTAGTCAGGGCTACAATGCAGGGGAAGTTCCCACTCTCATGTCCTTTGCTCACAATTAAAATAGTGACAAAGTTGTGTAGCAGTTACAGAATCAGACTAAAACAGAGCAAGAGTCCAGTAGTACCTATAAGACCATTTGTGGTAGGGCATGAGCTTTTGTGAGTCACAGCTCACTTCTTCAGATACAGCTAGAATGTGAGTCCATCTGTTCTTTTATCTTGAAGAGTGGTGATTTCAGATGCCGAATGGCAATAGCAGGTAAATGACGATAGCCGGTGAATGACCATAGCAGGTGTGATTTGCAGAGGGATAGTAGGTGTGGAAAAATAAGCATTGGTAATGAGACAGAAAGCCTAGGTCTCAATTCGGTCCAGGTGGATACATTGTCTTGAGCTTCATTATCAGTTGCATTTCGGCAATTCGGCAATTCTAATCGTCCTTTGATATTACTCTGCTGGATAACTGCTACTTTTACATCAGCCACTGAATGTTAGTCTTATAGGTGTTACTGGACTCTTGCTCTTTTCTACTGCTACAGACAGACTAACACTAACACAGCTACCCATCTTGATCTGGTATCAGACTAGAATCTAGGCAACCCAGGTTTGAATCCCTGCTCTGCCATGGAAGCTCACTAGATGACTTTGGGCCAGTCACATAGTCAGCTTAACCTTCCTCACAGGGTTGTTGTGAGGATATGGAGGAGGGGAGAGTGATGATGCAAATTGGTTTGTTTTCCATTTAGTTATTTTAAAAGGGTCTGCGACAACCATTGATTGGCTATGCCTGGATCAAGCCCTTGTTTACAATCCCTATTAGTGGAGGGTGGAGATAAATTCAGTTAACTGGCATCCCTGCATGTCCACATCACAAGTAACTGGAGTAACTGTGTGAGGCAGCAATTCTTGTCACAAGAAGGAAGAGAATGGAATAAAAACATGCATCCGAACCAGACAACAAGGCAAATCTGTGAATGCTTTGCTCTAATCATAGGTATATGTGGCATCTGAATGCAACCCATGGTTAGTCATGATTCGACATGGGCACGAACAGCACTATGAATGGAAAAAACCCATGAACAGCCTGTTCGCGAACAAGCCGTTCATGAGGCTCCATTCTAAATGAACAAGTGGTCGTTGCAAGCCTCCTTCGTTGCCTTCATCAGCCCTTCATCAAGCCAGACAGTCTGGGGCCTTTCAATCAATTCCCCTGGCAACGGCAGGGACTGAATTCTGTCTGAACTCCTTCTGGCTTTCCTTCTGGCTTTAACCCTTCAAAGTACTTCCAGCAGAGAGTCTTGGTTTTGCCACTGTGAACAGAAAATGACAACAAAGGGAAGGGGACCCATGGATCATGCCTTTCCCGGGGTGCAATCTCTCTGAAACTTGGGGAGTCTTCAGAGAACAGTGAGGACTATGTCCCCTGCAAATTTGGTGGGTATTGGACATTGGGAAGGTCAGTTTGTAACCCCTCAAAGTAGCTTCCACCAGAGTCCTGTTTTTGCCACTGTGAAGAGAAAATGACTACAAAGGGAAGGATCATGCCTTTCCCAGTCTCTGAAACTTGGGGGGGGGGGCGGTCTTCGGAGGACAGTGAGAACTATGTCCCCTGCAAATTTGGGGGGTATTGGACATTGGGAAGCTCAGTTTGTGGAGTGTCTAAAGGGCCCTGCCCCTTGCATGTGGCAGGAAAGGGCCCTTTTCCCTACATTGAGAATTTTTGGAAGGAAATTCTTAGGAATATACATGAGATCACCAGATATTTAATCCCCTTTGACCCCAAACTAATTTTTTTAAACCAATGAGAGACTGTAGACCTCCCTAATATACGGAAAGAGTTAATCTGTAATTTTCTGATGGCAGCCAAGTTATTGCTGGCTTCTAATTGGAAATCACCCAAAATTCCCTCCTCTGATGGTTGGATAATCAAGCTATGGGATTTTTACATTCAAGAAAAGATTTCGGAAACTATTAATCAAGCTCTCCTCTGCCCAAAAGAAACCAACTTTGTGTCTAAATGGTTCCCATTTTCTGAATTTTTAATTGTTAATGACATTCATCCTCCTAAACACTTATCCTTTTTTTGGTTTCCCTAAATCAATGCAAGATGTATTTAGTACTAAAAGACTTGTTATTTCTCATTAATATTATAAATATATCAATATGTCAATGCTTTAGACTTACGAGATGACTTTGTCATATCTGCTGGTTGATTGTATAGTATTGTTGTAGTGTTATGTTGTTATTTGTTATTTGTTTAACTAAGTTGAATAAAATGTATTTAAAAAAAAAAAAAGGAAAGGGCTCTTTAAAATATCAGCAGGCAGGCAGCAGGGGGGAATTCCCCCTGCCGCCTACCAACTGATAGTTTAAAGGGATCTTTAAGGGGCCACGAACAACGAACATGTTTGTGAACAGGGTCATGTCTGTTACTGTTTATTGTTCGTTGTTTGTGGATGGCAACGAACAACTAACAGCTTGTTCAGGTTTTTTCCGTTCATGCCTATGTCTAGTCATTATTATAATTTTACTGCAAAATGGGTCATATTGATAATAATCAGGGTGTAGACAGCAGTATTTTACAAATGAAAACAGGGATATATTGCACTATACTTATTTTCATATCAATGATCACTACCTGAATATTAGATTTTGATTTCAATTTGAATGGTACTGTTCACTGACAAACAAGCAATGTGTAATTTCTCTGATGCAGTAATAATATGTTGCATACTATTTATAATTTCAACTAAATTAAAAAAAAACTTCAGCACCTCACAACAACAAAATAGTTAAAAACTATCAACACAAGGCTTATTAGGGATAAAATAGGGACACATTTACAAGGACCAGGAACCAGAA
This sequence comes from Eublepharis macularius, assembly GCF_028583425.1. Classification (NCBI taxonomy): domain Eukaryota; kingdom Metazoa; phylum Chordata; class Lepidosauria; order Squamata; family Eublepharidae; genus Eublepharis; species Eublepharis macularius. The sequence goes on from NC_072790.1 coordinate 209,456,605, forward strand.
ACTCAGAACTACCCCTGGCAAACAGGGGCAGTTGGAGAATCGGGAGCTGTAACATGTACTACTGAAAAAGTCAGTTTTAAAGATGGAGTCTCCCAAATGCTGAGCCTTTATTAAATGGTAAACTTCCCTTTATTATCTCAAAATGGGTTTGGTAACATGTATATTTATTTACTTTAATAATCTGATTAATTGATTAACCATTTCAAAGACAAATGATTAACCAGCTAAATATTCTTTGATTGTTTAAACAGCCTTGAAAAGAATAATAGTTTCTACTATAATAAAGGAAACTGGAGGTACTGTATAAAAGCTTCATGAATACAATAAATAAGACAGTGAACTATGCTAATTCTCTAATTGATTTTAAAATGCATGTGTGTTCATCTGTGAGTATGACATAGAAACAACTAGCTACCTAAAAGTTAATTCATTTTATGACAGACTATCCATAGCAAATGAACTGTGGAGAATTGTTTTTTCTACCATGAGTATCCAAACAGCATAAATATTTTCCCATAAAAAAGTGTCTATCATCCCATCAGCGAAGACATACGAAATAAGAGAGTGAGAAGTTATTGCTGAAAAATAACAATGTGCCCTATCAGCAATGATTTTCGTCATTGTACTTAAGATACCTATCGATCTAAGTTTTTCTTACAGGGAACTAGGGCTCATTTCGAGGGGGAATGTGCCGGAACACAGTTTCGGCAGTTCCCCAAAGATGTCATATGTCAGGTGGCCCCGCCCACCTGACTCTTGGCCATTTTGGGCCCATTTTAGCCTGGATTGGGGCCAAAACGGCCTGGATCGAGCCTCTGATGGGTGGTGGATCACTCTCCCACTCAGCAGCAGCCCGATCCTGACCATTTTGGGCCCCTTTTCGGCTATTTTCAGCCCCTTTTTGCCATTTTGGGCCCAATTTTGGCCTGAATGGCCAGGATTGGGTCCAAAACAGCCAGGATACGTGATGTCAGGGGGTGTGGCATATGCTAATGAGTTATGCTACTGAATTATGCTAATGAGTTCCTCCAGCTCTTTTTCTACGAAATGACTCTTGCAGGGAACCTTTCCTGGGATGGGATATGTGGCAGGCATATGATCCATGGAGATACATAAGCTTTTTTTAAACGATGGGTTCTATCAGAACATGCGATTTTCATCTGCCAAGCAAAGAAGTTGACAAGATTGTGTTCGATTTTTCTCTCAATCTTGCCCAATTCTCTCAATCTTGCCCAGTTCTCTCAATCTTGCCCAGTTCGATTTTTCTCTCAACGTGCAGGAACGCAGTCAGTCTTGCCCAGAGATACATAAGCTTTTTTTAAATGATGGGTTCTATCAGAACATGCAATTTTCATTTTCCAAGCAAAGAAGTTGACAAGATTGTGTTCGATTTTTCTCTCAATCTTGCCCTATTCCCATTCAACATGGCTTTTGTTCATTGTGGTACAAAGATCACTAATATAGTATTTTTGGTAGTTAAAGGGAACCTCTTCTTCCCTTTTTCACCAACAGAAACACTGGTTGGATCTTTCTGATGCTGCCTTCTGGTTTTGGACTACAAAATTTTCTTCACTGCAGCTGCAGAAGTTTGTCATGTTGTTAAGATGGCTACAGCTGTAGCAGGAGTCGTCTTTCTCAGCCCACTCAGTCTCTGTACACTTGGCCGAAGGAGAAAACAGGCTGACAGGGGGTTTCCTTGAGAGGAAATGGAACTAAAGATGGGAGGAGAGGGAAACACACTGTGAGGCAGAGGGAGCCATAGATCTCTCTTGAAGCTGGTCTAAGGGTAGGGAAGGGAAACTTTGGGGCAGCAAGATCAAATGTGATTGTCAGGAGACACTTAGGAAGTGAAATGATACAAATCATAGGGAAAGAAAATGGGAACAACAAAAAAAGTCATGTTAGATGGAAACTTAAAACGTCTCTGACAGAACCCAGGAAATGTGTGTGTGTGTGCGCGCATGTGTCTATGATGACCCAAGTACACAAGCAGCTGTGTGCCATGAACAAGAACAGCACCTATTAGTTAGTGATGAGTCTGATATTACATTTTCTTTTTAATATTATTCATGAAATAGGAGGGGGGAAATCCTCAATGTGCTAATGACCTCAAAATAATGCCAAATTTGCATATGCTCTTGCAAGTAAAATTATTGTGTGCTTTCTAATAATAATAATAATAAAAAAATCTGGTTTTGAATCATAGCTTTCAGCCTTCTTTTAAACAATGTGGAGCTGCCTAATGTTTAATTTATTCTGAAATGAAAAGAATTCTGCACAAAGGCCTACTTTTTAGCATAATGGATGCATAGAAACTACAGATGTCTAAGCAATAGTTGTAGAATACTGCAATTTCTCTGTCCTCTGAGTAAACACAGTGGTACACGAGCTCTATTGTGGCAACTGTCAGCCATCAGGTGCAGTACTGACATCTTGCTTGTATTGTTTCCTTGTATTAGCAACCCAATTACAGCTTTTTGAACTAGATAAGCAGAATGGCATCTATCTGATGGCAATGCAGTGAAGTCAGTTCATGCATTATTTTAAAATCCACTCTGGTTAACTAGTCTCCATTTAATCGAGAGAGCCTAATGCAGAGACGAACCCTATTATATTTATTAAAATAGTATGTTTTTGTAAGCACTATCTGTGCCAATTTTGTACAAACAACTTGCAAGTGATCATGTGCACAGTGCATCACGGTACCTTGCTGTAGAACACGTAGAATTTGTAGAAGATTTAAATCCTTTAACAACTGCTCAGCTCTCAGTCAAGTCTTTGATTGCTTACAGACACCTCCTCAGCTTGTAACCTCTTTGTCTGCCATTCTCATGATTTCACTAGCTAACCTTATCTGATGTCATATTGCAGGTGGATGTGTTCCAGATTGGCATGCCACAGGCAGCCAAGATCTGAGAGAGAGTTGGGAGATCTGAGAACTGGAATTCCATGGTCAATGAACAATAATTCTTTTATATGCTACGTTAAGGATGGAACAAGTGTTCCCAGTGAGGTCAATGAACGTGTTCACAGGGTAATTGTATCTCCTGGGAATTAGCCCAGATGTGCTGTGGCCTCTACAAAGATAGAAAATAGCATGTTCTGAGGCTCACAATTTCTTTATCCTGACATCTCAAGACTAGTTTGGACATCATTAGAGACCCCTTAGACTGTCACAGTCAATAACGTGTGTGGCACAGTTCACAACCTTCCTGTTATTTGTGCTAGTTATGTATGAAACAATTAGTTAGTGTCGCCACCCTTTGCGTGCTTTAATGCCACTGCAAATTAAATCCCCACTACTAAAGTGTTCATTCTCTGTGTGTCAAATGTTGAGCACATGTGGGACTTCCTGTACACAGGGCATAATGGTGCTTCAGCCACAACACATAAATATCAATATTAATTAAAATGAGACCAAAATGTTTCTCCTAATCATATTTGACTGTCTTTCCCAGAAGCAGGGACAGACTCTGAAGGTATAAACTCCATGAAGTGACCGCTGGGTTTTTCATGTCATCCAACATCCTGACAGCAATATCACCTGACACTAGTGACAATCTTTTTATGCCTTCTGGACAGAGTCTTCAGACATTTTATAGAATCAAAGGGTTAGAAGAGGCCATAAGTTCATTAAGTCCAGTCTCCCAGCCTCCAAGGCAGGATACTTCACATATTGTCAAACTATACAGTCCAAGTCATGAAGCATTACAGGCCAAGAAAAGGAAGCCTCTCTCCATCCCCAGGCCCATCTGCAAGATAGGGACAATAATGCGGCTGTAAAAATTACTGGGATAATAATGTGAAGCCTTTCCTTTGTAACTCAACTTTTTAAAGATTATCTGAAAGAAGGACAACTCTACAAAACAGGATAAAATAAAATGAAATCTAGCAGGCTCTGTATGCAGCTAGCTGGCATCCACAATTTTTGGAACAAGTGAAGATAGCAAGTTTTATATTCATCTGATGAAGGGCTAATTGTTCAAAATCACATCAGGATTCTTACAATAAAAAAGTGTCTTCACCAATTAGTTTTTGGTTTTCTCCCTCCACTCCACACATTTATAAACAAATGTTTCCAGAAAATTATGTTCCAATTGTAAACAGCAACAAAAATGAACTGAGATTTCATTAAAAGAGAGAATCACTGGGGGAAGCGGGAATGGAATACTTTCTAGAAAGAGATCTTCAAAGTGCACGATACATAAATACAGGGCTTTTTTTCTGGGAAAAGAGGTGGTGGAACTCAGTGGGTTGCCCTCAGAGAAAATGGTCACATGGCTGGTGCCCCCGCCCCCTGATCTCCAGACAGAGGGGAGTTTAGATTTCCCTCCACGCTGCTTGGTGGCACAGAGGGCAATCTAAACTCCCCTCTGTCTGGAGATCAGGGGGTGGGGCCACCAGCCATGTGACCATTTTCAAGAGGTTCCGGAACTCCATTCCCCCACATTCTCCCTGAAAAAAAGCCCTGCATAAATACTCATAAATCAGAAGGAATGGTGAGAAAGGGTAAAAGGTTCTTTTTTTAAAAAAATATATATATTTATTAGTTTTTATTCCAATTTAGACTAATGACAGATTACTCAAACTTTTACATACAATACATGTGAATACTATACATTTCAGTCTATCTCTTCTATACAATCATAATTATATACTCCTTTCACTGCTATCCTCCTATTATTACTATAGGTCTACTTTATTTAGTTCTAATATTCATTTTCATTATCATTCTAGCAGTTTGTGTTCTGCTAAGTCATACATGAGTTCTTATTTTGTGTTTTCTTTTCATCCATCTATAGAATGGAATCCATCTTCCTTTCCAGTTATGTCTGTTTTATTTTTCCCTTTTATTTGTTCTGTTAGTGTATCCAGTTCTGCTAATATATTTTGTTAAATTCCAGCTTAATCTAGTACCTGGTCGATCAAACCTTACATAGTTAACACATACTTATTACTTTTAATTCCAGCTTAATCTAGCTTCTGATTGATCAGATCTTACAAATTAATAAAATCAAAAAGAGTCCAGTAGCACCTTTAAGACTAACCAATTTTATTTTAGCATAAGCTTTCGAGAATCAAGTTCTCTTCGTCAGATGCCTGATACAGAGACAGTCTCTGTATCAGGCATCTGACGAAGAGAACTTGATTCTCGAAAGCTTATGCTAAAATAAAATTGGTTAGTCTTAAAGGTGCTACTGGACTCTTTTTGATTTTGCTACCACAGACTAACACGGCTAACTTCTCTACAAATTAATACATATTTCTGTAGTATATTTCCATCCATCTCTACCATTCAATCTCCTTTCATTACTATCAACCTATTATTACTATAAGTCTACTTTATTTAGTTCTAGTACTTCTTTCCTTTTCATTCCTATCTTACTTAAATATATTTAAATTCTTATTTTATATTCCCATTCAATCCATCTGTCAGGTGGTGTGGGGTCCACCTTCATTTCTAATTGTGTCTATTTTTCTTTTTAAGTAATTGCATCGTCATTCAGTAATGAGGAGAGGAAGTAATATTCTCTTCTTTTCTGCCTCATACTTCCAGGTGTCTCCTTGAATATCTTCACCTCATTCCCTTTAGTATTTGCAAATTTATCTCTCATTTCTGTCGATGTTATTTTTCTTATCCTTCTCTCTGTAAATCTCACATGTACCCCTCTTGGCAATTTAATCTTCCTTTTAGAATTTGGGTTCACTCTATAGGGAATGTCTGTTTTTTTAAAAAGTTCTCCATTTCCCCTTTTCAATATTGGTGTGGTCACCTCAAAGGACATGTCCCTCAGTACTTCCTCTTTATTTCCAGTTATATTTTGTTTCATTATGACTTCTTCTAAAGTTCTCTGTCTAATCTCCACCCTTTCCACCTTTTGATTTATTGTATCCATTCCTTCATCTACTTTGGGGATTAAACATGTGAAAATGGGCTTGTCTTGTTTGTTTTCTTTCAGTTGTTCCTGGGATTCATCCACTTTCCCCCTTAGCGCTTTAATTTGTTCTGATACTTGTGCAATACTATTCTGCACCTGTGCTATATTTTATATTTTATTTATTTATATTTCAATTTATATACCGCCCATCCTCAGGGGCTCTGGGCAGTGAACAAGTTTACTGCAAACATCTGTTGTAAGTTTTGTTGAAGATCCTTTAAGGATTCTTGTATCAGCATCGTCCCTATAGATTTTGCCTGCTCTGGCAAAGGTTTTAGTTTTGTAATTTTGCTCATTTTGAAGTTTCTAGACTCATGGAAACAAGTACAAGCTTTAGACCAGACTCTTGTACTATATAGAAATTATAAGCCAAACTCTTTTCTTGTTTAACAGTTTAACACAGGTAAGAATTAGTTGCCCAAATCCCCCAGATCCCCCCTTTCTTTCACCCTTTTTCCTTCAGAGGTGAGATGGATGTCCAGCCATTCTTCCCTTTTTAATCCAGTTGGCAGTCTCTGTCTTTACTTAACCCCAAAAGGGGGAAAAACTTTGCCCAAATTCCTCTCCAAACTGCCTCATAAACTTGTTGAGACTAACATGCACAGAATGAGGCAGCTAGCTGTGACTGATCAAAGTCATCAGGAGTTACAGAGTGATGACAGGTAGCTATCATATGACAACAGCCAGGGGATGTGTTTCTCTCTATATGTCAAGGACATTTGGGCTGGCACAGTGAGTCAGCACTGTGCTATGATAGGCTAGTAATTAATATATAAGAGAACAGAGTCCTTTACTTTTGGGGCTCCAGCTCTGCGGGTTGTCTGGCAAAGCACTTTGTCAGCCAGCATAATAAGTCTGTAAATGTATCCACCTGTAAATATTGGTTAATACACCATTTGTACTAAAGCTTGGTGTGTCATGTCTTCTCTTGAACCTGCCACTGAGGCTAGTGCAACATAAGCAACCGCGACAAAACTCAGGTTATCCTCAGCTACTTTCGTTTTCCGCTCTCAGCCAAGTCTCTCCTGTCACTTCACACCATGAGTCTTTTCCTCCACTCGATTCCCCTTCCCTTATGTCTTTGGTGAACTTTATATCTTTAGTGACTTTATTTTCTTTACTCACTCAGCAGGAATTTTCCTTTCGCCTCTGTAGTTTTGTAATTCCAAGCAGGCCATTACTCTTCCTCTTTGCAAGCCTCTCCCATGCTTGAAACTCCCTTCGGAAGCTGTTTCTTCAGGAGGGCTGGGGGAGGGAGTCCACTGCACCGTCCCTCTCTCTTAATCCTCTCCAAAGGGCCAAGTCTTTGTTTCCTTTCTGTTATCACGCACGACTCTCTTTTATTTTGTAGACTTACAGCTTGTTTCTCAGTGACCTATCTTATTTATAAGAATATCGCTTTTTGTAATCTGTCCATCCGGTGCTCACAGCTTGTTGTCTGTAAAATGGTGTCCATAGCAGTCTGTGCTGTGAGGCAAACTCACAGCATTCCAATTCCAATGCCTGAAGTGAATCCCTTGTTAAGCCTCTTGCTTCAGAGTCCCCTTTCTATGGGTTCTCCCCAGAACTTAGGAATCCCAAGCCCCCAGATCTCTGGGTTTCAGCTCTCCTTTGGAGACAAGCTCCTCGGAGCCGCCAACTTTGCTGCGCCATAGCCGGCTCCTCAAATCTTTCTCGAGAAAGAGTAAAAGGTTCAAATTAAGTTGGAATACACATTTTTATTCTTCCTATTTGGTTCCATTTGGTCTTTCATATCCAGAAATAAGATTTACACACACAACAATGGAACTTTCTAGCTTTGCCTACATGTAGCACTATGAAGTTTACTCAAGAATTCTTCTTGAAGAAAATTGCCTTCAATAGTGAAGTGTTGCAATAGAAGATAAATGTCCCTAATATTACAAAGGTTAGAGCCCTTTTCAGTATTTATAAATCTGGATGCTCAAACCACTACCCACAATCCTCCTGATAAGCATGGCCCCCAATTTGTATGACTAGAGCAATGCACTACATTCCAGCTTTGGTACACACAGTTATGTGTATACTTAAAAATCTGATTACATGTATCAAAGCAGCAAAACATATGTATCATCCATTTCACAAAATAATGACCATTCATATTTGGAAGATCACAGTAGAAAGATCTCCTCTTACCTGCAGTTTGAGTGCAAAAAATGTAGTGAATGAAAAAAGCTGTGGGTCACAGCTGAATCCTTTTAAAATGAATGGAGCATGGCATAATTGCAACTAATTATATTTATCAACTTGGATCCACTGATCTGTAAGGCAGTGACAAACAGATTTTAGTCATGCTCCCCAGCAGTCCCTTCTGACCCTGGAAAGTTGACTTTGCCCTTCCTCCTACTTATATCATGTCCTAACCTGTTTTTCCATCTGGATCTTGCAATCTAAAATATCAACATTCAGAAGGGGCTGTTTGGGGAGGAGAGTGCAGTAAAATTCCACACTTCTGCTGATGGTTTGTTGGATCTAACCCTTTATTCCTTGAATTTGCTATAAAAACCTAGAATTAAAGAAGATTAGGGGGGAAATCAAAAGCTTACCACCTACATGAACAAATCTGTGCACAACAGGGATAGAGGGTAGAAAGCTACACCCAGAAATATGTCTTTCATTGAAAGCCAATCTAATTAATTTTAGACCAAAGGCTGGGTCAGAAAGCATTTTTTAAGCTGATGTTTCTCTAATCTGCATTAAAAATACTTTTTTACTGGAGCATTCCAATAAACTAAATAATTGGGGCCAGCTTCTCCTTATGGTGGAAATTATGGTAGCCATATGTCCACCTACTATGGAGGTGCTAGTTTTCATATCTGGAGCCTCCTCTAGCATTGCCAACCTCCAGGTGGTGGCTGGAGATCTCTTGGAATTACAACTGATCTCCTGGCAACAGAGATCAGTTCCCCTGGATAAAATAGCTGCTTTGGAGGGTGGACCCTGATGAGGTCCCACCCCTCCCCCACCCCTGCCTTCCACAGGCTCCACCCCTTAAATCTCCAGGAATTTCCCAATCCAGAGCTGGCAACTCCAACCTTCAGGCAATCTAGGCCATGCTGCAAGTCTCTTGGCAGCCTACGGACAATTGCATGGGGGCCATGAAGCATCTCAGCTAGGTCACACTGGCTACATGTTAAAAAAGTAACATTTTGAGGACTTCACCACACAAACATCGATACTATGGTCACTATTAAATTCACCAATGAAATCTATTGGAGATGCAATTTTGGGGAGTGGAAATCACTTTTTTCATGTGACTTTTTACACATTACAAAATAGGTATCAGTTTTCTGTTTCCTCTCAATGTAGAATGAAAACTTCTTTTTCAATACTTGAACACCATTCGCTGGCATCCTTTCAAATCTAGACCTATTAATTAAATCTCCATAAGCACTGATAGCTAGAACCAGTACTTCTATGCAGATCACAAATAATTGCCAAATGCCTCAGACAGTTTTTGCTAGTGACTAAGCCACCAGAGTCCTTGTGCTGTGATCAGAAACAGGAATGGAAGTAAGCAGAAAGAACATTACAGTCTACAAAAAACAAGTGCACAGACTTAACAGGACCTCAAAATAGGCATGAAGATTTCACTTGCCATCCTCTCAGTCTTTTAAAAGGCATGAGTTACCAAAAGGCAGAAGCTGGAACTAGGCTAAGAAATACACCCATGCACATATGCCTATGTAAGTTATTAGGATGTGATCACCTATTTATTTATTTATTTATTTATTTAAAATATGTATACCTTGCCTTTCCCATGCATCTCAAGTTGGCTTACAATTCCAAAGCTGAAAGCATACAAAGGGCAATTAAAAACCCCATTAACATGCCTCGTCAAGAAAACACTGGCAGCTCAAATCCTATTGAAACCCTTCATAAAAAAAGCAGCTTTACAATATCTCCTAAAAACTTCTGAAGACATTGGGTTACCAACCTCGAGGTGGGGACTGGAGTTTTCCCAGAATTACAAATTATCTCCAGACTTAAATTGGCATGTGGGGACATAGGCGGAGAGACAGTCCTTCAGAAATGCGGGTCCTAGCCTGTGAAAGGGGGACCACTCCTACTAGCTCACTCATCCACACAGACTGATAGTAATCATTTCTGACATATGGTTAGGCAGGAAGAAATAAAGAACCAAATCTCCTTCATTTTGCAGAAACGTCAGTATCTTTTTTTTATTGCACTCTTCCTCCAAAAAGCTCAGAGCAGCATAAAACTCCCCCCCCATTTCATCCTCACAATAACCATCTATAATAGGTTAAGCAAAGAGCCAGTGACTGGCCTAAGGTCATGTAACAAGCTTCATGGCTCAGGAAACTGAAATCTTCCCACTCGCAGCCCTACACTTTAACCACTACAACACACTGGCATTTGTGATAGGCAAACATTGAGCCGCAAAAGCAATAGCAGATCAGACTAGCAATAGACTAGCAAAAAGGCCCATTGTTTGTAAAAATACAATGGGCCCTAGCAATACTTCTCCCTCGGCACATCCCCCCACAGTATCAGTCAAGGGGGGGATCAAGGAAGAGACCAGGGGGCTCCCTCCGGCTCCAGCCCCTCAGCCACCGCTCGCCTTGTGCTCAAGTGGCAGGACTTTGGAAGGGCCTCACCGCTGCACTGAGCCTTCCTCCAGTGGTGGCAGGCTCCTTGGGTTCCATGGCAGTGGGCTTCCCGGGCCTCAGGCTCCTTGGTGACAGCGGGCTCCTCCAAAGCCCCGATTCAATGGGAAGGCTTGGCACCACAGTGCCAAGCCAGGTCTTCCTGTCACTGGGTTGGCACTTCTCAGGCCTCTGGAAGCCCCAAGGCAGTGAGAAGTCCCGGGGCAGTGGGAAGGCCCAACGCTGTGGCACCAGGCCTTCCTGCTGCTGCACCAAGCCTTCCCATTACTGGGCCAGGGCTTCGCAGGCCTCCAGGTGCTGTGCCTGAGAGGTGCTGTGCCTTCCCAGAGCTGCACTGGGCCTTTCTGGGCCTCTGGAAGCCCCGAGGAGGCAGTGAGGAGACAAACTGTTTTGCACCCAACTCGCTTCTTATCCCTGCATACTGCACCTGTGCAGGGATAAGAAGTGAGTCGTCAGCAACATGGTTTGCCTTTTATGTCTTAGGATTCTGTATGCAGAACACCTCCAAATAATTATAGTATTATAATAATCACAGGCTAGTTGGGAGGCTTGTGCTTTTGGCATGCAAACCTAGTGTGAGTGTTATGTACCATTAAATCACCTCCAACCTACGGCAACTCTATGTATGAGAGACCTCCAGAACATCCTATCATTAACAGACTTGCTCAGATCTTGCAAACTGGAGGATGTGGCTACCTTTATTGAATCAAGCCATCTTGTTTTAGGTTTTCCCCTTTTCCTACGGCCTTCCACTTTTTCTACCATTTTCCAGAAAATCTTGTCTTCACACAATGTGACCAAAGTACAATAACCTCAGTTTTGTCATCTTAGCTTTGAAGGCGGGCGGGGGAGAAGCCTGAATTCTTCCTAGAAGCAAACCCAGTATACAGACCCATTCATAACAATAGTATAATGCCAGTTATCTGGAGAAACTTCCAAGTCTGAAAAGTAAGGAGGTACTGCCCTGCCCTGGCTCTCTTAGAGGGCCCTTCTGTTCAAAGGTGACTGGGACAAAAGGATACCTTCAAATATGGGCATGTAAGTGAAGAAGAAAATGCAGCAAGTGGTTTATTTCATATGACATCACATACATTGGCTACCTATCAGCTACCATGCTCAGTTCAAGGTATTGGTTATCACATACAAAGCTCTTCATGGTCTTGGTATGGCATACCTACAGGACCGCCTCCCTCCCTATGTTCCTCCACGGCAGCTTCACTCATCTGAACAGCGTCTCCTGCAGGTGCCACCCGGCACATGGGTGAAATCAACAGCAGCCCATACACAGGCATTTCTGTGGTGGCCTCTACCCTGTGAAATGGCCTGCCTGAGGAAATCAGGAGAGCCCCCACTCACCTAGCTTTCCGCAAATGATGCAAAACCGAATTATTCAAAAAGGCTTTTGTATTGTAGGGATGCAGAGGAGTTAGCTGTGTTAGTCTGTAGTAGCAAAATCAAAAAGAGTCCAGTAGCACCTTTAAGACTAACCAACTTTATTGTAGCATAAGCTTTCAAGAATCACAGTTCTCTTCGTCAGATGCATTTTTGGTATTGTAGGGAGGGGGTCTCAGATACTTCGCTAATGAGTTAAGGACCATAGACTTCACCACTATGTTGCCTTACGTACTACCTGTTGTCTTAAATATGTGCTCCTATGAGCTACTTGTGCTTCATGTGGACTAATGTCAGCCATAAAATTGCTTATGTTCTGTTTCAGCATTCATTTCTTCAACTCTGTATTGGATTCTTACTAATGCAATGCCTTTGTAAAATTGTGTTTATTTACCCTATGCCATTGTTTATGGAAATGTCCTTGCAACTGACTGTACTAATCTCACACTGTGTAATCTGCCTTGAGTCTCAGTGAGAAAGGCGGACTATAAATGACATAAATAAATGAATAAATATATAGAAATGCATTTGATGCAAATACTAATTTGAAAGAGGAGGTTCTGTTCTGTAAAAGACCAGGCAACATTTTGATTTAAAATCATGCACGTGCAGTGCACTGTTAAGCAGCCATTGGTTCCAACACTGAATATCTAGATACAAGCCACTGTGCCCAAAGCTGCTGGCTTTCAAAAAAAAAAGAGAGGAAAAAAGAAGGGAAAAATTACAAAAGAGCTTGCCAATAAATCACAACTGTTTTACCATATGCCACTCTATTCTGCCAAGCATCACCAGCTTGGGCTACTTTTAAGCAAATTTCATTATATTCTAGCTTAGAGCAATGCTCATTAAAAAGTATTACTGAAAAATGTCAAGTTGTTTTTATAAGTGGGGGAAGAGGAGGAGGAGGAGGGAGACTTCATTTTCTACCAAGAAGACAGCCTGCTCATATGTACTGAAAACTGGCATTTTACAGGAGACTAATCTCAAGCTTACATCTCATTTCTGAAGCTGTCAGTATCACTTCTAGTAGGGTGAGGGATGAAAGTAACACAGCACTAGCTGTCTATCACTAATATAAGTGGCATTTCAAATCTCTTGACCTTACCGTGGAACCAACATAGTTGTCGAAGAGCCATCCAGAAAAAAAAAGGTGGGGGAGGAGAGATTTCCTATATAGGTTTTTGTTTCACATTTTTCCATACTACCCAGAGCAAAAGGAAGAGCTGCAGGGGCAGTTATTACAGAGTTTAGTTCTTAGTACATAGAAAGCACTGGAGACTGATAACATTTTTGTAACATGTACACAGTGAACATGGAAGAGCATCTACATTGTGTACAAAGAAACATCCATTTGCAAAAAAAGCAGACACACAGCCCTAAGGCTCCTTGTCTAGCCAACTCTGAGACTTGCAACTTCTAATTCCTTTGTTGGCTACATCCCCTGTGTGGAGACTTCTCCTGGAAGAAGTACAGAAGAAGACAACCAAACTGAGGGAGTTGAAACCAGGAGAGACGCGATCCTGGACTTGGTCCAAGTATCGTCCAAGATCTGGTGAGAGATGCAAAAGTGGTTGCACCGCTTGGGACCAGTGACCATAATGTTATTGAGTTCGGCATTTGCATAAATAGAGAGTTGCCCCAAAAGCCCAACACAACCACTTTTAACTTTAATAGGGTAACTTCTCTGAGATGAGGGGGCATGTGAAGAAGAAACTGAAAGGAAGGGTCAAAAGGGTCAAAACCCTTGGGGAAGCTTGGAGACTATTTAAAACTACAATCCTAGAAACTTAGATAAAATATAGACCGCAGGTTAGGAAAGGCACAAATAGGTATAAAAAAGGCCTACAAACAAAGTAAAGGAAGCTATAAATGGTAAAAAGGTTTCCTTTAAAAGGTGGAAAGCTAGTCAGAGTGAGGTGTATAAAAGGGAACACAGGCTGTGGCAAAGAAAATGCAAGTCTGTGATCAGGCAGACAAAAAAGGGACTATGAGGAGCACATTGCAAAAAACATAAAGACCAACAATAAACATTTCTTCAAATATATTAGAAGCAGGAAACCAGGCAGTGGGGCCCCTGGATGATCAAGGTGTAAAAGGATTATTGAAGGACAATAGGGAAATGGCTGAGAAGCTAAATGCATTTTTTGCCTTTGTCTTTTTACTGCAGAAGATGAGAGGTACTTGCCCATCCCAGAACCACTGCTTTTGGAAGGAGTGCTGAAAGACCTGAGTCAGATTGAGGTGATGAGAGAGGAGGTCCTATGACTGATAGACAATTTAAAAACTAACCAATCACCAGGCCTGGATCACATCCAAGAGTTCTGAAAGAACTCAAATGTGAACTTGTTGATCTCCTGACAAACCTTTTATTAACATCTGCCTCCATTCCTGAGGACTGGAAGGTAGCTAATGTCACCTCCATCTTTAAAAAGGGTTCCAGAGGAGATCCGGGAAATCACAGGCCAGTCAGTCTAATGTCAATACCAGGTAAGTTGGTGGAAACTGTTATTAAAGAGAGAATTAGTAGGCATATTGATGAACAAAAACTACTGAGGAAGACTCAGCATGGGTTCTGTAAGGGAAGATTTCTGGAAGGGAAGGGAAGATCTCATGAACCTGTTAAGAGTTCTTTGAGGGAGAGAACAAACATGTGAACAAGGGGGAACCAATAGTTGTTGTCTACCTGGACTTCCAGAAAGCTTTTGATAAAGTTCCGCATCAAAGGCTGCTAAATAAGCACAATAGTCATGGGATAAAAGGAGAAGTCCTCTTGTGGATCAAAAACTGGCTAATGGATAGGAAACAGAGAGTGAGTATAAATGGGAAATATTCACAGTGGAGGGTGGTAAGCAGTGAGATACCGCAGGGCTCAGTATTGGGTCCAGTGCTTTTTAACCTGTTCATTAATGATTTGGAGTTGGGAGTAAGCTGTGAAGTGGCTAAGTTTGCGGATGACACTAAATTGTTCAGGGTGGTGAGAACCAGGGAGGATTGTGAGGCACTCCAAAGGGATCTGTCGAGGCTGGGTGAGTGGGTGTCAATGTGGCAAATGAGGTTTAACGTGGCCAAGTGCAAAGTAATGCACATTGGGGCCAAAAATCCCAAATATAAATATACAATGATGGGGCCCAAACTGGTAGAGACTGACCAAGAGAGAGATCTTGGAGTCAAGGTAGATAACTCACTGAAAATGTCGATACAGTGTGTGACAGCAATAAAAAGGCCAACACTATGCTGGGGATTATTAGGAAGGGAATTGAAAACAAATCAGCTAGTATCATAATGTCCCTGTATAAATCAATGGTACGGCCTCATTTGAAATACTGTGTACAATTCTGGTCACCACACCTCAAAAAAGATATTATAGCACTGGAAAAAGTGCAGAAAAGGGCAACTAGAATGATTAAAGGGATCGAACACTTCCCCTATGAAGAAAGGTTAAAGTGCTTGGGGCTCTTTAGCTTGGAGAAATTATGACTGAGGGGTGACGTGATAGAGGTTTACAAGATTATGCATAGGACAGAGAAGGTAGAGAAAGAAGTATTTTTCTCCCTTTCTCACAATACAAGAACTTGTGGTCACTCAATGAAATTGCTGAGAAGTCGGGTTAGAATGGAAAAAAAGGAAGTACTTCTTCACCCAAAGAGAGATTAACACATGGAATTCACTGCCACAGGAGGTGGTGGCAGCTTCAAGCATAGACAGCTTCAAGAGGGGATTAGATAAACATATGGAGCAGAGGTCCATCAGTGGCTATTAGCCACAAGGTATAGATAGAACTCTCTGTCTAGGGCAGTGATGCTCTGTATTCTTGGTGTTTGGGGGGGGGCAATCAGTGGGAGGGCTTCTAGTGTCCCTTCCCCACTGGCAGACCTCCTGATGACACCTGTTTTTTTGGCCACTGTGTGACACCAAGTGTTGGACTGGATGGGTCATTGGCCTGATCCAACATAGCTTCTCTTATGTTCTTACAAAACATCTTTCTTATGAGGAAACCCTTAAGAGTCTGGGAGGTTTTTGTTTAGAAAAAAGTAACTAAGGGGAGACATAAGAGAGATCTATAAAATTATTCATGGGATAAAGAAAGTGGATAGATAGAACTTTTTGTCGTTTCCCCACATTACTGGAATTTGGGAGCACCCAATGAATTTGATGTGCAATAGATACAAGACTGACAAAAGAAAATAAGTAATGAGTAATTACACTGTGGAATTTACTACAAGTAAATATAGAAATGACTATGAACATAGATGAAAAGGATAGATTCATGTAGGATAAGCCCATATGTGACTACTAGCCATGGTGCCTAAAGGGAATCTCCACATCCAGAAGCAGCAAAATTCTGAATACCAGTGCTAGGAAGCAACACAAGGGGAAGCCCTTGGCCTCTATGCCCTGTTTGTTGGCCTTCCAGGGCAAGTGGTTGACCACTGTGTGTCAGGATGCTGGGCTAGATGGACCACTGAACTGATCCAGCAGAGCTCTTCTGGGAGCCCTGTACACCCACTCTCCGCCGCCCCCCCCCACTCACCTGGCGGGGGAACAGGTCTCCCGGGCATGCTCCTGGGGCAGCACAACAACATCACTCCCAGGAGACAGGAGTGATATCATCACACTGCCCTGAGAACATTCCTGCACTTCGCAGTGGGCCAATTTAGGCTCCTAAAGGGCTGAACCCAAATCTGCCCAGTGCCAAATGTACACGTTTTGCACATGTGTAAAGAGAAAGAATAAGGTCAGTGCTGGGTCCCTCCATCCTGCCAGAAGGGTACCACTATCCAATTCCAGAACATTATGATGATTCACTGTTGATTAATTAAAGACTGGTAAATGTAAATGAAAAGAGCTTTCTCATAGCATAAATTATTTCCATTGTGTACTAATAACCAACTGCCAAACACTTCTAAAGAAGATTTTTTATAAAATATATCACATATATTTAAATCTTCCAAAAGCACTCAAAGGGTTTAAATTCTTTCTGTGTGGAAGCTAGTGAGAAAATATTGCCTATAAACAGGTTCACAGCAGGGTTAATTGGGGTTTGTAGCACCATGAATCATGGAAGCCAATATGCAAACAGCAGACCAGCCAGGCTTTTTTTTTTTTAAAATCCAGTTGATGGATGTCTCCTCGGAGGGAACCGACACATTTTGGACCATCAAGATGACTGGACACTTCAGCAACTGGAATCCACAATGCCTTTGGAAAATACGCTATCACACTACATTTTAATTGCTTCCACAGTGTTGTCTGCAGCGGTTCCTCATCCATAATGAACTCCAAATAATTAAGCAGCACAGCACAGTTCTTTCTGAGCCCTTACCAGAATGCTGCTGGGGATGCAGATTTTGCTTGCTGCCCAGTTCGCTACTTTCCTGAATACTTGCAAAAAACCCAAAACAATAGACCTGGCTCCACAGTCTTTGATTTGTTTTCTCAATTTATAGCATTTAATTTAACTTTCATATAATTAAAAAAATCAGCAGGAATAAAAGTCTGAGACACTGAAAAAGCAGGAATGAAAAAGTCAAAGGGGAAGCAATGCTGTAACCCGGACAGATGAATATAAGAATGGACATATCTACCCAGAGTTCAGCACTTACATAATGCTATTCCTGATCCAAATTACACCTTCCTAAACTAGGGTCGCCAGGTCCCCTTACCCTCCCAGTGAGAGGGGGGCCCTGGCACTTAGCGGGAAGATCTTCTCACATGTGCTTTGTGGTGGGGGCAGAGGCTGGGAGTAGGGGATCCCGCACCACCACCCATGGGACTAGCAGCGATATCATAAATCTGTTGAAGACAATGCACTTAGAAGGTTAAGTCTATATGTCTGTGTACCATCAAGTCACAGACAATTTATGATGACCCTACAGTTTTTTGAAAGCAAGAGACATTTAGCAGTGGTTTGCCATTGTCTGCCTCTACACAGGAGTGCAATTTTAAAGTCTCAAAATTACTAAATACCACACTGGTAGTATGAATACTCAGTGCTTAGACAGTTTCTCACTGGCCCCCAGCAGTTTCTGATTATGAATGATGCAAATTTTGCCATGCATGTTGACTGTCAAACTTGCCATGTTAGAAGGTGGAGATCAGACATGAGTTGATCACTCAGTCTTTTTAGTTCATCCTGAGCAGCGACAAATGCCTGCTGAATTGGTTTGCATTCAGTTTTCCCAGAATTGTGCATTTTAACAACACTGCCAATTCAAACTGATCATTGGTCCTTACGTGTTAGTAAGGACTACTTAGATGGACACCAGAGTGTATGATTTTATGGAAACCACAGCATTTAAATTATTTGTGAGTGATATAATTGTCTATTTAACCTACTGCCTGCTGAGAGGAGGAGTTACGCAGAAGCTGTGTGAAAACACGTATGTGAGAAAAGCCAGATGTGCAATATTACATGTTTAGTAAAGAATCCAGGAACATGCTGGACACTCAGAGACTGACAAACTATTGAACTGATCGTCAAAAAATTGGGTCTTTTTTGGCAGAAAACTGGACAAGAGCTGAACCAGTGTTTGAGAATCCATATTCCAGATACTTTTGTGGAACTCTTCATCAGAGATGTTAATGGATGCCAAATAGGTAGTGACTTCTTCCATTCTTCTCAACACACTGAGAATCTATATGTTTCTACAGACTGCAACATGGGACGATATATAATATTCCCACTGTACATGAACAGAAGCGATCCACCAAGTAATTTCTCTGCATGTGTCATGTGTTTCATTTCATTACCTCTTCCTCTTTTGGATCCTACTTCATTCTTTTCTTTTTGATCATCCACGTGTAATGTAATTATTAGCCAAAAAGAGAGAGAGAAGAAGAGAGTATATGGCTTTTCATTATGTTTTGTTTCAGATTATGATTCGACTTGAGTGAGTAAAGCCCATTACAGCTCATTTCAAACAAAAAATACGGTCAATAAACAATTTACCCACGTCAAATGCAATCACACATCAGGCTCACTGCCTTTCCCCCCACACATGGTTTCCTATTTAATCTGTTTTGTTTTAAACCTCGTATTTGTGGCTGATGCCTGAATAACACTGTTGTTGTTTTTTTAAATCTCTGCACAAGGATTAATGCACCTAGAGACAGACGATCAACATCAGTGCAATGTACCTAAAAGCATGTGGGCCCGTTTGGGGAGATCAAGGTTTGAATCCCAGATCACCTGTGAATGTTACTTTATCTCTCAGAGAAATTTACCTCATAGGTTTGTTGTCGGGATAAAATGGAGAAGAACTGGAATTAAAATAAATAAAATGTCCATACAATACACATTTTGTTGTAACATAACATTTCCTCTGGAATTTTTGTTATAACACACCTAAAACTGTCACCTAAATGAAAAATGAAAAGATTTTAGCTGATTAATTAACTGGCAAATATATATGAATAACTGGTAAATATATATAATTAACTGGTAAATATATATGAATACTGTAGAAAAAAACATGTTATCTAGGCTTTTAGGCAATGAACACACATGATTCAGCAGGCAGCAGTTTTGAAAAGGAATTTTCCTTTTTTCTTTATGGGAAGGAAATAAGGAATGCCTCTTCTAAGATGGCATCTCCTACCCAGAGTTTTGAAAGTTCTTATGTTAAAATAATTATTTTTTTCCCAAAATGCTTCCCAGTTAATTGGAGATTACTTTTTATTTTTTTTCTCAAAAAACTTTATTTAATAGAAACATCTTTCTATTATTTACAATATTGCTATTCATGCTGTCTCTGTAGTCATGCTATGTACTATAATATTAATAAGATGTTGTTTTATGAAATATTTTACAAACTTTTAAATGATTGATAGGAGCTTAAAGGGGGTTGAATGTTATTAGTTGTAATATACTCAAAAAAGGGGAACCATTTTTCTAAAGTCTGTTGTATTTGGATAATGTTCAGTCTGATATATATTATTGTTTATTTTAGCAGAAATATAATGATCACAGGTTTTTATAAACCAACTGTCTATTGTTGGTGGATTATGTGATTTTCAATTTGCAGCAATTGTGCTTTTAGCGGCAGTTAATAGTTTATTAAGATCACGTCTGACCTGAGGAATTAAGATCGTTTTCCACTCATCAAAAAATAGTATTTCTCGTTCCAAAGGAACATTATAACCTGTTTTGTCCTTTATTTGCCTTAGCACGTCTTTCCAGAATTTTTCAACATATCGACATCTCCACCAACAATGTGCAAATGTGCCCATCCACATCCTTTCCAGTATAATGGAGAAATTGATGATGAAATCAATGAAAGTTTTTTGGCATAATATGCCACCTACTCATTATCTTCTATGACTGTAATTTGATTAATATATTCAAAGACCTAAATATACTCAATGACCATATGCTGTTCCACTGATCAGTTGTCAGCTCAATATTACAATCTTGATGCCACTTTTAGTATTGGTTTTTGGTATAGCCAATAAAATATTGTATATTTTAGAAATTAAACCTTTTTGGATAAAGAATAAGGTGGGGGATTACTTTTTAGACAATTAAAAATATTTGATTGATCAATTAAATATTACAGCCTTAGTAATTTCAGTATTTATTTAAAACATTTATACCTTGACTTTCCAGAGCACTGTTCAAATAAAAATCAAGTTGGATTCAATGTATTGTTAATGGTAGGCAGAGAACAGAGAAGAGTGAAGTTTGTCTCCAGTTGAAATAAAATAAAAAATGTGCCTTGGGTATGAAAAGTTATGATCTACCCTCCTAGTATCGTGAAACAAGTCATTCTAAAAACCCTCTGGTCTTGAGGTTTCTTCATGTGCTGTGATGATATTTTTGAAGCTTACCTTTGCAGATTTAGTGGCTCCTTTGTGTAAATGAATACCATATTTTCAGAATACAGGACTGGAATCTATGCCTGCTGATATGTGGACTACCCTAAGATCAGGAACACCACCATAGTCTACCTGGTTCATTGTTGCTCTGCTGGTACAGACAATCTATCCAAACCTCTTAATGTCTGATTTCATCTGAATTAAGTTTCTTTCAGGGAAAAGGGGGGGGGGGGAACAGTGGCTGATGTATGCATTTGAGAATACGCGGGGAATAGAAAGGAGAAAAAGATGTTGAATATGCATCAGAATGCACATCATGTATTACTCTCTGTGGCGGAACAGGCGCTGGCTCTGTCTGGGCAACTGAGCCACCGTCAATGGCCTGCTAGCCCCACTATCCGCCTCCCACCGTCCCTGGTGGGCGTGGCTCACCCTCTTCGTCGCTGCCACCACTCACTGATTTGTACACCACCTGACTGAGGGGCAGTGAGACCCCTCTGGCTGAATTTTCCCACTGGGAAGTGAATTCCCCAATCTTTGGGTGGGCCCTGGAGAATTGGCAACGCACCAAGGTCAGGCCTGATCAGTTTCTCCTGGGCTCCCTCCCTTCCTGTAGCGTGCCAAGTGGAGGAGTTTACGTAGTCAGAGCACCACAAGGTTCTTTATATTCCAAAAAAGTGTAATTTAATAACTATATACAGAGTACTATATACAAAGCAGGTAAAGGCACAACACATAGGGGTAGACTCCCCTGTTCAGAACTCATAGGGCAGAAAATCAAACGGAAGAGAAACGCTGTCTGCTTTCCCTACCACACTGTTCCCTACTCTACCTTAAGGGGGTGGTGGTCTGAGGGAAGGTTCACCTTTTATTTCCTTTCTGCTGCCTCCCAGGCCCTCCACATTTAAGGCCTAGGCACCTGGGTTTCACCCAGCAGCAGGAGCCTCTCCTTCTTCAACCAAGAAGGTGACTCCCTTTTATTTCCTTTGTGCTGCCTCCCAGGCCCTCCACATTTAGGGCCTAGGCACCTGGGTTTCACCCAGCAGCAGAAGGTGACTAACTTTTTTTTTCAGGATCGGCTGAGTCTATCTATTCAGGCCCCACCCCTTATTTTTTCCTGCACTTTCTTGGCCTGGGGCAGCTGGGAGTTGTAGTCCAGGAAGAAAGGCATCCCACACCAAGACTCCTGCAGGCCCCTCCCTGGCCCCACAGCCCATCAAACCTCATGGGGAACATTCCCACCCCCCTTTAAAGACAGATTAACAGCAACTGGCACTCATTTCAGCCTTGGTAACCATTTCGTTACACTCTCAATGCAAGACACACTGAGAGGTGAATTTAAACACACATTTCTATCTGCAAAGCTATATACAACTAGAGTTGGATTGTGGCAACTTGGCTCAAAGTATAATGCGCTACATAAATAAGAAAATAAATAAGAAAATATTTTTTAACCCTGTTACTAGCACTTTCCAAAGCAGTTCACATACACATTGCCCTGTAGAAACAATTTATTCTCCTTTTCCTAAGTGGTCTATGTAGTTATGTAACAAGGCAAGACAATTAGACAAAAAAAGGAGGAAACTGAAGAACAATCAGTAATATCACACTTGTGAAATAGATCCAGAGGAGTTAGCCGTGTTATAGTTTGTAGTCGCAAAATAGTAAAGAGTCCAGTAGCACCTTTAAGACTAACCAACTTAATGTAGCATAAGCTTTTGAGAACCACAGTTCTCTTTGACAGATGCTACTGGACTCTTTACTACTTGTGAAATAAAATTGTATGTACCACCTTGCCATGTCATTGCACTACACATAGTTTGAGCAACTGCATTGATTCAGGGGGTACAAAAATCAAACAGACAAAAAAAGAAAAGAAAAGAACCAACAAACAGTACACTCAGATGTATTTGGAAAATCCAGAATATTCAAGACACATGGCAGATTATATGTGAATACGTAAGAGCAAAGACACACAAAGAACTAACTGCAGAAATAAAGGGATCATTTCATCACTAACCATCACCATCTCTAACCAAACTCTGCCTATTAATTGCTTTTTCTTTTTCTTGACTTGAAGACCTTCAGTACCCCATGTTACCTCTTGATTTATTTTGATACATTCAATGCATCCATCTCCTAGCTGAAAGGACTCTGTACCACACAGACACTGAGAAACCGGAAGGACAGGAGAAAGGAGCCAGCAAATACATTCTTCCACTGTAATGCATTTGCCAAGCTTCTTTAGGATGACAAAGGAAATTTGCACTTCACTCCAGTCTACCTTATCCTCTCTGAGGACAAGCATCTGAGATCAAAAGCTCTATATACAAAGACCTTCTTTTGCAACTAAGTATTGAAAAGATATTCCCCATGTGAAACAACCACACTAATCAAATGGCCGTGGAAAGAGGAGCGGATTCTGCAGAAAACCAGCTTAAAGAAGCTTCCCTAGCTGCTGCTGTGAGGGCCAGTGAGCCTCTTGTGGGTATTGGTATGCTGTTGCAGCGCTCCTGAAGCTAGCATTACCCAGACAGCCATAGCACAAATTTCAGCCAGGCATTACTATGAACAGCTGCTCTGAACCAAGCATCGGTTTCCCTTGACAGTCTAGAGAGTCTTCCCTAATTGCCATCACATCCCTCTTCTCCCACTCAGCCTTAATCTTCCCTTTCCCTAGGATAACCATCCTCGCTTCCTCCATCATTTGCTTCTGACGTTCCCATTGATATTCTTCACTGTCTCTGAGCAACTTCATTTTTAAGGAGCGATCGAAAATAAGGTGTGCCGGCTGGTGAACATCTTTCTAAACCAGGCTCTGTGTCACACAAAGACCAGTGCCAGTGGCTGTAGAGAAATGTTGAGACATCTTTCTGATATTCTCTGTGCCATATCTTTAATGTGAAACTAATATTTACTAAGCACTCAAAAAGAAAAAGAAAACATTACAAATGATTAAGCACAACACAGTATTTTAATTAAAGTTAACCCCTTGCACAAAAAGGAATGATCTTTTTAATGTACTTTTGAAACAGGAGCCTCCACGCTAATTACGATGGAAGTTCTTTATTATAGTTACTGTAAAGAACTTTTATTAATTTCTTACTTCTCGGATACTGTTAGGAGCAACAGATCTAGTATGAGCCTGCCCAGCTATAGAAAAGGGGATGTTAGTAGCTGCTGCCTTTCTCACCTATGCTGAATAATTGTCACTAAGCAACGTTTCCTTTCACAGAACAAAAGTGAATCTTACCCATCTTGGAAATGGACATCCTAGTAATGGAGGAGGATTAATTCAGCTAATAGATGTATATATTGTTTTTCCTAATTAAACTCCAGGTGATTTATACATACCATAAGTTAAAATCAACATTCTAAAAACATAGATCGAGAAGAGTTAGTCTGTAGTAGAAAAATAGTAAAGAGTCCAATAGCACCTTTAAGACTAACCAACTTTATTGTAGCATAAGCTTTTGAGAACCACAGCTTTCTTCATTAGATGTATGGAGAATATGCATCTGATGAAGAGCATCTGTGGCTCTCAAAAGCTTATGCTACAATAAAGTTGGTTGGTCTTAAAGGTGCTAATGGACTCTTTACTATTATTCTAAAAACAATAACAGTACCCCCCTTAAAAAATGCTCAACCAAAAGCCCTCCTAAATAACTCTACCCAGTACCACTTTCTCAATTGCTGAAGAGAAATTTTGAATAAATTAATTTAAATGAAATGAACAATAACATCCCAAGCTATGTTCCTGGAAGGCAGGCTGACACTTCTACTCTGATGAATGGCAGAGAGAAAAGGTAGAATTGACAGGCCAAATCTACCCATTTGGCCATCCTGTCATTGCCCTGATAAAGTATTCCTGGCCTTCACCCCTGAACACAAATTTAAGCGAAACGCCCTTGTAGGTTTTTAAAGTGGCTCTCAGCAGCCTTAGTGAACGGAACTGAGACTCCAAGATGGTGGAGTGAGTCTGAGGGGGGGGGGGAAGTATAATAGCCTTAGTTTTTTGCGCAGCTCTTTCCATACAGATGGGGTTGCCACAGAAAACATTCTCGTGTGGCTTACAGCCTTCCTGACCTCTCTCAAAGGCTCTGTTGGGAAGGCCATGAGGCCCATCCAGGCTTATATGGGGAGAGGCAGTCTTGTGGCCTGTAAAAACCCCTTCCTGGATCCATGCCCCCTTGACCACTGTTCTGCCCCCAAACAGTAGAGTTGTTCATCTCCATAAGCACAAGAATTATCTGAAGAGTGGAATATATATTTGTTAAGTATACTTGATAAGCCGATGGATACTTGTTATTCTGTAGACATTCTCATAGTCAATCAGTCTCTTGAGTGCCATTAGCAGCACAAGCAGCAGTGGTCTTGGCATGCTTGGAAATAAGGGCCTGGAGGGCCTGGCTCTGACAGAGTCCGGTTCACCCCTATGCGTTTTTCATAAGCTTTGCAGTACAGTAGGCTCCAGGCAAAGCTATCTCAAATTGTGCATATGAATGGCAGAGTGCAAGCGAATGGCACTATCTCAGACTTCACATGTAAGGCCCAGGTTAAATGTGACTTATATGGGGAGAAAATAAGTGACTTATATGGCACTATACCTGTTTGACATTATATTTAACCAGCCCCTTTATCTGCTATGTATGTAAATAGGGTTGCTGAATGCCTGCTAGGAGTGGGAAATCTCCTGTCCCCAGTGGCTGTTGCCCACTGGTACTCCAGCAGCTGGTAAGAGAGAAAAAATTAAAATTGCAGTCACTGATGGAGTAACATCACATCAGGGGAAAAAACAGAAGAGGTGTCAGTCTTCTTTAGGAATCTCTGGTGATATCTAGTTTAAATTGGGCCTAATTTATAGCACACAGCAGGTCTTGTAGACATAAACCTCTATTGCAGATATATGACGAATCAGCATGGTCACAGATCTGGACCTTTCCAAACAACCATTTACTGAATATGACTGTGAGCATTTGTGAAAGTATTAAGCATCACAAGAGACTATCAACAAGCGTCCTAAATTGGGCTGTTGCTTCCTGCTGTGTTTCCTAAAATGGGTAGATTGAAAGCGGGGGGGGGGGAATGCCTTGTTGCTAGGAGGCAAAAAAAAATCTACAGTAGAGATGTGCCCTCTTTTAGATGCTCGTGCTATATTCCAACTGCTTTTGCTGAGTTAAAAAATATTAAAGAGCTGAACTGGTAAGTGGATAAAAATAAAATTACACACACACAGAGAAAACAAAATTCTTCCACTTAAGGAAGAACAATGGTACAGCACAGTCCTCAAGGTCTTTACCATATGCTCTCAGCTTCATACATTTAAAAACAGGACTTTTATTTATATTTAAACATGCTGTCTACAAATTAGGGCCAGAGGGAAAACAGGGTTGAAGTACCAGGCATCTGTGTTCTAAGGTCTGCTGGTTAGAATTTGAATTTTTGCAATTATGTTTCACAGTGTTAACTCTCACAGGGTTAAGTTGTTGGCCACGGTACTTTTACACATAAGATAGATATCTGCTGTAATGTACACGATAGTGTTAGACTACAGTCCAGAGGGCCAGGCTATTGCAACAATTACTACAGTGTTTTGATAATAAGGTTTCTCGGCTGCAGAGAAATCTAGCTATCGTTGTCCTCTGTAGTGGACCAAAATATTCCTCAGCCCATCTCTTGACCATCTCTTCTTCAAGGTCAGATCACAAAAGCATTATTTTTAGGTTAGTAAATAAGTTGCTTTTTGACAGCCACAGCAACGCCCACTTCAAGGTCAGTGAATTTGCATTAGCTTCCCGGTGCATTCCCAGAACTGCAAGGCTGATCTATGATTACCTAGTCACAGCTGACTAAGAGGTAAGAGGCAGTTTCACTGGAATTTCCGACTAGGGAAGGTTTCCACACTCTCTAGCGGGGATTGTTAAAAATTTATTGTTGTTAATTCTGACTCTGAGTCTATAGCTGAGAATCCACATTCGCCAGAGGCTCAGGTCTGGGAATAAGAGTCTTCACTGAACACCTGCAAAAAAGAGTAAGAAAGGTGCAATTTCAAGAGGAAAAACAGAGGACAGGAGAGATCACACCTCACTATTTCCCCCTGCCTATTCATCTCCAATTAGGGTTCTATGTCACTAGGAAAAGCAGCAGACAGGGAGGGTCTTTGAAAGTAGTAGGAGGGGAATGGTCACTAGACCTTTGCAAGTATTCAGCAAAAAACTGTACACACACAAACACACACACAAATGTTTATGCTGTCTTTCCACTCAACTTATGGTCCCCAAGGATCTGACCTGAATTCCCAGGTTATATGCTGAATGTGTCTTTCTGGCCATACCACTGGAATGTTTAATCTATTTTGCAGGAAATGCATATTACCAGTTAGTCATCTGTGAATATAATCCAAAAAAAGTTCCAGAAGAATTGTTACCAGTGTCCCCAGGTGATATCAAAATGGTCTTAGCTGATTATATATTTTTTTAAAAGTCTAGACAACATCCACATTCAAAAATCTTGAGAAAGAGGTTGTAATCTTGAAGAATGTCAGTTTTACAAGCTCGCGCATTCATTTTTTCAAAGATATCTCTAACATTTCTCAAGAGGTAGAAATGGGACAGAGATTTTTCAAGGAACCAACGTCAGAAAATCAGGACAATCCTGTAGATACAGACCAGTGGAGTGTATGATTTTACTGCACGGCAAAACATCTATAAAAACTGGTCTGTCCCTGCAAGAAATAAGTCTGAATTAGACTATCCAGGTTCCTTCAGGCAAAACCCTACAGGATTCAAATACTAATCATCTATATATTCATTGATGGTTAATATTTGCTTGTTAAGTAAAAGGAGAACAATATTTAGCTCCAGGTTTCTTTCATAAATATTTCTTTGAGTTTTTCCTAAATAAGAAGGCTATGAAAAGTCTAATCAATTATTTACCTTTTCAGTTAAAAAAAAGCGCAAAATTTGAATTGCTCCAAGCAATGCAACCATGAATGCGTTTTTTTTTGCAAATGAAATATAAAGTAGGTAAGGAAAGAAATTCCAGGAATAAAGTGGAACTAAATCTATGAGTAAAAGGTTTGGGGTTTTAAATTAGCCAACTCATTGCCTGAGGCTTGAACTAAGCCTACTAAAGTACATGGACTGGGTGGGCTCAGACCAGACAGCCATTGTCATGTACAGAAAAGAACAGGGATGAACAATATCAGCCTTTGTGACTGAAAGGCAGCAGGCGGCCTCTGGATTGGCTAGGTACAAATACAAAATGCTGCCCACAAACATCTGCCAGGAAATGAGGTAGTATCTCCTGCCTGCTGCATTCCAGGACCAACTCTATGACTCCCATAATAGCATCAGCATCTTACAGCAGAAACCATGGCCTGGCAGGTTGGTCACCTATACATCATGCTTATCTGACTCCATGCTATCAACACTCTACAAAATAACTTAAAGGAGACACAGGACTTAAAAAAAAATTAGTTCTTGACAGTCTCGCTGAAGTCATTTAGGAGCATATTACAGAACCAGTGTCTTAAATTATGCTGAGAAGGCCATGCCCATATACAACTGGCAGTGTGGAATGGGAAACACTACAACACGGCTGTTCCTGGGAGAAAGTGGGTTACATGGATGTGAGGGGCAGCCAAATAGTGGTCTTCCTACACAACAGATGGGATGATGTTACTTACTACTGTTATTCCTGCCTATCTGATCAACTTCTTTCTTCCATTATACAGAGTGACATGGGAGCAATCACAGAGGTCCATGCACTGCTGCTGTTAATATGAATCCTTCCCCCACTCCCTGCACAAAGTGCACATGAGAAAGGTCCCTAAAAAGCTGCAACATACTCTCATGAATGGACTATCATGCCCTGTTAACCAGTTGCAGCCTTTGGAAATTTTCCGGAGGACAATCAAGTGGACACTCTTCAAGACTCAAAGATATTTTAAAAATGTGCAATGACATGGTTCTGTAATACAGTACTCAACAGTGCAATCCTAAACTGAGATACACCATTCAAAACTCACTGAAATCAGTGAGCTTAGCTTCTTTAGGATTACACTGACAGTTGTGTTCCCCCCTCCCTTTTAAAAAGAACATACAATTCACGAGCAAAGCAGTGCTGGTGGACATTTTCCCCTCAATGCCCCCTTTTTTATGCCACTCAGACAATATTCAACTGCAGGTTTGGAACTTGAAAATAAAGCCAACCCAATTACATATTAGACTATGAAGCTTCTTCAGAAGCTGAAAAAGCCAGA
Source organism: Eublepharis macularius (assembly GCF_028583425.1). Lineage (NCBI taxonomy): Eukaryota > Metazoa > Chordata > Lepidosauria > Squamata > Eublepharidae > Eublepharis > Eublepharis macularius. Next base: position 209,485,659 of record NC_072790.1, read on the forward strand.
AAGCTGCAAAATATAGTCAGCACTTAGAACTGCTTAGTGGCCAGGAAAGCAACTTTATGGATATATTATTTAACTATCTGAGCAGCACAGAGAGCAACCCAAAGTCTATTTTGAGAGCATCTTTAATGATTACAGCTGCAGTGTGGCTACAGTCAATTTTAAACCTAAATATAAATGCAGCGCTCAATGTGTGGCCTATAAAATGAGGCTGTGTCATAGCAATCAGCCCAGGAATATACCAAGTGCTCTTCCTAGAGCTCCCTGCAATTTACATGCCTGTGTTGTAACCTGCACTTTGTGGGGGAGGACAGAATTTGACACAGACTCTGTTTTCATTTCAGCAAAAACAAGCAGCCGTTATTCAAGAGGCTGAGCAGACTTCTGTGCTTTTCACCCATGCCTTATGGACAGGTGTGTATTACCCAGTTTCTACCTGCTCTCATAAGAAGGAACATATTCGAGTGAAGGCATACAAAGATGCTTTCACTCTGAATGTCCCTGTTCAGCAAAATCTCACATGGAACACATTCCAAAGTTTCTAGGATCATCTAAACTGAAGGTCTGTGTCCACGGGAAACATACCTTTGAACACCAGGTGCTAGGGAAAAAGCAATAGACAAGAGTTATTTCAAGTCAGTTTCTGAGCAGCACATGGCTGCCGATGGTCACTGATCAAAAGGGGGTGTCAGAACAGATGGACTTTTGACCTTATGAACCCATTGATTTCCATAGTAGAAATGAAGGGGTGCATTAAATCAGTGGGTTTTACAACTCCTTAATCTTGGCTAGACTGGGCACATATATAAAATAATCTGCCAAAACTCTGACTGCAAACAACATAGAAACGACTACTGATGAAGGTTAAAGGGGAAAACGCCAAAGCAGGATTACAACTGAACATCAAGAAGACAAAAGTAATGACTACCAAGGAACTACACAATTTTAAAGTTGACAATGAGGAAATTGAAGTTGTTCAAGATTTTCTATTCCTTGGCTCAATCATCAACCAACAGGGAGACTGCAGTGAAGAAATCAGAAGAAGATTGAGACTTGGAAGAGCAGCTGTGAGGGAGCTAGATAAGATCCTTAAAGATAAAGATGTCTCTCTGGGAACCAAGATCAAAATATGGTACTCCCCATTGCCATGTATGGATGTGAAAGTCAGACGGTAAAGAAAGCTGCCAGGAAAAAAAATGATTAATTTGAAATGTGATGCTGGAGGAGAGTTGTGCAGATACCATGGACAGCCAAAAAGACAAATAAGTGGGTACTAGATCAAATCAAGCCAAAATTCTCCTTAGAAGCTAAAATGACAGGACTAAAGCTATCGTACTTTGGTCACATCATGAGAAGACAAGATTCTCTGGAAAAGCCAATAATGCTAGGAAAAGTAGAAGGCAGCAGGAAAAGAGGAAGACCTAAAATGAGGTGGCTTGATTCAATAAAAGAAGCCACGTCCTCCAGTTTGCAGGATCTGAGTAGGTCTGTTATAGATAGAACATTTTGGAGGTGTTTCATTCACAGGGTCGCCATAGGTTGGAAATGACTTGACTACACATAACACACACACAATACAACCTTATACACAGTTACTTCAGTCTAACCCCAACTGACTTCAATGCACTTAAGACTGGAGTAACTGTGCATAGGATTGCATAGTCAAATTCTATACTTTTGACTTGCTAGATTAGCATGTATAATATTGTAACCTTAATTTTGCACACACATCATCTTTCAGTTTAGATGCCTGTACATGAATACCCAGTCTAGAAGGATAAGGAATTTATGTCTGTGTGTGTACGTGCTCAGTTTTGTGTTACTGATTATGGAAGTCAACATGCCTTCTTAAACCTTTCAATCCATTAAGGTCCTGGGGGGATTCTGCAATATGAGAGAAGGAAGACAGAATGGAGATTTAGCAGCTTCAAGACTACATGCTTGATTTTTTTGTCTTGCTTGATTTGCTTGATTTGAAGGGCAGAAGTGTTGAAGGCAGATGGGAAAGGCCTTGAGGCAAAAGGTGGTGATGACGATGAAGTTCACAAATAATGGAATCATAATATGAATTTTCACTGTCCCTAGCACTCATTTTTAATATGAGCTGCACACTCTTTTCCTGAAACTAACACCACCTTTCAAACTGTAATCTTACTGGTGAACTCTGGCATTTGTCAGACCAGGCAACCAGCACGGGCAGCTGCTGTTCACCCATACTCAGTACTTGATTACTTTAACCTCTTTCCTTGAACTTGATGAGAAACTGTCTTTTCTTCCTGGTGACTGAAAATACCATGGACTTGGATCTAGCGGAAAGTTTCTATGGGCAGAAGGATTTCCATCCACAGAGGATGACCTTCTCATGTCCCCCTTTCTGCTGCAGCCTAAAATGCAACCCTAATGCTGCTGCTGGAGGAACTGCATTTCAGTGGGGGGGGGGGGTTGATCTGCAGTAAGAGGAGGGAGGTGAGAAACACACACTCCATGGGCAGAAATCCATCCAATCTCAGAAGTGCTCTGCTGTACCCAAGCCTTAAGGTTTTTTACAGGGTACTACGTGGTCCAGCACCATCTGCCGCCTGGCAATTATCATTGTGAAAGTGTTGCACATCTCCTTGGGCCATATACTGCTACACACCCACTCCATATTACTGTCCCTAAGAGAACAATGTGAGAACACCGACATGCCCAGCATTCCGATGGAAAATATCCTCATTTATGTTTTAACAGTTTCCAGAGAAAGCTCCTAATTAGTAGTGCAATTTGGACATTTGCCTGCCATTGAAATGGAGGACCAGGGGCTGTGTATGTGTGTATATTAACACATGCAAGTATATATGGCCCAAGTATACTTTTGTACTTTTAAAACAGGTTAAATATCAGAATGGCTTTACACAGTAATTTCCTCCACTCCATTTTAAACTCTAAAATATCAGATTGTCAAATACGGACAGTGAGCCTCCTCCACACTTGCGTTTGTCCCTGCTCATTCCTTTCCAATTGCTACATTTAGCTTCCAATTTTGCATTTTAGACAGTATTGTTTATGACAAGCTGCAGCTGAAAATAGGCTTTTAGTTTACTGATCACTAATAAAAGGGATTTGAATGCTCAACACAGCACTCTGCCCAAACAAGCAATCATTCATATCTGGGTGTTTTTTTTAAAAAAACAGCAACTATCTTAAAACCTAAATAAAAGAAGCCGGAACATTAAAAATTATTGATAGATAACTGATTGATGTGATTTCATATATTGCAAAGATAGATCCAGTTAGGGTGCCCAGAAAGAGGTTTGGTGCATGCTTTGGATCTAGAAAGTCTGTGTGCAGAGATTTGCTCACTAATATGCACATCGGTTCCTCTAATTTCACCATCCTTTGGAAGAACTGTGCTCCACTGATCATCAGTTTGAGGAAAGTGTTTTGTCCAAAAGTGCTATTGTGCTTCCAGTAATATGGCTATGAGCAAGAGGTTTTTGCATAAAGAAAAGTTTTCCCATCAAAAACATGATCTAGCCATAGTTACTGATACTCTGACTACATCCAGGTTCGATTGCTTCAATGCATTCTACATGAGGTTGCCTTTGAAGACCATTCATAAATTTCAGCTAGTTCAAATCGTAACAGCAAAATTGCTGATGTGTTCATAGAAGACAGTGCATATTCTCAGTACTTGAATAAATAACTTTATCACCAACTAGTTAGCTTTTAGGTACAATTCAAGCTATTCTTATTTTTAAATTCCCAGGCAGATTGGATCAAAGGCATCTATAACTGACCACCTGCTTTCTGTTTGACAATAAAATATATACCAGCACACTTCTCATAGCATCACCCTTGGACATGAAGAGCTTGTCTATTAATAATAGAGACTTCTATGCTGTGGAGCCTTTTTGGCATAGAATGCCCTCCTCATAACTATTCCCTTGTTGCCAAATGGATTTGCCAATGTCTAGGTGAGCCATTCACCCCAGGCTCCACGTCCAAATTTCCAGGAAGTTCTCTGCCCCAAGTAGGCAACCCTGTTGCCAAACCTGGGCTGTTTCCACACGGATTACCGTTTGTCGGGATACAGTGTCTTCACACGCAAAATCACACCAGGAAGACGCTGTTATCGCGTGATTTCGCGCGAGATCACATTACATCCCAGTGAAAGGTAAGCCGTGTGGAAATGGTCAATGTTCTTTTGATGCCTCACTAAAGCCATTTTATTTACACAGGTCTTTGGTGGTGCATGATTGGTTTTTCTTTCTACTCACCATTTCGAAGTACTGCTTTTATGCTTTCAAAATTTGTTGGCACTGCTGTTACATAATTTATAGTTGTTATACAGGTTTTAACTGAGCTTATACTGTAGTGTATCCCATTGCATTGGTTTTCAGTGTAGGGCCTCAGTTCATAAAGCAGGAACATACACATATCTCCCTAGTATGTTGTTAACTTGTATTTTCAGAAGCTTACCTGGCCTGAATCATTACATCTTTTAGAAGGGCTACATATGGCTTACACAGTAAAACTAAGGCCTTTCCCAATTACAATCTCAGTGATGCATTCTGTAGAGCATCAATAATTTAGCACTGCTGTAAATCACCTCGGCATATAACATATACATACATTTTTCAGCTATTCTACCGAACACAAAGCCATATACACTGCTTTCTTGCTGAGAAGTTGCGGTTTGCCTTTAATTGCTGTTTTCCTCTTGCTGTTTGTTTGTTTTCATTGGGAAGACCTTCATGCTTCAGTACATGCATTTAGGGGTATGGAGATCTTGCATTAATGTAGTCAGAAACTTCCTTTTCTTAAAACAAGAAAACAGGTTTGGCATATTAGGAAAATGGTTATACGGCTACATGTGGTGTTTTTCAAAAAGAAAATGGGATAAGAAGATAGGCTGAGAAACTGGTAGAGCAAAGCAAGGCATGGGAGAGATTCTTGATATATAATATAACAGGAACATTAATGCCAGCAATTAAAGTATTTTAAACTAAAATGGCACCAATGCCCTTATATACAATGCTAAATTGTGCGGTATGGAAATGTTGCTTGCTAATTTATCGGAATTTGCTCCTAATTTATTCTCACGAGAGCTACTATGTATAGGATTGCTTATGAAACTTTTCCCCAGCCAGATTTCTCTAAGGATTTTGGAGTTCCTGAGCTTGTTTGTGGTGGCACCAATACACTGACAACCACCAATACACGGACAACATTGTACACTGTACAATGAGCACACACATTCAGCCATTTATATTCCAGACTACAGACCCATGAACTTCTCTGTCCTCTCACAAGGAGATAAATATGTCCCCCTCACCCCCATCTTCTTAACCAGCCTTGGGTTCAAAAGTCAGTGTATCCCAATTAGGACTCCTGTCTCTGCTCCCTCAGACAGGTAACCCTGAGCAACTAGGTGGAAGAATCCCACCACATTCATTATCCAGCATGTGACTTACATTGCCTACTGCAGATTTTCTTGCTTAACCTGCACATCTCCTGCAAACTCTTGACTTATGAAGACATCTGACCCATCAGCTTGTTAAGTTATATCCCTTTTACACAGACCAATTTAAGACATGGGCTCAGAATAGGTATTTAGCCTCAACAGACTGTATCTACTTTGTGACACTGAGATGGGTTAAAAGGGATTCAGGCCTACTGGCTCACATTTCTGGGGTCTGAGCCCATTTCCCATTTACTACTTTCCAAAAGGCAAAATATGCTGTGTCTGCACGTGAAGGCTAGCCTTCTTCCTGCCAGAGCTGAGCACTCACCTGCAACATTCACCTGCATTACGGGGAAGAAGCAGTGTTGAACATACATATGCAAAACATGCTGTAATGACCAGTAGCCAAATACATACAAACTGATCCCTCTAATAAGCAGGGCATATAAGATTGTGAGAGGAGTAATGAGAGTTCTGTAGTGTTCTATCTGACATAACTCCACCATATGTGAATGTTGTCATTTGGAGTCACATGTGTGATAGCTGTTCAAGAAACATTGTAGCTTGTTTAGTTTTTCTTGCTTCCAAAATACTAGGGTTAAGATATCTAAAGAAATTTCAAAGATTATATAGTAAAAAAACTGGTGAGCTCCTGTGATTTTCTTTTCCATTTTCGTTAAAGCATAATTCAGAACAGAGCTATATTTGTTAAAGATCACCAATCAAATACAGAGGGCACGTGGTGTAATAGCCTCCTACATGTAATCGGTTAATACTAGGATGCAGCAAGAAAGATCCTACACATCATCCGTTAGATGATAGAGGAAAACCAAACAAACAACGGTTTGGACATTGGCAACTCTCCACCAGGTTTTTTTGTTGTTGTTGTTAAACTCTTTAAGGAATTTTACTGAGTACAAGAAATTAAGGCAAATCAGAAATATTTTTAATGGTCATTGGGAAGTATTTTTTAAAATGTATTTGATGGATGTACAGATTGGTTTTTAAAGGAACTGATCACAGAAGGAAGTCTCAAACGATGGTCTGCAGCAAGATCATGGATGGGGCTGGGATGGGAAGTAGCATGGAACTTGAAATGGATATTAAAGATATTTCAACTCAAGAAATAGCTTTTTTAAAAAAAAGTTATTTCATGTACTTCTCATCTATCCAGTGAGGGCCAAAAGTGGCATACATCATTTTCCTCTCCTTAATTTTATGCTCACAACAAACCTGTGAGGTAGGTTAGGCTAGGGAGTGTGGTGGCCCAAGGTTACCCAGTGAACATCTGCAGTAGAGTGGGGATTCATTTATGGGTCTTTGAGATCCTAGTCTGACACTCTATCTACTATACTACACTGGCTTTCATTAATCTAAACAGTATACTAAAATATACTCATGTATTATTAAACTAATAATGAAATTATTTCTCTAAGCCTAAGCATACTGTGCACAATCCAGAAAGTGTTTTTGTACTTAAGTGCGATAAATTGAAACTGATGTGATTTAAAGTGCATTTTAAGTTCCATTTGTTTCAACAGGAATGACTGTAATTCCGAGTATTTAGGATTTTCTTTTTATTACAGAGAATGTCTGTAACTAGCAACAGAATGTTGACCATTCCAAGGAAATTTCCAGAAATAGGGATAGATCTCTCTCTCTCCCCCTGTATTTCCAACTTCAAACATATTTTGCTAAATACTATCGATTACTTGACTAAGGGCTGGCTTGTGATAGGAAAGAAAAGGCTCAATGGACCGTTAGATTCTGCATGTGCAAATAGAGGTAGGGTATGCTGAATGTCCTTAGGACCAGGATCAAAATGTTCTGCATGACTCACCACCAGCTTGTTTAGTTCTTTCTCAGCAGAAACTGGTCAACAATGATATTCCCTTGTTTACTTAACCTTTCCAATTATACATTTCTTGGAAATGGAGCAATCAGCAAATAGGTGCTCATGTTTGAATGAATATGTGTTTACAGTAAATGCACCAACACATTAAGTTTATGTATTTAGTCTCTGTATCATTGCAGTGTGTCACATCTGTTCCTTTCATATCCAGATGTCACTGCATTTTAATTATACCCGCTAATGTCTCTGCAGGAGTCACAAATGGTAAGCCGACTTCCTGTGAATTAGACAGTTTTATTTTAGCACAGACAATGGAGCAGAGTGCCTGGCTGCAGTCTTGCAGACATTTGAGGGGTGAGAAAACTCTTTGTTTATATAATGAAGTTCAGTTACAGTATCAGGTTATGGTCTTCTAACCTACATAAGCTTTTCAACTCAAATGTAATTTAAAAATCTGAAGCTGTTTTTTCTACCATTTTGTTGGTATGCACATGTCTCTGGAAAGTTTTGTACTGCTTTCCCTTTCTATATAAGCTCTGGCCTTGTAGTCAGCATTTGAGAGGAGTGGAAGCTCAGTGAGAAAGCACATATCCTGCCTGCAGAAGGGCCCAATTACAATCTCCAACATGTGTATTTAAAAAGGTAACAAGCATTGGAAAAGGCCTTTCTGTGAAGGAGGCCCTGAAGATCTAGTCAGGAGCAAATATTGACCTAGATGGACCAATGGGCTACCTTGATAGGCTCAATGGTTGAGCATCTGCTTGTCATGCAGAATGTCTCAAGTTCAGTCCTTGGTGTCTCCAATTAAAAGGAACAGGTGACGTGAAAAGCCTGAGACTCTGAAGGGCCACTGCCATTCTGGGTAGATAGTACTGACCTTGATGGACCGATGGTCTGATTCACTAGAAGGCTACATGTCTATTTCAAGGGTACAAGCTACAATTACGATGTTTCCCTCTCTCTGAGGTTGTCTAACACCTCACCTCCATCTTCCATTATTCTCTTTGTGATTCATCTTCTTCCTCAGAACTGACCTGCTCTTGTACCATTCTGTTCATTCTGTTCACGTTTGTGCTGCCCTCTAACCCCAGTGCCTGGAGCAGCTGCACTTTCTACTAATCTCTTAAAGGCCTTCTCAAAACCCACTTGTTTTGTAAAGATTTTCTTAGTGACCATCACACCTATTCCGCAGTCACTCCATTGGTCACAACTTAGTGCCTGGGTTCAATTTAAGGGGCACAAACTGCTTCATGGCCTGGAACTATGTATCTACAGACTTGCCTCTCCCCAAATGCCCCACTGCACCAGCTTCATTTGAGGAAGGCCCTAAGATCAAAAGTTATTTAGAAATCTTTTATGCTACCTCTCCAGGAATATGCCTGAAATAGCTTACAAATAAAAAAACCTTGTAAAAGATATTAATTAAAATCCAGCATTAAAAACCCAGCCTAACATGAAAACATAGACCATAAAAACAGACCGCTGACAGCCAACTCTTGGTTGGGAAATTCCTGAAGATTTAGAGGTGGAGCCTGGGGAGGGCGGGGTTTCAGGAGGCAAGGGACCAGCATGGTATAATGTCATGTGGTCCACCCTCTGGAGCTGCCAGTTTCTCCAAGGAAATTGATCTGTGCCATCTGGAGATACTGGAAGGACTCCAGGCCCTGCCTGAAGATTGGCAACTCTACTAAAATAGCAGTTTCCAGACTAAAATAATGTTAAAAGACTAATCCCATAATTAAAAGCCTGGGTGAACAGCTTTCTCTGGTGTAGCTCCCATTGGTGCAATGGCCTGTCTAATAAGGACAGGAAGACTCTCATGCTTTTATCATTTTGCAGAATGGAATGTTTGGGAGAACATTTTTATAAAAGGAGTATTATGTAGTTTTAATGGTTGTGGACATTTTCTAAGTAGGGTTTTGAATTTATTGTTAGCTTGTATTGTTTTTATTGTGGTGTTGTTTAATTTTGTAATCTACCTTGATTCTCTGCATGAAAGGCAGAGTTCTAATAAAGAATAGATCTACAATTTGGGATGTGACTGCAAATTCCTCCTGCCCTATTCACACTCACATTCTCAACAGAAGTCCACGAGGCAGTTTACAAAATAAAATCGATTTTAGAAGTCTGTTGCTATTAAGCCATTTTGTTGACCTTTCCCCTCTACCATGGCACTAAGTCCAGCTCTTTACCAGAAGATGAAGCCCAGCAGAGGATGAAGTCCAGCCAAAAACAGAAAGACCAGCACCGGAGATCCTATGAGCAGATATATGAGACTGAACCTGATCCCTTCTACAGGTGCGTTACGATCGAAACTGTCTATTGTTTAATCCATTTAGCCATCATATTCTAAGTCCACTGACAAAGAAAGCCTCTTTTGATTCTGTGTTACATTAACACATCGATGGCACGAAATCTGGAGACCAACGGATTTTATGACAGTACTACATATATCAGGAATGAAGACCACATAGGCTTTTGAATGGATAAGCTAAGGCATGTTAGGTGGGGAACACCTGACTATTTACATGTGTGTGTGCACTCACACAAGCACACAATACATACGTTGAATCTTTATCTTATGTTTCTATGTCTTATTTTGACATAAAAATATAGCATAACTATTTAATATTAATATTTGATATCATGATGTGTATACATATCATGTATACTGCACAAAAATAAACTTGATACCATCAAGAACATAGCACATACAGGTTGCTGTTTTGCAGTACTGTATTTATGTACACAATACACAGGTTCTGCACCTGGCCAGCCAAGGATGAAGTTAAGAAGTCTTAAGCAGATAGCCAAGCCTGCAACAAACTTGAGCTGTCTACCAGTTCAAGATCAGGGCCATTTTCACACTACTTACCCGCTCGCGCACAACTCCCGGAATGACGCGCCTTCCTGGCACGATTTCCCACAATAACTCCAGTTATCATGGGAAATCGCACCAGGAAGGCATGTCGTTCCAGGAGTTTTGCACGAGCAGTAAGCAGTTTGAAAATGGCCCAGGTGCAGGGCACTAGAGGTCTCCACAAGAGGCAGCAAAGGCCATGAGAACTGGAGACTTTGTAAAAGAGAGCCCTTCAGGCTGAAGCTAGAGATGTTGAACCAGGAAAGGTTAAAGCACAATTGAGGAGTTAGAGGGAACTGATAGCCCAAGTACTTTCTGTAGGCAGTATAATGTCCATGACCTTGTCAAGCTCTACAGTGTCATTCTCCCCTCCTGAGCAAGTCCAGAATATGAGAAAATTCAAGTTGCCAGGCACATGGACTTCTACCTGATTCAAGCTTTGGCTCTGGATCTCTGCCTTCCAGGGTCCCAGGGGAGACTCTGAGGGTTCTAGAGACAGATGGATCCACTCAGGAATTTTCTTTCTGTGTCTGTTCTATGGGACTGTGAACAAGTTCTTGCTATTGTATAGGAGGCAGAGAGTTTTCCCTTAGAACATCCATGGCACATGGAGACTCATGTATAGTAGGCACCATGGGGACCAGAAGAAATAGGAAAATGAACTGAAAGAATAGAAAGCTGCAGCAAAGTAAACACAATCTCATTCTGGAATTCATTTTAGAAATTCTTTTAGTTAAATTCAAATTAATGAAGAGTGAAACAAAGTGCAGAAAAAAATCTAAAACAATAAAGGATCAGAATGGGGGATGTCCATCTATCCTTATAAGACGTAATCAAACACTATCTTTCATGCAGTGTACCTAATGTGCACATGTACTTTTGCACACTGATAAAACCAGGCACAGAAAGAAACTTGATACAATTGAACATGCAGTTGCATCAAGATTTTTGCAGTGTTTTATCCATGTACATGTAATACCCATAACAAAGAAGGAAGAGAAGACATATATATGAAATTATAGGCAGTTGCAAACTGAAATGCATTCCGTACAAAATTCTGAAATGAATAATAGGAAATGGATGTTTTATCCACTGACCTTTGGTAATATTTTTGCATGCATTATTAATTTCTGAACAATTTCTCACGGTCTGCTATGAAGAACGGTGGATGGATGGTCTTGGTCTTGTAACCATCTCTGTGCTTAATATATACCTCATAGAATTACTCTGTAGACTAGAGACTACAATAACAACCACAGCTGATAAATTTGAAAGTCAGTTTGGTGTAGTGGTTAAGAGCGGCAGGACTCTAATCTGGAGAGCCAGGTTTGATTCCCCACTCCTCTGCTTGAAGCCAGCTGGGTGACCTTCAATCAGTTGCAGCTTCTCGGAGCTCTTTCAGCCCAACCCACCTCAAAGAGTGATTGTAAACCGCTCTGAGTGGGCGTTAAGTTGTCCTGAAGAATGGTATATAAATCAAATGTTATTATTATTATGTTATTCAATTAGTAATTTATGCCTTTAGATGTTTTAATATTTGCCTCATATTATGTTATGCAATCATTAACCAAGTATTTTGAGATATGCTTTTTATTCGTGTGTTATTCATGTCTTTCAAAGTCACAAATCTCTCAGATGTATTAATTGTAAGAATTTGGCTTACTCATGGGGAAGCTGATTGTTCAACATAAATTTAATTAGAAAAGCAGAAAAAGGATACCCCTCCTTTAATAAGTAAATCTGCCCTTGTTCCTGTTTACAAATGCCTTCCAGTGCAAAGATAACTAATAGTCTCTGGTGCTTTTAATGATTTCCGCATTACAAAATAAGCAAAGAGGATGAAAGAATATTTAGAGAAATAATTGATAATGGCACCTCTAGATATATTTAGTCCTATTAACACTGTGGTAGGCTTATGTGCCTTATGCTCCAGAAGAACCTAACTGTGAGCAGAAAGCAAAAACATTTTGATGATACTCAAATGACAAAATTAAGCATGTTCATATATATTTGTTTGACTTAATGTAGTTTATTCTGCATGTAACAACATGCAGAAGGCATACATCAGGGAACTCTTGACTTGACCAAAGTTCTCTTGTACATATCTACCATGTGTCTCAGTTTTTATCAGAGTGGCTCCATCCCACATTGCTCTGAGCAATCACATGTAGCAGCAGCAGTCTGAGGGGGGAGGGGCAGCACTCGCATGGTCTTTCCCATATAGCTACATCCCACCCTTTTGGTTTCAGCATTTCTTTATTACAGAAAAGAGCAATGTGGCTACTTCAGACATGCTACTCCCATTAACTAAGAATTCACATTTGATGTCTTTTCAGCACAACTCCTCGCATTATCAAGTCTGTTGCTATGAATGCCATGGGTTGGACCAGACAGCATTTTCATCCAATCTCATCTAATTTCCTTCCTTGCTACAGCCCCCATCCCACATGGCTTTTGTTCATGGAGATCCCACGATCCTCAGCGTACCCCTTCCGGTGGTCCAAGGGAACAGCCTCATCCATTTTTCTCCAGTGGAAACACTGACTGGATCAAATCCCATGTTCCTCTGTCAAAAATATTTGATTGTATAAGACAGGGTTTAAGGTCCTGGTAGGGCCTGAGGGTGTTTGGTTAATAACCTGGAACAAAATAAAATAAAAGACTTGGAATGACCCCATTTTCAAGTAATGGCCCATTTGGAAAGCCCCCATTCTCAACAAATGTTCATCTTGAATGCCTTTACTGTCAAGAATTAATCCTTAGGAATATTAGCCTGTTGTCAAAGAGAAACAGTTTACAGTACAACATAATATCACACAGTATTAGGGAAAAGAACGGAAACCTATTTGCTTTTGTTACTTGCTTTTTAAGAGGGAAAATGACACTACTTATAGTCAAGTACTTGTTTTTTCTTCAAATCTGAAAAAATACAGATATAAAGAAAAAAGAGAAAAGGGAAAAACAGTTACTGTTGCAGAATTTACATCTGTGTTTATTCCAGCAGGAGTAATGGGAGGATGACTACATTTGTGAATGCAAAAAGTCATACAAACACAGCAGACTGTTACGAATTCTGCAGAACTGCATTTAAGGATGATTATGCCAAACAGCAAGCCACTCAGCATTTCTGCAAATCAATGGAGAAACTTGCTAAACATTTGTCAGGGAAGGTTGGAAGATTAAGTAAAATATCTCATTTCTGTGGGAGAAGATGCTGATATTTGAGCTGGACAGAGCTCTTCATTGAACATAGCCTGATGAAGAGATCTGTGTAAATTAAATGTTTGCATAGATGATCCAAAAATCGGCATGCTGTGAAATGTGAGAGTACTCCCGGGGCATGCACAATGATGTCACTCCCAGAAGTGACTCCCAGAACCGCCGTGCCAGGAATGTGCATGCAAGGAGATTGAGAAGGTAAGTGCCAGGTCCCCCAAGGACTGTAGGCAGTATATATCATTTGTGTTAAAACAACTATTGTGGCTACCATTTTGTTTCTGGGCAAATCTAGGGTACTATTTTTTACCTGTAAACCCATGAAATAATATTTCCCTGCTCCCATATGAACTGCCTAAAACCGAGATCTTCCTTAGGGGCTCTGCTCTGTGTGCCTTCACTTTCACAGTCTGGTTGGATGGTTAGCACAGACAGGGCTCCCTTGGGATGGGGCTTTGTTTTTCACCTTCCTTCCCACATATTGAGCTTGTTGAGTGTTAAGCCAGAATTATAGGATTTTTAAAAAATTATTTTCCCAGGCTTAAACTTGTGTTCTTCTCCCTAGTTATATGCTGCTGGTTCTGTTTTCTGTTTTTTATTCTAAAACTGCTTTGTTAATATGGCTGCTGACCTTATGCTATTCCAAAGGAGGATGAAGAAAAAGCAGAGAAGCAGAATCAGTGTTGTGTCTCCATTCTGGAGAAGAAGTTTACGTATAAAAAATCCAATGCACTAAATAATCTGGGATAAGGGGATCTATTCCCATATATTTCTGGTCCATCACTTAAGATCTTCCAAAGAGTACTGTGTCTCTGTACCCTACACGGGGGTGGCTACTAGACACAGGGCCTTATACATGGCAGCACCTTATTTCTAGAACTCTCTAGAAATTCACACATGCTTCTAGGACTGCTCTAATTGGTTCATTTCGTACAATCAAGAAACTAAACGTTAGCAAGCACAGTTACAATGTGGTTGTAAACTAGTACACAAGTCATTTGAGCCATCTGCTGACAAACCAAACAAATCTGGGGATTGGCTCACCTTGATCACAGTCATTGAACCACATAAACTGGACTGCTGAAGGTGTTCTCAGCAAAAGTGCTGTTCCCCATTTAGGATTACCAACCATCATATGGAGCCTGTAGTTCTCCTAGAAATGCAAATCATCTCCAGGCTACAGAGGACAGCTCCTGAGCAGAAAATGGCAACTTCAGAGGGTGGAATTTATGGTATACCACAGAATCTAGGAGAAACTTCCTAGATTCCTTCCAGGCATACACCCTTCCAAATCTCCAGCATCACCAGAGGGCAATTTCTTTCAAAATGTTATTTTCCTTTTTAGGTGCTTTTCACAGTGCTGAATAATTTTATCTTTACATTTTTAACTTTATTTTTAGTTGGCAAATAACAGACATGAGGGAGGAAACATACTATTCCCATAATGCTTTTCAAAACTTCACACATGCAAAATCTCCCCATCCATTACCATCAGTCAGGGACAGAAAGGTACAGTAAATAGGGACAACACACACACATATGTGAAAGCTGATCATGCTGTGTTGCACTGAATGGGAAGGAGTAAAGCAACCCTGCGACCAAATGAGTTGCAAGAACTCAAAACGATCCTTGCAAAACGATCCGAATCAGTTGCTGTTCAAGCACCCCTAATCATCACGATAGTCTGTGGCAGTGAACTCCACATATATAGTTATCATATGGTTAAAAGGCTCTGTGGCCTGTAACTTCCTGCCATCTTCAATCAGTACCCCTTATTAAAAATCAGTGCCACATGTGCTACTTTCTAAATCTCTCCTAAGGAGGCCAATTCTATTTATTTATGTAAGTCATTTGTACTTGCTACCCTAAGCCTAAAAGGCTCCTGAAGTGGTATCCAGTGAATAAAACAATAGTAAAATACAATAAAATAGATAAACATGATTAAACTACTACAAAACCAGTTAGTGTTTTTTAAAAAGTATCTGAAAGCAGCAGTAAAAAATCCAAGAGATAATAAAAACAGCACAGAGATAATATAAAAGATAGTTTGGAACTTGGGGGGGGGGGGAATTCAAACCTGCGCCTCTCAGATCCCTGTCCAGCACTCTGACTGCTACACCATGTTGCCTCTCTGACTTTTCAGCAGAGCTTGTATCATAGTTTCACGGGAATAAACCACTTGTACAAATAAGAAATGTGTCACTTTACATAGAAACTTTGCTATTATTTTAGAATTCACATTTTGGGTTTGTGATTGTTTTTTGCCCCTTGTTTCTTGATGCCGTGATGAGGCTTTGCCAGCCTTTCAAATATTGTTTTCTCTTGCAAGAGAAAGACTTCTATAGTTTCAGCATTTGTGTTGTGTTAGCTCCCTGCAGAGGTTCTCCTCTAATTCAGTACGCACTTTCCCTTGACTCCAAGTCTGCATCCTAGGATACCAACCGTAAAGCCCGTTTTGCACTAAACATGATATGTGCAGCTTGCCATTTTAATAGACTGATGTACCTAATTAATAACAGTAGTGATTGCCCGATTTCCCTCTCCTTAATGTCCGTGCTTTTCAATACATGCTGTTATCTACACCAAGAAGCAAATCCCAGCTGGACAACGTCTCCGTAATGCAGCTCTTGCCTCCAGCTCAGAATTCCTGGTTGAGGACATATTCTGGTAATTGGAAGCATATTAATGGGGTGATGGACTATAGTAGATCTGCTCTCTCTGTCTCTCTGATTTTGTGGGTAACAGTTGCTAGGAGGAGGAGTTGCTCAGATCTTGTGCCTAGGTCATTTCTTAAAAGATACTGGCTCTTGTGCAAAGCAAGAGAATGAAAATGTCAGAAGTGAGGGGAAGGAAATAGCACCCATATTAAAATAATCTGTAATAGTTATTCACCCCAACCCACAGAGGCTCACACCCAGCAGCAGAATGAACTCCACCACAGGCAAGATCTGCCACATACAAAGTGCAGAAAGAGTTGTGCATTTCAAATGTTTTTGGAACACAGCCCTATTTGAAGTTCTAGGGCATCTGTTACGAGCAGAAGTTGATAATGAAGCCCCTAATGGGAAGGCTTGGAAAAATCTTTCAAACTGGTGATAGTCTTTGGGCCCAAAGAGCTGTGCTCACCCTTATAGGACAGGCACCTGAAAAATCTGTGACTGGTCTGCCAGGTGCCTGTCAATTCTTCTGTTTCTCTGGGCCAAGCAAGAAGCACAACTATGAGATTTATGAAGCCACACATGGCTAGTGGGCTTCTTTTGACTTGACAAGTCACAAGTCACACAGGCTTGCCCCTAAGATGCTGCCCATCCTGCTTATGTACTCATAATATAAAGTCTATTCCTATTTGCCAGTAGCTGATAGCAATACTGCAGATTAACAGTCATGAAATGACATTGCAATGAGACAGATGTCACTGCTGGGCAACTTCCTATGGGATAATAAAGTCTTCAGGGCTCAGGAACCATAAAGTCCTCTCAAATATTTCTTGCTGTATGTAGACAAGCAGAGAAGGTGGAATGATTTATGGGCTGCTTGCAAGGAAGCCAGCGGAAGGCAGTATGCCCACTTCCTCCAATCATATATCTGCATTGTAAATTCTAGAATCAATTAGATGCAAAAAGCAATTACCTATTTTTAAGCACAGCATAATTTGTTTTTCCTGCAACAGTTAAGATATATCAACAATGAGTTTACCGCCCTGGTTACACAGAATAGTAGGAGCCAGTGCAGTAAAAGCGGAAACAGGAAACAACATATTTATCACGAGTCCTTCCATATGATTCATTAACAGAAATTAATTCATGTATTTACAATATTTCCAAGCCTGCCTTTTGCCCTGTTATAGGAATCAAAGCTGGATAACAATGAATTAAAATCATATTTCTGCCAATAGACTAAAATATCAGTATGCTATAAAATACCAAAATATAATGCCTGTATATTTAGGCTTTTTGAGAACACCAATCCGCACATGCCAAAACATGGAGAAATAGTAGCCCAAAGACCATTCACACAGCATGGAGTGTGTGCTTCCATTCTATACAAAGATAATGGAGAAAGTAAGATGGAACTACGGGTATACTGCATACATAAATAATAGTAATTGGGCTACAATTACCTAGAGTAGCATCACCCTATAGCAGCATTCCTCTTCGACTTAATTCTTTCCTAACCAGCTCCACAGTCACTGAGACATGTAGCCTTTATCCACACTGACTCACAAATTAGTCTCATTTATTACAACAAGGTTCACTCGTGTGTATATACACACAGGATTGCTATGTAAGGACTGAATTCAGCTATTTACACACTCACGTTTCTCCCCATCTTCCATTTCAACATCACTACAACAGAACTGTGATGTAGGTTAGGTTAAAAGATCACCCAGCAAGTTTCCATAACAGAGAAGATTCAAACCCGAGTTTCCCACATCCTAGTTCAACACTATCCACATGTTAGGGAATTTTTGGTGTGCTAGACTCTTTGAGGTCTAGATCATCTAAAGAACTTGTAAATAAATCTCTTCTCTCTATGTGCTTATCACTCATCATTCCATCCTGTATTTTGGTTGTAATAACATGAAGGCCTTGCTGTGTACAGTCAGTTTGCACTTTGAGAACAAATGGCTACATAGGTTGCATTCCTGCCCTGTTCTCAGCCTTGGGGATGTTCTTCCTTAGCAACGTAAAGATAACCATGGAGTCTTTCTGATATTTATGTTACATGGCCTGAAAGGAAACATAATCTCGACCTGTCAGTTTATCATGTTCTGAACATCATGAGACGTTTACTTGATTGTTTATATATTCTTGTGATAATCCTCTGTACTATAAGCAATTGTTGTTTACTTGCATCATGCCTCTCTGCTAGTATAAATGTAGGTGCCGCCTTTTTGCTGGCATACACCCTGCTGTAATAGTGTGTGCATCAGGCTTATTTGAGAACTTCTCATAACTTTTCTGCTTCTAAGATCACCGAGTTTTGAAGCCTTGATTTATTATTCAGTCAAAGAGAGAAGGGGGACTTCGTAACTGGCAAAAAGAGGTAATAAAAGTTTTCTCAAACACCACCACACCATGGTTGCTTTTAATACTAAGCATACTTACTTGGAATAAGTTCGGTGAAAAGTAGAATATGCTTCTGAGCAAACATGATTAGACTGGAGCTGGACAACTGCACCCTTACTGGGGAATAAAACACACACACTGAATGAACATGCTTAGGCCTGGGCTGTCAGAGTGTCTAGTTTGCCGGGTATGCACAGGATAGTTTGTATTGTCCTTCAGAGACAACAGTAAATGAAGAAAATGAAGTAAGTGAAGAAGCCAATAGACTGCGGTCAGGCAAACAGAACTGGCAAAGTGGGCTGGCCCTGGAAGAGAAAGGCTAGCTGATATTTTTAGCAGGTCTTTAGCAACAAGGGATGCTCTGACTCAACAATTAAAGAAGAGTGGTGTGCTTTTAGCACTTCAGTCACACAATGTCATCTTGCTCCTTCCCATGCGCAAGTCGTTTGCTTTCAAATGTGTTCTGACAACATGTGAGATAAGTGCTGGAAAGACCAAGGCACACCTCACCTCCAGGATGCAAAATGGGCCTGGGGGGGGGGGGAAGAGAAACAAAATCATCTCAAGGGATGGGGTGGGGAGGAACAGGGAGGCTCTAATTGAAGATGACTCAAAAATTCATGGATAGCATTCCACTTGTTTTTTATCTGTGATGAAAGTTCTATCTAGTTGATGACCTCCAACATTAAATAATCAAAAAAGCTTTTGAATATTACATAACATCCATTAAAGCTGAATTCTGGTCTTAACAATTTTATATGAGTTTCACATGGGTATGTTATTGTATATCATTGGCATTGGTTAAATCTTTTAAGGTTATGTTCACTGCCCAAACATTAAGAGAGGACCAATGGGTCATTTTACTGGGGTTCAAGGATCTCCTTCCAAGTGAACAGTCAACTTATTACCAGGAGTAGTCATCATTACCATAACACCATTAACATGATGTATCTAATTATTTCAGAAATGTGTGTGCAGGTGTCTCTGTGTATAAAACATTGGCTTGTATCCAACCACATTCCAAAGATCTGAAGGCTCTTAAGTTTTTTAAAGAGTGACCAGCAATTTCTGCTGGTTCTTCCCTTTTCACCACACATCCTCACAATGCTATTCTTGCATTAGTTGCCTGCTAAAAAATTACATTTTGGGGTATCATGGGCTGCAGCATGAGGGGGAAATTGTCAGGAATTACTGTGCACTCTTAAGAACACTGAAAGGCACTTGAGTTTTCTTAATTGTGTGGTTGGATATGAACAATTGTGCATGTGGAACTGGATTGTGCCAGTATATTAGATGTTTGCATCAGGCTCAGAGGCACAATTTTTGATCCCTGATTTTTATACATGTATGTACGTATATAAATTCCAAACTTTTATGAGCTATCAGAACTTTTATATATTTTTACCCTTGCTTTATGTTTCTTTTCCTGTGATTGCTACATAAATAGGGTATGTTTTCAAGCTTTTCCTTACTTCTCTTTCTCTTACATTATGCAATTAACTTTGTCCTTCCAACAATCTTCCAGCATTTACAGTGCAACCTTAAAAACACTTTCTTAGGAATAAGCCCCATTGAATAGACTTGTCTAGGATTCTAAATATATATGCTTATTTTGCTCTGTCAGTCAAATTTGAACACTGTCTGGAACAAAACCTCCCAATTTCAAATATATTATAATGGAGCCTAAACTTGCTGAGACTGAGAGAAAGAGACCATAGGGTCATAGTGGATAGCTCAATGTAAGTGTCCAGTCCAGTATGCTGCAGCAGAGAAAAATGCACACTCTGTGTTGGAGATTATTACGGAAGGGGTTGAAAATGAAATGGCCAATATTATGAGGAGAGCAAGCAGGGCTCATGCTCAGGCTCTGCCTCCCCTCCCTGCCTCCCATCCTCTACCGCCTATGCTCAGCAGCCAGTTGTAAATCTTCTGCAAGGTAGAAAAAGTGTGGGCCATTTTTGCCTTGCCAATGAGGACAGCAAGAGGGGCTCAGGCTCCACCTTGCCTCCCCTCCTCCCATGTGCCTCCAGCAAAGCCACCCAATCAGCTGGAGGCTGGCAACCCAAGTTCCCTACAGCCAGCCTCATAGTGAAGGGTAAAGGGACCTGCCATGGATGTGGCAAATACAGAGCTCCAGCTGCCGGGCACTGCTGGCCATCTGCCTGGGTGAATTGGGTGGCCACCGGGCAGCAACATCAATGCGACACCAGGGCCAGGAGAGCATCTGAGCTTCGTGAGCACACAAAGATCTTTCCTCTGGTGAGTGGGGTGGGGTTGTGTCTGGTATTTTTTCTGAAACTATCAGGCATCCTTATACACAACAAGTGATTGAAATACAGAATTTGCTGCTGCAGGATATAGTGATGGTCACAGACATAGACTGGTTTAAAAAGAGTTAGATTTTACTAGCCATGGTGTCTAAATAGAACCTCCACATTCAGGGGCAATATATCTTTGAATACCAGTACCAGGAAGGAACATCAGGGGAAGGACTCAGCCTTTATGCCCTATTTTGGGTCCTCTAGAGTGACTAGTTGGCCACTGTGTCATACAGGATGGTGGGCTAGATGGATCACTGATCTGATTCAGCAGGGCCCTTCTTTTTACATTCCGTGTTAAGACATAACTTTAGAACTATTCTCCACAACAGTGCCAGTAAAACACATATATTATACACGCATGCAATGTGAGACACCCACATGTTAAGCAAATCTCACTTGTGATAGGCACTGCATAGAATTATTGCTCCCCAGAAGGATTTCCAGAGTTTCCCACAATAAACTATAGGAGAGGAAATAACCTTTAAATGCAGTAAGAATAAGCAGCTAATACACACACACACACACCAATAGGAAATTTGTAGGTCTTGGTGCACTGGAGCAATAAACTGGGCCTGGGTGTACAAAATGGCATGAAGTCCAAGCAACAAATCACAGCTCTCATATATGCCATATTTCACGGCTGTCCTTGCCATCATCTTCATTATTATTTGTGGGGTAATAAGAAGTAGAGAGTTGCCAAAGGGTCTCTGTGAGTTCTACTGTTTCTATAAAA
This sequence comes from Eublepharis macularius, assembly GCF_028583425.1. Taxonomy (NCBI): domain Eukaryota; kingdom Metazoa; phylum Chordata; class Lepidosauria; order Squamata; family Eublepharidae; genus Eublepharis; species Eublepharis macularius. The sequence continues at coordinate 209,507,153 of NC_072790.1, forward strand.
CTCTTTAGACAATACCAGCATACATTCATTTGCATCTTCCCAAGCTTAATAGTCTTTAATTTGGGCTATTATATACTGAGGCATTGTCTAAATCTGTCTGAATTCTGCTGTGTTTCACTTCTTGGCAAGCACACTATGAAAGTTGGGTTTTGGAAAACACTCAAAAGTATTTTCTTTGAAAATGGGCTCAGCGTGATTAATGGAGCAAAGAGAGGTTCTGTAGAGGTCAGCTGCACTCAGTGTTTGCACCTGTAACTCCCCTGAGGTCTTCGGCAGTGGTGGCGGGGTGGTGGTGGTGGTGGTGGTGGTGGTGGTGTGTGTGTGTGTGTGTGTGTGTGTGTGTGTGTGTTGAAAGATTTGAGTATAAATGTAGTGCTGAGGGAGATGCCAAGCAACACACTTCCTTTTTTTTTTCTTCAGATGCATGGATGCTAAAGTACCAAAGCTTCTCAATGAAAGGACACAGTCACCATTGCTGTATATGGTCTGTAGAGGGTGTTTTATTATTTGTTACTAGATTCTGCCTGTGAAGGAGCATACCTTGAACTCTTTCAGGCACTATAGAGACGTAACTGTGAACCAAGCATGACACTGGTTTCTCATTATTTATATTTCATTTATATTCTGCCTTTCTCCCATCATGGAACTCCAAATATTTTCAAGAGGTCTCTCATTCAGGCTCAGACCCTTGCCTGTTTAACATCAGCAAAGTTTTACATCATGGTCCTTTGGGGCCTTCCTCATTCATCTGGTGATGTTTTTCAAAGTTGTGCAAAGAGTAATTCACATATTTTCTTGCAGGGTCAGGTGTTTAAACTCCTTCACCTGTCACCAGTTTGCACACTGGGTTGCACATTGTTCGAATCTTGCTTATGCATCACTCTTGTTATTCCCACTTTATAAAAGAGATGCTGAAACTTAGATTTATTGGCTTGTGGAAGAAGGAATGGGGCTTGAATCCATGTTTGCCAGACTTAAGTCTGAAGACCTGGAGGTGGAATCCAGCAATATTGGATGTTAAGGAAATATAAACCTATTACATTTTAAGGGAGAAATTCAATAGAACTTTTCAAGTACATTCATGTATATATTTCTGATGAGCTACTGGGAATGATTCTGATGCAGAGCAAGGTAGGTAAATATCTAGGTTAGGGAATGGCAGCAGACATACCATATTGTACCAAATGCTAGAGTAATCCCTTCAAATTCTGGACAGAATTTTGCACACATTGCTAATGTTATAATGGATCAGTCTTTGGCAGCTGAAAAGAGACATTTATCACCTGGCGATGGATCCCTGCTGACTTCATAGCATCCTGGATTCAACACAATCTAGAGACTCTGCATTTTCGGCTGCTGTCTCTAATTTTCTGTTCTGTTCAAGCACACAACTGCCTTCTGTTTGCCAGCCACTGGATCTCATTAATTCCCTCAAGGTTTTCAAGGCAGCAGAATAAAAACTCTAAGAACAATACAATCCACATCAATAGGACTAGTGACCTCACCCTTCCAATCCTGGCTTTTGCTCTAGCCAAAAAGTATTAGTATTCAAAGGGAAACATGGGTGTCAAAGCCAATAGTCAGGACTGTGTGCGCGCTGCTGTTCATTGTGAAGACACAGGAAAGCGATAGAATGTGGTAATGACTGCAAAATTCAGCTTCATAAGAATCTATGCATTCACAGAGCATTTTTTCCTTGCCAGGAAATGCAGTTTGGTGTAGAATTTTGGTATCTTTTCACTGCAAAGTACAAACTACCCTTCTAATCAGGGATCACATAATGCTGACTATCATATGCCCAAACCGTGCACTGGAGAAAGCTCAAACCTCTTCTGGCACACACAGCTGCAGGCTGTAGGGTCCTGCAACATAGCCTCACACATACAACTGATGTACATATAATCCATGCACGATCTGTGTGTCTATGTGCACTATGTCTAGAGATAAGCAGGAAGCAAGTTTGCTTTACTGACCTCCAGAGAGTTTATTCTGAAGACTGTAAAGTGCTTATTGCAAAGTAAAAGCCAAGGAAATGGCCAAACTCGGAGCTCATTATTACCAGCATTATTACCAGCAGTAAGCACTCCATGTGAATAGGACTGAGTTGAAAATTACAGCAAACAGATCTTTTTATCGGCTAATGATGGCTTTCACTTGAGAGGAATAAGTGTACTTCTTCATATCTTTTGACAGTAAACTTTCATTTCCTTATTTTGGAGAGAGTGCCATTCAGTGTGCCATTGGAGATAATTATTTCCCCAGCGGATGATATGGGGGGTGGGGGCCAGAGAGAGCTGGATTCAGTTGTACACAGATCCTCTTCTCCTTCTTCCTTCACTCTTCAAGTTCTCTGATAAAAGGTTAACAACAACAACATTTGATTTCTATACCGCCCTTCAGGACAATACCCACTCAGAGTGGTTTACAAAGTATGTTACTATTATTCCCACGATGATCACCCTGTGAGGTGGGTGGCTGAGAGAGCTTTGAGAGAGCTGTGACTGACCCAATGTCACCCATCTGGCTTCAAGTGGAGGAGTGAGGAATCAAACCCTGTTCTCTAGATCAGAGTCCTGCCACTTTTAACCACTACACCGAACTGGCTACACTACACCAAAGTTAGACCATTGGGCCATCTAATTTCATGGTGACTAGCAGTAGATCACTAGGGTTTGGGGCTGAGGGAGGTTTTGGGTTGAGGAAGTCCCCAGCAACTGAGAACCTTTTCATTAGAGATGAAAAGGAATGAAGTTGGGAGCTTCTGCAATCAAAGCAGGACTCTACCACGAAGTCACAGCCCCTTCCCAAAGGAAAATTGGGAACCTAATGAGTGAAAAAGCAACAGGAGTAATATGAGGCAAGAAGAGAGGGAAAGTAAAATAAGGAGGCTTTAGATGCATGGTGAGAAAAGCACACGGAAGCCTAAACCTAACTCACAGGGTTATTATGAGGATAAAGTGGAGGAGAAGAGAACAATGTTCATCAGCTTTCAGACCTCACTGGGGAGAAAGGCAGGGTATAAACAAAGTACACACACAAATAAATGGAACATTTATGTTCACTGGCAAATAACCTGCGAATTCTAGATACTGGAGACAACAGAGAAGGCTGTTGCCTTCTTGCCATTCTTGTCTGGCTGTCCATTGTTGCAAAGAATGCAGCAGTTTTCTTACATTTTTATGTAGAATCAAAGAAAGCCCATTAGAAATAGATGTAAATATATATCTATTGATTTCCAATCAGACACAGCAGTGCCTAATGGCATGACTGTAGAGTTCATAAAACGAAGTAAAAATCATGACCGATTACCAACAGGCATTCCCTGAAGTGCCTCCTGTATTTTTAATTGATTTTAAATCTCTTTCTCTCTTAAGGCACACCTTCTCTTAAGCTTCCCAGAGGCCACAGAAAAAGAGTACCTTGAAGAAGAGCAAAGTACGCTTCCTCCCATTTTATTAATGGAAGCTAGGCGGACTGTACAACAATGTTAATGCTTGATAGAGCCCCTTTGCTGCTGAGGACTTGTGGGGTATGCGGAAAATCACTACAGTATTTGCATGCTTGGGTAGCGACCATCCCAAATTCTTTCCAAACACCCAGTCAGATGTGTCCTTAGAATCTATTGCAGTTGATGCTTCACCAGTGTAAAATGGTGTCTTAATTTGAATGATTCTCACCTCACTGGACAAAAATGACCTTATCAGCCACCTGTGCTTCAAGCTTTAATTTTAAAAAGAGCCTCCCCCCCATGACTGGTACGCAGGAAACACACACAAAATGGGAATGCGTCCTCTGTTCCACAATGAGAATTCAGTGTAAAATCAGCCTCCAAAACCTGCAGTCCTAAACAAGAGTCATACTACTAAGTCCATCAATTTCAATTAGTAAAGAAGAGTTTCAATCTGTTTAGGACTGCAATGCCAGTAAATAAATTAAGAAGAATGCAATAACATAGTGACTAAGTAAGTAAAAGCTACCAAACGTGCAGGCCTTCCAGAGACCGAGTTTAAATGATAGAAACATAAAAAGAACTCTTTCAAGCAATGAAAACAGCATCTTTCCATAGAAAGCTGTGCTTCAACTAAACCCCTAAACCATTTGGCATAAGGAGCTAATTTTTTAAAAAAATCAACAAAACGTTTGGGCAAAGATTAGAATTTTGACATATGCCTTAACATTACCGGGTCAGGTAACAGACATTACTTTGTTATTACTATCATAGAAAGGGCCCTGTTTCCAACCATTACCCATCCTATTTATCTTAGCCTAACCTACCTCACAGGATTGTTGTGAGGATAAAATTGAGAACAGAATGATGTAAGCCACTTTGGGTCCCCACTGGGGAGAAAGACAGGGTACAAATGAAACAAACAAATAAATAAGATGGGGGCACCAAAGCCGAGCCTCTTTAGAAGCAGCAGGTTCATATGGATACCATGTAGGTCTACAATTAAGAACCAGCCTTTTGAAGTATCCCTAGAAAGCCAAATGGAATATGTTGACCAGAATATGTTTAGAACATGGATAACTGCCACCAGTTCTTTATTTTTCAAGTGGAAATTATAGCTATAGAAATTAAAGACTATATATACCACACACAAGTCATGGGTCTTCATATGCAGGTCTTCATATGCAAGCACTAATCTGATACAGGGATATTACCAAATTTTGTAAACACATTGTTTTGATTCTAAACTTCTAGTTACAGTTATGGTTTCTTCCCTAAAAACTGGTTGCTTTTTAAAAACATCAGGTCTCTGTTTTGATCATTTATTCTGGTTTTTCATTAATTGGCATGCTCCCAGAGAAATACAGGCTCATAGACACTGTAGAAGAACATTTTAAAAGTTTTATCTACTTCCTTAAAAATGATTTGCTCTCCCTTTAGTGCCCTGTAAACTGTGTCTTTTAATGTGCTAGATCTGGAAACCCAATAAAAACTTGACACATAGCACAAATACTTAAGTACAAGAAACTTAACCTTGTTTCCTCCTAGAAAGTATCATAAAATGGCAACAAACTGCTCGAACATTCATGGTTTGGGAATCACTACACAGTTCCGGGTTTCTCCACGTCTCATGCAATAGCAATGATGACTCAAGAAAGCTGGATTTTGCACTGGAAACACTTATGGAAAACCGAAGAGGTTATTATCTTTTTGTAAAGGGAAAAAGCAGAGACTTATTACTCTTGGATCCATTTACTGCCTAGACACAGCATGAATTTCATTTTTACACTGAGTTTTCGAACAAGACAAAGACAGAAAATATTAGCAGGAACTTTCATTATGGTCTTTGACCCCAAATTAGATGAGCAATAATACTTCTAAAAACAAAGTTGCTACTTGCTATGTTCAGATATATGCAAACAAAGAGAGAGTCTGATGTATGTTTGGCACAGTTGCAATGCTGTTGGTAGATACTACTCGAATTACTCCACTCATCACAACACATATTCTCACATCGATTTTCTTTTAACATCACCCAATTGGTCCCAGGTGATAGTTGATTCTAGCATAGGATCAATAAGTGCTTCCAATCACACCCCAGTGATGCATATCTATGAAAGACAGTCAATATCCACTGCCTAAATAATAAACACTTTACTTTTGAGGGTGGGATTAAAATACATGCAAATATACATACACACACACACATCTATATCTATATGTATATATATTAAATGAATTATCCCACTCTATCCCACTCTCATCACAGGCTGTTATGGTGATTCTCAGAAATGTGCTCATTACTAAAATGAGTGCTGAAAAAAACACAACATGAATTAATAGGCTTTGGATAGGCTTTGCTTGTAGTGATGATGAGCAAATATGAAAATACTCATCAATGAATGAATAGCAACAGAATGTATTAAATCATTCGGGGGGAAAGAAAGGCACTAGAACTTTTTTACATTGGTGAGATACATAAGGTTGATGACTAAGCTATCGGAAGCCAGAACTCAGAAATGCTGGGTTAAGATATATATTAGTAAGGAATAAAATATCTGGAATAATGGATGACACAAGGAATACAACATACAATACCAAAGACATGAAGAAGAAATTTTCTGAATTCTGTGAGCAATTTTAGGGCTGACAAACTTTGGCGGGCTTTGATAGCCCACCAAAATTTGTGCTTGGCAGGACTCTGCCCAGAACGTCCTAGACTTTATGCTGAACTTTGAAGGTAAGCCTCCCAAAATGCAACCTCAACTTTGGGTCCATCCCACTTCCCCTCTCTGCGCTTGGGAAAAGGGCAGAGGGTTGTCTGTGATATGCCAGGTTCTTCAAAGTATAGTACCATATGGAACAGTCCTTGCAGTCTACCTGAAGCTGGAACTGTACAGGGAGCTCCACTGCAGACTCCTTCTCTTCTTCCTTCTGTCCACCTACTTCTGTGGTCACCACCACAACTGTAACTGCTTCCTTGTTCTCCTCATGCACCAGCCGCTTCCATGACTCCTCCTTCCCTTTCTCAATTAAAGTTACTGCTGAGTTTGCAAGCTTCCTCCTGGATCCTTCCTAACACTACCACGTTGAGTTAGTTGCTACAGTCTATTTGCTAAACAAACCAGCACAGCTAGAAGAAGTAGGATATGCCAATGGCAGGCAGCATCAGCTCATGTGCTGGCCTATGGTATGAAAGGTGGAGGAGAGTGAGGAAACTCATGTACTCGGCATTTATGTACTCGGTACTGGAAATCAAAGGATATGAAAGATAGAAGTAGTTGGAGTTTGACAACCTTAGGCCTGGCTGACAAATGTGGACCTATATGTACAACAGACTGACCGAAGAAACAGACATTCATACTTACCTGGATAGGATCGGGTTTCAGCCTTTGCAAAAAAAACAGCAGCATTTTCTAAATCAAGAGATAACAGAAAACGAAATCAAACAAATAATTATTATGCTAAAAAAAACATACACCCGCAAGGACTAAGTGGCGCTGCTGAAGAGTTCTCCAAGCAATTCAAAAACTCTTTGCTATCTCACCTAACATCTCTTTTCAACAATATATTCAATGGCAGAGGGTCTATTCCAGATAGCTGGTGTGGTGTAGTGGTTAGTGTCGGTCTAGGATCTGGGAGAGCCAGGATTAAATCCCCACTCTGCCATGGAAGCTCCATGGGTAAGTTTGCCCCCTCAGTCAATATAAAAGACAGAGACCAAGTTTGGGTATAACAAAGGGCCACTTTATTAACTAAACCTATTGTGAGGGTAAAATGGAGAAGACAGTGATGTTACAAGGGCCACTGAGGAGAAAAGTGGGGTATAAACTTTTCACTGCAGTTCCTGACACTTGAATAGTTTCACAAATATCTCAGTATACTGAGACAGATCAAACTGGATTTGGTAACAGGCTTCTAAATGCGGTTCATTATAGCAATGTAACTAATTCCCCTGCGGCTGTTCTAATTGGACTGGTCAATTACCCTGCTCTGGAAAATAGGTAGGGGACCAGCATTACTGTATGACATCATATAATTGTACAATTCATCCATAGCTACAGTACATATAAATACACATAACCAACAATCAGGTCAACCGAAAAGAGGTACTGGTAAACAGGATTACATGGTTTGTCACCCCACCCCACCCCGTTATCTGACATATCAATAGAGTCCTTGGTAAGAGCAATATGAGCTAGTCGATAATCTTATAATTAGCAGTCACATTCAGAATGCAACAGGAATACCTGTAAAATATGAGTTGGCTTTGTCTGTGAACAGTGCATAAGCTATTTAGGGGTTTGTATATCTTATTTCTAAAAAGTCACCTTCAGATAAATATCAAAACAATTATGTCATGATTTAAAGCAATAGGATCGGCATAATTATTTGACATGATTATGCAGGCACTTCCCCAATTTAACTTTCTTTTCCAGCACTGCCAGTACCATTGTGTTCTTTCAAAATGGCAAATGTTGCTTGAAAAAAACTATCCACTGGAACAGAAAATGCAGGCTCAATTAAAAACAAATGTTCACAGGAAAGTCAAACACAAAGGAATAGGCATACCTAACTTAAAACATTTTGATGACATAATCCAATTAAGACTGCATATACAATTAATGTAAATCAAAAACATATAAAATAACATTTAATTTATATACTGCCCTTCATGACAACTTAATGCCACACTTAAGAGCGGTTTAAAAAGTGTATTAATTATCCTCATGACAATCACCCTGTGAAGTGGGTGGGGCTGAGAGAGCTGTGACTGACCCAGCTGTGACTCCCAGCTAGCTTCAAGTGGAAGAGTGGGGACTCAAACCTGGTTCTCCAGATTAGAGTCCTGCCACTCTTAACAACTACACCAAACTGACTCTAATTCTGGGTTACCTCAAAATTGCCAGAGAATCAATTTCCATTGGCAGAAGTAGTGTCCTTTCTTCCTGCTGCCCTACATTATCTGGAGACTATACACAGACCCTTTTTGAAAACCACGTTCTCAGTATGAAGGAGACAGAGTTACCCATTTGCTTTCTTTAGGGTTGCCAGCTCCAAGTTGGGAAATTCTTGGAGATTTGAGGGATGAAACCTGGAGAAGGCAGGGTTTGGGGAGGAAAAGGACCTCAGTATGGTATAATTCCATAGAGTCCACCCTCCAAAGCAGCCATTTTCTCCAGATGAACTGATTTCTGTGGCCTGGAGATCAGTTGTAATTCCAGGAGATCTCCAGCTACCACCTGGAGGCTGGCAACCCTAGCTTTCCCAGTTCATCATTAATACCTACTTCATCCTATTGTCAGTGATGCATAGATAAATATTAACACCTCAAACAAGAAAATCCCCAAGAATTATACAAAATTCAAGTTTTTTAAAATAGCCCAAGCAGTTTCTGGTGAACAAATCACAATAAAATGGAATGCTGTAAAATAAATCTGGTTCAATATATATATATAATCAAGCATTTTAGAACAAAGGTACCGTAACACAGCAAGCTACTCACGTTTTTACTAAAACTGAAAATCCAAGTTGCTCAAACTTCTAAAACATCATACATTCCTAACGGAGGCACTGTATGAGTAATTTCCAAATCACTTATGTCTCTATTATTGTGTTCCCTGCAAGCTTGTTCCCTCTAATAACGAACATGTAGGTTAAGGGCTTAAATGGCAACCCACCTCTGCTTCTCAGTTGTTTTGAAAGCCCCTTGGGGGTTGCCAGGTCCCCTTATCCTCCCGGCAGGAGGGGAAGGGAACCTGACACTTTTCAGGAAGATGTTCTTGTGTGGTGTTTTTGTGCAATTTGGGCTCCTGTGAAGTGCAGGAGCATGCGATAATATCACTTCTGGAAGCGACATGGTTGTGCTGGGAGGGAGAGTGCCTGCTGCATTCTGGCCCAGGAGGTTTTTTGCCTCCCGGGCCTGTTCCCCAGGCCTTTCCCCTCTGCCAGCCAAGTGAGTAGCAGTGGGGAGCAGAGGCTGGGAGCGGATGATCCCCCACCCCCATCAGGGGAACTGGCAGCCCTGTGCTGAGGTCGCCATAATGGCACATATGCACATATGGAAGCCAAGGGCCTATCACAAGTGCAATGAAATAGACCACCCATAGACAAGGTAGGGATTTATGTATTTTGCAAGATTCCCTAGACAGGCAGAAAAGTATTTCTTTGTAGCTTTTTTTAAAAAAGCGCTGAAAACTCCCAAAAGTGATTTGATGAGGACTGAGCATGCTCAGTGGCTTCGCTGAGACCAGTTAACAATCAGTTAAGCAGAGCCACTTAGAGCCAGTGTGATGTAGGTGGTTACAGTGTCAGAGTAGGATCTGGGAGACCCAGGCTCAAATCTCCACTCTGCAGATGTGGGAAGCAGATCTTGACTGATCTGTGCAGCTGGGATGTTAACAATTACTTGCCACAAAGAAATAACAGCATCTTATCTAAGACTAAATAAGTACCATTCAAATGCATACATTGCTGATACCGCCCTTCTCTCAAGACACCTTCCCTACTATGTTGGGGGATTGTGGGGCACATAACTCTTTTTACCAAATGTTAGGTACATGTGAGATAATCTACAAATTTTGGGGAATACTGTATCAAGCAATTGGCAAGATTTCTCCTATACAGTATCTTTCCAGAAGAGCTTTATAAATAACTTGTAATGATAGCCTTGGGTCATTAGATGCTCAGGATAAAGGCAGGCATATACATATTCTAAATGGATGTATTTTACTCTTCCTGCCTGCATGAAAATTGTAAGGTCATTTAACATTATGGCATCAGAAACTACCGAACTTTTCTTGATCCAAGAGTTGACCCTTCACATATGTCTTACCTAAAGAGTCAATCAAAATGGATACATTTTATGCAAATGTTTTACATATGAATTACAGTTTCTTTGTTTAAGGCATTTTTATGCCATCTATGCACAATTTTTATGCTATATGCCATTCTTTGTATGCTATTTTATAGCAAATAATATGTAATTGATGGGGGGGAAACCTGGCTTTAATTTTAATGATACTAGTTCTATCAAATTTTGATAATGTTGTTGCAAAACAGGATAACGACTACTTTGTCCTGAGCATGGAGAAACTATAAAAAACACTGAAATTTTGAACAGAAGCACAGTTGTCACCAAACTTAGTAATATCCCTGTTTTCAATATGACTGCATACAACACTATTTAGCTTATTCTAATCATATACACTTTATTTTAAAATCTTATAACCTCACTTCTTAAACTAATATTAGGACTCTGCCCTTTTCATTCTTTTTTTTTGTATTCCTTTGTTTATATGTAAAATCACCACAAAATAATTTTTAAAAGAATTTATCATAGGCATTGAAGGGAAAAAATGCCCACCACCATAATGAATAAACCCATTCTTGCTTTCAAGAAATGCATGTTGTAGTGAAACGATTTTATTAGAAATTTAGTCCATATTTTCTTGATTGCTCTTACTGAAACAAATCAAAAGTGATGAAGTGGCTCCAATATTGTGCATTAACTATAATGAAAGCAACATACTTCCCAGAGACAAGCTCAGTGGAGTGGAGAACTAAAAATCTGTAGCCAGAGGAAGCCCAATAAACTAGCCATTCTTTTCCATGCAATGAATAAATTCTTTCTTCCTTTCCTTCATACTCCTGTAGTTTTGCTTCTCCAGTGCAAAGGCATTTCAGAAAAAAATAAAATCTCTCTCTCTCTCTCTCTCTCTCTCTCTCTCTCCCTCTCTCTCTCTCTGCCCTTCCCCTCAATCATAATCTCACCACAGTGAAGTATAAGCATGGTAATTTTTTTCAAGCCAGGTGGCTAAGCCAGGTGGCCAAGGAAAAGAGGCTGGAGGTGAGGGAATACAGGGCTTAGGAGTTAGGTACCAGAATCGATGTTCTATAAGGAATCCCATCCTCCCCTGAGGATCGGCTCATACTAGTCTCTCTACACAGGACATCTTACACAGGGATGCTCAAGTGAAAGATCTTACACTTGTTCTCCGAATGTGGATACACATGCACTGCTAGGGAGACAGAGTACGCTCTGGGGACTTCACAGAAAGTAAGAGCATTCCCATGTAAGATGTCTTGTGCAGAGAGACTCGTAGTGTTTTTCTCTAGTAAGGAACATCATAATTCTTAATGATATACCCCTTTCTTGGTTATGTTCCTTGCTTATCAAAGATATTTCATGAACCAAATACCAGGCATTTAACACTTTAAAACAGTATTCTTTTTAAATGCTGAACTCTAAAACTATATATGTTCCTTAACGTTAAAGAAATAAACACACAAGGAAATAAAGGCTCTAAATACAACTGTACAATTTGCCCCGTTCTGCACCTTGTTCCACAAATCCACTGCACACTGAGTTCCACTCCTTAATTCCAACTTAGCTAGAAAAATTAATTCCAGAATTAGAACATGAGCAGTTAGTATGCTGCAGTTTTCACAACCCTCAGCTGGTTTGAACTTCCCGGTTCCCATAACTGTGCACTCATTGCATAAAACAGGCTTAATGTGACTGTAAATATGAAAGCATTAAGACAGCCTCTATGTGATGTTTCACTAATGCACACATACTGTCATATGCATTGGTAAAATACAACACCAAGAAACCTTATGTCATTATGCTTTTTATTGCTTTTTTATGGCTGCGTTCCTCCAATATGCACACCATTAAATTTTCATGAATACTTTTTATTTTATTGATAAGTTTAAAAACACAATAGAAAGGAAAGAGAAAAGAGAAAGAAATAAAAAAAGAAAAGAGAAAAAGAAAAGGAAGAAAACAAAAAAGAAAAAAACAAAGAAAAATAATACGTATTTCCATTTTCCACTACAACACCTATATCTTTACAAACATTATACCTATAGTTTTGATACCTCCAAAATTTACTCTTTCATTATTGCCTCCCTTCTATTTAATTTTTTTCTAAAATTATCTTCTTAGAAAACAGATCCACAAATCATAAGTTCATTTTTTCTTATCTCATGCAGAAAGTCAATAAGGGGTTTCCAATTTGCTATAAAAGTAGACAATGTTTTATCTCTGATCAGAGCTGCAATATGCACACAATTAATGTAAGGGTAAAGGTGTGAATAAGTATAGAAAATGAAAACTATGACAAGACATACAACAAGAGAGCACTATATAAAATCTGTACATACAAAAATTTGTACAAAATTAATACATGCAACAAAAAAAATGCATACCCCCAGACTTAACTGGGGGGATTAGTTGCATGCTGCATGGATGCAGGAGAGCAGGATGCTGGGTGGCCAGCATGTTAAAGGGCGGCATGGGCTTCCAGCAGCCTTGGTAGGGGCAGAGCCTGCGCAGCCCAGATTCGAACGCCAGGGCCAACCAAACAAAGATGGCTGGCCCAAGTAGCGAGGTGCAGGAAGAGGGCTGAGGACCTGGGAGGCGCGCTTGCCGTGCAAGTCCACCGCCCCTCTTGTAGAAGGAGGTGGTCCCTACCCTTTGACACTTGGCTCATGATTGGCATCCCACCCAGCCCTCCCTTTTGTCACAACTTCATAAAGAGCAGGCAGTATGGGCACTGGGCACTGATCCGTTTTGGGGGAAACAGGGCCTGTGAACTCAGTTTCCTTTTATGGGGATCTCCTAAAGAGGTCTGGGGAGTGGGGCATGGCAAGTGCATGTCCAGCTCAGGGGCTGTAGGTCCACCTCACTCCCAGATGGCAGGGGATCCACACAGGGTGCACACCCATGTGGTATCCCTGTAATTGTCACCCCATGGTTTCCCCCACTCTGCAAGCTATAAATCAATAAGGTTGTGGCCTCTTTTAACTCCATCATGGTTGCCTTGTGTATTTTATTGCTTTGCCTCCTAGGTCTCCTCCCCCTCTCAATGCTGGCCTGCAATAAGGATTGTTAATGCCGTTGTTTAATTTCAAAACAAGATCTGGTGATTCTGAAAAAAATATCAGGAGTAGTTCAGAAGTACTGCTGGCATTACTGAGTAAAAATTAAAGACATATTTAATATGACTATATGGCCTTATTTGCTTCTTATCCAGATTGATAAGGACTTCTTTCTTCTATGTATTTTTGCTCTTTATAGTTGTGTCATCACTATATGGCACTTGTGTTGTATTTTCTTGTTAAATATTGGAAATTTAATCAAACTTACTTTTATAAATCTATAAAAAGACAAACATGGTGCAGATAGGGATATGTGATTTGGTATATCTGGACTGAAAATACATAAATATCTTATTGGTATTTTGGAGTATATTCAGGAAGTCAGAATAAATCTGGGATTTTTGGAAATACTGGTATACCAGTATTGCCATTCCCAAATAAACTTTTAATTATTTTGGTTTATTAGGGAATTGCAGCACTGATGTTTTAATGGTCACTGGTTTGGGTCCCCCCCCCTTTGCCGGTTACCCAGACAACAGACGGGATGAGTAATGAGGCTGTGCTCACTTGCAAATGGGATCTGGCATTAGGGGAGCTCTAAAGTGTCTGGCCAATCACAGTGATTCTCTAATGGAGTAGCCTTTTTCAAATCCTTTCTGAGCATGGGCTGCAGCAGGACTTCATTGCAGTCTGACATTACTGATCAGCTGTCAGGCAGTAACCCAAGATCTCTAATGCATCCCACGGTGATTTGGATAGTGAGATAGAGAGGTGGGTGTCATCTGCATATTGATGGCATCCAATTCCATATCTATGAATAAGCCAGTGATTGCGAACCTATGGCATGTGTGCCACAGCTGGCACGCACAGCCCTCTCTGTGGGCACGCGAGCCAAGTCGCCAATTGCTAGGTCCAGGGCTCATTTGGAGGGGGAACGCCTGGAACGGCATTCCAGTAGCTCTGAGCAGAGATCACATGGGTTTTGAGCCTGCCCACGTGATTCCTTTTCCTCAAGGCTGCCTCCCTGCTGCCTGTCTCTTTAGCAGCAGGAAGCAGAGGCAGCAGCCGGGCTGCTGGGGCTGGCTTTCTAAAGAAGAGTAAGCTGCTGTGATTTAATTTGCATTACTTTCAGTCGTCACTCTTGAGTGAGTGAGTGAGTGAGTGAGTGAGTGAGTGAGAGAGAGAGAGAGAGAGAGAGAGAGAGAGAGAGAGAGAGAGAGAGAGAGAGAGAGAGAGAGAGAGAGAGAGCTTGCAAGCCGGGCAAACTGCTTTATTTAACTTGCTTTACTTTCAGTCGTGCTCTTGAGTGAGTGAGTGAGAAAGAGAGAGAGAGAATTAGTTCGGACAACTGTCTGAGTTGTTTTTTCTTAACTAAAACCTCAGTATTCAGGTTTAATTGCAGGGTTGGCACTTTGAAATAAATAAGTTGGTTTTGTGTTGCAGTTTGGGCACTCAGGCTCAAAAAGGTTCACCATCACTGGAATAAGCTATCCTAAAAGCTTTACATACAAGTTGAATTACATGGAGAAGAAGATTGCCAAGTATGGAACCATGCAAGATAATTCCCACTTTGAAGAGAGCTGGTCTGCAATAGCAACCTTTTGAGTCTGTTCCATGAGAAAGGCACATTCCTTGATCCCCACTTCTGCCTCCAAATTCCTCAAGATGGTATGGTCTATTATATTGAAGGCTGCAGACAGACCCAAGAGGAGCAACGAAGAAGTGGTTTGGCCAGACTTCTGTTTTGTGGCTCAGAGGCTCCTCGCATGCCATCCAAGGAGTGTGCAAAGTGAATGTGTTTTCTCCCATTAGGTTGACATAGTCAGCTTGCATCACTCCTGCCAGCTCTCCTGGTGAATTGAGCAGCTAGTCTTCCTCAGCATCAACCTGCTCCTCTTCAGTTACCCAGCTCTGGACTTTGAGAGTTAGTGAAGTGAGTGCGAGCTTGTGCCTACAGCCTCTCAGTGGTGGTGGGAGGCAGAGAGGAAAGTGCTCTTGCCAAAACATAAAACTTAAGTAAAAACTGTGGGGCAGTTCTACAATTTAATGGGTGCGCTATATAAAATCCACATTCCAACTCGCAATCTCCATTGACACCCCTCCCCCCAAAAACATACCAACTCCTTGGTCCTTGTCACAATTCTGTGTAGAAAATTAAGAAAAACACTATCAAAAATGTTGTTCACTTGCCACTCTGAAAAAGAAAAAGAAAACCCTAAAATTCAATGGAACAAGAGGAGAGAGATGTTAGGAAAAGTAGCAAAAAAGTGTGTCTGTCAATGTATGAAAACAAGCAGAACCCACATATGCACCTAAAATGAAGCTACTGGCTGCTGCTGTACTTTGGTGTTCTGTTTCTTCTTTACAGGGTGGTGGAAGTAGAGGGAATAGGAGTGCCAGCAATGAAGGGCAGCTGCAGCTCCATTTCTGGGTTCCTTCAAGCCAGTGACAGTATAGGCTGTAGACTGCAGAAAGAGGGGTGGGTTCAACTGCCCAAACTCCTTCATGCTTCCTAAGACTGTCCTTGGCATATTACTAACTTTCTGTGTGCCTGTGTGTCTTGCCAGATCTAGCTGGCTGTGGTACTACTGGCTTGTGCCCAGTTGGCTCTGCTGGTACTTTCTATTTTAACATTGGTTCTGTTGTATTACAACACTTGCCCTGGGCTCTACCCAGATTCTGAGTGACACTTGTTCTGTTAGGTTTGCAACACTCTCCCATGCTACAGTGGCTCCTGCCGGGATTCTCTGGTTTGATGTTGGTTGTTGGGGTTGTTGGTTCTGTTTACATTGGGAAGGAAAGGCTACTGTGCCCTGCAGAAAGCTTTGGACTTTTCCTCACATAGGAAGCAATGGAGAGTGTCCAAGGCACCTTGTTCAGAGGCCTGTAGAACTGGACACCTTGACCCAATCAACTTGAAACTTAGGAGATCTTTAGAGGACAGGCAGAACTAGGATCTCTGCAATTTTGGTGATGTTTCCTAGAAAAACGGCCCCACCATCCCTCCAGAAATGTTCCCCCATAAAGAATAATGGAGCTGGGGGAAAAATCCAAATACTAAACAGTTATTTTTGGACCCAAATATCAGATATTTATGGCCTTCCTGATACCTGAATCTGAAAAATACCATTTTTTTTAGTGCACATCCCTGGGTGCAGATGGCTACAGCATAATGCAGTGTTTGTTTCTTTTATACTCCATTGTTCCTTCAAAAAGCACGCAGCAATTGCCATGGGTCTTGAAGCAAGGGCATAAAATGATTTATAGTGCAGAGACAGTAGACAGAATTTTTCTTTCTCCCACATAACGCTAGAACTCAGGGTCACCCATAGAAACTGACGGGCAGTAAATTCAGGACAGGGGAAATGACTCCTTTATATAAGCAAATGATTAATTTATTGAATTGGCTGACACAAAATGCAGAGAATGGTGTTTGCCTCAGACTGACATAGAAGGGGACTTGGCAGATTAATGGAGGACAGAATAATCAATGGCTATCAGCCATGATAGCCGAATGGAACCTCCACGTACAGAGACAGTGTATTTCTGAATTCTATGTGCTAGACACAAACAACAGTAACTGGAGTTGTCTTTTGGGCAGATTTGCGGAATTCAAGAAAGTATTTGGTCACCACTGGAAACAGGATGCTAGATTTGATGAAGACTTAGAGGGACGATGTGGTGTAGTGGTTAGAGTGTTGAACTAGGATCTAGGCGAAAAGCCCCACTCTGCCATGAAAGCCTGCAGGGTGACCGTGTTCCAGTTACATATTATCATTGTAAGTTGCAGCACAGGGGTGTTATGAGGATAAAATAGAGGAAGGAAAAATGCTATAATCTATTTTCAGTCCCCATTGGGGGACCGGAAAGATTATTTTTTGTGTATATTTTTGATTGGGAATTTTATAATGCACACCCTAGTTTTCAGATGAAATGTTATGAAATACACCCCACCCCCCGTACACACATTATCCCATCTTGCTGGTCTGCCATTATTTCCTAAGCAGTACTTTGGGGAGGGCCAAATGACATCAAAATTACAGGGAGTCAGTGCTTCTTTGCCACTAAAGATCCTCAATGTTTCAAGCAAATTGAAACATAAGGTCCAATCCTATGGGCCCCAAACAATGTGTCTCCAGCCATCATAGTTGCAAAGAACAAAAGGGCTCTGCCCCCACAAAGAAGTGAAAGAAGGATAACAGTGGCTCTCTGCAGCTTGTCTCTAAAGGTGATTGGCTGGGAGCACTCTCTGCTCCTCCCTTCAAGGATCTGATTGGAAGGAAGAAATGCTGTTGTGTGGGAAATCAGAAAAGAAAACAATATGCAGATGACACCCAGCTGTATCTGATGATGGACGACCAGCCCGGCTCAGCCCCAGATGTCTTGGAACATGCATTTGCAGCCGTGACTGATTGGTTGAAACAGAGTCGACTGAAACTGAACCCAACAAAGACGGAGGTCCTATACTTGAGCCATGGGGGACTGGATTTGGGACTCCAGCTCCCGACCCTCGATGGGGCACAGCTTGTGCCTGTTCCAAGGGTTAAGAGCCTGGGGGTGATCCTAGATGCCTCCCTGAAAATGGTTGTCAGGTCTTCTTTTTTCCACCTGCGGCAGACCAGACAACTTGTCCCTTACCTGTCTACCTGTGACTTAACTACAGTGATCCAGGCAACGGTCATCTCTAGGTTAGATTACTGTAACTCGCTCTACGCGGGTCTACCCTTGTGCTTGACCCGAAGATTACAGCTGGTGCAAAATGCAGTGGCACGCATCATTATGAAAGCACCAAATAGGGCACATATTACACCAATATTGCACGAGCTGCATTGGTTGCCAGTGGAGTATCGGATCAGGTTCAAGGTCTTGGTATTGACCTATAAGGCCCTGTGCAGACTGGGGCCAGTGTACCTGAGGGACCGTCTCTCCCCGTATATTCCCCAGAGGACCCTCCGATCAGGAAAAAAGAAATTGTTATCAGTCCCCGGCTCCAAGGAGGCCCGCCTGGCCTCGACTAGAGCAAGAGCTTTCTCAGTCCTAGCTCCTACCTGATGGAACACTCTGTCTACCGAGACCAGGGCCCGGCAGGATCTACTATCTTTCCACCGGGCCTGTAAGACAGAGTTGTTCCGCCAGGCTTATGGCTGAGGCTGGGCCTCCACTGGCTGGAGGATACAACATCTACTCCCCTCCCTATGAGAGCTGCCCACCACTGTTCTTAAGCTGCTGCTATGTTCAACTGCACTGTTGCACTTTTTGTAATCAACGGTATTGCCGCCATCAAGAAAAGAGTGCTGCTATTTTAATATCTTTGTACAATGTTTTTAAATGTTTATATGAAATGTTTTAAATTTTTTAATGTTGTTATTCGCCCTGAGCCTGCTTGCGGGGAGGGTGGAATAGAAATACGATAAAATAAAATAAAATAAGATGCTTGCTGCACAGCTGACAAGAAGCACCCTAGTCAGCAACTTTTGTGTCTATTTTTGGATTGGAAATGTTGTAATTTGCATGCCCGTAATGGCTACATAGCTTTAAGTAATATTGGAGGAACCAGGTTAGGACCATTTTAATATGGATTCAGGCCTGGTTTGGAGATGGAAACAGCCTTGATGGGATTGTTGCTCAGTCCTGTGGCATTTGTGCTATGGGTTCCTGCAAGGTTCCATCTTGTCTTCCAAGCTATTCAACTTCTACATGAAACCACTGGGAGAGGTCATCCAGGGATTTTGAGTGAGGTGTCACCAATATGGGGATGATACTCACCTCTTTTTCTTCTTAAGAGCTAAACCAGGTGAATCTGTGGATTTTCTGAATTGGTGCCTAAAGAAGGTAAGGGCGACCAAAAGCTGAAGTTCAATCCAGACAAGACTGAGGTGCTGTCAGTGAAATGGAGAAGTTGCTCAGAGACTGCAGAGTCACCTTGCCATGGAGGGGGTTCACTCCTGGTGATTGAGCAAGTTTGTAGCTTGAGGCACTACTGGATCCTAGCTTACAGTTGGAGTTCAGGTCTTCATGGCAATAGCACCGTTTATCAGCGTATCTACAGGACCACCTCTCACCCTACGATCCCCAGAGAACACTCAGGTCAATGGACAAACATCTCCTGGTGATCCTGGCCTCAAAGAGGTCCACATTGCCTCAACCAGGATCTTCTCAGCCCTGGTTTCTGGCTGGTGGAACTCTCTGTCTGTAGAGACCCAGGTCCATCAGGAGTTGTTATCTTTCTGCTGGCCCTGTAAGACAGAAGTATTCCTCCAGGCATACAGTGGCTGAGGCAGGTGGGCTGTGAAACCGGCTTCCTGCCATGAGGGCATTTACCCCCCATTCTGTTAATATCTAGAAGTTGGCCATCCAGCCCTATGGATTGCTGTTTTGGTTATACAATATGTGTGCTGCTGTTTTTTAGAAATTATATATTCATTGACATTTTTATCTGGTTTTAAATTAACATGTTTATGTATTTTATAAATGTTGTATTCCACTCTTAGCCCATTTGCAGGGATAGTGGATTCGAAATATAATAAATAATAATAATATCAGCACTAGTGGGTTTGCTAGCTATGACCGTTCCTTGAAAAGAGTGATCTGGTCATGGTGATCCATGTTTTGATCACATGTGGTGCTGCCTTTGAAAACTGGTTGGAAACTTCAATTGGTCCAAAATTAGACAGCCAGGCTGTCATCAGGGTTGTTTACAGGTATTGTATCACCTGTGTGCTGAAACGTCTGCACTGGCCAATGGATTCTGTGAACAATTTGAAGTGCTGGTTCTTACTTATAAGTCCCTAAATGGCCAGGGTACCTGAAGCACCATCTCTTCCCATACTATCCAGCCTGGCAGTTATGATCTGCTCCTCAAGCCCTGATCTCTGTGCCCTCTGTGCCCCCACCTTCAGAGATGAGGCAGGTGGTGATTAGAGACAGAGCACTTTCTGTGGTGGCTCCTTGCCCTTGGAACACCATTTCCCTTGAGACTCACCAGATGCCTACTTTAATCTCTTTTAGGTGATAGGCCAAAGCACATCTTTTTTACCCAGGCTTTTAATTAGAGTTTTTATTTTATTAGTTTTTTTAATGGTCTGCTTCTGTTTTGTGGATAGTTTTTATGCCGTTTATGTCTAATGGCTTGTTTATAACATTTTGTTGTGCTTTTAACTGTAAGCTACCTTAAGCAGGGATCTAAAGAGGTGCCATAGAAATATTTCAAATTGAAAAGACCCCCCCGTGGTGTTATCTCCTAGCACTGGGACTCTAAATGCTGCCTCTAAATGCCAAAGTTCCCTTGACTCATCTTGGCTAGTAGCCATTGATGGATTATCCTCCATACATGGCTTTACCTCCCTCTTTATCTTCACTTCCATGTGTAGTAGAGGAAGTCTGAGATTAAGTGACTGGCATACAGACCATCCAAGTGAGAATCATGGCTGAGTGGGGGTATGAACCCAGGACAATCTCATTCCAATCTGACTTTTTTACCAGTATAGTTTACTGGCTCTCACCCTTTTTCTCCACTCTGTACACAGTCCATTGCATTCAAATGTTGTGCTTTAAAAAACAAATCCATGCAATTTCCAGTCTGGTTGCAAATAAGATGCATTTTTAAGCAGAATGAAGCTGTGCAAGAGTCTTGTTCTCCAAAATCTGGAACTTGGAAAGCAGCCCATAACCCACACAGTGAACTAATGTATTTAAAATGCAGCTGCATATCCATGAAAGTCTTTTTATAAACTTTTATGAAGGCTCCAATGAAGGGTATTGTACCTCTCAGTGTCATGATAAGCTTCTGAAAAGGTCATACTTGAGACCACTTCCTTCACGCCAAGTAATCTGTCTTTTTCTGACATTATTAACATTTCAATGTCGACAGTATGTTTATGAAGCTTTCTGGAAATAGGTATTATGGAATATAAAGACATTACTTCATGGCAATAGAAAGGAAGTAATTCATTTACATTTTTAATTGCCTAGCACCTTTTTGCTCAAAGTTCAATTCATGCCTGTCTCAGCTCCATGCATATTTGACAGCATAATATAATCCTTACATGAACTGAAGATCCCTCCCATCCTAATTCCAACTCAATGAAATAATGTTGTACAGCAGAACATGTATCAAGCATCTTCTCCCAGTAACAGTGGTCAAAGGGAATGCAAATTTGATTTCACAAATACTGTCTCACCAAGTATGGCCAAGATCGCACTGCTAGTGAAACAACAGGATGGGGCTTCGCAAGCCACACGGAGAGCCTGTTGAGGTATACGTTCGCAAACTGAAAAAGGCCCAACAGCAATCCTGTCTTCCCAGATTTCAAAGTGACTTCACCCACACTGGCAGCCTACTGGTTATTTTCCCCCAGACGGGTAGAGCTGTAAAAGCTTGCATGCCTGTACTCTTGTCCCTCTGTCTGTTAGATTATTTTCTGGCTCTGGTCCCACAGCCTTCTGGCTTCCTCAAATCCACCCTGCTGGCTACTTTAAGTTTCTTATGACATGGGCCAGTATATTAAAGGTGTAAGGGTTGAGTGGTTACAGATACAATGCCATCATTTTCTACACCAGTTACAGCTCTGTTACTTCTTTGCCCAGAAAAGTACAGAAGCCCAAACAGCCTGTTGCATTTTTCTTAGCATCTCTGTTCTCCCTCTTCCACCCTGCACCAGACTCCTATTTCCAAAATTGCCTCTGGGTCAATATATCTAGCGATGCATGAAGCCCCACTGAGAAATTTAGCTAGTCATATCAAAATTCTTTTGTCTTCTCTAAAAATTCCTCAGATGTTTCATCTCAGGAGAAGGAGCCCCGACATTTGCTTCAAATTTTGCTTTAGGCAAAACTGCATCAGAAGGCTGATCTTTGGATGTCTCCAAGTGCTACCAGACAAAGTATATTAATATAACCCTGCTCAGTGTGGGAAAGTAAGATTAATGCAACAGCCTGTTGGGGCTTCTTTATTGCTTTGAACAAGCAGGAAGCTGAGTGCTGCTTGGTATAAAAACAGGTCTCCAAGAGGAGAAAAATGTATCAGTTTATGTTTGTCTATGAAGCACAAATAGATGCAACTCCCTGGATTCTTCTCATCCCCAGCACTTTTGCAAATCTCACCTTCAATGTGTGCACATACATCTATAGTGTCAGGGTGGGGCAAGGAGGAAGAGGTGCAAATGAACTGAAGGAACAGAGAGGATTGTGCAAACTACACGTTTGGAAACTAAACCTGAGGACATAAGAAGTAGATCACAGAGAAAAGCACATTTTCAGGACAGCATCATGGAAATTTTCTCATCTCTTAAAAAAAAATCCCAAAGGAAGAAACCCTCTGGTCTCTGGCTGTAAGGCCTCTTTTAACCTACCCTTAAACTGCTCCAAACTCTCTTATCCATCCTCCCCGGCCATTTTTGATGTAAGGGTCACTATCAGTCTTCTGATATTTAGCTTCAGTAGAGTGCCTGGAATGTTTAAAATCAGCAAAACACCGAGAATGCCTCTAATTGTCTTGGATAACCAAATGCAGAGGAGAAGATGCATCTTGTATGTGTTGTATTCTTCAGAGTATTTCAGCTTCTGCAACTCCCTGTTCTACCCCATTACTTGTCGTCCAAGAGTCTTGTCTTCCTTGGCATCAGGGTCTTTCTCTAACTAATTCCAGGTTTTCAAGGAATAAACAATTTGCAAAACTTGGGGGCAGGGCAAGAGAAACATTGTTTGTTTCACTCTGTTACTGCTCCTGAACTAGGCCTGGCGAAGGCCACAAGATGAAGAAGTGCTTCACAGCATATAATGTACCAAACCAGGAAGAACACTGACAAATTATTGTCCGATGCCAATTTATTATTCAATGTCATACTACTGAATAAGAATATCCACTCATGTTACATTAATAGTTCATTAACACAGCATTTCAGTTTGCAAGGTTTATTTTATTTTTGTTCAAATTTATCCTATTTATTTATTTATTTATTTAATTCTATCTTGCCTTTTCATCTTGGTATGGGAAGCAACAAGGCAGCTGGAAGTAGTAAAAACCAGCAAGCGACAAAAACCCAAATTAAAAAGTAACTGACAATAATAACAACAAGCAAAAATATATAACAGTAACAGCTACCCCCAAAAGACACAAACACATTAATGTAACAACCATCAGCAGTTGGATTGCTGTATTAAATGAAAGGCTTAATCATATCTGAATCTGGTGCCTAATTAAGGCTTCCAGGTCGCCTGGTGGGTGAGGGGGATCCCATGCTCCCAGCCTCTACCCCCCACCATCATTCACCTGGCCAGTGGGGGGGAAAGCTCCTGGGAAATGGGCCAGGAGGCAAGAAACCTCCTGGGCCAGCGGGCACATTCCCCATGGCTGTGATGACATCATTCCGGAAGTGATGTCATCATGTCTACCAGGAGCGTGCACATGCAAGAAGCTCACAAAGGTAAGTACCCGTCCCCCCCCCCCCCACACACACACAAACACAGAGAGGTTATCTGGAAACCATATGCCTAATGGTGGGCAGGAAGCTACACAGGCCTCTTGAGGTGAGAAATCCTTGTGCATGGGTTCCACAGATGACAGCAGGACACAAAGCAGGACTTCTGCTGATGACCTGAACACACACTGTAATTTCATATATGAGGTGCTGGTCCTCAGAGTATCCATACCCCCAATCAGTTCAGGACTATTAAGGTCAAAGTGAGCACTGAGCTTGGAAATAAAAGGAAACCCTGTGAAGGTAAAATAGTATAGGCCCTATGTGCTCAAAAATACACATTTTATTCAGTGCACGACATTCAGTATCCATTGAATTTTCAGAACACTATTCAAAGGCAACCTCGCAGGGTAGGTATTACAGTAATCTTACCTGAATGTGATGGCAGCATTTGTGATAGTGATTCCAACTGTCTTCTTTAGGAGGAACAACAGTCTTCCTAGCCACTGCTCCTATCTGAATGTTTTGGAGTAGTTTTGGGATAAAAAGCTACAGACCTGATTTTTAAGGCAAGACTGCATGCTTAATTTCAGAATGGCAAATCCACTGACCTAAACTATCTCTGTCTTGTCTGGATTAAACTTCTGCTAGTTGTCCTTCATGTAGCAGATCACTTAGGCCAGGCAATGGGTAAGGTTAAGATTCCCTGGGATCTGATGAAAAGAAGTGTCATCACATAATGATGGCACCATAAATCTCTACAAATCTTTCCCAGAAATGCCCTGTAGGACCTGACAAGCCACAAGCAATAATGTACTGCACCACTTTTGGGAAACAGTACATTGGGAAGTAGGAAGGATCAGTGCCAATATTAAACTGTCTCCAAGCCAATCTATCAACACCATCCAGAATGAAACCATGCTGATATATATCCATGTATATATCCATGTATATTTTTGTGAATTTCAATCACCAGCTGACATAAATAGGCAGCTCAGAATCAGCATCAGTAGCCATTAGGGTTGACAACCTACAAGGGGGTCCAGGAGACCTCCTAGAACTCTAGGGCAATGGGCATATAGGTGGTGTCATGCAATAGCATGATGTCACTTGCAAGGAAACCTCAGAAGTGATGTCTCTTTAGGAATTGCTGGAAATCATAGAGTTTCCAACTATTTCTAGAGCAGACTAATGTCACTTCCAGGTGCTTCGTGCCATCATCAATGACTATTTTGTTACATTATTTTTCTACCACTGACCACAGGAGCAGCAGTAAGAAACAAGAGCCAGGGGGATCCTGTGTCTCCAAAAGAAAACTGGGAATCATGGACAGCAGGACAAATTCCCATTGACAGTTGAAGTAGCTGGAGAGAGAAGTAACCCAGTATTTGTGTTGGTGGCAGAAAGTGAAGCAACTGTATCCCTAGTTTCTTTTTCATGACTCGGGAGTGGCTTACCCTACACAGTTGTTAACAATTTTGTCCCAACCAATGGGTGGATCCACAATAATTGCCCAAGTGGGTCCATGGACCTGGTTTCTACCTAGTAGAATATAAAACATCCTGTAACCTATAGAAAACATTGCATGTTTTATTGTTTCACAAGGAAAAATAAATAACAAATAAAGAATCACATTCAATTTTTACAACAGGAGTAAAAGTGAAAAGTGATTTTTTTTTTTTAGGTGAAACAAGAAGGATGAACAATTGGAATTTATCCAGTGACATTTCCAATACCAGGCTTGAAACAAAACTGAAAATGATTGAGATATTTAACGCTGTCCAGGAATATGTTGCCCAAAAAGGAAGTTATCCAAACTGGAGGGATCTGAAGAAACATTTTTGTCCAGAGGTGGATGCCCCACCACCATACTCACCTACTCCAGAGGATCCTCTGGCAGCTTCTTCCATGCACCACTGAGGCAGGCAGGCATCCTGGCCTGGGACTGTGGGAAAAGGGAAAAGGGTAGAGCCACACCCAGAGGGAGCACCAGCTGCAACCTCGGAGCCTGACAGGTTTGGTGTTTACCTCAGTTAAATGGTATGACTCAGATAGCAGACTGCATCTGGAACAAGAAAGAGCAGGAACCTAGCAGCAGCTGGGGGCTCCTAGAGCTTGTGCAGACGTGAATAGATAATTTCTGACCCTGATGGACCAACGGCCTGATTCACTATCAAGCATCTTCAGGTGCCATGTCAGAGTAGATGGCTATTAAATACAAATGGATGAATTCATGGGATATAGGTCTATCACTAGCTTTTAGAAATTTCCATATTCCGGAACAGTCCTCTCCTGACCACCAGATGGTGGAACTAAGAACAAAGATTCTATCTCCTTCAGACCCTGCTTGTAAGGTTTCAAGGAGCATCTGGTAAGAGAGCACTAGGGTAGATGTACCTCCTTATCCAATCCAGAAAGAAAACTGATATGTTTTATTGATTTTAGTCATTTTGTATTCGATCATTATAAATCTCAACTGGCCAATGAACCATAAGCAGGACAACCACAGTGAAAGCAGTGCATTCATTTTAACACTAGTATTCATTCAAATACTCAAGTTGATCTATCAACGCTGAAAGCAATTACTTAATTTCTTTGCTATTTCGGTAACCACAGATAAGCTGTCCTCAGGTGTCGTTTGCAAGGAATCTCATTACCTCACTACCTGCCAGCCATAATATGGTTCAGCTTTGGCCTTCACATTCAGCATTAGACTTGCATCTCACAGAGAGAGAAGGGAAGGAACAGAAGACATGAAAAATCACAAGCGCCTGTGAGGGACTTGAAAGGTTTCTTCATCAGTACAGAAGAGAATGATACTGCTAATGTATCATAGAGGTTTATATAGAAATGGCATCAGGATACAGTGGTTGCAGCACAAAAATGCTTTGTGGTTCTTAATTATTAAGGAATCTCTTGCTTTGTAAAGAAAACATACTATTCTCCAGTAATTGTCTGTGGGTGTGAAGTTTTCAGTTGCTCTGATTTAAATAGCAACAGATTTCCACTATCACAGTAACAATCCTCATTTAATAAACCATCACAACATTCCCAAAGTGGAATTTGGAAGGACTGTAAAACTGTGTCTCCACCAGTGGTAGTTTAAATCTGGATCACTATTGCTGATTTTTGCTACACTTTTACTTCTAATTGTATTTTATCAGGTTTTATGGTATGAGTATGTTATAGGCATATCTTGCTATTCTTCTATGATATTGTTTTAGGGTATTATGTTGTGAGGTGATTTATGGGCAGAAAGATGAGTCATACAGAAAATAAAAATAAAATGTAACAAAGTAGGTTTGAGAACCATGCTGAAAGCACAAAAGGCTAATGCGTATGCCCCCTCCACATTGTACTTGTTTAATTGACTATGCAATTTTCTAGGGAAACTTTTGACCTTAATTCTTAACACAATAAAGGTGTGTTAGTTCACAAATGACAGATAGACTCAGTGTGCATATGACCACTATGCATTGTCTCCTGTAATTAACCACAAAGATTAGATCACAAATCTAAATTAAAAGCTCATTGCACAGTGGAAGTCTGAAAAGTGTATCTCTGCATCAAAAAGACTATGTATGAATTATGATTTCTGTTTTCATTGTTGTGCATGTATATGTTCCAGCTTCCTTATCCTCTGAACAAGATGAGAAACTGTCGAGGCGCTAAGTTTGGCTGGTGGAAAATTAATTTGGGTCACTCTATAGTGGAGTTGCCTTGGTAACGGCATGCAAAATGCAGCAAGCGGGCTCTTCATCAATGTTAATATAACATCAGGCATTCTCCACGAATTTTTAATCAATGTAAACTACAACACAACCTTCGTAACTAAGACCGAGTTGAAAAGTAAAGCTCTTAGCCTCTTCGTCAAGTCCCCAAGCATCAATATCTCCCTTATTATTCACATCATTACATTAAAACTTCAGATTCTTTCATTGTAATTTTATCTTACAATTGGGAAATATTACAGGGTTTTAGTGCATTTTTACACACACACAAACACACACACAAACTGCAATAAAATGTAAAGGTAAAATAAATGGGAAGTAGAGGAAGGCAGCTGCCAATATGGGGTATTGGATCCCCTCTGAAAAATGTTTCTTAGAACTATTTTGACTTTTTTCAAAACTCCTCAGATGTTTGCAAAACCAGATACTTCCAAATTTAACCCAAAATTTATTTCATTTGAAACATGGCAACACCTCTGCAAGTATGTAGGCCCTGTAAAAATTTACTTATTTTACTGAAACTCTTTTCCTATCACTGGAATTCCTTAGATGTCTAAAGCTGAAACTTTATTTTGCTTGCTTGTTCTTTAATATTTTTCTAAAAAAAAATGGAAGGGGTTGTGTGCATGTGTGTCTAAGTGACTTAGAAACATCAGGCATATGTCTAGTACTTAAAGATCAAGCTAAAAGTGGAAGATGGAAGCAGATGGCAGCTCTTCCTGGCATAGATGATATATCTTTTTGACACCAATAAGAAACTATTTCACACTGTGAGAATTCATTGAGTATCTTTCTAATGACTCATCTCCATTGGTAAATCTTTGCAACAACCACAGAGCATGATTTTAAAATTCAAAAAGTTTGGGAAGGTAAGCTTCAGCCTTCCCACCTTTCCAAGGTTGGTAAAATGAGTACCCATTTTCCTGGGGGTAAAGTGTAGACAACTGGGGAAGGCAATGGCAAACTACCTCGTAAAAAGTCTGCCAAGAAAAGGTCGTGATGCGACGTCCCCCCATGGGTCAGTAATGACTCGGTGCTTGCACAGGGGACTCCCTTTACCTTAC
The DNA here is from genome assembly GCF_028583425.1 of Eublepharis macularius. Taxonomy (NCBI): domain Eukaryota; kingdom Metazoa; phylum Chordata; class Lepidosauria; order Squamata; family Eublepharidae; genus Eublepharis; species Eublepharis macularius. Next base: position 209,535,699 of record NC_072790.1, read on the forward strand.
CTTTAACCTTCCCACTAGTTTCCTTATCATGATCCTGGCACGCAAGTTAATTTAAAAGAATTCCTAACAAATTAAGTCTTAAGAAATTGAATCCACAAGTACTCACCATCTATTTCTTGATTAATATACTTTTAAAAATAAAGTGAGATGTAAAGATTGTTTGAAACAGATAAGGTATGCTTGTTTTGCAACCCCAGCCGGAAGAAAGAGACAGACACAGGCTTGGATTAATGGGCCATTTATTAAATTGACCATAAAGATAAACACGGCAAGAGCTAACTAAGCGGTACAGGTCAAGCCCTGGGGTCAGCACACTGACCACCGCCTTGCCTGTCTGGGCGAGCCCCAATGCCCCGGGTGTAGGCCATCTCACGAATGGCTGCAACCCGGCCAGCTAGGCAATAGGATCCCCCACAAGCACCTGTTGCGCCCCAGCCGTCTAGCATGAGGTTAGGCCTTGATCCGGGGAATCCCCTCAGGCGTCTGTCCCCCCTGACGGTAGCCGCCACAAGCATACCGCCCTAATGGCAGACCCTGTTCCCCAACCTTGAGGAATGCCACAGGGGCTCACCGGCCCGCACCCTATTCCCAAAATCTCCTGCCAACTATTAACTAACAGCACAACCCAACATAACTCAGAACACTGCCATTAGTGCAAGGTAGGCGAAAAAAACCCTTTCCCAAAGCCAATCAGGGAAAAGAGGAAAAAATTCCTACCTGGCTCTGGAACAGCAGCCGGCTATTCCTACACTAAAACAGGGTGAGGTGGGTGGGCCGAGCAAAACCTTGAACTGAGGCTGGGAGAGCGGAGTCGGCGCGAACAGCGCTTGACTCCGCCCCCTCCAGCAAAGCCCCGGATGCCCGGGAAGGGAGCCTGTCTCCCACTCCGGGCGGGGCAGCAAAGAGGCGGCTCCCAGCCTGAGCGGCGTTTTGCCGCGGCCAGGAGAGCCGTCTTCTACAGATGAAGTGGATGAAGGCAGCAATATAGCCTATGGGAAACCCATTACAGGATTAAATCCTCGAGTGCCTTTTGGTATAATTCTCACTGGAAGAACAGAATGGATAATATTTAAGTATTCTTTCCTGTTTGGGCCAGGCTTGGGCTAGGGCAACCTATGCCCAAATTGAGACTTGAAGCATATATTCTCGTTTGGATGGAATTAAAGGCTGGAAGAACCAGAGCCTGAGGTACAGCAGGCCAAATGTACCAATATGCTGATAAGTGATGAAAGTCGACTTCCTGTTTGGGATCCATGGAGGTCTAACGCAGCTCCACTTGCGGAGCTGACCGGACTGCCGTTTTAACCGGCCGGCGGGGTGAAAATAGCCCGCGGCCGACTGCTCTCAGGCGGGGAGCAGGCAAAGAACGCTCAAGACCCTAGGGTGAGCTAGATCTCGGACGAGGGGGGGCTTTACACAACGAGTCTCCCCCCGATCCTTGAGGTCCCACCTTGCGACGGGTCGGCTATAATCTCTGCGGCAGTTTTGGGGCCAATTCGGCTGGCATAAGACCTACATACCCAAGCATCGATTGGGGGAAGAAGCTGAGAGGAGAACTTAAAATCGAAACAGCGATTACAACCCGAGAAAAGTGAAGAGAAGGTAAAGATCATTATCTTCTGAGACGGGACAGATTGATAAAAACAGAGAGGAAAAAAAGTAGATTTTTAAACTGCAACAGACTAGTGAAAAGGAGGGGAAGACTCGGCAGGAATCGAATTTAAAAAGAGACTAAGTTTAAAGAAGTTATTAAAGAAATGGGACTATTGTTTTGAATACCTGTGGCTTTGGAGCTGTGAGAAAAAGACACCATCGCGAGATCTGCTGTGGGAAGACGGGAGACAGGAAGTGCATAATAACAATAGAGTGGCTGGAGAGAAGCGGCCCTTGCTGGAGGGCAGGAAGTAGGGAATCGCCATTTTTGAAAGGGGAAGGGTCGCGGCTTCAGCGGAAGAGGAAGTAGGCCATCTTGGATTACAAAATCATAGAGAAACCATAGAGAAAAGACGCCCGACATTTTGGACTCTTTAAAACTTAATTTCTATAAGAAGACCGGGACATTTAAAATAGAAAAACGTTAAATTTTACGCCACGGAGTTAAGGAAGAGAGCGGATTCGTGGGAGCGAGCTAAAGCAAGCCCCACGATGTCAAAAAAAGAGTGGCAATCGGCAATAGAAAACCTGGATAAAAACCTGGACAAAAAACTTTTAGATATGATTAAAGAACTTAAGGACACGAAATTGGAGCTGATAAAAGAGGTTAAAGAGGTTACACAGACAGTAAAATCGGAGCTGTCAGAAGTGAAAAAAGGTATGGAAACAATACGAAATGAATTACAAGGAACGCAGCAGAGAGTTAAAACAGTAGAAGACGCGATGGAGAATTTAGCAGACACGCAACAAACAGAGATGAGATTGGTGAAGGGGAGAATGTCAGTTGCAGAAACTAAACATATGGAGAAGCAGCTACGTTTTCGTGGCTTGCCAGAAGTGGAAGGAAAGTCAGCGCAAGAACAGATGACTGAGGTGTTGGCTGAGTACCTGGGGAAGGAGGAGGAGGAAGTTGTGGCTATCCTAGATGTGGCATACCGTGTGAATTCGAGAATAGCAACCCAGAGGAAACTACCAAGAGATGTGATTGTGCAGTTTACAACACGAAATATGAAAGAGAGGATTGTGACAAAACAGTTTCAAGATCCATTGGAGATTGATGGCAAGACGATTATTATAATGAAGGAACTGCCCAGATCAGTGTTACTGGACCGGAAAAAATATAAAGTGCTAATTCAGATTTTGAAGGACATGAAAATCAGGTACAGATGGGAGTTACCGGAAGGAGTGTCCTTTGAGTTTGGAGGGGCCAAAAAACGCATCAGATCTGAGCGAGAGATGGAGCGATTTATTAAGGACAATGAAAAAGACTTACCAACAAGATCATGAGTATGGAGTGTAAAGTATTATCTTGGAATGTAAATGGACTAAACTCACCGAATAAGAGGAAAAATACTTTTCACTGGCTACTAAAACAAAAATGTGACATTGTTTGTTTGCAAGAGACCCATATCAGAAAGCAGGATGTAAAATATTTAAAATCTGGAAAATTGGGCAAAGAATATGTAGCGGCCTCCAACAAGAAAAAAAGAGGAGTGGTGTTGTACATAAAAGAGGAGCTACAGCCAAAATTTGTTATGAGAGATGTGGAAGCTAGATTTGTAGCAGTGGAATGTATTTGGAATTTAAAGAGAGTGTTGGTAGTCGGACTTTATGCACCTAACGGTGCAAAAGAAAGCTTCTTTGAGGATTTAAGGAAGCATTTAGACGATCTTGCATACGACCAGATAATTCTTGCTGGAGACTTCAATGGAGTGACAGACTTGGAACTAGACAAAAAGACTACAACGGCACAAAAGAAAAGAGGACTATTACCAAAGCTTTTTTTTGAGTTGATTCAACAAGAGACTCTTGAAGATGTATGGAGGAGAGAATATCCTAAAAGCAGACAGTTTACCTTTTATTCTGCAAGGCATTCTACATTATCAAGAATTGATATGATCTGGGCCTCAAAAGACTTAGCATTATGGACTAAGGAGGTAGAAATAATGCCTATGGTAGGCTCAGATCACAACCCAATTATGTGGAAATTTGGAAAAAAGAGAAAAAGGAAAGCATGGAGAATAAATGAGGACTTGTTACAGGAAAGAGAGAATATGGAAATACTGAGAAGAGAGACAAAGTTTTTTATACAATACAACGTGAATAAAGAAGTACCAACCAATAAAGTTTGGGATGCTTACAAGGCGGTTGTAAGGGGCATACTAATGGACTTAAATGGTAGAGCAAGAAAGAAGAAAGAGGAGAAAAGACAAGAGATTGAGGAGAAAATAAAAGCCAAAGAAATACAGCTAAAAAAGAGACCAGGGAAAAAGAAGGTATACCAGGAAATTAAAATACTTCAAGAACAGCTAACAGCAATGAGCAATAAAGAATTGGAGTGGAATCTCAAAAGACTGAATCAAAAAGCGTTTGAGGGTGCTAATAAACCTGGGAAGTACCTGGCATGGCAATTGAAGAAGAAAAGGGAAAAGAAGATAATAAATAAAATTTGCGAAGATAACAAAACGTATTTGGAGCAGGCTACCATTAGTAGAGCCTTTTATAAATTTTACGCTAAGCTGTATAATAAAAAAGAAGTAAACAAAGAATCAATAGCGTCATATTTGGAGAAAACCAAACTTCCAGAAATCTCGGAAGCTTGGAGAAATAAGTTGAATAGTGAAGTAACTGACGAGGAAATAAGTAAGGCAATACAATCTGCAAATCTAGGAAAGGCGCCAGGGCCAGATGGACTTACGGCTAAATTCTATAAGACAATGGCTAATGAACTGGCACCATTCCTAAAAGAGGTGATGAATGGGGTTTTAAGGGATCAAAGGATTCCAGAAACTTGGAGTGAAGCGAATATATCATTGATCCCAAAAGAGGGCCAAGACCTGACTAATGTGAAAAATTATAGACCTATATCGCTACTCAACAATGACTACAAAATTTTTGCGAAGATATTGGCGGAGAGATTGAAGGGGTGGCTCTCGGAAGTCATAGAGGAGGAACAAGCAGGCTTTTTGCCAGACAGACAAATAAGAGACAACTTAAGGACAGTGATCAATGCTATTGAATATTATGACAAGCGTTGTGACAAAGAGGTTGGTTTCTTCTTTGTTGACGCTGAAAAAGCGTTTGACAATTTAAACTGGGACTTTATGTTTGCCACTATGGAAAAGCTACAATTGGGAGAAAGATTCATCAGAGCAATTAAGGAAATTTATAGAGACCAGACTGCAGCAATTGTGGTGAATGATGAATTGACCAAGAAATTGACGATAAGTAAAGGAACAAGACAAGGTTGCCCGTTATCTCCATTGTTGTCCATTTTAGTATTGGAGATTCTGATGATACAAATACGTCAAGATGATGAAATTCGTGGAATAAAAATAAAGGACTATTCATACAAGGTCAGAGCATTTGCGGATGACATAATGTTAATTGTAGAGGACCCATTGGAGAACATGCCAAGAGTGATAGATAAGATCAAGGAGTTTGGAGACTTGGCAGGTTTCTTCATTAACAAAAAGAAGTCAAAGATATTATGCAAAAATATGACTAAGCAGAAACAACAATTGTTAATGGAAACAACGGATTGTGAAGTAACAAGTAAAGTGAAATATTTGGGAGTCGAATTAACTGCAAAGAACATAGATCTATTCAAAAACAATTATGAAAAACTATGGACTCAGATAGAGAGAGACTTGATTAAATGGAATAGATTGAATTTGTCATGGTTGGGCAGGATTGCAGCAGTTAAGATGAATGTGTTACCAAGAGTAATGTTTTTGCTACAGACAATACCAATCATCAGAGACTCCAAACAATTTGAAAAATGGCAGAGGAAAATATCAGATTTTGTTTGGGCAGGCAAGAAGCCTCGAGTGAAAGTGAAAGTTTTACAAGATGCAAAGGAAAGAGGCGGAATGCAACTGCCCAATCTGAGACTTTATCATGATGCAATCTGCCTAGTTTGGTTGAAAGAATGGATGACATTAAAGAACAAGAAACTATTAGCCCTAGAGGGATATAAAAAAATATTTGGATGGCACGCATATTTATGGCATGACAAAGTAAAGGTCAACTCGATGTTCCTGCATCACTTTGTTCGGAGAAGTCTATACATAATCTGGAAGAAGTACAGAATTTATCTACAAGAAGGAACCCCTTTGTGGGTGGTTCCATATGAGGTGATAGACCCGAGAGCTGTTGATAATGAACAACAATGTTTAACGTATAAAGAAATAACTAAAACTGAAGCATCCAAACTTAGAATAAAGACACAAGAGGAACTATCACCTAACTACGATTGGTTCCAGTATAGACAGATCAGAGACTTATATAATTCGGACTCTGTAAAGGGAGGTATACGAATAGAGAATTCGGAACTAGAGCAGACCCTTCTTAAAGAAGATAAGAAAAGAATATCCAAGGTATACCAAGTACTGTTGAAGTGGTATACCGAGGATGAGATAGTTAAAACACAAATGGTGAAATGGGCTATAAACTTTAATAAAGAAATAACAATGGAGGCATGGGAATACTTGTGGAAAACTACAATGAAGACAACGACATGTATTAATATCAAAGAGAACATTTATAAAATGATCTATCGTTGGTACATGACACCAAAGAAGATTGCGCTAGGGAATTCGAATACTTCTAATAAATGCTGGAAATGTAAGAAGCATGAGGGCTCCCTCTATCATATGTGGTGGTCGTGTGAGGTAGCCAGGCAGTACTGGGGGGAAATAATAAGAGAAATGAGTGAAATTTTACAATTTCAAATTAATAAGAACCCAGAACTCCTGCTACTGAACTTGGGAATGGAGGGAATTCCAGCCCAACACAGGACGTTGATATTTTATATGACAGCAGCAGCTAGACTCTTGTATGCGCAAAAATGGAAAGTACAAGAAGTGCCAACTATTGAAGATTGGACTTACAAATTGCTGTATATGGCTGAAATGGACAAGATGACAAGAAAATTGAGAGATCTGGACTCAGGGCAGTTCAACACAGACTGGGAGAAGCTGAAACAATACCTGGAGAAGAAATGGGAGGTGGGAGGAAAACTGTGGCAGTTTGAGAACTACTGAAGTATTGAAGTAGAGGGGGGAGACTTTACCGGGGGGAGAAGAGATAAATGTGAATTAATAAGCAGTCAGATTAATAGATTGACATATATATAGATATATATAGGTTAACAAACAGAACATAGAGAAAATAATTAATTATAAGGACTAAATATAAGGAGCGATTAACTAACAATATTTTCTTTTTTTTTCTGACAAGTTTTGTACCAAACTGAATGTCTGAAGATATAGATGGGTCAAATTGATTGACTACGTGAGGAGAGATATATAGAACTATTATAAAAAGATAGAATGAGTAATATATATAGAGAATAAGTCAAATTGTTTGATATAAACGAATGTATGATCTATATGGTTTATGATATATAGAAATACCTGAAATTGAAAAATTGGGATAAATTGTTTATCTAAGATGGAAACAAAGGCTTACAGTTTGGGCATATAATGTTAAAAATAGTTAAGGATGTACTGCTTAGAATAATGGAGAATATATATTTGTTTTAGATAGAGGAAGCTAATAAAAGTAAGGGAAAGGGGACAAAGGGTTGGAAAGCTGTTGGAAGTCAACAAAAAGGGGGGGGAAAGGGAGGGGGTTAGAGATGAAAAAATTGGGGAAAATTGAATGTAAATGTGGAAATAATGGATTCTAACCCAATAAAAATTTTTCAAAAAAAAAAAAAAGATAAGTGATGAAAGTCTGGTTCTTGATATTTATACAGGTTTTGGACAAGCCAGACACATCCTATAGCCTAATGTTCTTATTGCACAATCCTAACTCCTCCTGTGCCTAAAAAAGCCTCTGAGACCCAAGGCAACTCATTAAGTCAGTGAGAGCCAGTGTGGTGTAGTGGTAAGTGTGCTGGCCTAGGATGTGGGAGAAACAGCTTTGAATCCCCACTCTGCCATGGATGTTTGCTGGATGACCTTGGGCCAGTCACACTTTCAGTCTAACCTAGTTCACAGGATTGTTGTGGAGATAAAATGGAGGAGACAAGAATTATATAAGCCATCTTGGGTTCCCAGTGGGGAGAAAGGAGGGGTATAAAAAGGTAAATAAATAAAAAAATACATCAGGCCTCAGCCTCAATATCTGAGATTCTGGGTTCAGGTTTTCCTACAACGCTTGGTATATGCCCCAGATTCATCTAGAATCTCTAATGCCTATCAGTTTCATAGGTAACCCTGAATTCTAGTATTATGAGGGTGAGAAGAATATATATGTATTTCTATCCACAATTTAATAAACTCCTTAGATGAGTTTTATTTGACATTGCCTCTTCAGGAGACTGTCTATCAACAGAACATTTCTGATGCCTAACTTAACATGTGGCATTATTTTAACAGAGTAAGGACAGAACCAGGGCTTTTTTTCTGCTGGAACATGGTGGAACAGTGTTCTGGGACCTCTCAAAAGTAATCACGTGTCTGGTACTCCGCCTCCTTGATCCTGGTCTTTCCCGTGCACAGCCCAAGGCACTCGGCTCATTCACAGCAAGCTGAGTCTCAGCCACAGCAAAACAGGAGTGAGCCCTGTGCCCCAGCTTGCCAGGGAGGGGCTGCATCTACCACTGCTTCCTCAAGTGCTTCCCCTCAGCCGGAGGCAGAAGGGAGCATCCCCACACGTGAAGGTGCGCCGGGTGGTGAAGTAGCAAGCACGGCCAGTTGGTGCAGGAGATTTCCTTCCTGGGAACGGAGATCAGGTGCTGGTGCTTCCCCTTCCTGGCACTCTTCCGCTCCAGCCCTGTGTCCAGGCAACCCAAACTCATGGGCTTGCTCAGGCCAAAGTGCAACTGACATTGTGGACAATGTCCCCAGCCAGCTAGAAAGTGAATCTGCCTGTCCCTTGTTCCCTGTGCTACACGCGGGTCTCTCCTGCAGGCATTCCTCCGGCTGTGGCTTGCCAGACTTCCTTCCCGCTCACCCGCCCCATGGGCAAAGGTGGGGTTTGGGGAGGAGAGGGACTTCAGCAAGGTATCATGCCATAGAGTTAAGGCTTCCAGCTCCAGGTTGGGAAATTTCTGGAGATTTGAGGGGTGGAGCATGGAAAGGACAGGATCTAGGGAAGGGAGGGACCACAGCAGGGTATAATGCCATGGAGTCCACCCTCCAAAGCAGCCATTTTCTCCAGGGGAACTGATCTCTATGACCTAGAGATCAGTTGTAATTCTGGGAGATCTCCAGCCACCACCTGGAGGCTGGCAACCCTATGAGGAGAGCCTGCACTGCATCTGCAGAGGCCACCCGTGCCTCCTGCTGTGCTGACAGGGTGGCTGGCTCACTGGGTGCCCAGCTGGCCCTCCTGCAGCAGCTGCTGGCCAAGCAGTGTGCCGCACTGGTGGAGGCGGTGCAGGTGGCTGCACTGGAGGGCTGCCAGATAAGGGGAGGGTACGCAAGCAGGCTCGAATCATGAGAGTGCTGCCGGGGGGGCACACCTTGTGTGATGACATCACTTCCTGGATGTGACATCATCACACAGTTCCGAGAGTGCATGCACGTGTGGTGCCAGGGGCACCACCTCCTGCTGGAAGTTGCCCCAGGTGCTGGCAAACCAAACTACACCACTGAGTTCCACCACCTCTTTTCCCAGAAAAAAAGCCCTGGACAGAACTATAAATTATGCATAGATTTTTTAAACCAAAGGTATCCAAGGATAAAGATCACATTTATTTCATTTTTTTACAGTGAAGATGCTGTTAGCAGGTTAAAGATTATTTAAAAAGAAAAAGATAGCATAATGCTTGTAGTAGAAGCTTGCATTGCGTTATTGACACGATCATGTAAAAATATCCCAGCTGCAGAGAACTTAATTGCTTTTCTGTTCCTGAGAAACCAATTAATAAACACACCAGGGATTGGACTGGAGTAAATTTGAATTTTACATTTTAGAAATTGTGCTGTGAATCTGCAACCAGTTTTGGTACAACTAGTAATATTTTGAATATCTGTGGTGTTTATGTTCCATAAAATAAAAATACTCTCAGGGTCTCCTCCCCCCACTCAAGAATCATTCACATTTATGCAATAATGCTTTCAGCTGATAAACATAATTTCAGAGGGAAATCATTGCCATATGTAGTAATTACAGGTTTGCAGTATCACTGCAGAAGTTACCAAGGATCTTTAAGCAATAATAATGGCAGAATATAATTTGGTCAATAAAGCCTCTGGATTGTTAGGTCACAATCTGCAAACATCTATTTGAATTGTATCTATATCTATAATGTTGTCATCAAGATTCTTTAATGGTTGTCCTTCCCCTGCATTGATAAAGCTAATTTCTGCCACTCATATGGAGGCCAGAAAACAGTTTCAGGCCATTACCTACACAAAGGCTGAGAGCTGGCAAACATGATCAGGATCATAGTTCAATGAAAAACAAAGACAGCCTCAAAGAGATTCAGACACACCTGGCATTATGCTTTTTAGACTATTAATTAGAATGTCATTTTAATTAATCAAGGTGCCCTTTGATACAGAACTCTTATTACATTAATATTCCTTCTAACAAAGCTCCAGGTCACATAACATCTTCGTCTAAAAGGATCTTATCCCACATGACTCACTGCATATTTCACATGCCAATAAGGTAGCCAAAGCCACCTCTACCACAGCCCTGGTAGACATCATATACCTGGGCTTCCAAAAAGCCTTTGACAAGGTTCCTCACTAAAGATTCCTGACTCAAGCTTAGCAATCATGGGATATGAGGATGAGTTGTTGTAGCACAGAGGTTAAATGGTTAGGTTGCAAATCAGCACTCTGCAGATTCAAATCCCCCTACTGCTATGAGCTCACTTAGATGGCCTTGGATAAGCCACTCCTCTCAGCTCTGGCTCCCCAGCTATATTGTGGGGATGGTAATAATAACAATGACTTTGTTCCTTGCCCTGAGTAGAGCACTAATCTGTCTAGAAGAGCAGTAGACTATATGTGCAGTTATATTACTATTAATAATAAAAATAATAAATAATGGGAGGAAGCAGAGAGAAAAGGAATAAATGGACAGTTCTTGCAATGGAGAGCAGTGGGGTCCCACAAGGATCAGTACTGGGATCGGAACTTTTTCATTTGTTCATAAATTCTTTGGAATTAGGGTGAGCAGTGCAGTATTCAAGTTTGCAGATGATACCAAATTATTCAAGGTGATGAAAACCAAGGCAGATTGTGAAGAGCTACAGGAGGATCTCTCTCAATTGTGTGAGTGGACAGCAACATGATCACTGAAGTTCCACATGGGTAAGTATATGGAGAGGCATATTGGACCAAACAAAATTTCCAATTTTAAATCTATGCAGATAGGGTTTGAACTGGCTGAGATTAAGAATGAAAAGGATCTTGGGAATGGGATGGAAAGCTCAATGAAAACTTTGCACCCAGTCTGTTACAGGAGTGAAAAAGACAAAATCCATGCTAGGAATTGTTAGGAAAGGGATTGAAAAATAAAACAGCCAAGACTGTAACATCCTTGTATCAACCTAAAGTGCAGCCTCATTTGGAATTGCTGAATAGGCAAAACAAGAGTTCAGATTTCCATGCAGCCACGAAATGAACCACTAACACCTTTCCTGGCACTTGCTAAATATTTTTAGAAAGTGGGTGGGGCCAGATTGCACTTTTGCCCAGGAAGGTTTCTGACAGGCCATTAGGCTAAGCATATATGTATGTATGTATGTATGTATGTATGTATGTATGTATGTATGTATGTATGTATGTATGTATGTATGTATGTATGTATATGTATATTTAAAAATGTTACTTTGGGAGCTGCTGCTACCACAGCACAAGGACCTTCACTGGGTGACTGAAGGCAAGCTGTGTATATATGCAAGAAAATATTTTAAAACAGTATCGTTATTTCAAAAGGCATTCTGTTAATCATTTCAGGCTTCTGTATGAAATGTTAAAGTTACTATTAAAATCATGCATAGTCTAACTCTCTGATTTTATGTGGTTGGTTCTACCTTCTGCAAAGGCAATTTTGTGGTTGGCTCCATCTCCTGAGGTGGCCATTTTGCAGTTGTGCACACCGCCCTGTGTCAGAATGTCAAAGGCACTCACAGGATCTAAAAGGTTGGAGGTCTCCTGATGTAAGGCATTCTCTATTGACATCAGGACAACTGCTCACCCAGCAGTTACAACATTACCCTTTTCTGGATGTATATACCTATGACACTTTGTATTTGGCCCCAACTTTAACAGCTGCGGGCAGAGAATGCCATGTTGGATTTGAAGATATGAACTGCAGTCTCTGCTTCAGTATAGCAGTATTTCAATATAAGTTTTCCATCTTCAGAGGAAGACGTATTTAAAAAGCTCATTTCACAGAATTATCATGAAAATGAAAGAAGGCAATTGTGTCTTTGTACACTGTTTATCCTTCAAGATACACTTCCTGGGACAGGATAGGTGAAGAGAATTGGATCTATGTAGGCTTAATACTGTGTATTCTTTACATATCAGAGTTTCTGTTAAAGCAGAGGAAGCAAGAGAATTGTAAAGATGGAATTCATCCCTCTGTTCTCTCTCTTTCTTTAATGTGACACCAACCTCCTTAAATAAGAGATAGAAGAAAAGAGAATATGTTGTCAAGAAAAAAAGTTAAAACTTAAGAGAAATTCTAAAAGAAGTGAAAACAGACCATAGCTGACAGAAGAGGAGAGAACAAAACAACACAACTCACAGGAAAAGCAGATAAATCAGAAATTTCTTAATAAACACATCAAACAGATCCATAGGGAACAGACTCACATGGAGCTGGGGCCATGGCTCAGCAACAGACCATCTGTTTTGCATGTAGAAGGACCCAGATCAAATCCCTAGCAGGTCCATTTAAAAGCATCAGACAGGTGATATGAAAGATCTCTACCTTCCCGAGCCCCTGGAGAGCTGCTGCCAGTCAAAACAGACAATGTGAACCTTGACTGACCAGCGGTCTAATGCTGTATAATACAGCTTCATGTGTTTGTGCACACATGGGACACATGGGATCACTACATAAGGTGACTTTTCTACAAATTAAAGTATGGTACAGAAATGTTTATCATCTGCACAAGTCATTACAAACTGGCAATTGAAGTTAAAATGTGCAGACGCAATGCTAGCTGTTTTCTTGACTACACTCTAATCATGTGCAATTACTTGGCACAGATATATTGTATTAGATGTGAATAAAAACCAAAAGAGATTACATTTAGTGACAGCAGAGATTCTTCTTCGACAGGAGACAATTTGTCCATTGCAACTGGGAAATGTATCTTGATAGTTAACAGCCCTAAATGAAGTTACTGCTAAAAGCAATAAATATTGCCCTCAAGCTATCAAACTGCCAGAATATTAGAAAGAACAGCACATTTTAAAAAGATATTCAGCTGAAAAAGGTCACTGCTGTAATGAATTTTCACGTTCAAAATTAGTGTTTTTGCTGTAAACAACCTCCTTTTATGCTACTCTGCATTAAACCGCTTAGGTTCATTGTTGTATTTTTAATGGGCTATGTTAATTCATGTGTAATGTTTGTTTATTAAATAAAATATATTCTGAAGAAGAGAGCTCTGAAAGTTTACACCCTGAAAATCTTGTTGGTTGCTAAGGTACCACTGGATTCAAATCCTCCTGTTCTACTGCAGACCTGGCTAGAACTAGTGTTTTCTCCATGCATTTCTGAAAGATATAAAAGACATCCTCTTCCAGTTTCTGGGCACTGAAAAAAAAGCCCTAACCCAGGTCTTCAGACTAAGATTGAATTGACAGTTTTGTGGCATATAAAATGGCTGCAAATACTGCTTGAACTTTTTACAGAAAGTTTGGAGGGGGAGGTGGTCTCTAGTGCATTTTGATGTGCACTGCTTTTGTTCCCTAATGGAGAGAAAAGTGTTGTATTAATGAAATAAATAAGTAAGATAAAACTAATAAACCTTTCTGCATATAAAAACTGGATGTTGGGGAAAAGAGCCCCTGCTTAGTCTTTTTCCTGGCATGCTAGTTTTCTATGCATGCTATATGCAAAGTTCTATGCACAGATGTTTGTGCCATGTTATCTGCCCCTCCCCCCTCGTTTGCCAAGATTGAATAAAAATTTGGAGAGGACAAAAATAAAGAGATTGAGAGAAACTGATGTGAACTAGCAGCTGTGGCAAAATACGTGCAGCACCTTAAATGTGTATTCACATTTTATTACTTGTTCCCTGGATGATATGGTCAGGAATTCAGTGGTTTTGCTTTTGAGAAGATATAAAATAGTACCATAAAAAAACTTGTCTGTTGAATTCCCACCTGCTGCACAACCATTTTAAACCCAGAAACCCTTGTATGTATTTGTTTGTATTAAATGGGGGGTGGGAGGCAGTGTAGCAGTGCTTAGCATGTCAGTCTGGGATTGGGTAAATCCTGGTTAGTATTATCAGCTGCCTGGAGAAAAATGTCTTGTCCTATTAATAGAGATTTAAAGATCTTATTTACTCCCATGCCATTAAAAGCTTCAACACCTCATCTGCACACACAAACTTCTACTTATTGGATGGGGCACGTTTCTGTTTTATCATGTGTCTGTGTATAATGGTCATCACATTTTTATTGAGGGCATACAGTATTTTTGTTGAAACCACCTAGAAACCTTAACTATCTCTCCCCATTCCACCCATATGTGAGAAATCTGATGGTTGCTATGTTTTCATGACTCAGACTCAAGCAAAACTACACAACACATCTGTCCACGTGTCAGGTCATGCAAGGTTCCCTGGGTAGTGTAGTCTTACAAAGAACGGCCACGCTATGTGATTCCCTGTGGGGGAATCTCTCTCTTTCTTGCAAAAAGCCTCAGGGGCAAGGGGGCATGTAACAGGAGCAGGAAATCCAGAGTGGCTTTTTGCGCGTGAGAAAAACCACATTGTGATTCTCCACTGGGGAGAAGAGTGGTGGAAGGGGAATCTCTCTCTCTCTCTCTCTTGAAAAAAGCTGCCCTGGATTTCCTGCCTTCTGTTATGTCCCTCCTCCCTGCCCTGAGCTCCAACAGGAAATCCCAAGTGGAGGCTTTTTGAAAAAGAGAGAATCCCTTCCATCACTCTTCCCTCAGCAGAAAATCACATCAAGCGGCTGTTCTTTGTAAGACTGCACTACCCAGAGAACCTTGCAGGACTAGACACATGAAGAACATATGTCTGGCATGTAGTTTGGCTCTCGGTTTCTCTCATCTTCCAGTCAACTGGTCAGCATTTAGTCATGGACAACTCTTCTCATTGTTCCTTCTCTTGTCATTCTTCCTAGCTAGGACACAAATTACATGCTTTGAGTAGTCTTCATTTCACCCAGGAGCAGCAAATCTGAACCTATAATATTCTCCTGTACCTTAAGTACTCCCTAACAAAAATCTCCCTACTCAACCTGTACATTTACAAATATTACAAACTCCTTAAGGCTCCATTTCTCTTTCCAGCAAAGCAGACTAATGCCCTAATGCTGCCTGGGAACATTCCATTGCTCAGGGAAGTGGGGACTGCAAAACAGTATTATAAGCACAAGACACTTTAAACTATGAGAAAAGTATAAACAGTGTTTGGAAAGCTTCAAAAAGCCTGCCCTAACAGACAGCATTGCAAAGGTTTTCTCAGCCAGTTTATGCCCAGGAGTACAGCAAATTCAATATAGAGCACTGCAGTGCAGAACAAATATACAGTAGACTTGTTTGAAAATTTATGTTTTTTGTAGCATAAGAAGGTGGTAAAATCTTAGTTTCTCTTTCCACATTCTCATATGATTCCCCACCCCCCACCCCACCCCAAAACCCACAGGCAGTACTAAACTAAATATCTTTCTTCAAAAGTCTGTTACATTTGGTTGTGATATCTATACACAGTTTGTATAAAGATTTACAGCTATTTGATCCATGGATACCCAAGAGTAATTCAAATTCAGACTAAGAAACAATGCACTTTTATTTGATTTGCCAAAAAAATCTGGACTTTAAGGAGGATGCATCTCTATGTCTTCTCCCTATTATTTTTTGAGAGAAGCCAATCCACTCAAAGGCTGATTAAGGGAAACATCTGAACAGCCAGAAGGGAGAAGGGAGGCAGAAAACAGAGTTGCACTTATCTGTAACTCCTGTTCATCTAGGTCTTCGGGCAGGCGCACATAGGGACTGCGCTTGTGCAGGCCAGCTGTTCGAAACAGGATTCTTCCAGCTTTTAGGCTATTCGGGGGGGGGGGGGGGGGGGTGACCTCCCCTGTTGACTGCTCCAAGCCAGTTTTTCCTGCAGAAATGGTCACATGGTGAGAGATTGCCCCCATCTCTCCCTCAGTTCTCCTGTGCCGCCACAAGTCTCCACTCATACATTTTTCTGGAGAGATCACAGCAGGGAAGGAGGGAGAGTATGTGTACCTGCACAAAGACCTAGACGAACAGCAGTTACAAGTAAGTGCAACGCTGTTTTCATCTACAGACTTCAGTGCAGTTCCACATAGGAAGAATTGCAAGCTACTCACCAGGTAGTGGGGTGATGCTCTCAAGTGAAGAGTGACTGTAGAACTGCCTGTCTCACTCCAGTTTCTCTTCGGGAGTTGACATCTACTGCGTAATGTTTCATGAATGTCTCTTCTGATGACCATGTTGCTGCTTTACAGATGTCTCCCAACAGGACCCCACGCAGGAATGCTGCTGATGCTGCTTGCCCTCTCGTTGAGTGAGCTTTCAGAGTAAATGGACACAGAACCTTTGCTATCTTGTAGCTAAGCCTGAAAGCCAACACTACCCATGTAGCAATGGTCTGTGAGAATGCTGCCTTGCCTTTATTCTGACCCGTATGACACACAAAGGATGTTTGAGTCTTATGAGATGTCTTTGTTCTGTCTATGTAAAATAAAATTGCCCTCTTTGCATCCAGTGTATGGAGTGTTTGCTCGTATAGAGAAGTGGGGTTGGCAAAAAACACAAGTAATGACAAATTCTGGGAGATATGAAACTTGGAGACCACTTTAGGCAAAAACTGGAGGCTAGTGTGCATCACTACTCCGTCTGGGAAGATTTGCAAAAAGGAAGGATCTACCCTCAATGCATGCAACTCACTGACTCTCCTAGCTGAAGTAATAGCTAGGAGGAATGCTACTTTTGCTGAAAGCAAAAAAAGGCTACATGTCGCTAAGGACTCAAAGGGTTTGAGCATCAAGTTAGACAGTACTAGAGATAGGGACCATTGTGGTACTATATGAACCCTTGGTGGGTATAAATGGTATATAAACCATTCAACTAGCAGGACACTAGCCCTGGAGCAAACTGAAGTCATGGTCTCTGAGGACCAGAAACGTGGTCGGTTTCAATCACTCAGAATCGATGGAACTGATGGCAACTCGGCAGATGTCAGATCTGAAGTTGGTGTCAGTTCGATGACAGGTGCAGTAGCTGAGTGCGCAGACTATTCCACCAGGGCAGATTTCTTAGCTGTCGGGCTTGTGAAGTTAGGCATAGCTCTTTCCCAAATTTCTCGAAATCCAGCAATCTGTTTATATTCCTCTTTTTAGGGATTTGAGTCAGTTTCGAATCAATCCCTCTTTCATAAAGAGGAAGATTGAAGTTATGCATTCTAACCACTATACAACACTGTCTCTTTTAGCTCAGCGAAGTTCTTAACCCCACCCCTTAGTTATATAAAGAATGGGATATTTTCAATCTACTTCTTACTGCTGCCTTCTCCCCCGGCACCTTATATCAATCTCTTTTCCTCCATTTTATCTTCACAACAACCCTGTGATGTTGGTTAGGCTGAAAGTGTAAGATTGGCCCAAAGTCACCCAGGAAGCTTTTGTGGCAGACATGTGAATCAATCCAGTTTGACATCCTAACCACTATACGACACTTGTCTCCATTTTTATCCTCAAAACAACCATATAAGGTAAGTAAAGGTAAAAGAGCTGAAGTTACAAAAGGTTGTATATAAACAGTAACTACAGTATCACATGGTAAAAAAACAAAACCCAAAAAACCTCAAGATAAATTAATGAAAAATCAAAGAGAATTCCTCTTTTGAAAGAAAATTTTAGAAAATGAAATCCCCCCGCCCTTAACAACTCTAAGTAGGATCTCAAAGCACCATTTTCTGGGTAATATACAAACTTAGAATATCCAGTCCTCCCTTCCCTTTATCATGCTGGCAGTGGGTATCCTCCTACACTTTGCATGGGGCCAGTTCAGCCCAGTGGGGGCCAAAATTGGCCCCTGCAAAAGCTCGGGAGCATGCCTGCCATCAGATACAATGACGTCACTTCAGCAAGTGATGTTGTTGCACTTGTCTAGAAGGTTTCTTGCCCCCTGGGCCTGTTCCCCTCCCCACCTTTTCCTCCCATCAGCCAGGTAAGCAGTGGCAGGGGTGGAAGCTGGGAGCAGCAGGTCCCCTGCCCCCACTGGAGGGATGGAATTCCAACATCAAGGCCACTCAGCCTAAGGCAGTGGCACTAAATGGAGAGAAGGGAGAAATGAGCACTGATGGGATTGATGGAATAGGCAACTCAGTATGCCTTGAACATTGGGGGTCTGCATGTCTCTCTGTGTGTATGTGTAACTTTTTTGATAACAAGCTGCTTCTCTTTTTCTAAGGTAGGAATGCCTCCTGACTCCTCCTCTGTCTCTGTCTCTCTTGGGAGATCTTCCTTCTTGCCTCATGGCCTTCCAAAAGAGAAGGATGCAATTCTCAGAGATCCTGCTATGAAGGCCTCATCCGCAGACCTGCCTGCACACTCACTACCAGACTCAAACCATGGTTTATTGATAGGGCAAAGCAACTCTTTAGATTAGGACTCTTTCTCTCTACTCCAAGATATGGCTACGGATGGAATCTACGTCAATAAAACTGTGAGTTCTATCTTTCTACAATTTGTCTGAAGATTAACTAATGCATGTTGGAGTAAACACTTCTGACTAAGTAACTCAGCTACCAAAACCAAAATACAACTAATTCCTAATAGTGGTAAGTCTGGAAAATTCCCAGGACCCAGGCATTGCATCAGGTAACACTGGTTAGGAGGTAGAGCAGGCAAAAAATCCTATAACTGGTTTAGCTGAGGAGGGGGGCTTCGGCTGCGCTTTGAGTCTTTGGCTCTGCGTGTATGCTAATTCTGTTGGTGAGGCCTTATGCTGTGGCCTATGAATCTGTGTGGCACCCACTGTAACTCTACCAAGAAGCTATAGGCAGCTGGCCTGGAAAGCCCTGTGACTGCTCAACTAACTGTATGTTTGGAGTGGAATTCCAGCTCAACCCCAGGTACCATCTATAATAGCTAGATCAGAGAGCTTTATTATTTTCATTGCTTCAGATCTGCTGAGACTAGTACTGGTTTTATATTTTAATCTATTTAATCTATTTTAATCTATTCTATATTGTCTTATAGAATAGTCTATAATTGTCTTTAATCTATTTTAATCTATTCTGTATTGTCTTATAGAAGTCTGTTACTTTTGAGTAGAGGTGGGCACGATCCCAAAAAAATTACCAATCAAGCTGATTGGGGATAGGCGCTGGTAATGACCTCAAATCACCAATCCACACCGATCATCTCCCGTTTCCGATCCGTGGATCGGATCGGGGAGGCCAAAGCGGAGGGGTGCCCTGCTGTTCCCAGCTACGTGAGAAAGTGGGTGGTGGCGGTGACCGCCAGGCCTGGCGGGCACGGGGAGGTGGTGATGAGCCGCCTCCCCTCAGGAAGGGGATGTTCACACACACACACACTTTGAGCAGAGGGGGGGGGGGAGTTTTTAACCCGGCGACGAGCCACCTCCCCTCAGGGAGGGGACGTTCACACACACACACACACACACACACACACACACACACACACACACACACACACACACACACACACACTTAGAGCAGAGGGGGGGGAAAGTTTTTAACCTGCCCCTGCCTCTCCAAATAGAGAATCACACCCCGTCAACCTGTTTCAGCCAGCCCTCCAGTCCTCCCCACCCCATTTTAAAAGCAAGCAGCCAGTCTTCCAAAAGCATATTTTAAACACACACACAGAGCCATGAATGAGGTTTTCCCACAAAATACAGTGTTTTAAAAGCAGGTTAAAAACAGAGAGTGACAGACAGAAAAACAGCCATTCCTCCTACAAAGCCCCACTTTTTAAAAAAAGCAAAAACCATTTGGAGTGCCCATGGCTACAGAACAAACCCTTCCACCTCCCTCCCCTGGGTCTTTTCTCCCAACTGGTGAGTGCATTGCTGCTCCGTGGTTGGAAGGAAGCCCTGCTAATCAAGCAAAGCTGGGCTTCCATTTGGGTTTCCAGGGCGACAGGAGGGCAAACACAGCTCAGGCATTCCCCTGGCTCCATTGCCCTGGGAATAGATTACTGGCGCCTGATTGTCTGCATCCCCGATCAGATCCCGATGGCCCGAATCAAGTCCCGATGAAGGCCCCCCCCCCCCCAAACACTGGATCGGTCGCTGTGGATGGCAGCAATCCGCCGGGTCCCGATCGCGCGAACGCCATTATCGTGGGTATTTTTCTATCGTAATGCCGATCGTGCCCATCTCTACTTTTGAGTAACACACCTTGGAACCCGGTAGAGGTTATCTGGCAGCTTTGCCAGGGTTTCTAAGGGAGAAAAGGGGTTCCTCTGGCTTCCAGGCCCGGGGAGACAGAGGGGTGATGTGATGGAAAAACCCCTTGCCTCTCTCAGAGCTTAGGCCTTGCTTGGAGGGCAAGGGAACATCACAGATGTATATAGACATATCATGGTAACTGATTTGTAACTCAGGCCCAGATTCCAGCCACAGGAAATGGTTTGGGCTTTGCAAGATAAATTATTTCCCCTTTGTACTGAGGCTGGTCCGGAATTTCTTCTGAATAAAGTTTACTGACAGCTGCAACTGAGAACGTGAAAACAAACAAACATATCCCTCTATATATTCAGGTTGATGCTTAAACGTTGCTATTCATTACAGAAAAGTTATGGAGCTTTTCTTATTTAAAGAACATATTTATTTTGTTTTAAATTAAAGAATTTCTGGCACAGGAGATCCTTTGGGAAATGAGCTGCCATATTCAAATTGGCAGAGAAAACTTGCAGCACAAACCCTATTTTGCAATTTAGCATTATTGCAGTCACAGGCAATTAACTGAAAGGTCCGGAGCAATCAAACTGTCTGAAATCTTTATGACTACTTTGGCCCAGTGTAGGTGCATGGCCTTTAAATTCAACAGAGCAGACAACTAGGAGGGGGAAAGACTGCTGCTAGCTTTTCAGTGTAGCTGTGAAGCAAAGCCAAATAAAGCAAGGCTGCCCAGTCACATAAGCCATATTCACATTTGAATTTGTTTTATAGCCATTCATCCAACTATGCCAACTTAATCAGTTTCCCAGTTCCTGTACTTTGCTCAGTGATTGTCCTAGCTGTTGATTATATTGTATTTTCACTCACATTGTGTAATCAACATCATCATCCTAATATATCAGTATCACCTTAATATTTTAACTCCCTTTCCAAAAAATCCTGACTGGGAATTACAACTTTGACATTCCCTAGCCTTCCATACAGAATCATCTAATCCATAGTGCAGATACACTCTTATATTAGTATAACTTGGAAGAATGCTTGTCAGCACCCTACCCAGAGTAAGGATCCACCACCCCCATTTGCTGCCCTCCAGACCTGTTCACCTGGCCAGCAGTGGGGGACACTGGGGGGAAAGCATGCATGTTCCTGCACTCCCCAGTTGCTCTGGAAAAAGGACATAATTTTCTGGCACGACAGAGGAGCTGCCAGTTGCATCGCAGCCCAATTCATTAAAAATTACCGACAAACAAGTGATTTTTAATGAATTGGGCTTCAACGTGACCTGCAGTTTTCCCATCGTGCCAGAAAGTGATGCAATTTTCTGGTGTGATGGGGAAGCACAGGAGCATGGGGGAGGCAAGTATTGCTCCCCAGTGTGGCCCCTGGGCAACCTGGCAAGCCTAGTCAGAAGGCAACAAGATGAATTAAAGGCCCTGGAGAAAGTTCTCACCCATCTGTCAATTCTGAAATGTGGTGTGAGATAGGGATGAAAAAGGTAAGTTTTAAATTCACATCCTGTAAACTATATTGACTATTCCACAGCAAATTGTTCGACTCAAATCCTTTATTGTTCTACTACATTTAATACATCTTGGAAGGTTGCTTTCAAAGGGTAAAGACAACACCTTTAGTGGAACGGTTACACAGATACAGAAGAAGATGTTAAATTTAATTTTAAAAATAAAAAAAATGACCTGTGTTGTTTTGTATGTAAGTGTATACAACATGCTACTGTGCATAGTGCCAAAAATGCTGCTCAATAAAGTTGTCCCTTTAAATAGTAATCTAGCTTGATACTATGGCTATACTGAGCTGCTGTGCTTCCTTCCTCATTTTCTGTGCTTGCAAGGATTTCATGACTAGCACAAGAAATCATTGTTTCTCTCCCCCACTCCCCTTTTTCATGAATTCATTGTAACTCTTAGCAGAAATTAATTCAGAAAGCTGTTATTGTATTTGGGATATTTAACTGCCGCTATGAGCACACAATGTTTGTTCCCTCAAAAGAAAAATCATAGATATTTGTTGCAGTCTACCATAGGCTGTTTCCACACATCCCAGCATAGCACTAAATTTACGGAATGAGAGCATCTTCCTGGGGAGATTTCTGACCTCATTGCGCCACGATTCTGTTCTCGCGGCGCAATGACATCAGAAATAGTGCTAGGAAGACACTCTCATTCCATAGGTTTAGTGCTATGCTGGGATGTGTGGAAATGGCCACAGTCACCTAAAAATGTTTATTTGGAAATAGGTGTCACTGATTGCCATGACTACTTTTAAGTAAGGGAAGCTACCCGTTTGGAATGATGATTTATGATCCAGCTGGTGTTACTGAAAATAACTTCCAATTTCTTGCTGTACAAAATTTCAACACAAAAATAATGTTTTAAAAACTGGCAAAAATTGGAGAAGATGTTTTATTTTCCCCTCAGTTCTATTATTTTAGAATGCAAAGGAACAAGCATGCAAGAAATAGCTGCATTTAATGGTAACTACAAATAGGGTGTCTTCCGTTCCAAAATGGGCACCACAAAGCTCACATCCTGCATCAAATTATAAGGGCATTTGTAGTGCAGCACTTCCAATAATCTTGCCCACTTGACTGTCTTTGTACAGTGCTGACAAGCAATGCATCTTTCACGCAGCAATATCAGAGTACTGGTTTCATGGTTGCTAGGTAGCTATGCAGCTTAAGGACCCTGAAGGGAAGACAAGCGCTGCAAATTAGTGGCATCCAATCAACAGTCAATCAGCATAAGGTCCATTACTTCTCATTACGTTATTTTACCATTACTTACTTTCCATTAGTTCAGACAGGAAAACTAAGAAGAGAATTGGCTGAAAGGGGCCAATTGAATTAACGTCTTTTAGAGCCAATCCTACTCTCATCTTGTGTATAATTATACAATCTAAATCGGAAATATGAACACAATTTGCAATTCATACTGGCAAGACATTTGTAACTTTATGCTTGCTGGGCAGGAATGTATTCTCAACACAAGTGGGTGAAGAGGGAAGATTGCTACTCTGTGAGAAGCAACAGTAATGTTCGCTACATGAAGCCAATCACTTAGAGAACCTGTTGGAATATGGCCTTCGCAAGCAGCTGTGGCCTGATCTATTATGACTGAAGGGGGGCGGGGAGAAGTAGGGACTTGTTCTATGCTGAGAGCTACATTACAAATGCATTATGAGGCTAATCAGAATAGTCTATTTGCATATAATAAACATCATGTGCTCATTTGTTCTATGAACATGGTACATATCCACCTACAATTAGTGGGCATGCTACATGCTTATGTATACTGATTCTGAAAGTCCAGAAAGACTCAGTTTAAACTTAGAGTCAAAACACACGAGATGAAATACCTAGATTCAACTCGTGTTCTCTTACCTAAAGGTTTGTCGGGAACTGTAGGCATCCTTGCAGCTTAAAGTTTAGCATTTACAGAGCAGCAGGGAGAGACGTGCAGGTGTCCTTGCAGCTTAAAGTTTAGCATTTACAGTGCAGGCGTCCTTGCAGCTTAAAGTTTAGCATTTACAGAGCAGCAGGGAGAGACGTGCAGGTGTCCTTGCAGCTTAAAGTTTAGCATTTACAGTGCAGGCGTCCTTGCAGCTTAAAGTTTAGCATTTACAGAGCAGCAGGGAGGGAAGTGCAGGTGTGGGGTGCCTTTCCTCCCACTCTCAAGGTGCATCACAGCATTTTCCCTTCCCCTCACCCGACCTGGCCCTGCAGAGCGATGCCTGGCTGCACTGGGAGACTTTAAGCTGCAAGAACCCCCGCACTTCCCTCTCTGCTGCTCTGTAAATGCTAGTCTTTAAGCTGCAAGAACGCCTACAGTTCCCGACAAACCTTTAGGTAAGAGAACACGAGTTGAATCTAGGTATTTCGTCTCGTGTGTTTTGAGTCCCAGTGAACAACTAATACTAAATTAACACACTATTCTAATTTAGTTGCTTTTCTGAAATGTCTCAATGAAAGATTACTGTATTTAACTGAAATGTTTATTTAGTAGATGTAAATCTTTATGCATTAGATTAGCATCTTTTTAATCAGGGATTTTTACTTACTGTTCCTCAAGGGGCAGCCCACAACTCCTTCCACTTACTTTTTAAAAAAGTCCTCAACAGCTATCTAAGAGATAGTAACTACTAGCGTTCAGACATTCCGTAATCTTCATTACAGATGTTTTGGACCTGAATGCCCCCAATATTAGGATGACACTCTAACCCACTATATCACCTGCCTCACTGGCCCAGTGATTTCTCAAGTACACAGTTCCTTGAAATTCAGGAACAGCTGAATCACTCACAAGAGCTTCAACAGAAGGTATGGGCATGGAGTGTGAATGGGGGAGGGTACTCCTTGTCCACACTGTCTACTATATAATATAGCTGGGTTTAAACCCACATTTTGATTCATCACTTTGACTAGGAAGACTAGAATTGTACTCAAAATAATATTCTCTGTTATCTGAATTGTTTCTGTTGAGAAAACAAATTTACATTCAATTTGTAGTCCTCGATTCCCTTCAAGTATTCACTCAAGAACAAAACTGAATGACTTCAGTAGTCTTAAAACAACTGCATTATAAATAAATGGCATTACTTAAAAGAAGCTAAGAAACCATATTCAAGCTTCCATGCAATTTAATATTATGCACACCAAGCAGTATTAAAGCTGCATAAATGACAGGCAATATATCACCATACATCACTGTGTGTCATGAAAATGACAGCTCCATTCTTACAGGAATAGAAATATTTTGGGACTTAGCTAAAACTTTATATTTCATTTTATTGATAATCTCCTTCTAGAAATTAAGAGTAATTGTGCTCTCTGTTCCCATAATAGAGAATATTAGAATAATTAACTATGCACAGACCTGCATTTTTGTTGTAGCATTAACTCAAACTAATTAGGGATGCTTCTAAGTTCTATGACTATAAAAATTATACACATACCCTTACCCCATCACTAATACAAACTGTTTGAATTTGAGTTGTCCAGGTCGTGGATCAGAACTATAGGAATATTCTTTTTGACTATTTTCTATTGCTGTGTCTTGAATTTTTGTTTTTGAGTACACACTAGATATATACACATAGACACATATTAAAGGAGCACTATGGAAGTACAGATTCCAACATGTATCAAATATATGTAAAACAGGGACAACAAATGCTGAAATGAGTATCATATTTCCTTCCTTATAAATGAAGTTCATGGCAGGTAAGCAGAAGTATGTAGAACTTTATGCAGTAAAACTACAGAACATAGGGAGTGGAATGAGTGACAAAACTAAGACTAACTAAACTAACAATTGGTTCTTATATAAAGATGGGCACAAACCGGGAAAATACTGATCCATGTTGTTCCTGGTTCATCACGTTTCACGAACCATGAACCATGAACTTTCATGAACTTGCCCCAGTTTCCAAACTGGTTTGTTTGGTTCATGAGAATGTCACTTCCAGGGAAGCAGAAGGTCTGCAGAAAGCCCATCTCCCCCACTGCCTAGGAAACTAATTGATCAGCGACAGGCTGTCTGCAGTGACGAACTGAAAAACGAACAAAAACGAACCAGCCTAAAGATTATGGCAGTTCATCAGAAATGGGCTCTGACAAACTGCTGGTTTATGAACCATGAACCACCCTTTGTGACAAACTTTGCTTCGTATTTTGGTTCGTGCCCATCTCTATTCTTAAACACAGTTATTTTGGACTATATCCATTGAAATCAATAGACTGGATTAACTCTGTTTAAGATGATACAATGACAAATATTTCTCTACCAATAACTTCCACCATTCAACACTTCTAGCAATAATTGCCTAGTTCTTGCACTTACCCAGGCAATGAGTATCTTGGTGGTGGTGTACTTTTGCACTTCCCTCCTCCAGTATTCACATAATGTAATGGGAAACTTGAAAATTTCCTGAGGAATTTGAAGGAATGTCAAAAGATAAGGAAACAGGAAACAATGTTAAATGAGTGGTTCTAAGCTGGTCTCCTCAGATGTCTGTTCAGTGGGGCTTACTCAAAGGAAAGTGTTATTAGGATTGTACTGTTAGGCATTTGGCAGGAGAAGCTGCTGCTTAATCCAACTCTGCCTCTTGCATCTAAAATAATATGTGATGGCATTGTGGTGTTATTGCTCACATACAAAGCTTAATTCATGTAGTATTTATATCTCCTGACCTCTGCTTTTTAGTGGAAAGAATCATGTTAATTTAATCCACTGATTGTGTATACAAACCATCATATGCAGCATGTTTTCTTTTAATATTACTTCAGGGGAAACTTAGCACCCCCCTAGGGATGTATAGCCCTTTGTCTCCTTCTGAAAGTATTATTCTTATGGATCCTGGAAACTGCTGTTTTGCTTAAAGAGTACCCTCAAATTTGATTTACCTCATTGACAACTCTTAATTTTAAAGGGAAACTTTTAAGGAAGGGGGAAGTCAGGGTTCCAAGGAAGTGAGAGCTGGAGTTTATCTTTAGAAGAGGGCTCCTTTGGAACTTTGGTGGCCTTGTAATTTCCTCCACATGGAGATCAGGTACAGTGACTGGGAAAATAGTGAAGCTGGCCTCAATAAGACTGAAGAACTGTATACCAGCACTCTTCATAATACAAATCCTCAGTAAGCATTGCTTTACTATTATTGCCTTTTTTCCGTTTTGTGTTCTAGTCATTCCTGTGGTGCCCTTTTCATGACCAGGCTATACTGATGCATGTAAATTGAGATACAGGTGTGAGCCTGAAGAACTGCTGAAGAAGGTAGAAGGAAAGAAACTGAATTTGAGGAAAACTAAATTGCTATTGCTGTACAGAGAGCTAGTAGAGGAATGCAAATGCTCACGGTGACAACATATACCAGTCTCAAATGAAATCCACTGAATGGCAAGGGAGATGATTGAGAAAGGCTGACTGCCTTCAGCCAAAGAATCTGCTGATCTATAACCACATGTCTGTTTAGCTGTGCTCTTAGTCAAAATAAAAGTTCCTACCTATGAAACCTCCGTAAAGAATGGAGAATCTCATATTATATCTCCTAAATCTTTCCCCCAAATCTAATTTCAGTTAATAACAAGTGAATGAAATCACAACATTGACCAACTTACCCTAGCAAATAATGATGGAAACACAAGATGCTGATAATGAATATAAAACAAAAGAACAAATTATAATAATTGTGCTCTAGCCTTTTCTTAGCACATAGCTCATTCCTTGCCCTAAAGCATCACTATCACTAAAGTATCACTATTTCATGGTCTCTTTTATCATTCATTTACCAACCATCTACTTCTTTCCTCTTTTCCTTCCTCTTTTTAACTGAACAACTTCCCAGTCTGTGCGGAGTTTTGGATTGGGTTTGTCATCAGTATGCTGATGACACCCAACTCTATCTGTTGATGGATAGACGGCTGGATTCCATCCCGGAACATCTGGCCAGGAATTTGGAGACTGTGACTGGTTGGATAAAACAGAGCAAATTGAAATTGACTCCTATGAGGATGGTGGTCCTTTACCTGGGCCATGGATGAACAGATTCCGGGATCCAGCTCCCAATCCATGATGGGATGCTGCTAGCACCTACACCAGTGGTGAGAAGTTTGGGTGTGGTACTGGATACCTCCTAGTCAATGGAGGCACTGGTCATGGCAGTTGTCAAATCTGCATTTTTCCATCTGAGCCAGATCAGGCAACTTGTCCCCTACCTCTCAGCCCACAACCTAGCTACGATGACCCATGCAACGGTCACCTCCAGGTTGGACTACTGCAACTTGCTCTATGCTGGGTTGCCCTTGGGCCTGCTCTGGAAGTTACAACTAGTCCAGAACGCAGCAGCATTTTGGAAAAGTTGTAACTCCATTCTGGTCACAGATAAAACCAGTTCTGTGTCAGCTGCACTGGCATCCAGTGGAATTCTGGATGAGGGTCAAGGTCTTGGTTTTAAACTTTAAAGCCCTTAATGGACTGGGACCAGCATACCTGAGGGACTGCCTCTCCTCATATGTTCCCTGGAGGCTGCTCCGTTTGGCAGACAAACATCTACTGCCTTAAATAGATTTTACTGATTGATATTTTAAATTGCTACCAGGTTTTTATTGTATGTATTACATTCCATGATCCACTCTGACCCCATGTATGGGGAGAGTGGAATATAAATTTAATAAAATAAATTAATAAAATAAAATGAAGCTACTTGTGTTTTAACTAGTTGAACAAACAGCCCATTTCTCAAAGTAGTTGTACCATTAGTCCACATTTTAAGTCTATTCTCTTTCCCTACCACAAGATCCAGCAGTTAAAATATTTATGAACATTCCATGAGATTACAGCAGCACAGCAAGTGGGGTCAAGGGCAACAGGCAGCCAATACATTTTAGTATATTCTTATGACAATTATTATTTTACTATTATTCTTATTATTACTTTAGATGTCATTATTGCCTGGACAAACTCTCAAAGTTGTCTGGTGACTTCCACAGGCTGGCATGGCAAAATGTCTTATTCTACTTTCAGCTACAGATAATGTAGATTCTGAAAGATGAACTACAAAATATCTGAATTCAAACAAAAAAAAACCCCTGCCTTAACTTATTATCTCTCAGATCTTTTCACAGTATCTCAAGACTTGGCAGAAAGGTTTCTGCCTCTGCCACTTCTTTGAGTACCTCTTATACTCCCTTCAGGCTTACTGATTCATTGACTGGTGTTCTCATCTTTCTGGCCAGTGGAGACCATATAATTATAAGACCGTAGATACATTTCAGTGGTAGACTATGTGCTTTGTATGCTTAGGGTCCTAAGTTCAATTAAGCCCAACAGGGCACAACACTAGGAAAGAGTTTCAGAGAGCTATTGCTAGTCAGTGTAAACACAAAGGATTGTACAGCATCCAAGTATGTGTGGAGGCATACTGAAAAAGATATGAACTGAATTATATTCATTTGCCAAGCAAGGTGTGATTTTATTCTTGCATTGCCTATTTCACAACTCTTGGCAGGTGAACCCTGTTTAGGTAATTGATGGGATGCAGAGGTGTCTGGCACTAAGTCTATACAGTCCCAGATTCATCCTGGAAATGTCCCAAAGTTATTCCCAGCTGAACAGCTGTTTGGGGGAAATGAACACTTGAATGAAATCCAAGCCCAGGTGGGCAGTTGCCCATCTCATTAAACGGCAATGTTAACAACCATCTCCCTCCTTCATAATGCTTGTAGGAATGTCAAGGATCTGAGCTTCACAGAGACTCCATACTCGGGACTTTGTCTCACCGGGATTAATTCCAAAGCCTGGCTTTGAAAGTTTGGCCTTGTGTTGATGGCCAAAGTCTGGACAAAGTAGAGCAGGAAAGGGCATACTGGAGTGAGAACACAAATCTTCTATGGCTAAGATGCTTTACAGAAAACATTTTCACAGTTCAAGTGCCATTAAAAGCCCTCCCTTCAGGGCATTTCTGTTCACAGTTTCTCAGCATGGAACCAAGTTGTTTGGCTTTAGCCTCCCTGCACTTCCAAACCTTCCAGCCTCAAGGGGCTTGAGTTAAATCCCAAACTGGCAGATTGATGTTCCTTTGTCAATAGAACAGCCTGCTAAGTTCATAGGCTTGCAGTCAGGTGTGAAAGTGCTAATGGGCTCTTTCCCTGCAGCCACTACAGATTGGGAGCTTTCTCAGCTTTTAAGAGTTCTGCCCTAAAACAAACAAACAGACCACCAAGCAAAATCTCCTTGAGCAATTTTGGGGGTGAATTTGGAATTCCACAAAGGACACAGGCATCATTCCACTGTGGCATAGTGCTGCAGCGGGTGGACTTCAATACTAGTTTTTGCTAGATTCCCCAATGATACTGGTTTTTATTTGAAAAATAAGAGAGGAGGATACTTTGCATTAAGTGATCCTCAGAATGCACTTTTTTTCTGAGGAATGTAAGAGCTGCCTTGCAGGATCAGACCAAAGTTTACTTAATAGCTTTCTTTGAAAGACTCCCAGTGATCTGCAGCTACTGGAAATTTACACGAATTGGAAATTGGCCAGTGGTCTAACTGGAGACTATGATCTATCTATTAGTTTTGCCAACAGGTCTGGAGAATAAATAGAAGAAGGTGTGGAGGAAAATAACCACTTGGTAAACAACATCCCATTAAGCCTTTGTGAAAGGGGAAGGACATATTCTTTTTCTTCAAGTGCTTGGCAACTCATCTGTCTAAAATACTGATATCCTGTCTTTTCCTCCAAGGGCTCAAGGTGGTTTTTAAAAACATACTCAGTGGTAACCTTAACAAAAGACACAAATAAAAACTCCCAACAACAGTAACATACCAGTATTTTCCTAACAACAGTAACATACCAATACCATGCTATTCCACACATACTGCATTTCTCCAGTCATCTGCCCGCATCACCAAATAATGCTACTTTACATTTCCTTTGAAAGATCAGCAATGAAGAAGCCTTTACTTCTGGCAGAAAACTATTTCACTACAGTGGTGCTGCAACCAAGAAGACATGGGCTAGGGCAGAGAGGGATCAGGTGTTCCCAGGAAACATGCAGGGGGTCTACAAGCCTGCTATAGGAAATTAACTGGGGTGCAAGATTATATGGGGAGGGAGAAGGCTATATTCTACCATCTTTTTAATGACAAAGGAAGGAAGATCTTTTTTGATCCCCCAAAAAGCTATATTGGGCATTGTGGGAGATGTATGAACAAGGCAATTTGGGAAAGAGGCAGAACTGAGAAGGAAAATTAAGAGATTGATTAGGAAGGTTGATAAGGTCCAACACAAGGTCCTGATTTACCTTGTCAGATTTGACCCAGGAAATCTTGTGTCTAAATTTGGACTCACCCAGAAAGCTGGCCAAATGATTTGGGGGCAGTCACATTCTGTAGCTTAAAGAGTTGTAAAGTATAAATAACAGTAACACTCTGAGATTATTTTGAGGTAGGACGTGCAAATATGATAAACAATGCTGATTTTTAAAACCACTATTTAAAATATGTCTACATGTGATCCTTTCGAGTTCAAAGGGTTACACACACACACACACACACACATAATTGGGATATGCTGGTTCAATCTGAATGTTGGACACATTGTATTTAAAAAAATAAAAACCATGTCCTCAAAACATTTGCTTTCCTTTTTCCCTGTGTTGTGTGTTATGTACCATCAAATTTCCCCTGACCTATGGTGACCTTATGAATGAAAGATCTCCAAAATGTCCTATTGTTAACAGATTTGCTCAGATCTTGCAAACTGGAGGACATCGTTTCTTTAATTGAGTCAAGCCATCTAGTTTTAGGTCTTCCTCTTTTCCTACTGCCCTTCCACTTTTTCTAGCATTATTGACTTTTCCAGAGAATCTTGTCTTCTCATGATGTGACCAAAGTACGACAGCCTCAGTTTTGTCATTGTAGCTTCTAGGGAGAATTCTGGCTTGATTTGATCTAGAACCCACTTATTTGTCTTTCTGCCTGTCCATGGTATCTGCAAAACTCTTCCAACACCACATTTCAAATGAATCAATTTTCCTCCTGTCAGCTTTCTTCATTGTCCAACTTTCACATCCTTTTACCCTAGAGATAAGTTATTTTGTTTTGAGCTCCTTCCAACATCTCATATTTCAAGTGCTGTCTGTCAGACATCATGATTTGCTCTTGCTTTCTCTTTTTTCTAATTTTTAAAAAATGTGTAAGGCAATTATAGCCTTCTTTAAATAGAGCTGTATAATGTGAAAATGCTTTCCATAATTAAGAGAGGAGAGAAATCAAGAACTTCCTGGTAAAAACTAATACTCATTCCTACTGCTTGAGTGGGCGTTTCTTATGAATTGAATACAGAATTCTGCAATACATATTTCATATTGGACTCGAAGTAAGATTAGCTTGTTTCTCTGTATGGTAGGCAATTGGGACTACCCTTCCCAAATGCCGACGTTACTACATTTATACAACAATGACCGTGTTGTCCCCCAACTTGCCCACAAATAGCTATTGTACAAAGGTTCCAAAACAAGTTTATCTAGTCACCTTTCAATCTGCCTCATTAGAAGAATGTCAACTGGAATGAAAGAATGAGCTCTAAATATAACTGAGTATTTATATACTCATTCCAAATCCTACAGGCAACTTCCATTCTCACCCTGACAGATCTTACTCTGGCCTGCACAAAGGTGTGAAACACAAAGCAGGGCCAGATCCAAGGTGCATAACTAGCATGGAGGCTGATACAGAGAGATACAGGGAGAGGGAGTCCCACAGAGGGCTAGGCCATGAATGGTTTTACAGCTTAAGAGTAACACCCTGAATAGAGCTCAGAAATATACAGGTAGCCAGTGATCTAATACAAGCTGGATCTATTTATATTTCATAGTATTCTTAAAGGAAAGCATAGCCACATTATGTACTTGTTGACGTTTCCAAGTCATTCAAAGGCACCCCCCCCAGTAAAGTGTATTACTATAGTAATGCTTGTGTGTTATGTGCCATCAAGTCGCCTCCAACCTATGAATGAAAGACCTCCCAAAAGTCCTATCATTAACAAACGTGCTCAGATCTTGCAAACTATAGGAGGTGGCTTCTTTTATTGAGTAAAGCTTAGAGATTACAAACCATTGCTGCGAAAGCACCTTATTCAAGGAAAACAAAGACTGCATGGCAGGTAAAGCCAATAGAAAGATTTTCAGCCAATCAAAGCCATACATTTACCCTGCAAAAGGGGAAGATCAAAGAAGGTTCCACAAATCATACCAGTCCTGATAGGGAGCATGTAACCCATTAATCACAGGAAAAACTCCAAAAATTGAGTCTCCCACCAGCATCACTTCTTACTGATCTAGATTCAGTTTCAGTCTGCTCTCCTCATCCATCCAGTCCAAATGCATTCTTCAAGCAATGGTTCTGAACAGAACTGCCAGCTCCTGCAAGTTTAGTAACAGAAATATAATGTTGAGTGTGATCAGCATGCTGATGACACCTCACTATGGACAACCTATCCTAATGGCTTCATGTAGCTGAAAAAGAAAATGGGTGCTAACAGCAAACCTTGCCCAAACCCACAATCCAGCTTCCAAGGGCTCCCAGTAGCATCTCCCATGGCCACCTATTGTGCCTGCTCATACAGAAAGGGAGAAAAAAACAGTGGAGAGCACAATTTGTGACTGAACAGAATACTGGAAGTAAAGTAAGAGAACAGTATGCTCAACAGAATAAAAGACTGCAGAAAAATTCAACATACGGGGTTGAATCCAGCACAATGTTTCCACACCACATGGACTTCCACTCATGAAGCATGACTTTCTTGGCTCCTCCCTCCTGTGGCAGCCTAAAATACCCCTTGAACCAAAATACCCCCCAAAACTCCTGGGGGTCCCCTCTCTCTCCCCAGAACATAATTTTGGAGCCATTTGGGGCTGCCACAGAAAGGAGGAGCCAAAAAGGCACACTCCATGGGTGGAAGCTCTTATGCCCACAGAAAGGCTATGCTGGATCCATCCCATGGCTAGCAAACTGCATTTGGCTTGGCAAGTCACAAATTATGCAGGTCTGATAACACTTGGATCATTCTCACATTAAATGCATATGGATTTTCAGATGTTCTCTATATCATTTCATACAATGACATAATAACATTCCTTAATATAATAACATTCCTTTTAGTGGTAGGGGGTATGTATGTGTTTTTAAAACAGGAATAGAATGTCAAAGCAGCCCTGATTCAGAAAACAAAACCATGGTTGTCTATGATTCTTATATCTTAAATTACACAGAAGACCTGGCTTCCGAATACCATTAATAGTATATTGCCGCTCTTGCTTCCTGTAGCCTTTGAATAAATGTGCATGCTGAATTATGCCCAGATAGACATTTTGACTCTGATGTATGAGGGACCTGAAGGTTTTATTAATAATACAAAGCTATATATTACTAAAATATTGATGCTTTATTGTGGCATGAAAACTCTACCTCTGCTTTGATCTCATCTTATTGGCATGCCTGTCTTTATGCCTGTTATTATTGTGAGCCTACTTTTGATGTAGCATTATTCCTTTAATATCGCATAACTATTTCTATAATGTAACAGATCTGCATTGCACATTATGGGAAAAAAATGAAGAGGACTGGATTAATTTAAGGGAGCTGGATACTTTGATCGTATAAGCTTCCTCTAGAATTTCAGACAATTTCCTCAATCCTTGTATTAAGCACCAGCACCTCAATCTTATATTATTGGACCAAGGGCTCCATAATGACAGTGCTTCTGAAGATGAGGGGCATGCTTTGTTTAATCCCGAAAACCAAACCTGACTTACTTCTTAAAGTTACAATCCAAACGGAACACAGATCTATATGTGGACCTCCTTTCTCTTTGATTCCAAAACAGTAGCTCTCAGAGAACCATCCAGCTCTTGCTCTTTGACTGCAGACCAACATGGCTACATACCCAGAACTATATAAATGAGATGCTGGCTCAAACTCTCTGCCACTCTCCTCTTGTGTGACATCCCATTAAGGTTCCTATTTACCACAGACAGTAGTTTGTCTTTTTGTCCTAAATCTGCAATCTATGTTTAGCTAACTAAACTAGAGTAAGAAGAGGCATTATTAAGAGGAATTTTCTCAATGGCTCTTTACCCACTTTCCCCTTAAAATACACTAAACTTGTTTCTTTACCTCTTTTTAGGAATTTGCAAACTGTTTTTAATCAATTCCATTTTGATGAAAAGAGGATTAAAATAGATGACGGGCAGAAAGGGAGGGTCTGTGAAATTTTAGAATTTTTGCACACACTCGGAGGTAATGTCTTTCCTAACCGTATTACCCTCTTGTTTAGAGCACACTGTAGTAACGTTAAAAAAATCCAACCCTACCAGGAGTTACAGAAGATGTGCAACAGAAAAATAAAAAGTGAAAAAAA
Organism: Eublepharis macularius; assembly: GCF_028583425.1. Taxonomy (NCBI): domain Eukaryota; kingdom Metazoa; phylum Chordata; class Lepidosauria; order Squamata; family Eublepharidae; genus Eublepharis; species Eublepharis macularius. The sequence continues at coordinate 209,570,871 of NC_072790.1, forward strand.
AATCAAAAGAAATTCTCCTTTAGAAAGAGAAAAATAAAGTAAGAGTAATCCAAATAAGACGTACAAATTTCAATTCCTGACATCTCCAGGGAATGTTACTCAAGTAGCCAGCGCTGGTAAGGACTGGCTGAACCCCTGAAGAGCTGATGTCAATCACAGTCAGGGCTTTTTTTCAGGGGGAACACGGGGGGACAGAGTTCCGGAACCTCTTGAAAATGGTCACAAGGCTGGTGGCCCCGCCCCCTGATCTCCAGACAGAGGGGAGTTGAGATTGCCCTCTGCGCCGCTTGGTGGCGCAGAGGGCAATCTCAACTCCCCTGTGTCTGGAGATCAGGGGGCGGGGCCACCAGCCATGTGACAATTTTCAACAAGGGCAACCCACTGAGTTCCACCGCCTCTTTTCCCAGAAAAAAAGCCCTGATCACAGTAATGAGATAAACTAGATGAACCAACTATCATACAGTATAAGGCTGCTTCATGTATTTATGGGTAGAACAGGAAACAAAGGGAAGCCATAGGGGAAGATAGAGCCTGCAGCTTGTCTGAAGGAAACCATTGTAAGCCCTTACTGTGTGATCTGACTCCTGATGGCAGTGATTAAGCCAATGAACAGCTCAAGACAAGTTTACTGATCCCAAATACTACAAGGCAGTGAATGAATAAAATAATAAAAAGGCAAATCAAAGTATAACATTGAACATCTCCAGGGAATGTTACTCAAGTAGCTAGTGTTGGCTATTGAACGTATTGTACCAGTGCTGGTCATTGAATGTATTGTAAATGTTAGGAAGGATAGTTATTTCTCCTCCAAATCGTCTTATGAATTGGGATGGCTATTTTAATTGTTTCAACACTAGATCTACATTTGTATCTTCCTAATGTGCCAAAGTCCATTTCTGCAACTTGAAAGCTACCATTCAGTGGGAAGGTGAGAGCAAGCCACTCAGACATACACCCATTAAAATTATTTCCCCAAGACACTCGCAAAGGAAAAATATCTCCATAGGTTCAGGCACTCTCATGCAGACACTCAGCAATCAAAAGCAATCTGCTGCCAACTATTCATATTTACGATAAAACAAAGGCATTTCGAAATGACACTGTAACTCAAGGGGCGCGGCTAGTACTAAATTAATCAGCTCCCCTGGGTTCCTTGGGCACTCAACTTCTTCTTCTACTTCGTAACGATTAACCATATTTCTTACAGTTTATGATCCAGCTGAGACCTACTGCATGCACAGCTTAGGTGGACAGCTAATCTATTTCCCCAACAAATAGAACATTTTAACAGGGTTTTAGAAAGTGCATATACAGCAATGGTGAAGCATTTTCACATAGGTTCTTTCTTACCTTGACGGATTAATTAGGAACCATTTAGAGCTGAACCAATGAGACACCACAAATGAAATATCAATAAAAATTTCATCCCATCTGAATAATCACAGTCTGGATATAAAGTCCTCTTTGATTTCAACTTGACAACAAAGAAAGTGAGTAAGATGTCTAAGCCACAAAATGGGAATAAAATGATTGAGTGAACTGGATAGCCAAATAGTTCCAAATGACATGATGTAGAGGTAGAGCTAGGTGCCTATAGGAACTGCAGATGAGAAGAGGAAATTACCAGGCCTGAAGACACTGGGGAAGCATTCCAGAGACAGAGATGTAGCAGAAGCCCAGCTGAGACAGAAGGATGAAGATGAATCAGTAAATAACAGAAAAAACAGAGAGGACAAACAGGATAAATGATGATTCACATACACAAGAGTTAGGGAGCAGAATGGCCATGTTGAAGTAGAGTTGGATTCTACAACTCTTCCTCTAAGATAGAATTCTTGCTGTTGAAGTGAAAACATTTTCTCACAAATGAAGAACCAAAGTGACTTACAATATCACTCTCCCCTCCTTCATTCTATACCCATAACACCACTGTGATGAAGATTAGGCTAAGATCCTATGACTGATCCAAGGTCACTCAGTGGGCTTTCACAAGAGAGTTGGCATTCAAACCTGGGTCTACTAGATTCTAGCCCAATGCTCTAACCACTATACACAACGTGAGTCTACTTCCTCCAAAGCAAGACTATGCACCAGTGAGTTCAAAGATCCAACACTCAATGTTCCTGTGTACAGAGCAGTTGTGAGTAGAGATGGGCACGAACTGGAATACGAACCCAAAAAACCCATGAACCTGCCCAGTTCATAGTTCACGAACCAGCAGTTGGTGGAAGCTCGTTTCCATGAACTTCCTTGAACTGGTCTGCTGGTTCATTTGGTTTGTTTTAACACCAATGCTCCTTAGGGGCATTTAAACCCACAGATCAGCTGCTTGTCGGGGAAATCCCTAACAAGTAGCTTATCATTTAAACAGCGGGGTGTGGCTGGCTGGCCAGGAGTTCCAAAGTGGCCAGTCAAGCCCTGCCGTTTAAATGGCCATTTTCCCACTGCTCAGAGGTGCGAGGAAATGGCCATTTAAACTGTGGGTGGGGTGGGGCTTGGCTGCCCGGCCAGCCAGGAGTTCCGGGCCAGCCAGCCAAGCCCTGCTGTTTAAATGGCCATTTCCCCACAGCTCGGAGCGATGGGAAAATGTCCATTTAAACTGTGGGCAGGGTGGGGCTTGGCTGGTCAACCAGGAGTTCCCGGCCGGCCAGCCAAGCCCCTCTGTTTAAATGGCCATTTCCCTGATGCTCCAAGATGCTGCTAAGCAGCCGGAAAGGGGCATTTAAACCCCATGAACCACGAACCATGAACCAGTTTGTGAACTTGGTCCAGTTTGTGGAAGTTCATGGTTCCTGGCTCATGAAAATGCCACAAACTGCACGGTTCAGTTTTTTCACGGTTCATGCCCACCTCTAGTTGTGAGTGATATGCCTAGCCCCTGCTGCAAAAACTGCTTATGATATGAAAGACATGAGCCTCTTAATCTGATGCATTTTGTGTTGCAGAAGCACTACATGTCCAGTGGGACAAAATGTTACCATGTCCAGTCCGGGAGACTGGAACGCACGTACCATGCCAATGGAATGCGGGGCGATTAGGCTTATTGGACTCCTGCCTCCCACACCTCAGATTGTTGCTCTTTGAACAAGAAAGGCACCTGAGGAATATTCCCTTTAAACCCCCTCTGACATTCCTTCCCCTTTCATTCCGGTTTGTTGAGAACCTTGATGCAATTCTATCTGGCAATCAAGAGTCACTTGTCACCTCTAGATAGTTCTATTCCTTCCTGGGAAAAATTTAAATTAAAACTTGCAAATAAATCAATAATCTTTTGGTGAATTATAGTTTTATTAGGCACCTGAATAAGCATTTCCCCTCTGGTTCCCAAATGGAATGATGAATTATTATTTTATTGGCAGGAACCTAAAGTAAGCAATTGCACCCCTCGTCTCCAGCCAGAATGTTGATCAAAACTCATCAAAGTGCTTATGACTCCCAGGAGACAAATATCAAAGTCCTTTGTGTATAGGACCATTCTGCCCTAAGGTCCATTCCACCCTATAAATATTTGGGCTCTGTTCCAGTCAAAGTGTGCATGCTTCCTTGGGACCCAAGTGTTGCACCCTCAGGATTTACCCTGGGCTTCTCTTCATGGACGCCGGTCATTCCCTGCAGACTTCACTTCTCGTTTGATAGGTCAACTTTCCGTGGACCTTACTCTATTCCCCATTTTATAGCTATATTCGTAGGACCCTTGTTTGTTTGATATATGTATTATGTAATCTGTTTTCCTCTTTAATAAAAACTACCCCTGTCTCATCAGCTTCCTGGGAGAGGGACCCAGTAAACATTGGTGGAAAATCCCACTAGTTACCAACCTCTTGCTAAGCCTACTCCTTGCTTACTAACCCCCTACACACACTTTGCAAGGAGACTCATCCAGGTAACACATTGGCATTGCACATGAGGAATATGGTGACAGTCCTATAAATCCATCTATTTTCTGAAACAATTTATACTTTCTTCCTGTATGAAGTCCCTTCCTCACCAGAGATCACCTCCCAGTCAGTGGAAATTTTTCCCCTTCTACAAAGTCCCCCCCCCCCGGCCCAATCTACACAAAACATTTTCCACTTTTTCTCAAGGCTGCTTCTTGCTATCTAGATACAAAACAATCTTTTTTATATTATTGCCGAAATTCAAACAACTTATTTATTTCCATGCTTCCCCTCTCCCCACACATGTAGGAGAACACTGCTTTTTTGAAAGTGAGAAATACTAATTAACACAGCTTACAGTGCCAGTAAAAGAGGACTAAGGCAAGAGTTGGTTCAGTCAGCTTTTAGCTTTTTTCACTCTGGTCAGAAGGTTATGGTGTTAACCCTTCTCAAAGCACACTGCTACATTACTAAGAGCAAGAACTAGAAGGTGGAACATTTGCTGAATTGGGCCATTTCAGGCACCTAAGTGGACAATTGCATTTGCTATCCTACTCCTGTTAAAAAAGATTGCTGTATAAATAAATCTAGCATGTCAGAGAAAAATCTAGATAGCTTTTCTCATTCAGAATATACTAGTCTGAAGATTTCCCCCCAAAATTTATTATACAAATATATACAAAATCATAAAAGGAATAAAAAAATGACAAGTATTACCCTAACAATCCAACAAAAGACTCCATATCAGTCATTTAAACTACCTTACAACAAATTACAATAAAAACATATACAATAAACAATAAAATAAAATTACAATAAAAACAGGGAAGACCAGCAAAGGTGTCAATAAGAAATCTACCGTTCCCTCCTTCACTTCCCACCTCTTCCTAGAAAAAACAAACAAACCGTAGAAGCTGGGAATTCTCGGCAGTATCTCCTGCTCTTTCAAGAAAGAGACAATAGGGGAACACAATGCTATGAGTCTCCGTTGGTAAACTCCTAAATTGGGTATGAAGGGTTGTTGAGATATTTTTCCCAGAATAAAATGTTCCCACAACTTTTGTCCCCATTCCTGAATAGTTGGAATCTTTGTGTCTTTCCAACAAGTCGCCAAAGTGAGTGACTTTTTCTACCACCATCCCCTTCTCCCCCACATCACCACTGCTGTCTCTCCTCCTCTCTTGTTGCGGACCCTCTCCTCTCTGATGATGGCTGCTGCTGCTCCTGCACATGTTGTGGTGCTGTTTATCGGGGTTGATATGCAAACCCCAAAATGGCAAATGAGATGTCAATACATAGTGTCACAAGGTTTAATTTAATTTTTTTAAAATTCCCATTCACTATTTTTTTACTTGTTATCCACCCTGAGCCCGCTTGCGGGGAGGGCAGAATACAAATATGATATAAATAAATAAATAAAATACTTTTCAGATTTTTGGGAAACAAGGGGATTTTTCCCAGGTTTGAAAGGGGCAAATAACCTTATTTATACAAGGCCGCTTTATGTGGGCGCATGTTAAATACAGAGATAAAAATTTACTGTAGCCATATACAATACTTTCAAGCTTATTTTCATTGTTTAAATGTGAATAATTTTGTCCTCAATTAATATCCTCCAATTTGTATGATAATATACTGAAGAGTTCAATGTTTTCAATGTCATAAAGTTTAATTTGATATCCATATATGCTGGTAGTTCTATTGTGACTGTATGAGACTACCTCCATCTAAATAATACACTTTCTTTTGTTTACTGCATTAGTTGTAGTACCAAGCAGAGCCAGTTTGGTGTAGTGGTTAAGAGCGTGGGACTCTAATCTGGAGAACTGGGTTTGATTCCCCACTCCTCCACTTGAAGCCAGCTGGGTGACCTTGGGTTAGTCACAGCTCTCTGGAGCTCTCTCAGCCCCACCCACCTCACAGGGTGTTTGTTGTGGGGATAATTATAGCATACTTTGTAAACCACTCTGAATGGGAATTAAGTTGTCCTGAAGGGCGGTATATAAATCGAATGTTGTTGTTGTTGTTGTTGTCATTTGTATCCTACTTCAACTTTATACTTTTAAATTCCCTACATATGCCAAATAATACAATTACTAAATTTCTACTAAATTATATTTGATTCATTTTATGATATTCAAGCAGTATAAAAGGTTTATATTTGATTAAAAAGTACTGAATAATTTTCAATTTTTCACAAAATTGCCATTTTTTTCTGGGAAAAGTCCAGAAAAATCTATATTTTCCCATGGCTTTAAAAAGAAATTTTACATCTCTGTTTGTAATTTAGCCTTTATGATTTTTTTTATCACAGACCATGCTTGGTCTTTATTAATCACAGTATGACCTATATCCAAGGTATGGATTGGTGAGGTGATGCTAAATCCTGAAGTTGAATGGCATGACCTGGGAAATGAATGTGCCCTGACTTGAACAAACAGCTACTTTCGATTAGAGAGGAACAATTTCGATTTTCTTGTTCCTTAAAATTGGGTAGAGAGAGTAATTGCCCTCCAGCCACTTAAAGCTGTTGTAATTGGCACTTGAGAGTTGGACCAAATGACCTTGGCAATCCTGCAGGGATCACACATGCCTTGGCAGCCATACAGGATTGGGTTTAGCCAAGGACGACATTTGATCATTTTAAAAACTGGTATTGAAGAACTTGCTTGGGTAACAGACTTCCAATCAATATCTCATCATTTGCAATAGTTTCTACTGGGAAGAAAGGGTGGAGCTAATTATTTTGTGCAGGGCATAATATAAATCAGGAGATGAGACTGTTCTAATATACTTTCCTTGTTTATTTATGCTTGTGGTACCCAGTTTCTCACCTTTGCCTTTTGCCTGGCTTTACCCACAAGAAATTAATCAAAGAAATTAATCTCTACAAAAGATGAACAGCTTTTTCCTGTTCCAGTCTGTTGTCTTCTGAACCTTTGTTCTGTGCTGTGTTCCATTTCTCCTTAATTCCAGTTTCAGTAGGAGAGTTTCTAAAATTAATTCCAGAACTGAAGCATGGCCAGAGCGCTGCAGTTCTAGATGCAAGCAGCCTGGTATATGTCGTTTCCATGATGGGTAACATCCACACTAAGTACATTTTCCACTGTCCCTGATGGTCAGAAGACTTCAGTAACAGCTGTTATGGTGCAGGAAGTTTCAGAAAAACCTTCAACTGTTCCTACTAGACAGGAAAGTGGGAGGGAGGCAGGGAAGGACAAGATCTTCTCCTGCATGGGTTTCAGATTGAGTCAGAGAACTTTCCCAGTTGTTACTCAAAATGCCACAAAAGTTTCAGTGATCTTATTTAGTTCATGATCTGATAGTGAGTGTCAAACAAGGTGAGTTCTTATGCCAATCGGGGGTATGTTCTGATTGCATTGAGCAATTCCAACAGCTGCCAAACAATTTTGCCCCTTCCTATTGGTTAGAAGTTGACAAAAAAACTGACTGTAGGATAAGTTAGAAACCCAGTTCTTATCCATATTATCAGTAAAAAAAGACACACTGTCATTGTGCTCTTCCTTCCCCTCCAAGCTGGATAGGGACAGATGCAATCCTTTTACTCTCTGCATTGCAAGGAAGAGCAAAAAGAGCTCATTTCTCTTCTCTGCAGCCTAAATCCACAGTTGTGATGGGGGAAAGAGAAGGGAAATCAGCTGGGCTTTTGGTCACTTCCACCCCAATTTTGCTGCATCAGCAAATTTTCAGAAGAACCAAACTTTCAGCCGATCAGATGGGCGCGGCATCTAACTTTCTGCCACCCCAAAAAAACTTTGTTGGGGATAGAGCAAAACTTCCCCACTGGCAGGTGTTCAAGCACGCTAACTGTAACATGCACGTCAGACTGAAAATAAGTATTACTGGTCCCTGGAATTCATACTCCAAACCAAGTAAGTACATTCTTCAGGATCATCTATATCATTGTCAGGTTAATAAACTATAGTGAATTTGAACTGTAGAAGTTTTGGGGGCTGGGCTGCAGCCTTGCTTCTTGAGCAACTACATCTCTAAGGTACTATCCAGTCTAAACTCACTTGATTTCAATTAGTTTATAGACCATGTTCCGTCTGTCCTTACTATGATTGGTCCCTGTCCTTATCTGTCCCCTTCCTCAGTTATCACAGTTCATCTGTGCAACAAAATATGTTCATATACAACTCATAGGTCCAGGTTGTTCATATACAACTCATAGGTCCAGGTCCAGGTTGTGAAATTCCTGGAGATTTGGGAGTGGTGGAGAGGGCGGGGTTTGGGGAGGGAAGGCCTCCGAATGGTATAATGCTATACAGGCCTCCGAATGGTATAATGCTATACAGTCCATCCTCCAAAGCAGCCATTTTCTCCAGGGAAACTGATCTCTGTCACCTGGAGATCAGTTGTAATTCTAGGAGATCTCCAGCCACCACCTGGAGGATGGCAAACCTAGTGACTCAAAATCTTGCAAGAGTGTGGCCATTTTCACACATCTTTAAAATAGTGCAAGACTCACTGAATGCTGGTGGCTTCGTCGCTCGATTTTTGACATCACTCTGTCATGATGCTGTTTTCATGGCACCCTCGTAACTGCCTGCACCTGGGTGACATCAGAAACCGCACTACAAAGCCTCCAGCTGCTATTTTAAAGATGTGTGAAAATGGTCTGTTTTGGCTCCCTGCTGCCCCCAGTCCTAGTTCTTGTTCCTCTTCCCTGCTTTTCTCTCCTGACTGAACTGCTGTATCAATGACTGAGGCCTTTCTGACCTATTCACTTCACGATTCAATTACATGCCTGGGCCTTATACTCTGAAAGACTCCTCTTGAATATGAAACAGACCTGGAAGGAAAGGTTGCAGGTAGAAGATTCTATGCCTCTAGAGCTGGCATGCTACTAATTACTATGTTGAGAGAGAATATAGGAACTAGAGAGGTTCATTTCTTCTTTTAAAAGATTTGTTCTTTATAAGTAGCAGTAATTTTAGACAACCTGAAACCCTATTTTTTAAAAAATTGCTGAAAACTGAAAATGGCATAAAATTAATAGAAATGAATATCTTCTGCAAAAAAAAATCATTTCAGCAGAAAGGTTTATTGTAGACAGAGTTCCAAGCAGAAAAATTGCATCTGGCCTTAATCAGCAGCAGGGAGCCCAAAACCAGCAAGAGTGTTTCACACAAGGAGATTAATAACGCGGTGTTTTTGGAATGTGATAAAGCAGATGGAATGATATTCTGCAAAAATGGCATTCAGAGGTTTTACTCCACAGGCAAATCAGTTAATAACACTCTGAGCAGCAGAAGGATCAAAGAAAGAGCATTTTTCATCTTGCCCAGTGTCTGGTAAACAACTGCTTCCATGGTTCATGAGTTCCATTTTTGTAGATGTTCTGCTTTTGCAAAAGTCAATTTGCCTGAAAAATATAGCACCGTGAGTCAGCTCAAGGTGTTTGCAATACTTCTTCCTCTGAGGGCTGCACATCAAAGATTTATGGTTGGTTATGAAAAACAGTGCTGAACTGACAATGCAGTTCATGCAAGGGAGTGGCTCCCAAGCCTAGCAAAAACTTAGATCATTATTAACTGAGTGTACTTGGTGGAAAAGAAATACACATTTACTACAGGTCATAAAATCTGAAAAATGTCTTAATTCTGTGCAAACAGTTGCTGGGACAAGCAGAACGTGTATGGACAGACAGCATATGCAATTTAAATTATAAAAGGATTATTTTGCATCAAAAAGGCCTTTGGTTAGGAGAGGGGGAAAGACTTTAAACTTGCTTGCAAAAAGGGCTTAATAATAATAATAATAATGATGATGACAACAACAACAACAATAATGCCAGCCGGGAGTGTGTGCATGCTGCGCACGCGCGCAAGATGTGCACAAGGAGAAGGAAGGGAGGTAAGAGCCAGCATTCCAATCTCCCGCCGGGGGAGTGAAGGGACCTGGCAACCCCATGTGGAAGATAGAGTTGAATGTTTTCTTGCACACCTCTGAACCTGGGCAACACTAACCCTGTTCACAAGTTACAATGAACACATGTATGATCTATGTAAAAGTGTACAGTTGTTTTTTAAAATGTGTGCTGAGTAATTCTCATTTTACATTCTATGTATGTATAGCTGATATGAACCCCCAAAATCTCAGGTTACATTCTATGTATGTACAGCTGATACCAGCCCCAAATTTATCCAGGTAATGGTTCCTAGTTAAATTTGCAAAGTGAATGTGTGTTGGCTCTTTCTTATGAACAGATGTATACATGTACATGCAGAATGTACATGTATTCAAAGTTACATGTGAACAGGGCTGCTAGAGATGGGGGGATGGGAGCAAATTGTACACTTACAGTGCATTGCGAAGCAGAGTTACACTCTTCTAAGTATGCTGAAGCCTTGGAATAGTGCAATGCTGCTTGGGATTATACTGCCACTTCCCCTGATGATAGACTCACCTTCTCTCAGTGATATACTCCAATCAGTAACACAAGAGAGAGGCAGATAGACTTAGAATCAAAGCAGATGAGATAAGAGAGACACGTGTTGAAGATCTGACATACCTTGATATCCTTGATTTTTTCATAAAAAACAGCTGTAGGGAAGGCTGGCCGTATTTGGGCTGGGCTTCAGAGTTGTGGTGGGGGTGTTAACCCTATTCAGCACCATGAATTTTCCAGTAAGAATTGCCCCTCTTTGTTGCTATAATCATCAAAAGTGGGGAAAGACCACTAATTACACTGCCTCTCTTTCTTCATGTTGGTGCTTACTGATTGAAAAGGGGTGGATCCTACCCCTATCCCCCTACACCATAAAGCAAAGTTTGAAGCCTTCCTCCAACCTAAGGAGTCTTCATTCAACTTATGTGGCTCTTCTTCTAATGAAAAAGCAATTTGGCTCCACTTCTTATGTTTTAGGAAGGGTCCTTGGAGGATGCTTGGATCCACCTATTATTTTTTCTCCCAGCCCACTTCTGATAGCAGAAGTGAACCAGCCTGGGAGAAAAATGCTAAAAGGAAAAGAACACAGCAACATAAGACATGGAAGGGGACATGGTTCTGCTTTGGTTGACAAAACCAAAGACTGTAAGTTTAAGCATGTATGCTTGGAATTTTATTTAGAATTGAAATGGCAAAATGACAACTGCAAGTTATCTGAAAGTGAACTTGTCAGAATCTCTAACATAGCACCCCTTAACATACCTAAAAGATCATCTGATAGCGTTGCCGGTGAATTTCAGCAAAGTTGAACTTTCAAGGCACAATCTGAAAGTTCCGCCTCAAGGAACCATCCAAGTCATTTTCAATCATTTTTAATTAGCCTGGTAAAATTACTGAGTGAGGTTGAACACACATTGCTAAGAAAGAAAGAAAGAAAGAAAGAAAGAAAGAAAGAAAGAAAGAAAGAAAGAAAGAAAGAAAGAAAGAAAGAAAGAAAGAAAGAAAGAAAGAAAGAAAGAAAGAAAGAAAGAAAGAAAGAAAGAAAGAAAGAAAGAAAGAAAGAAAGAAAGAAAGATCTGGAGTTCTACTATTAATCATGTTAATGTGAGCAAAAAGCAAACAGATGGCAGGTATTCCAGGACATGGGACACATTTAGAAAAAGGTCCACATTGCAAGAAAACCAAGAGATGAAGAAATATCCAGTTTCTTCTTCCATCCCAGTTACTAATTAATATACCAATTGCTTCACTTGAGCGTTAGAGTGACCATTTGTAATTGCTGCACGTTTGCTCGGTTTTCATGGCCAGCCATTTGTGTGCAGGATTATGATTTGTATCATGTCTCTGCACATTACCCAACGCATCTGAAGAAGAGAACTGTGATTCTCGAAAGCTTATGCTATAGTAAAGTTGGTTAGTCTTAAAGGTGCTACTGGACTCTCTTCTATTTTCACATTACCCAAAATATACATTTGGAGTGATATGCAAAAAGCTTAATACGATGTTCCCAATTTAAATGAAAGTTCTCTTTCCAAACCAAAATATAAGTTAGGAAATTGTTCTCCTATCCCTTGCTTTCATTCAGTAAATAGTAATGGACAACCCAGTAAACAGTTTGCAGCATAACAAATAAGCATAGATTTAACCTAAAGTAAATCACTATTGAAGTTTTACCTCTTGCATCCTTGCATCAATTGGATTGTCTAGATCTTACAAGATTAGATAAAGAAAAACTTTAAACATCACCTATCTGGCATTGCACTTGGGCAGTAAAATCTCTGAAGGCTGGACATTTTAACACACTATAATTTATATATTCTGTAATTTTGCCAACACTGGCAAGGTTCATTTTTATCCTTCCTATTTGGTATTGGTTTTCTTTACTAGCTTCGTACGCCAACTTCAGATTAATGGCTTGAGAGAAAAACAAATAGCTCACAAGTAAAGAGGCACTGTAATTCTTTGCAAGCTTTCAAATGCAATGCAAGGTAGACTATCAGCAGTCCATGTTTCTATTCTCAAAAGCTGCATTTGAGAACTATTCTCCACTGGTACTGCCAAAAACAAGCCCTCTGAAGGCCAACTGGTTGCAGTGGAAGTGATTTAATAAGACTCACAGTGCCATTCTATGTAGAGTTACACCGTTCTAAACCCATCAACTTCAACAGGCTCACAATGGGGTAACTAGGATTAAACTGTTAAAATGCTGAGCCTTGGCTAGATGATACTTCCATCATTGTCATCTTCTCCTTGAGTTCCAGATCATTTATTAGTATACAACATGTTTTCCATTCTTACCCATTTATATCCTAATCTTAGCCAAGACTGCTTGGCAATATTCCCATAGGAATATTCAAGTTGAGCTAAAATTATTGGTGATTTTATGAATATAGCTACCTACTTTTTGACAACTTCTCAGCACTCCTCATAGACATATTCATGTACTTATTTATACTACCCTTTCATTGTCTTCAGTTATTTCATCAAGCAGGCAAATCTGATTGGCTATGGTAGCACTGTGTCATTCCATTCACCCTCTGATTCCTAATGGGCTGGGATCATCCAGAGAATTAATTCAGTGTCCATTTCTCTCAGTCATAACTGTCACTGGGGCATCATCACTCAACCAACTCTGAGAGTGGCAAACTACACAGCATCGTGACATTATCCCATTTATTATGGGGCACACCTCTGCGAATAATCACAGAAAGAAGCAGCAACAAGGAAGAAAAATGGTAGAAAAATAATAGCAGCTTGGAGAAGCAAGTGACATAAGGTCAGTATCTGCAAATGAAAAGTGCAATATTGGACAAGGGAAACATTTTTAGTTTGAAAATGGAAAGTACAGGATATTTGATGCAGCACTACTTCAAAGTATGCTTAAGATGGGATCCTAAAACTCACAACAGCTTTGTCATTTCACCATGATGATCATACAAGGAGCTTCATGGCTGAATTTCACTTTCACTTAGGCCTCCCATGTCCAAACACCTATTGTATTGTCTTCCTTTAAGGGAGATGCTACACATGAAGACTTTCCATATACCTAAAATGACATATTTTGCCAAATGGAGCACAGGAATTTGCTCTAAAGGATAACATGTCAGGATAACATGGGCACGAACAGCATTATGAACGGAAAAACTCCATGAACAGCCCGTTTGTCTGTTCGCAAACAAGACATTCATGATGCGCCATTGCAAACGAACAAGTGGCTGTCGCAAACCTCGTTCGTTGTATTCGTACACTGTTCATGAAACCAGACAGTCAGGCACCTTCAATCAATTCCCTTGGCAACATAGGCAGCGGCTGCCTGAACTCTGTCTGCACTCCTTCTGTTGCCCTGGAAACCCCAATCTGAGCCCAACTTAGATTAATAGGCAGGTCCTCCCTCCCTCTGGTTCCAGGGCTGCTGCCTGGCTCTGGTGCTAAGCTCAGTGGGCATCTTGGCTGAGGGCTCACACTGATTATTATTATTATCAGTGCTTTATCCGGTCAGTGGGCACCTCGACTGAGAGCTCACCCTGATTATTAGTGCCTGATCTGCTCAGGTCTCTGGAATTGCTGGGCTAGGGCTTTAGTCCCTCCTTCTGGTTCCAGAGCTGCTGCCTGGCCCTGGGGCCAAGCTAAGTGGGCACCTCGGCTGAGGGCTCACACTGATTATTAGTGCCTGATCTGCTCAGGTCTCTGGGAGTGCTGGGCTAGGGCTCTACCCACTCCCTCTGGTTCCAGGGCTCCTGTCTGGCTCTGGGGCCAAGCTCAGTGGGCACCTTGGCTGAGGGCTCACACTGATTATTTGTGCCTGATCTGCTCAGGTCTCTGGGATTGCTGGGCTAGGGCTCTAGTCCCTCCTTCTGGTTCCACCTCTGGGCACCTTGGCTGAGGGCTCACAGTGTTGTCTCTTTTTCTTTCCTCCTTACTTCTTTTTTGCTGGCACAATGAGGCTTCAGCCACGGGCCAAGGGTGGTCATGAGAAGAAGTGCACAGATTGTCCTGGTTGCCCTGTGGGAAGCAGTACTGGGCAGGGCTCTGCAGGAGCAGAGACTTGCGCTCCCCAAAAATCACCTGTGGGGGCTGTGGAGGAGGCTGAAGAGCTCTTGCCGCAGGGGAAGAGGAACTCTTTAAACTGTTTGAGAAGGAGGAGGCTGAGAGATCCATGCAGGAATGGTTAGGGTTCGATGAAACATCCAATCCGTCCCCATTCCAAACTCCTGGTGCTGTCCCTACCTGTAGTCCAACCCTCACTCCATCTTCCCTTGCCAGCTCTGCACCACAGCCAGTAACCCTTTGGCCTCCCTTCCCTGGAACAGGGGACTACCATGCCATTGCTGCTGCTTTTGGGCCTTCCCCATCCCGCTCTGCAATGTGGTTGTGACAAACAACTCGTTGTCCTCCTCTCCTCGTCAAGGTCCTGGACGTTACCTATTTCGACCTCTCCCTCTCTGAAACACGTCCCTCCAAAAGACATCTGTTCTGCCCATCCCACCTTTTCCATGAAGGCAGGAAGGTGGGTGCTGTCTGCTGCTGCTGTTTTTGGCCACAAGGGACAGCTCAGCTGCTGTTGCAGATAAGGTTGTACTGCACCGTACCCCCCATTCCATGGCACCTGCTGTCCCCTCTGAGCAGGGGGGAATGGGTCCCTCCCACCCATCGGCACCAGCTGTCCCCTCTGAGCAGGGGGGAATGGGTCCCTCCCACCCTTTCTATGAAGGTAGGAAGGTGGGTGCTGTGCTGATGCCACTGCTTCTGGGCATGAGGGGCAGCTCGCAAGGGGCAGCTCAAAAGGTCCCACCATGACTCATGTCCTTTCTGCGAATGCAGGAAGGTGGGTGCTGTCTCCTGCTGCTGCTTTTGGCCATGAGGGGCAATTTAGGAGCTGTTGCACATGTAGTTGTGCAGCACGGTGCCCCCTGTCAATGGCACCAGCTGTCCCCTCTGAGCAGGGGGGAATGGGTCCCTCCCACCCTTTCTATGAAGGCAGGAAGGTGGGTGCTGTGCTGATGCCACTGCTTCTGGGCATGAGGGGCAGCTCAAAAGCTTTTGTAGATATGGTTGTGCTACATGGTGCACCCCCATCCATAGGCACCTGCTGTTGCCCCTGTGCATGGGGGCAATGGGTCCCACGACTCACTTCCTTTCTGCGAAGGCAGGAAGGTGAGTGATGTTGGCGGAAGCCTCCATTTTGACACAGGAGGGGCAGACAAGCCTCTCCAGCAGCAGTCTGCACAATCCGTCAGGGTGGATGTTGGGGTCCTCTGTCCCGGTCCTGCTGCGCAATGTGGCCAGGAAGGCTCTGTCCTCCTTTCCTAGACAAGTACCCGGTTCCTCTTTCGACCTCTCCCTCTCTGGAACTGCTCCGACCCCTTCCAATGACCTGTCCTGTCCTGTCCATCTCATCCTTTGCATGAAGGCAGGAAGGTGGGTGACATTAGCTGCCACCGCTGAGTACCTCAGTGGAAACCTTGGAGGAGGCCTCGCAGCAACTGTTGGGATCTTCCCAGTTCCCCTTCCCTCTTTCGACCTCTCCCTCTCTGGAACACCCCGACCCTTCCAAACAACATCTCCTCTCACTCCCGTACTTTCTGCAAAGGCAGGAAGATAGGTGATGTTAGCTGCTGCCGCTGAGTACCTCAGTGGGATCCTCGGAGCAGGCATCACTGCAACTGTTGGGATCTTCCCAGTTTCCTCTTTCAACCTCTCCCTCTCTGGAATCGCTTCAACCCCTCCCAACAACCTCTCCTGTCCTGTCCATCCCATCCTTTCTGCGAAGGCTGGAAGGTGGGTGATGTTAGCTGCCACCGCTGAGTACCTCAGTGGGATCCTTGGAGAAGGCCTCACAGCAACTGTTGGGATCTTCCCAGTTCCCCTTTCCTCTTTCGACCTCTCCCTCTCTGGAACACTCCGACTCCTCCAAATGACATCTCCTCTCCCTCCTGTCCTTTCCACAAAAGCAGAAAGGTGGGTGATGTTAGCTGTCAGCGGCCAGACCCCCCACCCCCTAGAGGGGAAGCAGCCCACCAATGCCTCCCCCAGCCCGCCTGGCCCAGCAGCTGCACTCATCACCCACCATCATACCTTGGCAGAAAGTAGCTTCAGGGAGGCCTAGCGGCCAGGCACATGGAGGTGTTGTGGGTGAGTGGCCAGACCCCCCCCCCCTTAGAGGGGAGGCAGCCTGCCAATGCCTCCCCCAGCCCGCCGGGCCCGGTGGCCGTACTCATCACCCACCGTCATACCTTGGTGGGAAGTAGCCTCAGGGAGGCCTGGAGGGCGGGCACATGGGGGTGCCACCAGTGAGTGGCCAGACCCCCACCCCCCACCCCCTAGAGGGGAGATGGCTTGCCAATGCTTCCCCCAGCCCGCCTGACCCAGCGGCCGCCGACCTGACCCACCAACTTCCAGCCATTTTAGCCTCAGGGAGGCCTAGCGGGCAGGCACATGGGGGGTGCTGCCAGCTAGGGCCCAGACCACCCACCCCCTAGAGGGGAGGTGGCCTGCCAACACCTCCCCCAACCTGCCAGGCCCAGCAGCCGCTGACATCACCCACCGTCATACCTTGGTGGAAAGTAACCTCAGGTAGGCATGACGGGTGGGCACATGGGGGTTGCTGCCGATGAGCGGCCAGACCTCCTGCCCCCTAGAGCCCACCACCTCCTGACCCCTAGAGTTCAGGCCCGGCAGCCGCCAACATCACCCACCTTACATACTTCCATCCAGAAAGTAGCCTCTGGGAGGCCTGGCAGGCAAGCACATGGTGGTGCCGCCGGGGAGCAGCCAAAGCTCCTGCCCCCTAGAGTCCACCACTTGTACACGGGACAAAAGACAATTGGTGACTCCCATTGTGTTGAATGGGAGTTTCCTGGGGGCGTCAGATTTGGGAATGTATAACTCCAAGATCTGTATTGCAATCTTGACCAAACTTGGATGATGGCTGGAGGGGATCCTGCTGAACACTCCCTGTGAATATGGGCTCTCTAAGTCCAACAGAGGCCTTTCTGGCTCCAATGAACAACAAACAATGAACATGTTCGTTAATGGGACATATTCGTTACATTTTGCCTGTTCACGTTCATCCGCGGCAACGAACAATGAACAGAGTGTTCGGGGTTTTTTTTCCGTTTGTGCCCATGTCTAGTCAGGATCCCAAGTCTATAATGAAGCTCACTAGATGACTATAAGCCAGCTGTGCTCTCTGTTTCAGCCTCTTCTACTTCAGAGGGTGGCAGTGAGAATAAAATGAAGGGAAAACCATGTGTGCTGCCCTGCATTCCTTGAAAGGAAGGACAGAATAAAAATGCACTAGAAAGAAAGAAAGAAAGAAAGAAGACTAACCTTAAAGCATGCAAAGGAGACATTAATATCTGATTGCCTGCTGCTTCAGACAGACTTATATGAAGAGGTCGGCATCATAAGGCTCTATCTAAGCTTCAGAAATCATAAATGTAAGTTTATGATGCAAGAAGAGAGTGTTCTATAAGGACAGGACCAGAAACTCTAGACCTTGGACTACTCCCTTTGTATGCAACACATGTAATCAATTCAAGACCAAACATGTTTATCATGCAAGCATAAAAAAAAGGGCTCCCAACAGTTTGAAAACAGGCGCACTGGTGTAGTGGCAGAGAGGGAGAAAATAGCAGCAGCAGCAACAGGTATTTCAAGGCACTGACGGTTAGTAGTCAAAGCAGCAACAATTCATATGAAATCACTATATGGGGTGTGTGGATAGAACCTACATTTTGTTGTAGACAGTAAAGGATTACTGAACTAAGTAATTAGCACCTCTGCAATAGAACAGCACTTTTCTTCCAATAATAATCCTTCTGAGAACTGAATGAATAAATCGAAAGGCTTGACATCATTTACACAGTCATAATAAAAATTCAAAAGATGAGGACAGTTCTTAATCAAGATGTAAGCATTTATGGAGGTATTTCCAGAGATAAGATAAAAACACATCTTCAGAATAACAAAAGGGTGTAGCACTTGGATATGAGATGACTCGGTTTTTAGATTTTTTTTTCACATATTTTGAAAGCAGCACACTTAATTCCACTTAGCCCTTTAAGGTGGAGAAAAACATAAGAAGGCATAAAGCTTGTTTGAAAATGAAAACAGAACCAGTACTGCAAATATTTTCAAACGTCTCTGATCTATTGAATGAAATCTGTCTGGTGATGAGAATTTTTTAAGTAAATTGATTATGCATTTCTCATTCTCCCTTGCTCTGAGAGCTAATCTGAATTTTGAGACCAAGGATGAGGTACAGCCCCCCTCACCCCATTCACATGGAAAACTAGGATACAACGTTGAGCTAGCAGGGTGTTTTATGTTTTGTTTTGGGGAGAAGAGAGCAAGTTATGTATAGAAACATTCTTCCACATTCTGGTGGTGATATTTCAATAGGGCTACTAATAGGGGATTTTTCTAAATATGCAGGAAATGCTCTGAGCCTTCAGAGATAAAGAACCATCCACATTAATAGTAAAATATAGATAATTTTAGCTGTACCCAAGCTATGCCCCAAAGAATTCTAAGTGTTATGACTAAAGTCAGCAAATCTGTAATGCATAGATGCCATTGTCCCACATGTCTCTCACATTTTCCAGTAGCATTTATTTACAGGAGACACATAGTTTGATGCCATCTTGCTCACCATTTCCCTGATCCATTTGGGTTGGCTTCCATTGGGAATGATGAGAAAATATGGATCATGAAGACTTCACTTCAAGATTGAAACTGAGGCTGGAAACAGATGTTATTTATAGGGGTGTGCACCCCCAAAAGATTCGGGTTTCCTGATTCTGGTTTACCCAGAGCAGGAAAAAAATTCAGGTAAACCCAAGTATTTAAGCTGATTCATGATTATTAGGGAAGATTCAGCCATTGTTTCCAATGGGAAATGCTGCTCCTGGCTATCCAGGGGCCTGGGGGGGGGCGTAATTTTCTTACCTAATAACACCAAATTTGCAGGGAATCCTCTCCCAACCCTTTTCTCACAGCCACCCAGGTTCCAGGGAGATTGCACTTCGGGGGGCCATGTTATGCCCCCCCAAAGAAGGTCCCCCAGCCGCATTATTCCCTATGGGGACTAACTTCACACCAGAGAATCATAATAAGAAAATTTGATTAAAATACATAAATCCATATGAAGCAAGTGAGTGAGCAACTAGAAGTGAACTAATAAACAACCTCCCTCAATACAGCCAAACTGATGAAAGGGGATCAACTTCAATTCGGGGAATGATCCACTGAATTCAACCCAAACCCAACTGAACCATGTCTTGAAAACTAGTGGGCGGTTCTAGGAGGCTGGGGGTGGCATTTTGCAAGCAAAATGCACCATACTTGCAAGGGACTTACTCCTACCTGCCCTCTGGAGATCATCCAAGCATCAGGGAGATTGGACTTTGAGGGGCCATGTAATGGTCCCCCAAAGAAGGTTGGCAACTACTCCAGCCACCCCACTTTCTATTGTGGGAAAATCCAGACTCCCACAATAGAAACACATGGAATGTGGCATCCAGGACCACAGGCAGAAACCCCTCAGTAAACCCCCCAACAGCCCAACAAAACCAAAGACAAACTCACCCAAATTCCCCATCACCCCCAGAGCTGGCTGGCCCATGCTTCCCTATGGGGACAACCATTGCAACAGAGACATTGCAACATTTACACACAAAAATCAATTTTAAAAAAATTATTTCTTTGTAACAGCAATAAATTAAAAACATCACATCACTGTTAAATTAAAATGTACAGTCCTAGATTAAATCAACCCCCACATCACACCAGAGAATCAAAAACACTCCAAAAACAGAACTAAAAACACACCAAAAATATTTTTTTAAAATTTTATTTCTTGGATTTCTGGGAACAGCATTAATAGCACATTCAAATCACAACATACAGTCCCCCACCTTGAAACAAATTCTAACATCACACCAGAGAATCACACACCCAAAAATATTTTTTTAAGAAAAAAATCATTTCTTGGATTTCTGGGAACAGCATTAATAGCACATTCAAATCACAGTCCCACCTTGAAACATTTTTTTTTTAAAAAAAGTGCTGTCTTCCCAGAGAATCCCCCAATTGGGAAGGGAAGAACTGCTTTCTGCTGCAGCAACTGGCTCTTTCTCTCAGCCAATCTCCCTTCCCTGATCACCCCCCCTTCTCCCCACTCACTCTCCTCTTCCCCCTCCCATCACGTGAAAGCCATGGGAAGAGAGCTCTTTGAAGCTTTTTTCCTTTTGCTGCAACAAGGAAAAAAGGCTTCACAGAGCTTCCAGAAGCAACCCGAATCGCTTCAGGTTGCTCTGCTTCAAGTTTCCTGAATCAGGCCAGTTCTGCTGGGACCGATTAAGGAATCACAGATCAGCCCAAATCGAGGTTGATTGGGGTTTGCTTCAGATTTCTGAAACCCGAAGCGCACAGCCCTAGTTATTTACGTTCAGCAACAAGACCACTAAGGAAGCAAAGCCAACACAATTACAAGACAACACGGTATATCCTTCTGTATCAAACTCTTTTTGTTCCTGTTAGAGAAGAAGCTGGTTTGTACATTGCTGTTTGGCCAGTCCTAGAATCAATCATGAAATCTCCCAAACTAGCCCACTAGTTAAAATACTCCTCATAATCCCTGTTCTCTGTACTCCTGTCTCCAGAAGTGAGCAGGGTAGTGACCAAAGAAAGGTTTTTTTCAGAAGTGGCAGCTCACCTGTAGAATGCCCACACCCTGAGTCTTGTCTGACACCTACCCTACTCTCTTTCAGTCACCACCAGGCCAAAACATTTCTTTTTACTAAGGCTTTTAACTAGAGGTTTGGTCTTCTAGCCTGAGGGCTATCATGAGGATCACTTAGGCCACAAAATATTTTATACTTCTGGGTTTTTGTGTGTTTTTATGCTTCTGCATTTATGGGCTTATTTTGATGGTTGTTTTAAAAATGATTTTATATTTTATGACTATATTATAAATGTTTTGAGCAGTCTCAAGAAGGTCTCTGAACAGCTGATTTATCCATGTTTGAAACAAACAGCAATGTGCTCAGCAATGACAGTCTGGCCCTTGTGTCAATCAGGAAACGCCTCCCTGAACTCAGTTTCAAAGGGCAAGATGTGCTGTACTTATGGCTGACCTGGTCAGTGGGAGCAAAATGCCTAGGCAGCCTCTGCCTGCCTTTGAGAATTTATCAGTTTACAGCCTGCTTATTCTGCGCATATGATAGAACCAAACCAGCTGTAATGTTAGTTTGAAAGGAGTTCCCAGCATTTTTCCCTTTCAAAGTGCAGATATACTGGGCCACAATTAAAATCAGGACCACAGAAGACGGGGGAGGAGAGGTTTACGCCTTCTTTCCCATAACTGTTTCCCAATCTGAAATAGCTCCTCTGAGTTACTATGTCCACCACTGATACTGAAATGGATACCTCTGTTTGCCCCAGCTTGGCAAATAACAACTCTGTAGGGCCATTCTGATTGAAGGGGGTGGGACTGCTCAACCATCACCACCCTTCTTCATGCCATAATTCCTATCTGATGAGTAACATTTTTTTACTGTGAATTGTGAGCCATTGAAAAGCAGTATAAAATGTTTGAAAAAAATCAATAATAAGGATTTTTTGTGCAAATGACACAGCACCAATGAGAAATTATTTAGTAACTTAATCTCCAAAAAAACAGAAGTGCTACTGGTGCGAGGCAGATGTCTCCTATTCTGGATGGGAATGCACTTCCCCTAAAGGAGCAAGTTTGTCGATTGGGGTTGCTGCTGGACCCAGATCTCCTGTTTGATAAACAGGTGGTAGCAATGGCCAGGAGTGCCTTTCGCCAGCTTTGGCTTGTGAGCCAGCCACGACCCTTTTGAAGCAGAACAGATCTTGCCACTGTGGTGCATGTCTTGGTAACAACTATATTAGATTACTACAATACACTATAGAGGGGGTTGCCCTTGAAGACTGTCCAGAAGATTCAGTTGATACGGAATGCTGCAGCCAGATGTTGACAGGAGGGGGTTGTAGGGACTATATCACTCCAATTTTGTTCCATCTACAATGAATCTCAATTTGTTTACAAGCTGAATTCAAGGTGCTGGTATTGACCTATTAAAGTCATATATGGCCAGGATACCTTAAGGTCCACCTATGAACCTACCTTACCTCTCTGCTTATATTAAAAGGCCCTACTTTGGGTGCCCCTGCCACCTCAGGCTAGACTAGAGATGGACACGAATCAAATTACAACCCAAAAAACTGCACGAACCAGGTCGGTTCATAGTTCGTGAACCAGCGGTTCGTGGAAGCTCGTTTCCATGAACTTCCATGAACTGATCTACTGGTTCATTTGGGTCGTAAAGGGGCAGTTTAATGTTTCTTGTGGCTTGCAAGTGGCAGGTCCCTTTAAACTGCCCTGCGGGCTCACACGGTGGCGGAAGAGGCCAAAAACAGCCTTCCCGCCACTCAAGGGAGGAGGGAGAGGATGCCGTGGGCCTGCAGGGCAAGGTAAGTGTGGGTCTGGGGGGTGAGGACTGGGCTTTGGGCAGTTTAAAGGGCCCTGCCATCTGCCAGCTGATAGTTTAAAGTGACCTGCTGCTTGTAAGGCAGGAAAAGACCCTTTAAACTGTTAAGTCCCTTTCTCTGCCACTGTTAAGTGGCTGGAAAGGGACATTAAAGCCCCACACACCACAAATTGGTTCGTAAACTTGCCCCAGTTAGTGGTTCCTGGTTTGTGAAAATCCACGAACCACAAGTCTCATGGTCCAGTTTTTTTGTGGTTCGTGCACATCTCTAGGCTAGACAAATGGCAAGCAACCACAGAAAGGCCGTTTTGGTTGTAGTGAAGACTTTTTTGTTTGGTTTGGTGTTCTCTCACAAATTCTTAATAGCCCTCCTTCCTGGTTGTGTGTGTTGTTTAATTGTTTGAAATCTTTTATGTATATTTGTATTTTAATTGTAGTTATTAATGTTGAAAAGTTGTAATATTTAATATAGTTTAACATTTGCTGCCTAAGAAGCCCTGATTTGGGTCAAAAGGAAGCATAGAAATGCTTTAATACATTAAATGAATGAATGGATGGATGGATGGATGGATGGATGGATGGATGGATGGATGGATGGATGGATGGATGGATGGATAAACAGCTAGTATCAACAAATACTACCTTTAGTCTTTTCATAGGAGAGTGGGTCTGTTCTTTCACCTGTTTTTAAGAGATAGGAATACTTCATACAGCATTTTTTTTAAAAAAACCTGTTTGTTAAGAGCAGCTCCAATCAAGCACTGTACAGTGCACTTTTCCTCCTTTATTTCTTTATAGCTCTGTGTCGAGAAAGCAACACAATTTCAGTATGGGAAACCTGGAACAGACAAGTGGCTAGGAAAGCCAAACAAAAATGTTTCTCAATTCAAGAGCCAAATGCCAAGTGACTATACAACAATGAATATGGTATCTCTGGGGAACAGGTATTTCAATGCTGAAGCACCTTCAAAACTAAAGAAGCATAGACCTGGTTACCAGGAGAAACAGGATGCTGAACAAGATGGATTATGTGTTTGATCCCGCACGGTTGCTCTTATTTAACACTTCTACCTGAAAGAGGGAAAGCCAATCAAATAACACTTTAATTATATGTTTGTTTAAACAAAACATCAACAACATGCAGTGTGAGATCCTGTTCTACAACATCCTAATTAATACCTGTCTACATGCCTTGTAATAACAGAAAATAATGTGGGTTTTTAAAATGATTTGTAAATCGTAAAGGGCACAGCCAATTCCTGGCTGCATGTATGGAAACGGATCCCTATGGGAATTCTACTGTACTTTCCCCCACATGTGGGATGCTAGTCCTCAAATGGAGCCTCCTGCTATGCTGGACACAGCGTTTAGCGATGTATTCGAGGCCATGGGCTAATTTCAGAGTATATTCTTTGCATGTAGAAAGTGGGCATACTTCAAGAAGCGTGAATGTTGACATTCACCCCTCATTCCTAGGAAATTCAAGAAAATGGTAGGCCAAAGTTTGACTTTTTTTTTTTTTTACACAGATACACATTCATACTGGGAAGAGGGCACTGGTGAAGGGACCTGTTTTCTGATCCTGATAAATATTTTTAGCATCAATTTAAAAAGCAGTATTTCTGAAGCAAAAATGAAATATCTGCGTGCAATTAGACTTTTAAGCATGCACAGATCTATGTGAGCACTTCAAATCCCACTGGCTTTAATACCAGATATACATATAACTAGCCCCAGGACTGCGACATTATAATCCAGTCTATAGAGAGACATCTATTCACAGATGGACATGAAACAGTCAAAGTGCTGATACACACACTTTCTGGAAGAGCTCCTTCGTTGCTACTAGTACAGCAGCATTTTGATGCTAGTGAGTGCATCCTTGCCTTTGTAGTACTGCAACAACCCAAGTCTTGCCATTTCTGCAGCCACTGAAATAAAGATTGGCTATCTTTTAAAGGAAGCTTTGCGGGACAAAAATGCACAGCAATATCTAACAAAGTGAGAGGCTGGCTATATCTCTTGCCACACTCAGGATTTCACTTCAGCTGCTGCTGCATAATAAGCTGATCTAGAGGACTGGGTGTTAATTTCTTTGTTTTTGCCAGTAAAAATAGGAAAATAATGCCTTATGAGGAGGAAAATAATATATGTATTCAGAAGCCCCAAGTGAACCAGCAACTCAACTGAATAACGGTCTAAAAGCCAGGCTTTGAGTTCAGCATCTAAACATCACTAAGAGCAGGAAAGTCCCATGCAGCAATGCCTAGTTACCATGGCAACTTCGCAAGGTAGCACAAAAGGCTTCATCTCTATGCAATGCCATTTTTCTTGAAATCTATCATCCCAAATGAGACAGCATCGTTTTGGTCTGCTGTGATACCATAGCGCATAGGGGATGTTAAATAGAATGAATGCCTCATTTATTATGAGTTGAAGATGTCGACTTCTTCCATGCAAATGCTGTCTTTTAAAATGTACATTTAATCAGCAAAGATTGCTAATTGTAAATTTCACAGGAGGGAAAGGAACAACAATGCATGCTTTACTGATTCTATGTTTGGAATATTCATCCTAATTTTTGACATGTTCCTTGACCTTTAAAGAAAGCTCGATGAAAGTAATATGACTTTAGCCACAGCAAAGCCTTTGGTAACAAATCCCGCTGGACTAATAAAGTATAAAAACGTCACTAATAAATGATTATCTTGCAATCACAACTATCTCAAGGGGATGCAATAAGAAAGCCAGTATAATCAGGAGAGCACCTCATTAACAATTCTCCAGGCATCCACTTTACTAAATAAAATAGACTTTATAATGCTGAAACTAGTTGGATGGTAGAGTTACCAGGAAATTAATATTGAGTGGCCTGGGTTAATTTGATTCATTTCCTTTTTCTTCAGATTTGTCTAATGGTGAATGGTTCTATTGATGTTATCATCTATCAATACATATATTTTCCCTCCTTTCTACACTGCAAAATATTGGTATGATGGTCAGATGAATGGATGAATATATTCCTGGGAATATTGTTTTTTTTATTAATAAGATTACAAGCCCAATAAATAAGGCAGAGAAATAGAAGGGAAAAGTAAAGAAAAAAGAATATAAAGAGAGGAAAAGAACAAAGATTGAAAATAATGAATAAAAATAATATGTTTCATTTTCCATTTTTCTCTACAACACCTATCATATTCTAACAAACATTATACTTTTAGTTTTAATACCTCCAAACTTTACCTTTTCAATACTACCTCACTATTAGTTTTTCCCAAACTTATCTTTTTAGAAATCAAAACCACAAATCATCAGTTCATTTTTCCTTATCTCATGCAGAAAGTCAATAAGGGGCTCCCAGTTAACCATAAAGATAGACAATGTCTTATCTCTGATCATGGCTGTAAGTTTAGTCGTCTCCGCTAACTCCGTCATTTTCACAATCCAGTCATCAATTGAAGGCAATGCTTCACTTTTCCATTTTTGTGCATATAAAAGCCTAGCCACCTTGGTCATATATAGAAATAAGATACCATGTTTATTTTCCAACTGTTTATCCATTAGTCTCAACAAAAAGACTTCTGGTATAATTGTATATTGATCTTCAACATTTTTTGTATCATCATATGAATTTGTGACCAATTTTTTTTTTTTGCTTTAGGGCAAGTCCACCAAAGATGATAAAATGTTCCTTCGTGTTGCTCACATTTCTATTTGTTTGACATACTTTTAATTATTTTTGCTGATTTATCACGAGTGAGATGACACCGATACATCAAGTTTGTAACTCAAAGTGAATTTGAGCCCATTTACCCACATATTTTTCCACTGGTCCATTTGTATATTATACCCAACATTTTAGCCCCTTTTACCACACAATCTTTCACACATTCTTCTTCCATTTCTAATTTCAACAAAAGTTTTTACATTTTGGAAATAACATGTTTGTCATTTGTACAAAGCTCTTTTTCAAACTCTGTCTTTTCATAATGAAAGCCCTATAAATTTTTTTATCTGATTTAAACATTTCTAGAAGTTGGACATAGAAAAACCATTGACATTTATAACCTTTAGCTATTAAATCTCCCCCAGTCTTCAATTTACAATCTCCTTGTGAGATTCTAGTAAGTTTCTGTAAATCAGCCATCCCTGTTTAGTAGTCATTTTACCTCTATAAAATGCTTCCTGTGTTGAAAAGATAAATGGATGGTTATACTGATGGTTAGTTTCTGGAGCTAGATCATGGAGTCAGTTTGGTGTAGTGGTTAAGAGCAGTAGGACTCTAATCTGGAGAACCAGGTTTGATTCCCCACTCCTCCGCCTGAAGCCCACTGGGTGACCTTGGGTCAGTCACAGCTCTTCTAGCGTTCTCTCAGCCCCACCCACCTCACAGGGTGATTGTTGTGGGGATAATAATAAGGTACTTTGTAAACTGCTCTGAGTGAGTGTTAAGTTGTCCTGAAGGGTGGTATATAAATCCAATGTTATTATTATTCTTTCTGAAATACAGAAGTCTCTCCACTGCTCCCATAATCCCTTTGTCTTGATATAAATAAGCAGAAGACTTCTGAGAGATCTGCAAAGTAGAGGTGGGCATGATCCAAAAAAAATTATCGATCAAGCTGATTGGGGATCACCGCCGGCGACAACACCAAACCACCGATCCACACCGATCATCTCCCATTTCAGATCCATGGATCGGGGATCGGGGAGGCCAAAGCGGAGGGGCACCCTGCTGTTCCCAGCTATGTGGGAAGGTGGGTGGTGGTGGCGACCACCGGGCACGGGGAGGCGGCAACAAGCCGCCTCCCCTCAGGGAGGGGATGTTCACACACACACACACACACACACACACACACACACACACACACACACACACACCTAGAGCAGAGGGGGGGGAGTTTTTAACCCGGCGATGAGCCGCCTCCCCTCAGGGAGGGGACGTTCACACACACACACACACACACACACACACACACACACACTCACTCACTCACTCACTCACTCACTCACTTAGAGCAGAGGGGAAAAAAGTTTTTACCCATCCCTGCCTCTCCAAATAGAGAGAGAGACACACCCCGTCAACATGTTTCAGTCAGCTTTTAAAAGAAAGCAGGGACAGAATCCTCCATTCCTCCCCACCCAATTTTAAAAGCAAGCAGCCAGTCTTCCAAAAGCATATTTTAAAAACACACAGAGCTGTGAATGAGGTTTTCCCACAAAATACAGTGTTTTAAAAGCAGGTTAAAAACAGAGAGTGACAGACAGAAAAACAGCCAGTCCTCCTACAAAGCCCCACTTTTTTAAAAAGCAAAAAACGTTTGGAGTGCCCATGGCTACAGAACACCCCCTTCCCCCTCCCTCCCCTGGCTGTCTTCTCCCAACTGGTGAGAGCGTTGCTGCTCCGTGGTTGGAAGGAAGCCCTGCTGATCAAGGAAAGCTGGGCTTCCATTCGGGTTTCCAGGGCGACAGAAGGAGGGCAAACTCAGCTCAGGCATTCCCCTGGCTCCGTTGCCAGGGAAATAGATTGCTGGCGCCGGAGTGACTGGATCCCCAATCAGATACCAATTGCCCGATCAAGCCCCCCCCCCTGACCGCTGGATCGGTCGCCATGGACGGCACCGATCCGCCGGGTCCTGATCGCGCGAATGCCATTATCGTGGGTATTTTTCTATTGTAATGCCAATCGTGCTCATCTCTACTGCAAAGTGCAAGGTTTAAAAAACCCGGAAAAATGAATGTTACATTTGTGAGAACAGGGTTTATAGTTTTTAATTTTAAGTATTTTTATTTTCTAGTCTCATACAAGCTTATCCTATCAATGTGTTTTAAATTGTCCACTAGGATATCCAAACAGTGCATATGAATGTGTTTATTAACCCACTGGCTCCAGTGTTCCTACAGAGACTCGGATGAGCTGCCCTGTTCCTTTCGATAATTCATTATTATGATTAAGCACATGTTAATTTCATCCTTCATCCAGGGGGCTCAGAGCATTGAAAAAAATTCTTCTAACCACTATTTTATCTTCACGTTAACCTGTGAGGGTGATACTGAGAGTGACTTTCCCAAAGGCACCCATCAAGCTTAATGCAAGAATGGAGATTTGAATGTGGGTATCCAAAACTGATGAAGCCATGGGGGGGGGGGGCATGGTTTTCCCAGGATTCCCACCTCCATGAAAAAAGAGAAACTGAGAAAAAATTGAAATATATGCAAAAACTTTCCTTCCTGCCAAATCTTAACTTATTTTACTGCTTTTACAACACAAAACACGTAGTGTATAACTTAGGCTAAAAAATCAAACTATTTGGCATATTTATGCCTACAGTTAAACAGCAGTTATAATTTTCTGATTCTGTGCAAATTTTTTTTAAAAAAATCCTATAATACTATAGTATAATCTTTTTTTTTAAAAAAAAATTATTCATTCCAGAAAAGATAATTCATTGGAGTTTTCCTTAGTGCTCTCCAAAATTTCCCATTTTGCCAATTGGAAAAAAAACCCTTGGGGAAAAAATGGAATGGAGCATTTTCCCTTGATTTTTTTCTAGTCTTTTCCTGGGTCTTCATGTCTTTGCTTCCAAGGTCCTAGTCCAATACTCTAATCACTGTACCTTATTGGCTCTCTGAAGTGCCAAAACGTTTCTCCATGTGCAATGGGAAACACATGCACAAATGGAATGTTACTTCTCCATATATTGGGACCTTGGATAATACTAATATACTATCTACGATTCTATATCAGAAAGAGAAGTGATGCTGATGAAATAAAGGATTTACCTGGTTCAGAATACAAACAGTGAAATCTGAAGCAGGTCTACTCAATCCTGTTCAATTCTACTCATTGGGGAACACCCTGTACATACTGTGAGAATGTTTCATTCCATGCCAGAGAACAGCTATCCCTGTGTGTGCAAATTTCAATTTGTGAGAACCACTACATACCTACTACAACTGTTGGATAGCTGATAGTCAAACCAAAAGAAAATACGACATGGAGAAAGAAGGCCTATGGATGTCACAGAATATCTCTCTGAGGCCATACACAGCTGTCCTATGAGCATCCACGCTTATTCATCAATAAACAGAGGTCCATGTAACATTTGTGTTTTCCAAATCTTGAAATATAGTTGGCGTTAAGTTTTGGCTTCCAGCAATTCCTTTTAAGCACCAGACCAGTTACTGATGTAAATAAATAAAACACTGATATAAACTCTTTGTGAGACAGATGCTACATAATCTAGGATCTCTGCCAAAACCAGGTACTGCCTAATTGCTGAATATAAACAAACAACTGAACTAGACTCATGTAAATGGACACTATAGAGTCTAGACATGACAGTAACAGCTTCTGGTGTCTAGAGTAGATTAAAGATAAAACAGATTATGCAAAATCCATAAAGCGATGAAAGCAATTGCACTTCTATTAACAGAATCTACTCAAGCAAAAAATGTTCTATAGATCTAGAATTCAGAGGAAGTTAAATCAAGCATTACATAAGTGACATGGGCCTAGATAACTCTGACAATAAGACATCCACAGTGCCATCTTCATCTATATCAGTGCCAGTTACAAATGTCTCTGTAATTTTTTCCCCCTGTGAATAGGGGAAATGCAAGTAATATTTCTTGACTATCATTTTCGAGGAACATACTGGATGCACTTTCCTAGGTATCTGATTGTCAGACACTGGTGTACTAGAAAATGAAAGAAATAATGCATAAGTATTTGAAATGGGAAAGGCATTTCAAATGCTGTTTCCAATTTTAAAATATTCCTACAAACCATACACATTACAGAATCAAGCCTGTAGATTGAAAAAAACTGAACTGGATTCAAAGGTTCCCTTCCATGAATAAAACCAGACTTCTAGGAAGAGCACCTTTGATCTGACTCAGTGTTTTATATATTCTGCAGCTAGACAAGAAAAACATGAAAGTACAATTCATTTATTTTTATTTAAAACTAGGGATGCCAGACCCCCACCAGGGGCAGGGGATCCCCCACCCCCACCCCCACTTACCTGGCCAGCGGGGGGAGCGCACCTTCCATGTGTGCTTTCCTGCAGCACTGTGCACTCCTGTGCGCTGCAGCCACCTGGATTAGGCCCGTTTTGGCCAGGATCAAGCCTGGATTGGGGCTGCTGCAGAGCTCCTGCCCTCCCCAGCGGCCCAAAATGCACCCATTTTGGTCCAGATCGGGCTCTTTTCGGGCCCACTTTGGCATGGATTGGGCCCATTTTGAACCACTGCAGAGGCTCAAAACAAGCCTGATCCGTGCCAAAATGGGCCCAAAATGAGCCCAATCTGGGCTGAAATGGGCGCGTTTTGGGCTGCTGTGGAGGGCAGGAGTGCTTCTGTGCTCTGCAGCATCCCCAATCTGGGCCCCTACAGAGAATGGGTGCACTCCCAGGGGCCGCATGATGACATCACTTCCCGTGTGCACCCCCTGACCCCATAGGAAAGTGCCAGGCCTCAATCCCCCACTGGGAGGTTGAGGGGGCCTGGCAACCCTAATTTAAAGCATTTGTATGCTGCCTTTCTACCAAACACAGTCCCCAAGACAGTGAACATTAAAACATTAACAAATGTACTAGTTTACACACACTATTGTGGGAAATAATATGTTATTTTGAGAAAGTTCCATTAATTTAACTTAGATTTATGCAGAATAATTTCTTATTTAGGAAACGGTTGCTGCTCAGTTATAGAGTACATATTCTGTAAGCAGAACAGTCTAGGTTCCACTCCTGACTGTGAAAGGATATTGGTAGTAGGTGTTAGGAAAGTCCTTTCTCCATCTCAGACCTTGGAGAGAGGCTGTGAGTCAGATAGGGAACCCAGCTACCCCGGTGGGTTCAGGGGATCTCCCATTCCCACTTTCTGCCCCTCCCACTATTCACCTGGCTGGCACGGGGGAGGGGGAGGCAGGGGAATAGGCCTCCCTGACATACTTCCAGGGCGACACGGTGACAACACTCCCAGTAGATTTGGGCCCCAAATCAGCCAGCTGTGAAGCATGGGAGTCATGTTTTATACACAATTACAGTATGTAAAAAAGGTAACATATTTCAGGAGATAGACCATCAGTACTGACAGTTCCTTGATCACTTAATAGAATCTTTTTTAAAAAAGAAACACATAAATTAATCTGAGATCACAGTCAGGTATTGGCATTGATTTCAGTTACATTACATTTGAATTTTTGGGTTCTGAATTCATTAGGAAAGAAGTCTTAAATCAGCTATCATGGCATTGTGCTGGCATTAGGAAATTTAGGGACATTGTTGACAGTTACATCAAATTTTTGTGGATGATTCTCAAGTTAGTTATATTAGATGATGATGATATAATTTTCCTAATATGCACAAGTAAAATCTAAAAATGCTTCAAATATCAAATATATGCAAAATTACAAAACTTGCCTATGTCAGCTATTTAACCAATGCTTTAATTTGGATAATTAAATTTGTTTTCTCTGTGTTACCTTGGATTAAAGAATTAATCCCAATGATTTTATAAATGCACTATAAAATATTAGTAACAGCTGTGAGACACACATTTCTTTCAACATAGGAAGTATAATTACTGTACTGAAAAACAGAGAACACAATCCATTTATACAAGTCCGTTGGAAATTAGTGAAGGTTGCGCAAGTGCTAGCAGATCTTGTACAGCTGCTGTATGTTTTAAAGGGATGTTTTAAAGGAATTTTAAAGGAAATTCCTAGCGCACACTGTTCATTACAGGAAAACAAAATGGCTATCTAGGAGTGCCTTGGTATCAATATATCTAATTCTCCCCATTTGTGGATACTAAAATGCAGATATTAGGCCCAAGGGCTGACAAGACAGGTCTTTCTACAAACTTGAAAATAGCCACAGGTGTGCAGAAAATCCTGAAATCCCTTCACAATTAGAGATGGGCACGAAATGAACCATGGAACAAAATTCCAAACAGAACAGCTGGTTTATTTTCAAAGAAACGCATTCTGTGGGTCCGCTTTTTTACGGAACAAACGACTTTTTCCTACTGTTCCATTCCGTTCCATTGCTGGTTCGGGAAGCCAGACACTTTGCACCATTCAAGCCATCACGGTGACAATCTTTTGGTTGCCCCCAATCTGAGGCCTCCATGCTTGATTGGTAGCTGTCCCTGCGAACTAGAGAGCTCCCACTCTGGCCCATCCAGCCAGGAAAAGGGCCATTCCCTCAAAGTAGCTGTCAGCAGACATTCCCTGCGAAGAGAAAATGACAGGAAAGGAAAGGACCCATGGATCATGCCTTTCCCAGGGTTCAATCTCTCTGAAACTTGGGGGGTCTTTAGAAGACAGTGAGGACTATGTCCCATGCACATTTGGTGGGGGTTGGACATTGGGAAGGTCAGTTTGTAGCCCCTCAAAGTAGCTTCCAGCAGAAACTCCAGTTTTTGCCACTCTGAAGAGAAAATGACAGGAAAGGGAGGGACCCATGGATCATGTCTTTCCTGGGGTTGTATCTCTCTGAAACTTGGGGGGGGGGGGTCTTTAGAGGTCAGTGAGGACTAGTTCACCTGCAAATTTGATGGGTATTGGACATTGGGAAAGTCTTGTTTAGTTTGGTTGTGAGCGTGAAGGTGCCCGTTCTGGGCTCCCTCGAACCTCGAACCGGTTTGGAACTGGCTCAAGTTTGGCTAATTCGTGGTTCATGTTCCGTGAAAATGAACGAACCATGAACCACGAACCACATGGTTTGTTTTTTTCTTGTTCCGTGCCCTTGTCTATTCACAATGATAAAAAGAGTACCTGTAGCTTTAAAAAATGGATTCCCACAGTGACCATTGTCAGTCAACCAAAGCAGCATTCAAGCTTTGTTTTCTGTTCATAAAAGGCAGAGGTGAGGAGCAGGGCTCTTTCCAGAGCTATTCTGGTTTTCAGGGAGGACTCATTGGAGCCAGGCCCAGCAAGGTGACATGTTACTGTGTAACCTGCATGATTCATCCAAACCAAGCTGCTTCCTGCTGTTCAACAGAAGCCACTCCGTAAAAGCCAGTGTGGTGTAGTTGCTAGAATTTCAAAAGAGGTCCTGGGTGACTCAATTTTGAATTCCTACTCAGCTATGGAAGCTCACTGAGTGACTTTAGACCAGTATCTTGGCCTAATGTACTTCACAGGGTTATTGCTGAGATAAAATGGAGGAGGAGAATGATAAGCTGCTCTGGGTCCTCATTCTGGAGAAAGGTAGGATTTACAAAGTAAATAAATAATAAATATAGCTGAATACAGGGGTAGATAAAAGATACATGGGTGGAAGCAGGGAATGCTAAGGATATAGAGTCTGCTCAGTAAATGGAAAGAGGAAATAATGTGGGAAGGGGACACAGGAGAAAGTGAGGTACTCCCTGCAAGTTCTTTCAGGTTTCCCACTGTGCACCAGGTTCCCCACCACCCCACTCATGCATAAAAATACAGGACTTTTATATGTCCAGTATTTTCATTCCATTTTCCCCAGACAGTCCAGGAAAATAAAGGGCTGTCCTAGTGAAAATCAGTCACCTTGCGACTCTAGTGATAACAGTCTGTTGCGGGGGGGGGGGGGGGGGACAATGGCTGGAGATATTCTAATATATAAAGGCAGGCCTTTCAGAAGTATGAATTCAAGGGAAAATGGGTGAAAATGCAAGGTAACAGACGAGATCTGGAATTTAGTAAGCACTGGTACAATGTAAAACAATGAAGAGCAGTGTATGGAGGCATAAGAATAGAAAGTTATTAAGGAGCCAGACAATGATGACATGGATAAACTAACAAAATAAATGTAAATTAAGTCCTTTAAAACAGAGAAGTTTAGCAGAAAGTAAAAAATAAGAAGCGTGTGTTGAAAAGCACTAGAGCAATCAAGGCCATTTCTGCACGGCTTACCTCAACCCAGAATGCAACATGCCGAAAAAAACGTGGAAGATCGCGTTTTCTCATGCGAGTTTTGCGTGATGTTGTGCAACAATATAGACAATATAAGAGAATTAAGCAGAATGTTGGATTGGATCCAACCAGTTTGTCTGGTGGTGAAAAGGGAGTGTTGGTTCCCCTTTGCCCCATTTTAAAAATGGGAAGTGCTTATGGCAACCCTATTAATGAAAGACCGACCAAAATGTCCTATCATTAACAGAGTTGCTAAGATCTTGCAAACTGGAGGATATGGCTATCTTTACTGAATCAGGTCATCTCATTTTTGGTCTTCTTTTCCTACTGGAAAGACAGGCAGGAAAAGATAAAATGGAAAGGTGAAGGAGAACTGAAGAGGAAGTCAAATCAAGAGTAAATATATACCTCTGTAGGACATGAATATATAATTGGTAATGATGTTAAAAGGAATGACTAAAGTAGGCCAAAAGAAGCAGGTGAAAAAGTCAGTAAAAAGAAAGAAGAAACAATTAACAAAAATAAAGATAGGAATGAAACAAAGGCCCATTCCATTCGGTCAGTTTATGGTAATTCAAATTTCATTCTACTTCTTTCAGAGTTCCACAAGAGAAAAAGAGGCATGAGATGCATAATCAAACTTTTCCTGGTTTTCCTCCAACTTTCCTTGGCTTCCCCCCACATGTGACAACTTTTTAAAAAAACTGCTGTTGAGTTGCTGTTGATGCTTCTTATACATGTGCAGAAATCTTAGTCCTGTACTGCTTCTCTCCCCCTCCCTTTCCTTTCCTTGGGTGCTGACTGGTGGGCCACCTGGTGGAAACCACTCTCTCCCCAGCTTTTCATACATTCCCACTATTTTTCTAACAAAGAATCATAATGCTGCAACATCATTTCTCATACTGATATCAGCTGCAACTCTCACAAAAGATTGCTTCAAACAGACACATCTCAACTCATCTGGCATAAAAAACCAGATGCCAAATCGCCTCAAGGTCATGCAGTGCAGAAGGCCAGGAGCCCAAGCTGATTCAGAACCGATTGGCATGAATACTCAGAAGTGCTGGCTTAAAGTATGTCATGAGGAAAGGGCCCAAGGAAGAACATGAAAATGTAAGGTGTGAAGAGAACAAAGAAGACTAATAATCTCAAAAGCAAACCAAATATCCACAAAAGAACAGAATGATTCTTTGTAGATTTACTCAAGAAAATATCATTGTAAATGAGCTTGAGAAGAATGTCAATAAAATAATGTGAATGTAAATCAGATTGAACAGAAATAACCAGACACTGAGAAAGGACCAAGCAGTCAGGAAGCTTAGAAATAAAGGAAAACTAAGATCAGTAAGCGGATATATAAGGAGGAGTAAGAGGACTTTTCTGAGGATGGGAGAGACCATTACTGATTTGAAAACAGTAGAAAAAGAAGCAGAAGAAAGAAAGGGATAAA
Organism: Eublepharis macularius; assembly: GCF_028583425.1. Classification (NCBI taxonomy): domain Eukaryota; kingdom Metazoa; phylum Chordata; class Lepidosauria; order Squamata; family Eublepharidae; genus Eublepharis; species Eublepharis macularius. Next base: position 209,607,034 of record NC_072790.1, read on the forward strand.
CTGAAGTCGTAGGGAAGCATGGTAAGAGCATTAGAGTGCCTGTCAAGTGTTTTTAGAAAATGGGCAGGGCCAGCTGGGGTTTTCCTTGTAGGCATTCTGATTGGTCACTGGGGATCTGATTGTGCAGATTGTTTTAAAGTTGCTTTGGCAGCAGTTGCCAGAGTACAGGGATCTCCGCTGTCTTACTGAAGGTAAGCCATGTGGATGGAAGAAAATCTTTTAAAGCAGTATGTTCATTTTAAAAGGCATCCTGTTAAATAGAGCTTTTGCCTGAAATGTTGAAAACTTACTCTTAAGAATTATGCATAATCTCACTCCCTGACATTTTGTGATTGGCTCTGCTTCCCATGCAGCCATTTTGTGACTGCGCCCACCACTCTGTGCTAGAATTCCAAAGGTTCCAAATTTTCACTCTGCCACGGAAGCCTGCTGGGTGATCTTCAGCCTAACTGACCTCACAGGGTTGTTGTGATTATCAAATGGAAAAGGGGAGAATTTTGCAAGCCCTCTTTGGTCCCCATTGGGAAGAGAAGTGGGGTATAAATTAAGTAAATGAATGAATGAATACATGGCTTTGAAGCCTCACATATGTTATATAAAATGGTGAGCCTATGTCTAGACTACAGGTGAGGACTTGCATAATTCTAATGCTCCAACATACCAAAAATTGCAGAACATCATGTCTAACACTTTTTGCTTTGTGACAAATTTTTGTAATCCTAGTCCTATTGCATTGCTTATTTTGTAATCCTAGTCCTATTGCATTGCTTATTAGACACAAGCAATGTTGCTTGCATTGACTTACCCTGGATAATTTGTGTTGAGTATCAATGAGAAAGGCAAACCTGTAAATAATCTATAAATAAATAAATTAAATTAATACATAAAAGAACATTAGTATGTCAGAAAGGTTTCTAGCTCCAGAAATGCTAATTTTTATATGGATATTTTTTTTAAAAATGTGGGAAAGACTTCAGCTATATGAACCATCACCTTCAGTGCAAAGATGCATTTGAGATACAAGTTTATTATTTCATCTGCTTTTTACGAGAAAAGTCTAACAAAGGTAAAGAAGAAAAGAGGAGGAAAGAAATTAAAGATGGAAAGAAGCTTGAAATAGGGAAAGGATTAAAGGACAGAAATTGTAGGAACAGAAGAAAGAGGAAGCATGAATATAAGCAAAGATCAACATAGAAAAATCTGAAGTCATGAGGAAAAAGAGAAAATAGCACAAAGAAGAGAATTCAGGGCTGGATCTACACTAAATTAGCAATTCCCTAAATTAGCAGGACCCTGTAGAGTTGACAGAGAAATAGAGAATAAGAATGGAATTATGCAAAAGCATCAGGTCAAGTGGATGAGTACCACAAGAAAAAAACAGCAAATGAAGAAGATTAGAGAACAGTTGTAAATGTTACAGCTCATCTGCCATCACCTCAATGGAAACACCTCAAATATCCGGTCTACATAGCACCATATCTATAGCCCAGATGCTAATTCATAGGGAGTTTATGCTCCTACACTGTAATGTCTAGCTTCAGTTACCAGGCAATTCCTTCTTATAACATGAAAATTGTTCTTGCCAGCACTAATCTGAGATAACATTTAGCCTGAGCAAGGAAACTTTCCATATGATAGGTAAGAATTATATAGTTACCAAGACTAGGTATTACAGCACAGGGATACAAACTGAGGAAGCTTCTGGGACACAGTTAAGATACCTTGTGGGCCACTGACTAAACAGCACGGAGTAATGGATATGAATAAATCAATCAATCTTCAGTCGTCCCATGTCATTTTATGGAGGGGGTGATGGCAAATATCAGAACAGAAATGCTCTAGATTTGATTCTTTCTCACCTCATCCTTCTTTCTCCTGCAGTTCCACTTCTGTGACATTTGAGTCAGGAGAAGACAAACCTATTCCAACACCTATATATTTATGAATTTTAATAATTCAAGATGATGGAAAGGATCTATTTGCAATAATAAATCAGTTTTGCAAAGCATGGCCAGCTACTTCTAAAAGAAAGACAGAAAGACAGAAAGACAGAAAGACAGAAAGACAGAAAGAAAGAAAAAGACAGACAGACAGACAGACAGACAGACAGACAGACAGACAGACCAAAGATGACAATGTAACTTTGAATGAAGGGTGAGAGAACTAGAAGCTTATTATGCTGGGTCACTATAGTACAGGAAAACACAAAAATGAGAGCGAGAGAAGCCCTCACTACTTAAGAAATTAGAGAGAGAGAGAGAGAGAGAGAGAGAGAGAGAGAGAGAGAGAGAGATACACACATACACACACACAGCTATAAATTAATAGCAACAGAGATGAATTCACTCTGGAGCTATAATGCTATTTGAAGTACCTGGAGGAAAAAAAATAACTGAAAAACATTCCTGTTTGAAAAAAAAAAAAGGTCTGACGCGATGCTTTTATGGGGAGGGGGGAAGGAGCCCAGAACACTCTGCAAGATGCCATTTATCATGTCAGCAGACACATATTACTCACAGCAATGGCGCTTGCTGATCAATTCCAACCTAAAAGGTGAAGAAAAATCTGCACTGCCAGTGATGGCCACAGTTGCCCTGTCTTGATCTTGGATGCGGTGTGCAAAGAAGCAGAAGGGCTAAAAAAAAAAAACAGCAGAAAGCAACTGCATGGGATTGGATCTCATGGACTGGTTCCTCTAATGGTGGTACTTTCCCCTGGAACAAGGAGCATCTTGAGCCTCTGGCATCAGGGAAAGATTCTTTACACTGAACGAAGGTAGAATGGATTCACAGCACCCAATCCATCAAGAACAAGGACATTTGGACTTATTTGGAACTTACAAATCCTACTGCCATGAGCTCCGGAGGTGACCTTGGGCAGGGCTGGATCTAGGGTTGCTGGTGCCTGGGGCAACCCTAGCCTGGCAGCGTGCATGCGCACAGTGCGCACGCTCCCAGCGCAGCGTGATGACATCATTTTGGTGACATCATCACGCAGGGCAGCGGAGGCAGTGTGGGGGGCTAGGAAGCTGCCCATGCTATTCACCTCCCCGCAGGCAAATGTCGCGGGCGGCCTCACAGCCCCCCGCGCTGCCTTTCACCTGCCTCGCGGGACAGGGGGAAGCCGGCTTGTTGCACGCCCCCTGTCCTGCAGGGCAGGCAAAAGGCAGCGCGGGGGGCTGCAAGGCTGCCCGCACCATTCACCTGCCCCGCAGGACAGGGGGCGGCCGGCTGCCCCCTCTCCTGAGGGGCAGGCAAATGGCGTGGGTGGCCACGCTGCCCTTTGCCTGCCCTGCAGGACAGGGGGTGTGCGGCAAGCCAGCCGCCCCCTGTCCCACGGGTCAGGCAAAAGGCAGCGCGGGGGGCTGCGAGGCTGCCCATGCTGCGGCCTGCGCGCTCCAGCAGCTGGCAGCTGCTCCTGGCGCCCCCCCTGGCAGCGCCAGGGGCAGACTACCCCCCCTGCCCCCCCTCGATCCGGCCCTTGCCTTGGGTAAGCCACTCCTCTCAGCCACAGCTCTCCAGTTGTATTGTGGGCATAATAACAACACTTTGTTCACTGCTCTGAGAGGGCATTAATCTGTCTAGAAGAGCAGTATACAAGCAGACTTGCTGTTGTTGTTATTAAATGTGACTTGACAAAACTAATTTTTCTCCAGTGGAACCCTATTGAAACACTTACTGCTTTACTGACAAAAACTCATCTGAACGCTCAGAGTTTTGATATTGATATTGACTGATATCTGCCAAAGATGAAAGCAAATAAATATAGGACACTTACAAAATCAATTATGAAATGTATTTCATCCCCTCTTTCTAAAATGCAGACGGTGGAAGCCAAAAATAATCCACTGCTTATCATACCTTTAAATACCTCATCATATGCTACATTTTGAAAAGTACCCCTAAAAAAAAAAATCAGAGTTTATATATCATACTGGAACATTCATTGGCCATGCTGTAGCTTCCTGCTGATTGCATAACCTGCAGCAAAAATGGGATCTCTGTTGTGTAATAAGTGAAACTGTCTTCATAGTCCCCCATGGCAGCTCCCCTAAAAGACCATCTCTCCCTACTCCCCTTTCTCTTTTACTTCCTGGATTTTATGAACAGCTGCAGGAGCATACATTTGTTGGGTGTTTTCTTGGCCAAAGCTTCTATACAATTGTCTCTCTATACAGTTTGATCCACCGTGGAAAATTTTTAAAGCAGTAAACACCAAGTAAGTGATATAGTTCTGTGCTAAGTAGTCTTCCTGCAATAGCACAAGCTTGAATAACTTGTGAACTATCAAGCTAAATGCAGCCCATCAGTCATGTAATGTAGCCTAGCAGGTGCTTGATACTTTGACTTCATTGACTTTCTCATACATCTATCCTGATTCAGCAAAAGAAATCTCTGCATACCCTAGTGAAGGACAGAAACCAAGAGTTGCAATCTTATTATGGAATAGAAAGAAAATACAAGGAAAATGTTTGCTTGACGCAAGACACAGAGTAGTTAGAGATGCTCGAATACTTGCTAGCAAAGCTCACTTCCCGTTTGTTGTTGGTGCTCAGGCAGCTAATGAATCAACAGGCTGTTCAGGTGTTTGGAACCTGTATGTGTACAGTTGCAGAAGCAGGTCTCATGCTGTCATCAGAAGTCTACTCCCAGCTGATGAGGGATCAGTTGGAAGCAGGCTTTTGATCTCCTCTGGGAAAGGTTTGCTTTGTGCCCAACACTCTGCAGAAGGCAGTTAAGTTTCCAGGGTGTTGGGGCACAAAGCAAACCTTTCCTAGAGGAGATCAGTTGAAGCCACCCCCATCCCCATGTTCGCTGCAGAAGTTAGGAGAGAAACCAGCTCTTTCTTCTTTCCCTATGCAGTGCCAAAATTAAAAGCACTGCATCTGTCCCCACCTAACATCGAGGAGTTGGGAAGAGAAACCAGTGCTTTCTCCTCATATGCAATGCTGGGATTAAAGGCATTGTTGCTGTCTCTGCCTAGCTTAAAGGGGACAAAAGGGCTCCCTTTTGCAACTTCACTGTGCAGCTACTTTGCTGAGGTGACAGAGGGATAAGAACCCCACTCCCACCTGATCACCTATCAGTTGGCTTCTGACCAACAAGGAACTGCTTCCACACGCCCTTAAAAGAACAACCCACTCAACGAATGCTGGCGGCTTCCCCCCAGGAATCCAGATATCTTAATTTGCAAAATTGTTGTGGGCTGTTAGGCTTCTGTTTTTTCAGCATCTTTTCTAGGAATGCACTTTCCGCAGTCTCAGAAAAGACGCCGAAAAAACAGAAGCTGAATGGCCAATAAACATTTTGCAAATGGAAATGTCATCAGCATTCTGTGAGTGCACCATCCCTTTAAGGGCGTATGGAAATGGCCTTACTGTTCAGCAGCTGTTCAAGCTGCTTGATGTAATCTGAGTATACCCTTGATCAGTCCACCGTCTGATCATGTCAAACAAGTTAAGTTCATGTTCTGAACAAGTTCGCTGAGGACATAATTAGGTCTCTCTCTGGCCTCAACCACCAAGTGACACAGCATGGTCAGGAACCCTGCTTGAGTCAAATTACAATATGCATGTGTGTTGGTTGAGTGAAGTATTGCCACGGCAGTAAATAATCACCATGACCCCTGTGGTGAAATGACAACACAGAACTGTGAGCCCCACTCCATTTTGGCCCTCAAATACATCTAGGCACCAGCAGTTATCTTGTGTCTCTGCCCTGCAATGTGCTACTCACCCAGCTCATCACAATTCTCCTTTGGTACACTGCCACCACCTGGTTAATTTTTGATTACCCTCCAACAGGGCGAGCACTCTCAGCTTCCCTTCTGTGTTGCCGATTAAGGATTAGAGGTGGGCACGATCCCAAAAAAACCAATCAAGCTGATCGTGGATCGGTGCCGGTGACGATCCTGAATTAACGATCCACACCGATCATCTCCCGTTTCCGATCCATGGATCGTAGAGGCAAAAGCGGAGGGGCACCCCGCTGTTCCCAGCGATACAGGAATGGTGGCTGATGCCGGCGGCATCTGTGTTTGTGTTTGGCTGTCTGTGTTTGGCTGTCAGAGCTGCCTATCGGGGTTTGCAGGGATGAGATTGGAGTGCCCATGGCTACAGAACACCCCCTTCCCCCTCCCTCCCCTGGGTGTCTTCTCCCAACTTGTGACTGCTTTGCTGCTCCGTGGTTGGAAGGAAGCCCTGCTGATCAAGGAAAGCTGGGCTTCCATTCAGGTTTCCAGGGCAACAGAAGGAGGGCAAACACAGCTCAGGCATTCCCCTGGCTCCGTTGCCAGGGGAATAGATTGCTGGCGCCTGAGTGTCTGGCTTCCCGATCCGAGCACGATCGCCCCAATCAAGCCCCAATCCAGCCCCCCTCCTGACCGCTGGATCGTTGGTCGTGCCCGAGCACGATCCGCCGGGTACCGATTGCGCGATCGCCATTATCGTGGGGTTTTTTTTATCGTAATGCGGATCGTGCCCATCTCTATTAAGGATCCACTTAGTACCTATTTCTCCTGCTACCCAGCAACTGGGTATCATGTGAACACTTGTGCACTCCTGGGGAATTTCTGATCTAGCAACTAACAGTCTCCCTTTGCCTTGCATTTATTTTGAATAGTGAGTTTGAACAATGGAGGTCTAACTGGTACGGAGAAGAACTACCAGCATTTAAAATAGTAAAGTATAAAAAGGAAAAAGTCCACACACACTCTGCACAGCAATGGATTAAGGAGCGATACAAAAGAAAGGTACAAATACACAGCCCTCAACTCTATACAAGCTCAATTTATTTTACTTCATTTATACCCTGCCTCTCTTTCCAGTGGTCTCCCCAATGGGGATTCAAAGTGCCTTACATCATTCTTCTCTCTTCCATTTTTCCTCACAACAACCCTGTGAGATAGGTTAGTCTGACAGTGTGTGACTGGTCCAAGGTCACCCAGCAAGCTTCCATGGCAGAATAGGGAAACAAACCTTGGTCACCCAAATTCTACTCCATCACTCTACCTACTACACCACACTAGCTAGTTTTATTCTAAGGCTGGCTCTTTAAGCTTAGAAGTTACAGCATAAAATTCATTTCTCCACATTCCCCAGAAAAAAAATTCCCTCTGTCCCACCTACACCTCTCAGATCCATCATAGAAAAGCCATATGACTTCCCCAATTCCATGAGTAGCAACACTAAAACCAGCCTTTTGTGCAACTGATAGTTTCACAATTGTCAATAGGTTGCCATTACATGGAAATTGCCAGACTATGGTTTATTCAAGCTATATCTTGTATATAAACTAAGCCAAGATTTCCAGTTATGGATTCTAATCAAACAATTTCACATGGCATAGTTGCCACACAACGGCAAGATTTAAGTACAGTAGATTCTGACAAAGGGAGTTTTGACTCTCAAAACCTTAACCCCTGAAAATCGTATTCGTCTAAGGTGCTGCTTGTCTTGAATCTTGCTCTTCTACTTGCAGGCTAACATGGCTACCCACCTGAAAATATCTTCATGGAAAACTGTAGTTGGTCCCCTCCTCAAAGGAAATGTAAAAAGGAGCTCAAGAAGTGAGGGGGATAAGGGAAAGGAGGAGCAAACACACAAGCCTGTAGTGCATTTTCAGTCCTCCAAATCAGAGAGTATAGGATGCCACTGAGAACAGGCACCAGAATGGAGAAGATGGGGAGGAGATAGGAAAAAGATAAATTTCCTTTATCTGCTCTGTAGCAGTTCTGGTAAGAGTTATATCCTAGGGCAATTCACCCTCCAAAATGTTTGCTGTGGACTTCTTTTACTCCTATATGCACTTTATACTCCTGCCACCATTTCTCTACAGCATTCTACTCTACAGGCATTATGCAATGGTTCCTTCTCTATTTCTGTGAAACTATAGGACTCATTTTTTTTAACCCAGGAAATGGAAGAGGCTATTCCCCCCTTTTTTTACATTAGCTGGTAAATGTATTAGGGAAAGTATTTTTAGTTCCCCTCTGGCCTGTTTTTCTGGACTGAATCTCAGGAGAATTTCAGCTAGGACAATGTTCAGGACTTGTATCACAAGGTGAGTAATTAGTATGGCTTTGGTAGATAAAAAAGTTTTGTGGGTAACCTTTTAGGATTTTTCATGATGGGCTAGCAGGTCTTCCAGGTGTTTCTTGTGCCCCTGCTAGCATTACATACAACATAAAAGTTTGCTTCCAATAAGAATACAGTTCTGAAAATACAGTGCCGCCATCTGATTAGAATTAATGTATATTTTATGAGTGAATTTCTCTTTTAAATTTTCTTTTAAATCTATTTATGGTTTTAATTGTGTAAATTAATTCTGTTTTTAAATTGTTGTAATCTGCCCCGAGCCCTTCGTGGGGAGGGTGGACTAGAAATCCAAAGTAAACAAAATAATAAATAAAAATAAAATAAAAACCAATATGCACAGTTTTTTTAAAAAAGTTTCTTTAACAGTTATATATATATGGTTTCTTTAACAGTTATACATCCAGTGCAAGAAAGCTGATTATAGTGCTTTTCATGTTTTTATGTAACATCGTATACAATCAAGTTTTATTGTATTTTAGAACCGGGTTTGATTTCTCACTTCTCCACTTAAAGCCAGCTAGGTGACCTTAGGTAAGTCACAGCTCTTAGCTCTCTCAGCCCCACCCACCTCACAGGGTGTTTTGTTGTGGGGATAATGATAACATACTTTGTAAACCGCTCTGAGTGGGTGTTAAGTCATCCTGAAGGGTAGTATATAAATCGAATGTTATGATGTTATTATGTGATCCGCTCTGAGTCAACCTGGTGGGGTGGAATAGAAGTTGAATAGAAAAAACCTACAACATCAATGACCACCATGCTTTGAACCAGCTAGCTTGCTGAAATGGTTGTGGCAGCATAGTCCTACATGGATCAGATCTCTGACCAGCAAATAATCTGAAGATGGAAGTTGTCAGCACAGACAACGTCAACTTTCTCCTCATCCCAGAGGACTGGCTGGAAACCACCCAGGTAAAGCATTCCTTTCATACATCTAGGGTTGTCAGGCCCTAGGTTGGAGGCCCAGCACCCACCTTATGCCTTCCCCCATTGCATGTGCATGCTTCTACCCTGCACGATTACATTACTTCTAGGAAGTGACATCATCAGGTGGGTCACATGCTGCCCTAGGAGTGCTCCCGCGCTCCCCAGGGGGGCAAATCGGGCCCAATTTGAGCCCCAAACGTCCCAAATAAGATCACTTTGGAGCACGGGAGTGCTGCCATGCTCTGCAGTGGCCCGATTCAGGCTGAATCCAGCCAAATCAGGCCCAATTTGGGTCAAATACAACCCAATTCCAGCTCGAATTGGGCTGCTGCAGCACCTGGGAGCGTGCTGCACTGCCCAGGAGCATGCCCCAGAAGGCGTGTTCTCCCTAACCAGCTAGGTAAGTAGGGCAGGAGGTGGAGAGTGGGAGTGGGGGATCCTGATACGGCATCCCTACATGCATTCCTCTCTTATTATATCTGGGTGGCAAGTGGGTGGGGAGGGATCAGCACTGATGGTAATCCAAGCTTGTTTTGACTGGAGATTTCCAGTTGTTAAAACTTGTAATAGACCATTTAGACAATTATATTTCACTAGATTTGCCTGCTTTTAAAAATTATGTTTTCATTTATCTCACTATCAATGGTTTATAACACAATTAAGAAATTCAGTATTAAAAATATGTGAAATGCCAGATACACATTTACCCAGCAACAATTTACAATAATCCCTAGATTCACTAGAATAAATTGCACTAAAATAAAACAAAACCCCTTTTTCTTCTAAATCCAAAAACATGGCTGGATCTTGGGGAGAAACTCACTAAAAATCTTGAGACTGCTTATCCATCCCCAGATATGTGAAGTGCCGGGGAGGAGGGGGGGGGGAACTGGATAAAAAAAATAGAAAAGGATTTCTTCCTATTTTTCCAAAGTCTTTTTTCAGCTTTGTATATATGCTAGAATGTGTATAATGATAATATACCATTGAAGCATTCAGTATTTTCAGTGTTATAAAGTTAGCTCAATATCCAAATACAATGCTAAAGAAATATTATTGTTATAGATGAAGGAAGGAAGGAAGGCCAGGTCAGCCCAACCCAAGGAAGGAATGCTCATGAAGGCATGTGGATTTGATTGTGTTCATGTGGGTTTTTAAAATCCAGTTTTTGTTATATGATTTGTTATTTGTTATCCAACACAAGAAAAAAGTGAACAGTCACCTACTTTACTGTAGACCACATTTCAGTTCCTGGGGAGATACTTAGAAGATGATGGACATTTTATACAATAGCAAAATTGGTTGAATCTTAAACGCAAACTGTAAATATTTTTCAAACCCTGATAATACTGATATATTCTTTTTAGAAGAGATGTGACTGATTTGTACAATCACAGTTGTTTTCATGTAAAGTGTTGTAAATATTAACAGGTGACACTTCACGGATTTCAGAACAGACATTCCATAAAAAATAGTAAGGTGGGAGAAACTCTTTTTACTGCATCAAATTCTATGAATTTAAAAAACTGTTTGCCCTGGTTGGTCTGATAGAAAACATCACTGTACCACTCCTGTATCTTTCATAGTGGAAAAATGAAAGAAAGAAAAAAGAGAGAGTAAATTTTATCCTCGTTCCAAAAGAACAGGAGCAATGACACACACACACTTACATGATTTATGATCCTTGGAGAAGTCTCCTAGCATTTGTAATTCTAAGGTAGAAAGTCACAAGGGTTAGCAAAACTGGATGACTTCCAAGATCCTCCTAAGACCTTTTGTTTTAACAGTGAAAAGCAAAAAGGAAAAAAAACCCTAAAAGGGTTACTGTATTCCAAATGCAATGAGATTGTCCTTTGTGGTTGGTGATAATGTCAAGGAAGGCATCTGTGCTTTTTGCCGTCACTGCACATATTTCTGTTTAGTATCTCTGCAGGTGGCAATTCAACAGGGAGATCTGGGAGCATGACCGGTACAATTCCTGATACTCTGCTTAGTTGCCAGTTCCAGCCTGGCTCCTGGAGCATCCTGACTCAGGCAGCAAGTCCACCTCACTCACATGCTCAGTTTGTCTCCACGTGGTTCCTGAGAGCATCTTGGAAAGGCACAGGTACCATACTGGAAGGAAGGAATTGGCAACCTCTTCATCATTTGCAGCTCTATAAAGCATGAATGTTCTACAACTCTGTCTCCACCTGTTTGTGAACAGATGAGAATAGATCCACACCTCTACACCCCCATGCCCCACTTCCTCCCTCCTCCCATCTGTGACTTCTCCATGGGGCTGCCACTTCACAGGTCTGCAAGGGTGTTCAGCTGCAAAACACAGCAGAGGTCCAGTGGCACCTTGAAGGCTGATGCCACATATTGGTACCCACCCCCTTCCCTCTGCTGGTTGCTATGCAGCTTGCATGGGGAATGGGTAAGAGGGTGGCTCAGGGGAGTGTGTTGCATGCGGGGTGATCTCTGGCTCCCACACTCTCCCACAGCACTTCTGGCATCTGATAAGCAATGCAGCTTGGCAGTGTTGGCCCAAGGGAACCAGGGTGGACGCAAGGGAGCTGCTGCCATGGGTTCAGCATAGTTGTGGAGCAGCATCCCTGCCAAAATGATAAATCTTCATGGTGACCCATCAGGTGGGCTATCCTGTTCACCTTTTTGTGGTTTGCAGGAGCATAACATCAGCTCAGAGGCTTCTGTAGTCACTGGCCTCTCCCCATGTAGGGACTGAAGCAGGAGCCCTGGCCATGCTTCCCCTGTGTCTTTCCATTGAGCCATGGCTGTCATGCACTCGACACTGTCTGTTCATGTTGCTGGGACTTTTACAGACTCCAACTTGCTTGCGATGCCATCTGTGCCTTGCAGAGGGGTGTATGCTGTCATTTCCCCCTGCTAAGTGTTCACAGAGAATGGGCTGCCTTTGATTGGCAGCTGGCGGCCATCACCATAGCAGCCCTGAAGATTGGGCTGCCCATGCAGTCTATTCACTAAAATGGGGAAAGGGGGATTAATCCAGAAACACCTCACACCTTAGGAGTGAAAGCTAAAATCTTGTATTTCATAGGAGGTGCAGGTTTTGCTCTCTTTCTGCTGCATTCCAGATTTCATTTTCTCTCATGGAACTCCTGTATGTGCCCTATGACGGACAGTATTGCTATGTCACTCTGATCCTAGGGTGCACAACATATGGCTTTTGGGCTGCATGGGGTCTGCAAGGAGTGTGACGGCTCTGTTACCCATAATCTGTCCCCGCTCAGGCCCCAAACTACAATGACACCATTGCAATTGTAATTGCAGCACCTTAGCTGTGCTGAGAGACACTGATTACTGCTCAGGAAACATCTGCTATGTCCAGAACAGGGACACAGCAGAGTCTTCCCTGGTGGAGAGGGGTTCAGGACGCCGCCTCCCAAACAAGAAAAAGTAATTTACTTGCCCCACTGTAAATTCCTCTGTGTCACCCCAGGACTTGCAAGTACAAGTCTCTGCAAAGCCAATAGGGGATTTTCTTGTGGATGGTCAGAGCGCTGAGAGGCAGTGTTTTGACACTGAACATCTGAGAGCCTTGCTACAAGTGACATTTTACACGTGAAGGATAAAGGATCATTTTTGCAAGTCTTTTTTGGGAACTGAAGTTCCTCTCCCCCACCCCTTTTCCTTTTGTTCCTTCCCCTTGCTGCCTGAAGAGACAGAGAAAGCCTGCGGCAACAGCAACTTTTGCAAATCGTTCCTCCATTCACAAGCCTGCTCTCAATGATCTTTGGGGCAGGCAGCTGCAACTTTCTCTGCTTTCTCCGGAGCATCCCCCCCTCCCCCACAAGACGATTTGCAAAAGCTGATGTTGCCTTAGGCTCTCTCTGTCTCTTCAGGTAGCAAGGGGAAGGAACAGAAGGAAAAGGGGTGGGGGAGAGGAACTTCACTTCCCAGAAAGACTTGCGAATATGATCCTTTATCCTTCACGTGTAAAATGTCACTTGTAGCAAGGATCTGAGAGGCAGTGTTTTGACACAAACACCAACAGTTACTGGGGCCATAATGGAGCTAAGTAACATCATGGGACAATTTATACTAAATATACCGTCACCCTGTAATGTTTTACAACTAAATAGTTTGGATTTTATTTTTGCTGGTTAATGTGGTTTTTAAAATATTTATTACTGTGGGTTTCAATGCAGGCCTCCGAGGAAAAGAGGAGGATGGTTCGATGGGTGAATGGCGTCTGCTTTGATTGGCTAGTAGCTCCACAGAAAAAGGTTTTCAGTTAGTTTATGAGTTTCTCAGAGAAAAGATTCTGGCTAAATCAGGCAAACTGTTTGAAAGCCTAAGAGTCTAATTTTGTCTAAGCCAGGCAAACTATATGTGTGTCTGTGTATATCTGAAAGAGAGATTAATCTATCTAGGTCAGACAAGCTGTATGGAAAGACCTCAGTGAATCTATGTCTTGTGTCGATGAGAGTTTGTTCTCTTAGTGAAGACCTGTCTGGAAAAGTACTTTGTGTGACTGAGTTTGTGAATATACCTTTAAAGGTAAAGGTGCAAGCACCGAGTCATTAATGACCCATGGGGGGGCGTCGCATCATGACATTTTCTTGGCAGACTTTTTGTTATGGGGTGGTTTGCCATTGCCTTCCCCAGTCATCTACACTTCACTCCCAGGAAACTGGGTACTCATTTTACCAACCTCGGAAGGATGGAAAGCTGAGTCAACCTTGAGCTGTCTACCTGAACCCAGCTTCCACCAGGATCGAACTCAGGTCGTGAGCACAGCTCGGGCTGCAGTATTGCAGCTTAACACTCTGCACAACGGGGCAGAAGATATAATTATTTAAGAAGATATAATTATTACTGAAAACCATCAAGCTTATGAACTGTTCTGAAACCAATATGCTTATCAAAACTCTGCAACCATCACATAACAACAACCGTGTGCTTATAAACCACCCTTCTGGACAGTTTAGTGCCATACTCAGAGCAGTGAACAAAGTCAGTGTTATTATTATCCCCACAATAGAGCTGAGGAGCGAGGGCTGAAAGGAGTGGCTTATTCAAGGCCACCTGCAAGGTTCATGGCAGTAGTGGGATTCAAACTAGCAGGGAGTGCTGATTCACAGCCCAGCCACTTAACTACTATGCTACAGCAGCTCTTTATGTTCTTATAAACACATTCCACTTTTGTTTAAGAAAGAAAAAGGTTTCTCTTTTTTTACCTTACAAAGCCTCACACACTGACTACATATTACCAATTTAACCTGGAAGGTCTAAGATGAAAGCCTTTGGTGGCAGTGAAAATCTTTTGTGGGTGTTGGGGGGGCAGCAATATATAGGTCACACAAACAGAAAACAGGTGGTGTTCTTGAGGTAAAAGTCTGGGTAAAGTAAAGAACATCTGAAGCTCTATGTCAGTGGAAATAAAAAGTGCTGATTGTAACCAGAGACCTCCTGATATAAAAGCTTAAGTTAATATAAAGAAGGGCGAAACTGAAGGTCCGATTGCAAAGTTTATAAAGTTATTAAAACAAAAGGAAAATTACACATAACATGAGAGAAGACAAATAAATAAGACTGGCACAGCCAATTGGGTTAATTCATAACATGGTTTTCATTTGGATCACTTTATAGATTTGTGGTTTTATCCACTCCTACCCTCAGTTCCCAGATCAATAAAACATATATGTACTCTTGCACCCAATTCCTAAGCATAAATATCTGAAAAAATATTAATTACAGCTTTGAAACTTCCATGATTGCTTAATATTGTACTGACAATGGCATTCATTTATTTATTTATGAAACAATGCACCTTTACCAATAGAATTTTTCTGCTGAAAGTAAAACACCGCCGTATCGTCTTGTGCCTGTAGCAGTACAGACATTGACTGATTAAACTGCCGTGATGGCATAGAACATCGCAATTGCTTAGTAATTACAGTTGCCAAAGTCAACTTCTGTGAGAGAACTGAAAGTTGTCAGTTTAGCTGGCTAAAAATATCACACATGGTTTAGTAGGAACTTCATGGGACACGATGAAGACTAAGAAGCTAATGAGAGGAGTCATAAGGTAAAGAGTCTAAAGGAAGATTGCAAAGTAATGATGAACCAAAATGGGGGAATAGCAGCTTTTCCCCTCCTGGAACCTCCCCCTCCTTTGGTGTTTTTACAGGGGAAGGGTAAGAAACGGGAGGAAACACACACAAATCAGGAGCTTGGCCATGTTCCCCTGGCACATATTTAGGAGTAGGGATGTGCATCCAAAAAAGATTCAGGTTTCTCACTTCAGGTTTACTTGAAGCAAGAAAACAATTCGAATAATCCAGACTAACTCAATTCAGAATGACCCAAAGCAGCACTTAAACTGCTCAAAGCTCAAAGCAAGACTTTTCTTTCTGCTTGCAAGCCTTAAGTTTCAAACCCCCTCCTCCCCCTCCCATTGGATGAAGAAATCCACGAGGCATTTGAAAGCAACACTTTTCTTCCCATCCCACCACTTTTCCCCCAATGGGAGGGGGAGAAGGGAATCCTCCTTCTCCTCCCATTGGAGGAAAAAAGTGGCGGGACAAGAAGTTTGAAAGCAAACAGCACTTTTCTTGCTGTTTGCAATGCAAACAGTGAGAAAAGTGCAGTGGCAGCAGCTGCTGCTGCTTTGCCTGAAGCTTCCCGAAGCGATACAAATTGCTTCAGAAAGCTTTGCTTTGGGATTAAAGAATCAGCTCAGCAATTTTTCCAAATCGAGTTCGATTCTGGTTAAAAACCTAAATTGGAAACCCAAAGCGCGCATCCCTACTCAGGAGTCTCTCCTATCTCCAGCATTCAGAATGCAGTAGCACTACAAAGTGAGCCTCTCCGCAGCCCCTATTAACTGCTGCTTTGGTGCCACTTCTTTTTTTAAATGCTGCTGTTGCTGCTTCAGAACAGGGGCACCAAATATGACTATATGCCATCACCGTCACAGACAAACGGATGCACTTCAGGCACCACTTTATTTATATAAGTGAAAGGAGGAGGTTCTTCAATCTGAATTAACTGTGCCTGAACAGAGATATTATTTTCATTTATCGTCCACTTTTCTCTCTGGCTATGGCATGACATCACCATTTCTATGAAGAAGGTGGTCAGCTGAAGAAGAAGAAGAACCAAAGAGCAGCTAGGGATGAAACAAAATCTTACCTACCATACATAAGGGAGGGATAGGAGAAGATATTATTAGAAATAAAGGTGGAAAGGCCATAGAGGTTTGGAAGTCTGAGGTCGGCGGGACAGCCGTTCAGTGCAATAGATAACACGGCTGCTGTACCTATAAGAATTACATAAAATAGGAACTCTTCCAGCTGTGGTGATTTTTACTGCCAGGGGTTTTTTTTTCTGACAAAGCATCCTCAAGAGGCAATGAGCATGGTTTTTGTTGTTGTTTTCAGTTATAAAGGTTTTTTAAAGTTAATTTTTAAATTGATTTTATTATAGATTTTTATCATGAGACACGTTGAGAGCATATTTTCAGGATAGTCAAGCAGGATATAAATATCAGAATAAATAATATAAGTAATGAGGATCAAGAGGTGGAAATTAAGTTCACAAATTGACTCAAACTAACTGGAGAATTCCATGGCTGCAGGCTTTTAGCATTCCAGACTTCCTGTTTGTTATTTTAAAAAATTGCTACAATCCACATGACTCCACAGCAGTAGATTGATACCTCATACATTTCTCTGGTTGGTGCTGACTAATCAGGAATGAGAGAATGCAATTGATACATATGCATTTCTGAACCAGGCCTAACTTTTTTTTTTTTTATGGTAAGAGCCTCATAAGTTTCTAAGCAGAAAACAGAACAAGTGAGGTACAACAAACCGAAAATCTCCATTACATAATTCAATTACATAAGAGCCAGTTCTGAAACAATGTAAGGGCAGTGCTGGCTGACTGTAATCAACAATCAATAACCTTTCTACACATGGATACCAAATGCCTCATTTGTTACAGATGCATAACTGAACAGAGCCATATGCATTGCATACTAACACCCCTTCCAGTCCTTCAGTTCAATTTCCTTCCATTCAGAGTGGTAATTTGCACGCAATATTTAGAGAATAAATTGTCAATAATTCTCTGCAGTACACATTTCTCCTTTTAGTGCTCTCACATCTAAGAATGAACATAAATGTAGGAACAAAATGTCAGAAAAATAACCCAGTCAAACTGAAAATGACATATTTGGGCTGTTTTAGCTCGATTGTGATGTGTATCTTCATTTGACATGAAATGGAGCAATTCTATTCAACCTGACATTTTCTGTAAATATCGGTTTCAGATAATTAGTCCAACTAGATATCAGTACTTTATCTTTTCCCCCCTGCTTTCCTCAGAGAAAATTCATTATACTTTCACAAGGCCTGTTGAATATGAGATGTGGGGTCAACAGAGGATTATTACAGCCGAAGACTTGCATACGACAGATTAATTTCATTTTATGAATATATGGGTATGCCTAAATTAAACCTATTTAAGTTCCAGTGATGTCAATAAAACATTTGCTCTCTTCCATTAAAATAAAATTTTAACTTTCAGCTGAAGGATTTTAAAGCTATATACAAAGCATGCAATACAACACCAGAAATATACCTTTCAACCACAAAAGATTGTTTTCAAATAGTCTTTAAGGGATCAGGAAAACACCGTTGTACACATGCAAACTGGCGTTTTCCTCTTTATAAAGAAAAATTGCAATTGTTCCTGCAACTATGAAGTAAAAATAACTCTTTATGAAATTAAAGTTATAGTCTAAGCACACCATCACAATCAATAGATATAAAAATCACTTTTAAGTTTATTTCACTCCATTTCAAGGCACTAAAAAATCAGGAGAGCCGTCCTAAACAGGGTTACATGCCCCTGAGCCTTTGATTTTGAATGGACTAAGAATGGGCTGCTTAGGATGGATGGGGAAAAAATATTTAGATTTTACTGCAGAACATAATCAAAGTGAAAAAGAGGAGCTGCATGAGGACTCACGTGACGCTGTTCAAGAATGAAACTGAACTTATTTGGTGCTCCTAATTAATGCAATGGCATTTAATATGAAGTGAAGAGCATGTGAAAATTCCATTCTTATAATGGCAGTCAGCATAGAATTAAACTGCAAGCTTTTCCACTAAAATAAAAATAAAACTAGGGATATTACGCAGTTTTACACAGTAAGCCAAAGATAAGCATTATAAATTAGATTGCTTTCCATAAGAACATTAAGAACATTTCATGTTCCATTAAAATTAGTGGGACTTTTAAAAGTGCTTCACTCAGGCAAAATTGCATCCTTTAAAAATTATATTAATACACAATTTTACTTTCAGACTTACCAAATGATGCTGGGGAGGGATACTTGCTCTGATATATTCTCACACCAGATGTTAACAAAATCACTCAACAAACCAATGTGGGGGGAAAGGGGGGGGTCAAACCATGCCTTCTTTTGCTCACAGCTGATTTTAATCTCTCTCTTCCATTCATGTTTTGGGTACACACAAAACTAACAGTTTATGTGAGGGAAATTTCACATACAAAAGAGCTACCGAACTTTTGTAGCAGAAATCAGCTCCAGTCGTACTCGGATTTACACATCACTGCAGTTGGCCCAAGATCAAGTTTCTTGATTCTGTCACTATCTGGTGGCATCATTTTCCACACTGCTTCTGACAGTTTCAATTTACATTTTGCACGGCATTGAGAATAGAATCAGTACCTCAGATGGCGGCTTGAGTTCAGTTTCCCTTCTCCATCTCCTGCCTCCGATCCTTCTTCCACGCTGTTCCCTTAATCCTGGAAAAGTGACCCCATCCCCCTCCATCAAATAATTCCCTCCTGCCTCCACATTCATTTCTTCCTTCGATCCCTTCATACGTGCATTTTTTTTCCTGCAAAGGCTTTCTGAGACCATATCAGAGATTCACCTCTTCCGAGCTGTCACCTACTACTGGCTGGCTGTCACCTACTCCTCTCTCAGTTCTGTCCTTTCTGTTTGTCTTTGTTCTATACATGAAACTTAGACCTACTGGAAAAGGAACATGCCACCCATGTGCTCAACACCATGTCTAAGAAAATGGTGGCAGTAGAAAGCATTAGATAAGAATATAAATTGTGAATTGGTGAATAAATTTCCTTTTTTAAAAATGAGAGCAGCACCTTTCACATAGGAAGTCAGCTTTTGAGTGGAAGAGTTTTTGCATTTCCCCTCTCCTTTACTGTGATTTCCATGTAATATTTCACTATAGAAACATACCTACCTCCCATCACCACAGTGCATCAACACTAAATACATACATTTGCATCACTCAAACACACAAATATATAGATGGCATTCAAAAGAAAAGGGGAAAGAAGGAAGCAAGAAAGTCATGTAATACCTTTACTTTTACCTATGGATTTGATGAAATGGTTCCATGAAGAAAGCATCGCCAGACAAAAAAAGAGAACAAAGAAGAGAAACAACAGTAAGAGTCATGTGTGTGTAAATGTAAATGTTGTAACATCCGAAACATGAAAAGAGACAAAGCATGAAATAATTGTTTGAAGACAAATGGAAATGGCATTGGTGTCACATTTTAAGAATTTTTCATTTCCTAATCATCATGTACATGCAGAACATAGAAGTAACCCATGCTTCATTTTCAAATGGGTGACACAGAAATGACATAGACACTGACTCAGGGTGAGGGGGGTTGCATGGGGTGATGGGGGAAATGCCACTTATTTCATCATGTTGCAAAAGTGTATTTTTAGCATTCCAGAAGCCAGGAGCGGATGCTTTCCGCATTTTCCAAATAGCCATGCATTAATGCAAAGCAGGATTCTTTTGCCGGGTACAAACTCAAGCCACTTCTTTTACAATCTATTTGGGGGAAATGATTATCACTGTCTTTAAACACATGGACAGACTCAGTCAGATTCTTAGCTCTCACCCTTCTCTCTCTTTTAAAAAACAGTTATTATATTGCAAGTAGGGTAGGGGAGATAGTAGAAAAGGAGAATAAAAGCTTTAGGAAGCAACTTAAATAAAAAGTTAGATACAGATAAATAGATAGAGCTACTTATATAATTAATGTATATACACACACATACACACGACAACAACAAAAGAAAGATGTGACTAAGTTCATGTGCTGATTGGCAGCCCAGGACAGCTCACAAGCATTTGACCATCATTTGCTGTAATGGATTTCGAAGCAGCTACAGAACAAAAAAATATATATATTTAAAAAAAAACAATGAAAGCAGAGTGGAAAAGGAGCAGAACCCATACCTTGGTCGCCCATCATCAGGTGCGCCAGACCTTAAAGGGAAACAAGAGCACAGTCAGCAATGAACAAGGGTGCATGGGAAGGTGGTATCGTCACAGTGACAAAAATTGTTTTGTTTTGTTTTTTGTAACAGGCATCTATCTCCTGTGAGATGTTTGCATTATAGAGGAAAATTAAAAGAGCATTTTTCAACCACTGGTTGGAATGCTTGGGGGGTGGGCAGGAGTGGGGCAAAAGAGAAATTCGGCTGCTGTTCTAACAAAGAGCAATGCTGCACTGTACAATTCCTTTTCTAGTCACTGAAGTTGGGCTGAGGATAAAAAAATAAGAAAATGATTTTAGTTCAGTGAACTCCTAGAATATTCCATCTTACGTTTCATTTCATTAGGGGGACTCCGCGTCCTGTAAAACTGGAGGGGGGGGGGGGGGTTCCTGTCCAAACCAGGAATCATGTCAACCTGAAGAATGGGCTGGGTCTGATCTTTTTCCTCTCATTGAAAATGAGCATTTCAAATAATTAAATAAAATAATTCTTTTGTCACATTGAAATGATAATGCAAGGGATGACTCCTTGTTTGTGTGAAGCGTGAGAACAGGATAAAGTCTGTTCCTGAACAAGCGAATGGTTAATCATCCAGTGGACAGAAGAAAATAGCATTGATCATAATTCAAAATCGCTCTTTGGTAGCAAAGCATTTTCTCCAATTTAAAATAGATTACATTTTAAGAACACTGAGTCTAAAATCAGTTTTCAAATTAATGTGCATTTTTTTAAGGTAGAGGCTTGCATTTTTAATCATGCAGTCTATGCAAAGCAAGTTCTTCGGAGCTGTATTTTTTATTTTATCTAATTGACAGCCAAAAAAAAAGTATTTTTCTATAGACAAATGAGAAAAATTTCATATTTATTGCCCTGGAATAGAAGTTCAAGTTTTACATTTAACTCTATAAATAGACCACTGTGCGATTTTTAAATACCCTCACCACCATGGTAGTAATTTAGAGAAAAAGCAGTTTCAGTATGAAAAATAGATTTCTGAAGGTATGATACAATATCCATGTGAGTTTTCATTAGTTAAGATCCTGTTCACACAAAGAAGGTGTGCAATAGAATATGCTGGTTTTTACTGGAAGGTAAGATTCCTAAAGAATATCCTGTGATTTCAGATTCACAAAGAAAATTAGCCATACACATATAGGACATATAACAAATGATTCTGGGGGGGAAAGCAATTTCAAGAGCCAGTAATTCATATTCCAAACATGAATCATTTGAAGAAATAAAGTTTCAAACAACATGAAAAGGCTGATTGTAGAAAGTATTGTCTGCACTGAAGGTATCCTTGTAAACCATTTTAAAATGTGAGGAATATAGGGTTTCCAACTCCTGTAGGGAATTTTCCAAGTGGAACCTGAAGTGGGAGAGTTTGATTAAGGGAGGGGCCTCAGCAGGGTAATATGCCATAGATTCCATCTTCCGAAGCATCTATTTTCTCCAAGGAAACTAATCTATGTCTCCTGGAGATTATTTCTTGGAGATCTTCAGTACCCACTTGGAGGCCGGCAACCCTAGAACATTATTCTGATAGTAAACCAGTATTTTTTTGAATCCTGATTGTCACTGTACCATCAACATCCTCTTTGCATTTGATCATAGGGCAGACAAGACAGAAACATAACTCGAGCAGAGTGTAGAACTCATGAGTTCAGCCAAATTTCATGGTGATTGTGTGAAACGTACAAAGTCAGGGCATTGTCCTGGGACAAATATGGGAACAAATGGCATGGGAAATTTCTTGTGATAAAGCCATTTACAAATGTTTTGGGATGTCAGTACACAAAGTTATTATAGCTCTGAGCTTTAACAATTTCCATCTTTTTTGTATTACTTACAACTGACATTGGGTCAGCTGTATACTGATCTAATATCCTAAATTCTCTGTGTTAGAGCAACGTGAGAGGGTTTTCTGCATTCCAATTATATATTCTGCTCAGACAGAAATAAAGAGTACAGCCTACCAAATCCTGTCACACAAACTCCTTTCATTTTGCAAGGCAAATATTCCTTTCATTGTTTTCAATTCACCTTGCTTCAGTTTCTTAGGTGAACTCATCTTTCTTACTCATTGCTTGTCAGACTGACAGCACTATGTTTGGCTTATGTTTTAATGAATTAGGGATTGCTGTATGGGACATTCAAAAGTAAAAGCTTAAAAAATGTTATAATGACATTTAATATAAGGAAGTGGAAACCCAAGAAAGGGCCTTCTCAGTTGTGGAACCAAAATTTTGGAACTCCTACCTCAAGGAGATTCAACTATTGTGGTCTTCTACCAGAGAATAAAGAGTAAAGACTTTGTTTTGCCTGGCGTACTCCCAATAACCATTACTGGCCCTTCGCCCTGTTTTTTTCTGTTGTGGGTTTGTCTGTGTGCTTATTGAATTTTTCAATACTATTTTAATTGTTATTTTAAATTTAATTTTTTAAAAAATGTTGTTTTAAATTGTTTGCTAGCATTTTAATGTTTGCCACCTTGGGGACGCTGTTTTGGGTAGAAAGGAAGAATACAAATGTTTTAAATAAATAAATAAATTAGTATCTGGATTTTTAAAAAAAGTCTACAGGGAGCCATGAATTATAATCATTAATGCAGTAAAGAAAATCATTAGTCTAAGAATCATTCAGAATTTAAAAAACAATTACAAATAGTTGTTTTAATTAGCATTCATGAGCCTTCTCTCTAAGTAACCGAAGCGGCAACATTTTTCTCAAAACAAGCCTTCTTTATCTTTGTGAATTAGAAAACACAATGCACCCTGGGAATGCTGCAAAAAAGAGGGCAGATTTCCCTCTTTTTTGCAATCCTGGGCACTCTTTTTTGAGCTGTATGCTGAGAGAAAAAAATTAGGGTGCACAGAATGAGTCAGGAGAATAAAGAAGAGAATGATTTGCTTGGGATTCAAATCCTATCCTCGTCCCTACCCCATATGTCAATAGAGTTTTTTTTCATGTGAATGGGAAGGGGGTATTGTATTTATGCAGCAGTTCCTCACACCTCATGGGATGCAGCTCTGAAGAATGACAAACCTTCAGAGAAGCCATTCAGGAACATGCTGCTCAAGAGGAGGAGCTAAAAAGCCATTGTGCATCTATGGAATACTGCTTGCAGGGTTTGGAGTCCAGATTTCCTAAAGAGTAGGGTTACCAGCCTCTAGGTGGTGGCTGGAGATCTCCTGGAATTACAACTGGTCTCCAGGCCACAAAGATCAGTTCACCTGGAGAAAATGACTACTTTGGGGGTGGACTCTATGGAATTATGCCATGCCAAGGTCCTTTCCCTCCCCAAATCCCACTTTCTCCAGGCTTCACCCCTCAGATCTCCAGGAATTTCCCAACCTTGAGCTGGCAACCCTAATAAAGAGCTATTTTTTTGTACATGCAGAACACAAGTCAATGTGTGATTTGGTTTACAACAAAACAAGGTTCATCCAATCATTATTACTATTACTATTATCTCCACAATGGCTGAAATGAGCATCTAAATATTAATGATCATGACCATCCAACATATCTGAATGAGCTCTGTATGTGTAATCTACCCAAAAGGAGTATCCCTATCCAAGTACCATCCAATAGGTGCTGGTACACATTGATTCCTCCACATACCTGCTGCTGAGACACAAATGCCTGCAATTCTGCACACAATGAAGGGCACACAATTGCATTTAACTGAACCTCTGCATGCCAAAAAAAAAATGTGCAGATTTACAATCTAAATTTCTCCATTTTTTTCTCTTTATGTTTCTACATAGAGGTATATCAGTCCCACAAAATACCACTGAGCCGCAGCCCCTCAACAATGTATGCTCTGTAAAAATGAGGCAGCTGGTTAATGAAATGTATGTGCCCACTGCAACTGCAAGTGTAGATGACTGGGGAAGGCAATGGTAAACCACCCCATAAAAAGTCTGCCAAGAAAACGTGATGCGACATCCCTCCATGGGTCAATAATGACTCAGTGCTTGCACAGGGGTCTACCTTTACCTTTACCCACCCACTGCAACTAGAAGCTAGATATTCATTTTGGGCCATACTCTAAATAAGATGATTTAGAAAATATCTGGACTAAATTTAGGCATCATATTGGAGAATACAATTAATTAAGGGTGCATCCTAACTGCTACCACTGGGGTGAAATGAAGGAGAAGGCAGAAAGCAAAAAAATAATTCCTGTAATAGGAATTGTTCCTGAAATAAAATTCCCGTAATAGGAATTGTTCTTGGGGAAAAAAGGGGGGAAATTGGCATATAATAGGAATGAGAGTACCAACCTCTGCAATTACTGCAACATATGCACACCCAATGCAAACACAGAGAAGATCAATGAAAGATGAAGCCTGGTGCACTGTGGGCCTTGAGGTCAGACTCAGAACTATACTACAAAAATCTGCCTCCTAAAGGGCAGCCAGTGCAGACACACCTCTTACCAAGCTTATATAATTTATGACCTTTTAAGGTCATGCACCTTAACATCCACATCCCACTGCCATTTTATAGTCCCACAACAGCACGAGAAACAGTGGCACAGCACACTCCTCATAGGCTGGGCCTAAAACTTGCCAATGGCCATTCAGCATATGCACCTCATCTGCCAGGGCCAGCCTACACCCCCCCCACCCCATTCCTCAGGGACATTAATTTGGTTAAGGAAATGCTTGCTTAACAGAAAATCCTTTTCTGATCCACAGAGTGTAGTTAAGACACAGTGGAACAGGGCAGCTGAAGATCTGACTCACAAGGTACTTTCATATTAACTGGGTTGGCCTCTCAGAAAATATTTCATTTCTTCAAATCCTCAGTTGTCATGGCTTCCTCCATATTATATAAATTCTGGGAAGCTGTCAGGAATAGAGATGGGCACGAACAGCAATACCGACAAAAAAAAAAACCACGAACAGCCCAATCTGCTGTTCGAGAACCAGCTGTTGGTGAGGCCCCATTCTAAACGAACAGGTGGTTGTTGCAAGCCTCGTTCATTGCTGTTCGTCAAGCCAGACAGTCTGGCACCTGCAATCCCTTGGCAATGTAGGCAGGCATTGTCTGAACTCTGTCTGAACTCCTGCTGTTGCCCTGGAAACCCCAATCTAAACCCAAATTAGCTTGATAGGCAGGTCTTCCTTCCAAGTGTGGAGCTCCAAATTTTTTGTGAAAGAGCAAAGACCATGGGGGAGGGGGGGCTCCCAGCTCTGGCTAGTCTTTGCAGACAGTGGAGAGGGAGAGACAGCTGTTGTTGGCGTTTTGATAGAGAGACAGGGAGAGTGCATTGGAGCTTGAATTTTCTTTGTGTGTGGTGGAATAGGGATATACCCCTTCAGGTTCCAGGGCTACTGCCAGGCTCTGGGACCAAGCTATTTTTTATTATTGGTACCTTTCCTGCTGCCTGCTCAGGTAGGGTTTCTGGGAGTGGTGCAGTTGGGATCTCGACCAAACTTGGATGATGGATGGAGGAGAGCCTGCTGGCCCCTACGAACAGCCAACCACAAACATGTTCGTGAACAGGGCCATGTTCGTGGTTGTTTGTGAGTCCCTGTTTGTGGATGGCAACGAACAACAAACATCATGTTTGTTGTTTGTTTTTTCTGTTTGTGCCCATCTCTAATCAAGAAACAGCCCCTGGAAAACAATCAAGTCCTGAAGCCCATCAGGCACATTTGGTGGCCATCAAAGGACTTAAACTATAACCTGGATTTGCTCCTTGTCTAAGACTATGGAATTAGATCAATAGATGAATAATGAAGGCCTGAATAATGGATTGTGGAACTATTTGATGTGACTAAAGTTGGATGGACCTGATCTAAAAAGGATAATCAGATTCACATAAATATCACAGCCAGGAGTTGATATTACTGTCCTTCCCATAGTATGTTGCTAACCTCCTATTAGATAAAAGAAGAGCCATATAGGCAATGACTCACCTTTTATCCTGGTGCAGGCACAGTGAGGGGCCTGCAGGTGCACCTGCACCAGGCTTCTGAGGGGCTGCAGAGGCAGCAGGAAGGTGCAGCAGCCACCTGGTATGACTGGCCCGGCCCGGCCTGAACTGGTGGCCTGGCCCGGGCATGGCGCAGCCTGGTGGCTGTGGTGCAGCATGGCCCCATGGGGCAGATCAGCCCAGGCATGGCCCAGGCAGGGTGGCATGGCCCGGGTGCAGCCCAGGTGGGGCAGTGCGGACTGATCAAGGTGGCCTGGCCTGGCAGCCTCGTGGGGCAGTGGCCCTCCCAAGGTCCCGCAATTACAGCCCGTTGGATTGTTTCACACAACAGGCTCTGGAGCTAGTCTACACATAACCACACAAATTATATCAACTAACCAGTGTAGTTTCCAGCACTCTGCCTAAACAAGGTTATGTATTAAGTTTTCTGAGTTTTTGATGGCTTTCTTACGGGCATTTATATAATCCTTCTGGCATGTCGATAAGGAAATGAAAATTTACACAAGGGAGTTTTTCAGTCATAGTTGGGGGGTCATATAGTTGTTTTTTAAACGAGTGATGCAATAATGAATAGGTTTAATATCAAAGGTAAGAAGCTGGTGGTGCTTCTAATAACTGATCAACGAGACTAGAAAGAATGTTGCTTTGTGCCAACTTGTTCAACAACTAGCAAATGAATATTCCCCTCTTGAAATCTGATGGGATTTTATTGATTTCCAAATTCCATCTGTGTAGTGTTTTCTCTGCTCAGCCTTCATACAAGGCTGTTAAAACAAATCAACTTATTTCTATACCAGACTCATGGTGCAATTAAAGACACCCAACCACAATGAAACCTCAATGACAAAGGCCGGGGGGGGGGGGGTCAGAGAATCACCCAGCCAGCTAGCACAGAGAACCCAGTGTATGTTTTTAGTATTTTTGATTGTTTGCAATAAAGAATAAAATTCTGTAGACACAAACTCTGGTTACAGTCCAAAAAATCCCTAGAGATGCACAGAAGGATGACACTTCATTAGAAGGACATCTAAATCCCCCTCCCTCTATCTAACACCAGTTCCCCCATGCTATAAATGACAGTGGACTGTAAGCCTGCAGGTAGGCACACTATCTTTTAAAAGCAATTTTAGGTTTAACGGAAAAATAAATAATGCTACATCACCAACTGCTTTTTAAGTTCAGGAAAACTCCAAAAGCAGCTCGCTATAAACAGTGTGGGAGGAGGGCTGCTGACAGACAGTCATAACTTAAAAAAATATTCTGGACATTGTACAAGCCCTTTTGCATGCCTATAGGGATTTCCTGAATTGTGCCATAGTTTTTGACTGTGATACAATACTCTTACTGGATTTGAAACAATTTTTTTAAAAGAAATTATTAGCTATTTTTACAATGTTACCAAATATCAAATATTCAAAATCAAGAGATGGGTCAGGACATTCCGTTCACAAGATTATAAAAAATAAATAAAATTTGGAGATTGGGGGATTTTAGATCTCTTTCCATGTCGGAGCCTATGGAGTTATTAATTCAATCATGTTTCCTTCTAATCAGAGACCATCTTCATTTTTCCAAATGAAACCAAGAGATTCTCCTAATTTCCACCGCATATTAGGATATAACCAACATGTTAAAACCTGAACATTCTTAGAAGGAAAGAGGAAAATCAACTTACCGTCTTCAAGGCTCACCTTTATAAACACTAAGCAGGAGGCAAAACACTAAACAAAAGGGGCAAGAGAGGGGAAGAAAAGAGCTTAGGAAAATAAGGTAGAAAGCACCCACCTTCCACATAGTTGTCTTCTGAAAGCACATGACAAGGAGGGAGAGAAAAGGGAAAAAAAACATTCATTAAGCAGCATGCAGACTGGAACTTGCCTTTGCATGTGAGTAGCATGCAAGGCACCAAACACCACATGCAAGTGATCCACGGCTATCATCCAAAAGGGAAGGGGGGAGGACCGAAAGCACACGGAAGCAGTGTTTCTTCCATGAAAAGAAAATCCCGATTCAACACGCAATATGGGGGGGGGGGGGGAAGACTGTCAGTTCACAAGTGACAGGGGATTTGCTTGTTAAACGGGCCTCTGTTATTTAGGATTCATCCATCACAAGTCAGGTGGTTAATCAATGATTTCAGACAGTGCTATGGTGTCTAGAGATTAATCTCTAAAAGGGAAACAAAGACAGAGTGGGAGACAGAACGGTACTGGGATTCAAGTTTGCTAGGAATGAACTGTACGCTTAGAATTCCTACACATTGTCTCAAATAGGCAGGTGCAGGTGCGGCTACTCAGTAGTAAAGAAAAAGCAGTCTGCACAGGCTCAGAGTCAGAGGCCTTCTTACTTCTTACTAGAGATGGGCACAAACTGAAATACAAACCAAAATTCATCACAAATCCGGCTGGTTCGTGGTTCGCGAACCAGCAGCTCGTCAGAGCCCATTTCTGATGAACTGGGACGAACTTTAGGCTGGTTCATTTGGTTCATTTTGCTAGGCAGACTGCCTGGCGCCAATCAATCAGTTTCCTAGGCAACCGGAGATGAGCTTTCTGCAGTAGAGGTGTGTACCTGGCCACTTTTCAGCTGATGGGAGGGGAATCCCCCATGAGCTGAAAAAAGCTCTGGCCTTTGAAAGGAGCAACAATTGTCTTGCAAGAAAGAAAAGCCGGCTGAAACTTTAAAGCATTTCTGTATCTGTTCTGCTTCCCATGTTTGCAGAAGTTTGTTTATTCCCTGCTGGCTTTAAAAGCTAGGAAAGGGCTAAATGGCTGGTTTTCCCTTCCTCCTTTGGGGTATGCACACACTCTTTTTCCCCAAAGGCAAGAAAGTGTAACATTACTGCACTTTCCTCCTGCTGCTAGCTTCCCTGCCACTTTGTTTCCAAAGGGCTGTGCAAAATGCTTGTTTATTTTTCTCTTTGCAAACTATGAAACATGTCTTGGAGGGAGGGAAAAGCAGCTATTTAATCCTTCCTTGGCTTTTAAATCCAGGAGGAAAGTGCAGTAATGTTACAATGTTGCAATGTTACAACATTGCTACACTTTCTTGCCTTTGAAAAAAAGAGTGTGTGTGTGTGTGCATACCCCAAAGGAGGAAGGGAAAATCAGCCATTTAACCCTTTCCTGGCTTTTAAGCCAGCAGGGAATAAGCAAATTTCTTCAAAAATGGGAAGCAGAACAGCCAACAGTTTTTTTCAGCTGATGGGGATTCCCCTCCCATCAGCTGAAAAGCGGCTGGCGTTTAAAAGGGGAAAACTGGATGCTCACACCCCTATTCTGCTGCCCCAGAAGTGACGTTTTCACGAACCACAAAAACTGGTTTGGGAACCAGGGCAAGTTCATGAAAGTTCGTAGTTCATGAAACTGTACAAACCTCAAACCTCCCAGTTCGGTTTTTTTTCCGGTTCGTGCCCATGTCTACTTCTTACTACTTCACTTGTGGGCTGAGTTCTGGCATTGAAACAGAGACATCTTTTTTAAAAAAACCCACATCCCTAAGCCTTTTATAGCAGTTAGATATTTAGCAGATGAAGACTTTTCTACTAATTTTCTTCAATCCTGGAAATTGCTCCCCCTACTAACTGTGTGATCCAGTTTATCTCCTATGTTAGACAAAGGAACATGATAAGCAGAACAAAAACAAAGTGCAATCCTGGACGGAAAAGTTCTAAACTTTACCGATCCATACTTCAAATTAAGTGCTATGTACCCATGTATAACAGATGATGGTTATTGGTTTTCCATCAGTTTAATTATTATGGCTTTCACCCAAAGATTCATGGGAATTTTAGTATGATGAGGGTATTGACACTTCTCTGGTAGAGAGCTTTAGACATCCCCCCCATCAGGGATTCCTAGGGAGAGGTAATGGAGTGTGAAACCAGTTTGTATTTCTAGAGCACATATGCCCAGAGATTTTGTTTCAATCTTAAGGGCTTTCTTAACACAGAGTTACTACAGTAACACAAACTACAAAGAACAGGGAATTTTTGCAGGTGGCAGTGTGGGAAAAGCTGCACCTACTGAAATACTTTCTTCAGGACTATTCAGAGGGCAGAGATTTAGTTCTCCTCTGTGTTTTGGTCACTCTAGTCTAGACCCTTCTCTTTTTTCTGAAAGCTTCCTTGTTTAACAGCTGGACAACAGACAGAAATTGAACAGGTCTTTCCTCCTTATGCTAGATGCTGCTATTAAGGACATGGTATGACTACCAACCTCCAGGCAAGTTCTGGAGATCTCTTAAAATTACAATTGGCACATAGACTAGAGATCAGTTTCTTTGGAGAAAATGGCTGCTTTGGAAAGTGGACAAATAGCATTATACTCCACTGAGGTCCCTCCCCTTCCCTAACTCCAGCTTCCCCAGGCTCCACTCCAAATCTCCAGGAATTTCTCAAGCGGGAGTTGGCAACCCTAGGGCATGGGGTTATTGTAAAACATTGGGAAGTAACATTGTGTTTTCCTAGTTCCATATATTTTAATAAACAAATTGCAACTGTAATAAACCAGAACAACCTAGATAATTTCTGAGGGGGAAAACGAGCAACACCTACAGAATAATGTCCAATTATATTAACTAACCATATAAACTGATATTTCCCATCAACAATGATGTCTCTCCCACTCAAAATCAGTAAAAGACATCATGATCTAAAATAGTTTGTAGATGTTAAAAAACTGTGAAAAGCTTACTGATGTACAAATCCTATTCTGGAGTAATCTACTAATTTCAGTAGAACTACTCCAAACTAAATGCTTTGAAGTGAGCACTCACTTCTAAACAAACTGGCTGTAATCCAGAGCTATGTATTCAAGTGCAACATTGCCTTTCCTGAATGTTTCCCATTTAGAAACTATCTTCATCAAACCTCTCAGACTTCGTTTTGCCTTAAACTTATTTTTACAAAACAGAAAACATGAAAAAATAGGCAGATGTATTCCCGAAGCACTTTCTGTTTTAGTAACCTACACAGCAAATGGTATGGGGATTTAAAGATGTGTGGATGGGAAGATTTGACAAAAAAAAATCTGTCAGGTGATTGGCAACCCTTCTGTATTTGCAGTCCCAGAGAGACTGAAAAAGACAGGATAGGAAGCTCCTTGCAAAACTGCAAACTTGGCTAGCGGGCTACATTGGACCTGGCAGGTCACATGTTATGTAAACAGGGCTGCCTGGTTGGTCTCCAGTATTGCAAAGTCATAAGCTGGGTCTAGTGATGGCACAGACCACAGAACGCAGTAAGAAAACCTCTTTTCATTCAACATATGTAGCTATTGCTTAAGACTTCCTGCCACCAAGTTATGCATACTTCATTACATACATATTTTATACATCAACACAGATCAACAAAACTAAAAACACATAATTTAAATAGGAAAGCTAAGCCTCAGGACAATGAATGGATCCATAGCACAGAAACTCAAGAGTTCTCACAGAAAGCATAATACCAGTATATGAATCACTGGCACAATGATCTCACCCATGATCAGATGAAGGAACTCTGGAGCTCCACAAAAATTATGGCCTGAAGGTGCATTTGTTATCTATGGTTCACTAGTTCTTTTTCCTTTTATGCTAATTTATATTTTTATGTTAATAGTTCAATTTGCCAATGTTCACTGTTGGCTTTGTAGATTCATGTGTATGGTGTACATATATTGCATATACTCACTTTAAACCTAGCTGATCTCTAGGAGGACAAAACTTCATACCAGAAAATCACACTAAGAAAAATTTAAGGGCACCTTCTTTGGGGAGCCATAACATGGCCTCCCAAAGTCCAATCTCCCTGAAACTTGGGGGTGGGATGTCTTGATAGGTTGGAGCAGGTCCCCTGAAAATTTGATGCATTTTGCTTGTAAAATGCCATCCCCAGCCACCTAGGAATCTCCCTCCCATTTCTCCCATAGGGAATAATGGAGATAGGCAGCACATAGGGGCACTTTTATGGGGGGGGGGGCATATCATGGCACCCTGAAGTCAAATATCCCTGAAACTTGGGGGCTCTTGAGAGAAGGGAGGAGTAGGTCCCCTGCAAATTTGGTGCACTTTGTTTCCAAAATGCTACCCCCAGCCACCAAGGACCCTCCCCCAATTTTTTCCATAGGGAACAATGGAGATTGGCGGTGGATAGGGGCACCTCATTTGGGGAGCCATAACATGGCCCCCCTTTAGTCCAATCTCTCTGAAACTTGGGAAGTGATGAGAGGAGGGTTAGGAGAGGGACCCCTGCAAATTTGGGGTTATAAGGGAAGAAAATGCCCCTCAGGCCCAGCAGCAGCTTGCTGCTTTGGAATTTGGGTTTTCCTGAATTTTTTCTCCACTTCAGGAAACCCAAATCTTTTTGGAGTGCACACCCCTATATCTGAGGGCCTAGCTAGAGGGGTCAGGGATCAATTTGCAATCACATTGTAACAGACAGAGGGATGGAATGTTAGAAGGAAACACAACAGCAGTGAGTTGCTGTCTGCCTCAGCAAAAGAGCAAACAATATCAGGGTTAGCTTTGCCGGGTAGTGTGGCAAAGTGGTTTAGCTCTACCTCTGGGAGAGGACAAAGTACCTAGTCACTGTTGGGATTTAGCAAATGTTTCCATTTCAGTCATGAAAGAGTTAAACTATTTGTGTTTCTTAGTTAGTAAACTTATTTGCATGTAACCACTTAGGCCTCGAATAAGGGTTCCTGCCAAGAAAAGCGGAAGTAGAATTCAGATTTTCTATTGGGCAACCTGTTTATTGGGGGTGGACAGTTAAGTGATGCTATACACTGAAGTTTTATTGCTCTTTGTCTCAGAATTACTCTCTCTCTCTCTCTCAGGATACTTTTCTAGCAAGATGTATTCATCCAATGTAACCCTATTTTTATCCTTTATGTAGTATTCTTACAGAGCTACACTGGAATATGTGTCTATTCTCATTAATTCCAATGCACAATCTTTGCCTTAAACTTTGCTAATTTTCCTACAGTCATGAGGCCTGTTTCTGGCAATTAGCAGATCTGGTACTAGTTAGTCTGACTCTTGGGAAAGTGCAGGCTGGTGTGGGTGGAATCTTGCATGTGACCGGATCCAACCTGGGGGTTAGGCAGTGAAATCCTGTTTGTAACACAAGAATTAAAAGGAATTTAAATCACAATCTTAAGCTGTTACTAAATTAAGTATAAGTGCCTCAGCCAGGCTTCTTCTGTGACTGTCTGGGAACCTGGGCGGCTGTTCTGTTCTTTCAAAATCACTGGTACATAAATAAATATTCTAGTTGTTTTGTTGAACCTCCTGCTTTAGTGACCTCTGTACTCTTCAAGTGCAATACCAAAATTACCTCACAACTGTAACCCGAAAGCCTTTATACTAGCTACCATAAGAACATCTAGCAAGCAGGGAGAAGGAGTACATATCAAAACCCATCTAGTTCCCCAAAATTATAGGAGGCCATGAGGAATCCCTCAGTTGGAAGAAAATGGCAGTCACATACATGAGGGGGACTGTGAGTTAGGCTGGAGGTCCCTTGACCCAATTCACATTGTATGTCCTGTGTAGCTATAGCCTGAGTAAACATAGTAGGAACTAGACAGTAAATTACTCTCCCCACACACACACCCCACCCAGGAGCTACCATTTCAATCTGATTAGTAAGACTAATACCTATAACTTTAGTTATTTAAGACAATACATTTGATACATAGAATATTCCATGCTTGTATGAAACATGGTACGAATATGGTGAGTATACGTTTTTATACATCTAATATATAAAAACAGGAAGATCAACAAATTACATAGAGGCTACAGAGAAAATGGGCAAAGGTCCTGATTTCTAAGGAAGAAGGTATATTTTTCTATATGCTAATCATTATCAATTTAGTGATCTTAGAAAAAGTTTGGTAAAATACAATTTTCCCCATACAGTTTTCAAACTGGAAGACAACATTATTGGTACAGCTATTTCTGGCTACTACGGCAACCGATGATATAAACAAACACATTTAGAACATCTCTACTATTTCCATGGTTTCTGAATTCTTTGTCGCATCTGCCACTCCAAGTAAAAAAGCATACCTGTTAATATTCTACCTAAATATAACTTGGGATAGATCTGTAAATGCAGCACAAGGATGATAGAACAGAGAAGGGATAGAATAGACTGTACCACTTAAGACTACAGGGGGGAATACCACTTTGGAATACTTCATTTAAAAGGTTCCTGCAAACAGAAAAGTAGCCTATTAAGGAAAAAAATCTGTCCAAAACTTTAGAATGCAACACTAGCTTTCTGTTTGCAGTCAGGAGGATTATGAAACGGTAGGGAGACTAGGAAAACAAAATTCAGGGGTCATTGATCACCCAGGCCCAGAAAGTTGGACAAGGTGCCACTGGAAGATAGTAGCAACTATGTGTATCTTCTGAATTTGAAATGGGGCCCAGAAGAAACCTTTGTGAGAAGTCTCTCAGCAATCCCATGTAGTGATATGGCAATTCAAGGGAGCGTTCCCGAATGTGATTCCCCACAGAGTCTGAAGAATTCAGTCTATTCTACTATCTCAGAACTTTGTCTAAAGCAAAATAAGGTCAGCTGTCTTGGCAGCATTGTCCTGGCCTTTTTACGTGGCCAAGGCAGATAAAGAGACAAGAGTTGAACAAGCAAGATTATAGTACCCTTTCAGGTTCTTGACATCTTTAAGGGCAGAACCCAAAGGAGGCAAACAATCCTAGGACAAACAGTGCAAGTTAGTCCACTGGACTATCCATACTGTCTTAGAGCATTTGTCCAACACCTGCCCCAATAAAGATGAAACACTGGTAGGGAGCAGCAACTCAGGAAGGCCCCGCATATGATTGCTGTGTTGGGTACTGTCATGCAATGTAATGAGAGGCCATGGTACACAGCTCCCCATTCTGCACTGGAAAGTGGCAATGAAATGGGACTGGAGGATAAGATGAAGCCGCAAGTCTGCATGGCAGCATCTTATCTCAAAACAGGAGGAACAAGTAATAGAAGACTTCTTACCTCCCTTTGATAAGCACAGTGTCGAATACAGAGATGTTGGCTCTGATCACACCAAATTCCTCATTAGTGAGGTACAAAGTGTTCCATGATTTGTTTCTTTTCTTCATCCAGCTGTTATTTTGTCAGTCTTTCCCTTTGTTTTGCTTTTGTTCATTTTGTTTGCATTTCTTTCTGTTTATTTTTAAATGTTATATGCATTTTATTTGCTAGCTGTATACATCATGGACAAGAGTGTATCGCTACCAGTAAGACACAACTTGCATAAAAAAATTTAAAGATGTGTATTTTCTGATGGGAAATATTCAAAACTAATGAACACAAAGGAGGGGACTGGTTTACATTATATTCATTCTGCCTGTGGTGCAATGAATGAACAAAAATAAGAGTTTGATAATAAATCACAAACACATTCGTCATGCTCGAGAGGAAACACAGAAAAACTTGGAAAAGCAACAGACCACTTTATGCCCGGTGGTTTATTATTGATATTTATTTATGTTTGCATTCCTCGTTCTCCTTTAAAGGGACTCTAGGTGGTCCAGTCCCATATTTTAGTATTCAGTTTAGGTAAATCCTTCCAATGAAGATGGATGGCTTAGTCATCTTGGCTAACAACCATGGAATGCTTATCCCACACGGATGTCTCTATTTTTTTTTTAAAAAAAACCCTAATTATTCTTTTATTTGCTATCACTCAGGTGACGCCAAACACGTACTTTTCAATGTTTTGGGGATACAATTTTTCCTGGGGACTGTAGCTGAAATCAGCGTTATGTCTCTAGCGTAGGGAGGCAGGGAAGGGGAAGAGCTTTTAAAAGACCGTTTTGAAAGACAGAGCCGCCTGGGATCATTGGGGGAGAGGAACTTTAAAATTGTTTTCTTGTAATCTCAATGGAGAGAGATGAACTACCAGCTCTTCCTTTCTCCTGCATTACTGCACTAGGGACAGGGTCCTGCATTCCTCTCTCAGGCAACTTGTGCCCTATCTGTCAACCCACGACCTAACTACAGTGATCGATGCAATGGTCACCTCCAGAATAGACTACTGCAACTCGCTCTATGCAAGGCTTCCCTTGGGTTTAACCCGGAAATTACAGCAGGTCCAGAACACTGCTGTACATGTTCCGATGGGCACACCATACAGGGCACATATTACTCCCATCTTGTAACAGCTGCCCTGGCTCCCCGTGGAGTTCCAGATTAGGTTCAAGGTTTTGGTTTTAACCCTTAAAGCCCTAAACGGACTGGGACCAGCATACCTGCGGGACCGTCACTCCCCATATGTACCCCAGAGAACATTAAGATCTGCAAATAAGAATTTACTGTTGGTCCCTGGCCCCAGGAGGCCCGGCTGGCCTTGACCAGGGCCAGGTTTTTTTCAGTTCTGGCCCCAAACTGGTGGAACTCTCTGTCGGAGGACACCCAGGTCTGCCAAGAGCTTATGTCCTTTCAGCAGGTTTATGTCTGTTTCCACCAGGCATATGGTCGAGGCCAGTCTTTGACCTTCTGATTGCTTAGGTGCCTCCCTACTGGTCTCCCACCGGAGGGGGGGTGACAAAGTCATCTGACCCCCCATGAGTGCTGTCTCCAGAATATGATCAACCATGGCCCCCACCCACTCCTCGGTTTGTTATGTTCAGATTGGGGAAATTGGAGGGGGCCGCCATCTGATATGCTGTTTTAGGTATTTTATGTATTTATGTTTTTAGTATTTTAAATCTTATTTATATATGTTTATACTTTAAATGCTCATTGAGCATTTTATTGTACCCCATCCTGAGCCTGTTCACGGGGAGGGAGGGCTAAAAATTGAACGAACGAACGAACGAACGAACGAACGAACGAACGAACGAACGAACGAACGAATGAATGAACTATAGTTTTGAAAAGGCAGTGAAAATGCATACTAGTGTAATCAGCATGTAAAAGCTACGGCTTCCTAATCTGAACTGTCAGCTATAGTGCAAATGATCTGCCACCAAGAAGCCTTCTCCCATCAACCCCTGTGGTAGTTTCAGAGTCATCTCATATTAAGCAGTTTGTTTTCACAAATATTGCATATGAGTATAGAAGGGTGTGAAGAAAATGGCCTATTCTGGATGAAAAGTCAATGCATGCAACGTTTTGTGCCTGTTGATAGCTGCTTTGGTGGGGGGAATGGATCTCAGGAAAAATTGTTCTGAGGGAAGCCAGAATTTCAATAAGACCAACAAAACTTCTCAGAAGAGCTTCATATAAGTGCTTCATACTCAAGAAGAGGCCTAAAGTGAACACTGTGGCCCATTTTTGAGGTGAACTAAGGAGGCAAGGCCTTGGCTGCCCTTCACTTCATCAGCCACCTTCAGTTCTGGTAGCAGCTCTGAATCTCCAAATGCAAATCTGCCACTGTCATAGCAGGAAGGAAGCAAAATTAGGTCTGGTTAGCACCACTATTGCTACCAATTTAATTTCTTATGACATGTTGAAGAGGCTTGCTTGGAGTAGCATACATCACTCTCTCGCCAACCTCCACAGTGGCAAGGTTTTCCAGACTTTTATTTAGGATTCAAGCATCAGTTCGGAAAAACCCAGAGGCACTGGTCTCATCCGGCAGCATGCACCTCTACCGATATATTCTCAGGTGATTTTAAAAAAAATCTTCCCAACCATTTCTTCATTTGGATGCTGTGTTTTCTCTTTCTGGGGATCATCTGTTCTCTGTGGCTGTGGTGTAACTATGCCAGCAGAAATGCAGAAATCTGGAATCTTCAAGGCAAGTGAATTTATCACTGGAGTTTATCTTTTCCAAGGGAGTAGCTCCATTGAATCTTTGTCCTAGCATGCCTTTAGGTTACTTGAGATCCAGGCAAAACTTGCTCCATTAAATCTTCATTAAATCATGCCTTTCTCAAAACTTAAATAAAGAATAGCCATCTTAGTGCTGTGTTAACATGCACCATGATCATTGATTGGAAGGATTTGGTTTTTTTTTAATTGCCTTCTGAAACATGGTGCTCTTGCTCAGTAAACTCTGGAATGGAGGAATTAGGAAAATCTGGGGTGGGGAGGGCAAATGATAAGCAGAGTATAGCAGAATCCAGTTTATTTATTTCTGGACGCTAACACTGAGGATACCTCGAAAAAGTATTTCTTTATTGGGTGAAAATACTGGGCTGATGGCAACCCTATTGGCTGATCCTAATGTTTTCCTATCAGAAAAAAACTGACACAGCAGCATGAATGTAAATGACACAACATCTAAAAAACATCACAAAGACAAGCAAGTAACTGAGACAGGGGGAGGTGATAATAGAGTAAATTGTACATCCACTCCTTTCTATACAGTGTTTTTTCCATTATTTGAAGAATGCTGGATATAGGAAAAAGTGAAAAAGTGACTGCAAGTCCACTCCACTTTCCCGCAGTATGCCCCATTGAACAGACATGAGTAGAGTTCTGCTTAGGATGGCACTGTTGGATGGGAATATAGTATGACCTGTGATGTGGAAACTGCATTTGTAAAATTGTATTGTGCAGATGGCGTTCCTTAGCAACAGAGGGCCTGTTCACAATTTCAGCAAACTGGGAGTTTTATCTTTGGCCTCCACCACCCAGAGACTTCTAGGATTCTTTGCTGGATGGGCCAGACTCCATTCAGGTACTTGATTTTATTTCATGAGTTAACACAGCATTGTTTTGCTACAAATTCTGCACACGTATTTATGAGATAGTCATATAACAGTACCGAAGACAAGTCAGTTAATGTAAACTTTTATTTCATACAAAATACTTACTGGATGAGTGCAAAACTTTAGGGAGACTGTTACTGGAATTGAGTGTCTAGTACTTGGGCTCATATTTTTTAAAGTTCCCTCTTGGCTTTAAAGAAAATCTATAGAAAGTGATGTAGGACAGGGCTCAGAAAAGAGCTACAAGAATAGTCTATGATCTGGGAAACTTGCCTTACAATAAACAGCTTAAAGAGCTCAATCTATAGAGTGTATTGAACAGAAGGTTAAGAGGTGCCTTGATCACAGTCTATAAGTAACTTCCCAAGGAAACGGGAAGGTAGAGGGCTCTTTATCCCAGCTAAGAAAATACACAACAAATGTAGCAGAAGAATATTTTAAACAGTGGCTATACTGTCCATACAATATGTGAACAGAACACGTTTATTTCTAATTAACATCAGCTAAAGATGGTGGTAAGCCAGGTTTGCAGAATTTGTGAAAACTCCCAGACCAAGCTTGTGTCTTTCTAGGTGCTTAGCAATTCCCATTTTGGCCAACAATGACAGCAAAAATTCTCTTAGATCAGATTTTGCAAATAAATCTGGGCCCCATTCCACTATGGACAGCTCACTATGGGACATCGGATGAATAGTTTGATCAAGTTCATATCCTTCCCTGGGGTGAATAAAAGCCCCTGGACTCTTAGCATTGTCCATTTTCACTGATTTTGAAGGGAAATGTGCTGGCTGCAGCAGCACACACAGCAGGCATTTTCATTGACTTGTAAACTCTGGAAATAAAAACGAAATATGCTCATTTATCTAATGCACTACATTGCCCATGATGCTTTCTGATAACCCAGTATTCTCAGTCCTCTTTGTCACCCACT
The DNA here is from genome assembly GCF_028583425.1 of Eublepharis macularius. Lineage (NCBI taxonomy): Eukaryota > Metazoa > Chordata > Lepidosauria > Squamata > Eublepharidae > Eublepharis > Eublepharis macularius. The sequence continues at coordinate 209,646,937 of NC_072790.1, forward strand.
AGCAGTGCTCTTCCAGCCACACTAGGACAATTGGGAGAAAGTACTTGACTGAGTAGGTTAAACTGGTCAGCACCTAGCTTCCCTCCAAAGTCCCCCAAATTCATCTGAACTCTCTGCAAGCTCTCTTTATCTTTGGATAGGAATGAGCAAGCAACCTGATGTGACATTCCACACACCCCATATGGATTCCCTAACTCTCAGTCCCCACCACAACAACTCCACTAACGTTGGAACGTTACTGGCCTGAGTGGGATTGTTTCAGCAATGTTCACACTGTTACCTGCATGAAAAAACACAATACTAGTGCTACTGAAGTAACCTTCTACAAATCTGGGAAATAATTCCTGTCCAAAACAAAAGAATATGGGATGGGGTGGGTTGAATTTGGTATTCACAATGCTTGTTTTTTTGCACACCAACCTTTCTGGATAGGAACTTAGAACAAAAACTATTTAAGACTCCAAAATGTTCATCCAGTTCTTGCTGCTTGTAAAGACCAAGCATGAACTAATGTTTCATCCAGCACTATTTAAATGAGTTAGTTAGCAGCTAAACTACGAAGAGTAAATGTTTTGTTTTGCCACTTAAATTCCCAAAGCCTTAGTTACCTTTTAATTGCAGAAAACTGGTTTTCAGCTCACAAACTTTTTTTATATCGATTGCAGGTCACTATTTTTGTTACTAAAATGAATTAGAAGAAATAACAGCAATCACTCCAGTAGAAAGCTCTCCCCCACTGAGAATGGCCTTTTAATACATATTGTGATGACATTTAAAAATGGAAGACGTATAATAACCTTCAATAAACTTGAATGCCAGAATGCAAACAAAAATCTGGAAAAAGGGCATTGCAGCACACATGGGACTCTGAATTGGGGCGTCAGGCTACATTCTCATGTTAAATCAAGCTCTTTGTTTACCAGGAACCTGCTATCATGCTGGAGTTTCTACTATACACATCTAGCTGTGTTTGCATATGGCTTTTTCCTTCCTTAGTATAGCTGTGTTCACATTAATCCCTCTGGCTGGTAATTCCCAAGAACCCTTTGGATTCTCTTTCAGCTCTGCATGATAAAGCATATCATGTGTGAAGTTACTCTGAGTCAAGCATCCTTTCTAACTTGAATCAAATATCCCCCCCCCCATTCAGTCCTGTTTATCAGAACTCACCGTCAGTCTCTGCCAACTTATAATTATGTCCTGTCCACTAAGTGTAGTTTTTAAACCATGTATAAAATGACCATTCTACTTCTTCATTTATTATTGTGCCTACAATGTTGGGGGTGGCACTATAGGAACAGCACAGCAGTGGCAACACAGAGGTGTCTGTGTTCTTAGAAATCTGCTGTGGTACAGTCACCCAAGTTAGTATGGTTGTGGGAAACTAAGAATCAAAATCTGTGTTCTGCCATGATGCTCAGGACTGAACTGCTTCAAAGAACAGGTATTTTCCCTTCCTCATCCATGATGTCGAGGTGCATCTTAGGACACAGTGCAAGTTGGACTTTGAGATAAGAGGATCTACATGAGGCTGTTGTTTCCAGCATCGAGCCCATCTTCTCAGCTGTGTGCAGATCCAGCCTCTCTCTCAGGGCAGTTGAGAAACTCAAATACGGCTTTGAGTTCCTTGGGGGAAAAGTAGAATACAAATATAATAAACAGTGAGGTATTCTGAAGCACCTTAATACTAAGAGGCTTACAGTGGAATAAGCTTTAGTGGACTATAGATCATAGTCACCTACTAGGGAACTCAAACTACTTCTTGGTTTTTGCATGTAAAGAACTGGAGATGGGAGCAGAGGGGGAGGACAGGATCCTGGCCACAATACATGAGCTGATTTATTATGTTTGCTTTGGTAGGTGACAAATTGTGCAGGCCAACAGTGGCTACATGGCCTGCAGAGTTTGTGTTGCTGCTTTTCCATAAATACTTTTCATACTTGCTGTAGTATTGTACGGGGTTGAAGTGGAAATACAGGAAGCTGCCATACAATTATGTCCCTGGAGAGCAAAAGAAACCACTTTAATTGAAGCCACCACAATTGGATGCAGCACTGTTCTACAATGTCAGTATTTTATTTATTCATTTATTTACTTCATTATACCCCCATCTTTCTAAGCACTGGAGACCTAAAGAAGCTTACACTGTTCTCTCCTCCTGTGATGTAGGTGAGGCTGAGTGTACAACCAGCTCAAGGTCACCCAGCAAGCTCTCATCTCATCAGATTTCATAAGCTAAGCAGGGTCAGCCTTGGTTAGTAATTGGATGGTAGACTTCCAAAGACTAGGGTTGCAGAAGCAGGCAATGGCAAACTACCTCTGTTCATATTTTGCCTTGAAATCCCCTACAAGGGGTCACCATGAATCAGCTTTGGCACTTTCTATCACCCTCCAAGATTCTAGTCAAACACTTTAACCACTACACCATAATCCAGCACTACAAACTCTGTAGCCTGCCAAACTCAGTGCATTATGCAACAAATACCAAGAGATTTCTGGTTCCTCCCCACCATCTTGTATTTTATTGTCACATCATGGAGCTCTTTACACATTACAAAATCTTCATGCTTGCTGGGTAATAGCACAAGGACTTTGAATCAGAGGTTCAGTGTCCCTGTAGAGCAGCTTTTCTACTCTGTTTGCAATATCACATTATTTACATTGCTCCATGTACGTTTCACAGTGAAACCACCAATTTGGTGGAGGGGAAGGCAGCCACCATCTCTGTTCCTTTGCCCCAATAGCAAGGAGAAAGGGGACGGCATATGTCTGGGAGGCAAGAAACTCCCATCTGATTCAGATCCTTGTGTCACTCACTGCTCAACAAGCATGAGGACTTTGTAACACAAAAAGAGGCTGCTGGGAGGCACCACATCTCAGTAACAGAACACATGCTTTGTGTGACAGAAGTCCCAGACCCAGTCTTCAGCATCTGCTGTTAAAAGGGCCTCACATGGCAGAGCTGAAGAAAATGATATCTGTCTGAGAACTAGAAAGCCACTGCCATTCACAATAGTCACTGCTGGACAAAATGGACAAGTGGTCTAATTCAGTATAACCTAGGAATGTACAAATATTCTTTTTGTTGTTTTTTGTGTTGTCATCATGAATCCATTTTGCTGTGAATCATTATGCTCATTTTTATTGCTGGTTTTTCTGATTTGTTTGTTTCCATATATATATATATATAATTTATATTTTATTTATGCAACATTTGCAAGTGATGCACAAGTAATGTTAAAAATTGCAAACATTTTACAAAAAAATTGTCACGAGAAACAGAAAATGGCATCAATATAAAGTCTCATGGGATCAATTTGCAAAAGAGAGAAGCAAAATAGAAATGGGGATCTTTGAGTGAACCAGAAAGGAAGAAAAATTCAAGACGTGGCAGATGAGCTGATTTTGCACTGTGTGTGCAGCCCTCTACTTTCTTTCAAGAGTGCTAGAGCATTGCTCTTCAGACTCAGACTGCATTCCAATGTCAGAAACATTGCAATTCCACTGCTATTCCATATGAATACAGCTGTCTCAACTTGCTCCTTCTGTCCCTTTCGGAGGTTGATGCAATAGTTCCTAGCTTCCACAAGTGGCAATTCACTGTGATATCCAAATGCAGACATCGGCGTTCATTTTGTTATGAGTATGGGGTCACTCTAAAATAATCCAAATTTATTTTCTGGAAGGGGTAATCAGATCACCAGCTGCACTAAAGGAGCAGAGTGTCACTTTTAGGATGATGCAGGACTGGGGAGAAACAAAAGCAAGCAATGAAGCACCTGCTCTGACAGTGAAGCTGTCGCTTCTCTTCTGATGGAAGACCCTGCATTTGCTTCTAAGGCACAAGAGCCTCAAATGCCTCAACCCCAATGAGAGCTGTAGCCAGCAAGCTTCTGATTCATGACTGGAAAAATCAGTGAATTGGTTTGTGCTGGGAACTGGAGAACTAGCCCCTCAGTTGTCTCTGGTCCAAACATGGGGTCGATCCCAGTCTACAGTTCAAGATACAGGGGCATACAGCCATGTGCCTTTGTCGAGTTTTTGTCACACTAGTTGAGAGTCAGTTTGTTGTAGTGTTTAAGAGCAGCAGGACTCTAATCTGGAGAACCGGGTTTGATTCCCCACTCCTCTGCTTGAAGCCAGCTGGGTGACCTTGGGCCAGTCACAGCTCTTCCAGCGCTCTCTTAGCCCCACCCAACTCACAGGGTAATTGTCAGGAGGATAATAATACCACAATTTGTAAACTGCTCTGAGTGGGTGTTACGTTGTTTTAAAGGGCAGTATATAAATTGAATGTTGTTGTTATTCTGGAACCTTGGAGAAATGAACTTCAGAGACCAACCCATCCCTCAAACAAAGGATAGGGGATGTTTAACAGAGAGTAACTTGACTGTAGCTAGCACTGTTTGTTTTCTCAAGCCAACTCTGCTAAATTTCCTTTTTCTGCAAGTTGCTTCCTAGCTATATGTGCTTCCTGCTTAATTAGATTTTCAAAACTGAAGCACCTGATACTTGGGAGAAGGACCCTTTAGAAAAATTACTCCAGCCCACTTGTGACCACAGATCACGAGACAAGTTCTAACAGACAGCTTCCTTTCTAATTGAGAACAATGCCAGAAGGAAGGGAGCAGGTGAATGAGCAGCCAGGAACAGCAGCCAGGAACAGTGACCTCAATATTCTCTCTCAGGCACACGGACATGAGCAAGTTGGACCAGAAACCATTTCTTCCAATATCATATTGGGAAAATTCCAGTGGTAGAGATGGCTGCTACCTAGTTTTTATCCAGTTTGGGCAGAAGGGGCCCAAGCTGGATGAAATTTTCCACATGAATCCTGTCTCCAAGGTCCCTTAGCATGCCGAATGACAAAAGCCAGTGAATGACAATAGCAGGTGTGATTGGATAGGGTGCAGTATGCAGAGGGGTGGTGGGTGTCCTGTCCCATTACATTAGTAATGGGACAGCAATCCTAAGTCTCAATTCAATCCAGGTGGATGCATTATCTTGAGCTTCCTTATCAGTTGCAATTCAGTAGTTTTCAATGTAATTGCAGCCAGCCATGCCATGAGAATTTAGCTTAGAGAATGTGGAGTAAGGCTTAGCCTTATTCACCTACTACATATTTGCTAGCAGGAAACAAACTACTTGATGTAAACTTAGCTAGGAAAGGGACTTGGCAACAAGCCCTCCCCCAAACCCTCATATGAGGTGTCTGGCTGTCTTTATGCACTAATGGATGAATTAAGGTAAGCCTCATCTGATACATTTTGAGAGCTACAAAGTGCTAAAGGAACCTAGTTTGTTCTTGAGTGTCTGCACAGGATGCATTCTGATGCTGTACATCTGTAGAAGTTGTAATAAAGAAGTCTGCGGCCCATTTAAATCTATAGTTGTCTCTGTGGCTTTCTTCCCACAGTCTGTGCAAAGCAGTAATTTTACTGACTGTGTACATTACACCAACAATGTACATTTTCTGCAATAATGTGCAATCAGCAGTGTCACTGTGCAATGAAGTCACAATCCAGACATTATCATGTCTACATATGTCCACAATAAATACTGGAAAAAAATACAATAGTTTAGTCAGCCCAAATATTTATTACCCGGAATAGAGTAACTTTTTCCCTGTCTGCCACAAATGTTTATGAAAAACTAATGGGATCTAAAATGCATGATCTTCTTTCACTTTTAATAATCTTTCAAGGAAGCACTAGGGAGCAATTGTAGTAATGGTAAGTTTAGCAATTCACATTCTTTGTGGATTTCACAGGAGCCTCTAAAAGCACAAACTACTTTAGACAAGCTACTTTGCCAAGCGTTTGTCTGACCTGGTCTTCCAAAGTGTGGTATTCAGTCACTCATAATTTGGATTCCATATGTAGCTTATGTGTTTTAAGGAATGCACAGCTATTTTCAAGAAGGCCTAAGTACAATGCCAGTAAAAACAATATTTTTAAAGGATCTGAATATTATTACTATTTAAAAACACATTTCCCAGAATATAGTTATGAAACATGTCTAAGTAAACATATTCTGTCAATTAAAATAAAAAGAATGGCCCAGGGTACAGTTAGAATAGATCTCATATATTCCTTATATCATATATCTAATTCTGATCTGGACCACAGAGTGTGAATCAAACATTTCACAAAATGGAAGCAGGTACACATAGGGGAGAGTTCTCTGTAAACCTCAAGGAAGTGTCTGGTTTGCAGAAAAATCTGAAATAAAACTTCCACATAGGCTGCAGCGGCACCTTTATGAAACCAATGCCCTCTGCAGCTGACATTAGAGGTTGCTAGGCAACCACAACAGCATTGCTAAACTTCAAGCCTTTGTTTCTGTCAATAAAATACTGGAGGACAGGGCAGGCCCCTTTCCAGGGCTGTTTGGGCTTCTGAGGGAGAACTCATCAAGACCAAACCCTGCAGCAACCACCAGGTGACTTGCTACCAGGGTCCAAGCATTATTTTTTGAACCCAGTATAAATTGGTAAAATGTCCTCCCCTCACCCACAAGCACCACACACACAATCCCTCAAACCCTACATACAATCTCATGAACCATGGCAAAAGTTTTATATAAAATTACTGTTACTCTACTGTCACAAATCCACATCAAATTCAGGCTTGGGCTGACCTTCCCCTACCCTGAGGTAAAACTTCTTCTCTCTAAGCCTATGAAGCTGTATATACTGGGCTGGGAAGCCTTCAGCAGCATGGCTGATGTTAAACTTCAGCTTTATTTCTTGTCCCACCCTTCAGTAACATATAAGTAGTATGGTTACCCAGCCAAGTCCAAGTAGGGGAAAGATCAGGAGTTTGCACTTCCCTTAAACAGAAACTGGCACACAAGGCTTGGGGAGATTCAAAGTGTAACAGAAGGTTTATTTACAAGAAGGTAAAATAAGAAGGTAGGTAGGTGTTTAAAAATGAAAATAACAGAGGTTTTTAAACAGAACACTTCACTGATGTGAGGCACAAAACTGTTGATATGATTCTTATGTTGCTAGCTTGTAATTAAAGATGTTGGTATTATCAGATTTTAAGATATTAAAGTGGTTTCTTTCAGAGGTTGGCACTGCTTCACAAATGCTCCACTTTTAACACTCTGACACAACACAACTCCCCAGCCTTTCCAGACCTTAGGGTACTCCACTGAGTCAAACCCTTTAAAGATACTGGGCAGGGATTATAGTTATGACCTATAACTCTGTTCCTGTGGCTGAAGGGGAGACTCCTCTCTACCCACTTCCTTAGCCCACTATAATTCCCAGATCTCTTAAGTCAAAGCAGGAGTTAGTGCTGGTTTTTCCCACTTTAGTCCAAGGATTAAGAGCCAAGCTACAAGTGACGAATTACACTTGCGTGGCAAGTAAACAGACTCACGTGTATTCCTCCCTGTTCACTTGCCATTCACTTGCTCGAGCACAAGTGAATGGCAAGTGAACAGGGAGGAATACATGCGAGTCTGTTCACTTGCCAGGCAAGTGTAATTCGTCACTTGTAGCTTGGCTCTAAAAGTGCTTCATAAACATTACTTCCTCACACAGAGGATTCTCTGTCTGACCCTCTCTGGTCAGAAGCCAGACTCCAACTCTCCCACTCTTTTGTTTACTCCAACTGTCAACCCCTCAACATTCCATCCCCAACTGCCATTTCAGGCTAGCCCCAAAGCGGGGAGGGGAACATGTCAATCATCCTCTTTACTGTCCGGCAATCCCAGCTTTTGAAGCTGAGTTCATCACATCTACATTTCTGAAAAATGCCTGCTTTTGCAACTTTTGTTTAATAACAACTTCCAGGCTGAGTGACTTACAAGTTTGCTAACTATTTTATAATGTCTTGGTCACTAAAAAAGGGGATTATCCTGTCAATGTCTTTTAGAAAAAAATTCTAAAGCAGCTGCAAAGATTAGGCCAATTACAGTTTTATTTTCCTTGACCTTTTCATTGTAAAACTGAACTCCCCCCACTCCCGCCAAAATCAATTTATCTTGCAAGTTCACACTCAATAGACAAGATAGTTGGGTATCTTAACCTTTCTTGCCCCACTGTAGAACACTTGCAATTTTTGATGAGTGCTAGCTGACAGTTCTTTCAGCTTCTTTCACAGTCTCTGGTAGTGTTGCCAGATTCCACCCAGCAACCGGCTGGGGTAGGAGGACTTATTGGGTCACAGAAGGACTCACCAGAGATGTCATCACACCACCAGTGACACACTGGTATCACTATAGTGCACCCAGACTGACATCAGTGTGTTGTTAGACGATGCTCTGCTAATCTGGGAAAAACAGAAAAGTTTTGTCCAAATTTCAGAGGATCTCTGGCTTTCCCCAGTGCGGTCAATTCCAGGGGCATAGGGCATGCCAGTGTATCAGGATGCTGCTGACGCCCACCATTCCCTCCAACTGAGCATCAGGAGGAAGTGCCTGCAGGCAGTGGGGGATCCTCCGTCCTGAATGGCAGGGGTTGTGGTGGTAAGCCTGGTCATTGGCAATATGCAAAGAATCACTAGGGCTTACCACACTTTACTGAAAATTAGTTGCCACAAAGTCTCTGAACTGAAATCATGTTGTATTGTCGAAGGCTTTCACAGCCGGAGAACGATGGTTGTTGTGGGTTTTCCGGGCTGTATTGCTGTGGTCTTGGCATTGTAGTTCCTGACGTTTCGCCAGCAGCTATGGTTGGCATCTTCAGAGGTGTAGCACCAAAAGACAGAGATCTCTCAGTGTCACAGTGACACTGAGAGATCTCTGTCTTTTGGTGCTACACCTCTGAAGATGCCAGCCACAGCTGCTGGCGAAACGTCAGGAACTACAATGCCAAGACCACGGCAATACAGCCCGGAAAACCCACAACAACCAATGAAATCATGTTCATCTTGATTTTGTTCATCTGCTTCTCTAGGTACTTACTGTATCATTGCCTGACTGCTGACAAGCCCTATTTTATCTGAAAAACCAGAGCACAGATTGGTTTCCTTTCGTTTCTTTTTGTTCCTTTTTTTTTAACCTCCTTATAATTACGGCTGCCAGATTTGTATTTTTAGCCATCAACAGACAAGGCAACATGGAGTGTGTATGTGACTCTGAGTGAATTAAACGCTTACGCATATACATTTTGGGCTTGCAAATCCTACCAAAACAAGCAGCAGAACTTGCTCCCATTGTCTTATTGTGCTTTGCTTTGCCCTTCCTACCAGGTGTTCCTCCCTCCTGCTTAAGCAAAAATAACTCTGGGACTGGTAGTTCTTGATATGAAAGACCCAGGAGGCCCAGTAGTTCAGAATGTTGCTTGAAATTTCTGCTCTAACACTGCTTCTGATTGGCTCCAGCAAATCTCACAAGATCTAGACAATAAATACAAGGAAATAACTTCCTGTGATATTCTTAGGCAAGATCTACAGTTTATCCTCAACCCCTCTGGACCTCTGAGCCCCGATAAAATGTATCTTCCCCCTCATGTGGGGGCTCTGCTTGCTACCACATGATGTACATGATTCACCCAAGCCCAGCTGCTTACTATGTTCAACCTCAGGCACTAGGGTTGTCAGGTCCTTGCACCCTCCTGCTGGGATGAGGAGGGACCTAGCACTTACCTCATGCCAGCAGCGTGGTTCTTCTTCGCATGTGGCACTCTGGCACCTGCATGGTGATGTCACTCCCAGAAGTGATGTCATTGCGCCAGATATGTGAGTGGTCCCATGCTCCATGCGGGGCCGATTCTGCCCGTTTTGGGCCAAAATTGACCCCAAACGAAGCGCGGGAGCGCTTCCACAGCTAGCACAAAGACATTACTTTCAGGAGTGATGTTGTCACACCTCCTCGGAGTGCACGTGTGTTGCGTGTTCCTGGAGTCCCTGCCATTGGCAGGCAACCTCAGGGAGCTTGCTACCTCCCGCCCATCTCTGGCAGGTTGGCAGGCAAGGAGGCAAAACCCTGGGAGTTTGCCCGCCACCAACAGGCACCTGGGAACCCTAGTAGGCACCCCAAAAAGCCAGTATCGTATAGTAGAGTTTCAGACTAGGATCTGGGAGACACAGAGCAGAACCACAAGTGACAAAAGGCACAGATTGGACACTTGTCTGCTTCCCTCAAGTTTTGATGGGAAATGTAGGCAGCTTGGCGGAATGTTGGACAAGTGACAGTTGAAAAGTCCATTGGACAGCAGTCAGAGAGCGAAGCTGCGAGACCAGGATGCCTATATTTCCCATCAAAACTTGAGGGAAGCAGACAAGTGTCCAATCTGTGCCTTTTGTCATTTGTGGTTCTGCTCCTAGTTTCAAATTAACACTATCCTGAGGAATTTCCTTGGATGACCTTTGGCCAGTTGTTCTCTCTCAGTCTAATCTATCTTACCATGTTGTTGTGAAGATAAAACAGAGAAGAGGAGAACTGTGATGCTGCTTTGAGTCCTCACTGTGGACTCAGAGTCCACAAGTCCTTAGAGGTCCCCACTTGTCTATAGATCTAGTTTTCAACCCAGCCAAATATAAAACTAGTGAATCAAATATGAAAATAAAGAATCTAGAGAGTGGAGCTGTAAATGGACAAGAAAGATATTTCTACAAACTTGAGAAAGGCCCAGGTTTGCAGGAAAAAATCTTAAAAAAAATATTTACACACAAAACAATAAAAGGAGTACCTGTAGCTTTAAGAAACTGATACCTTCAGTGGCTATCGCTAGGAATTCTCAACAGTTTTCCCATCATTACAGGATTGGTTTATCTCAGTATAAGGCAGAGGGAGAGGACAGGGTGCACACTCTGGAGTCTTTGTTGTCGCACCAGGAACAACATCATTCTCAACACGACAAGGAAGGGAAGGCCCCTATGCAGGGGTATTTTTTTTCTTAAAATTGGCCAAAAGCAAAAGTACTCCCATGCAAGGGTGTCTCCTTCCTTGTCATGCCAAGAATGATGCCATTTCTGGCATGACAATGAATGCTCTGGAGTGTGCAAGAGCGCACTGCAGATCTCCCGGGACTTTTCCCCTCCTGCCAGCCAGGTAAGAAGTGATGTGGGGCAGGGGCTAGGAGTGGGGGATCCCGCACCCCGACTGGGGGACTGGGAACCCTAGATGAAGTGGTTACAACTTCAGACTATGATCGCAAATCCCCATTCTGCCATGGAAACTCAATGGGTGACCTTGAGCCACTTCAACATTTTCAGCCTAATTTACCTGACAGGTAGACTGATAACCAAAATTGATGACTGAAAAGCTATCTTGTCAGTGGATGACGGAAGTGTAACAGAATTTACAGCACCACTTTCAACCCTATGTTAATTGGCACAGGGTCTTGGCAGGGCTATAAAGACCCATCTGATCTAGAGTATCCCAGAGCCCATTGCATTCTGGGCTTCCCAAGTGCAATGGCTTCCAGCAGAAGCAGAACTCCAGGCAGTCAGCTGAACACGAGCAAGATTGAGGACAGAAACAGAGAAACTCTTCCACATTCTGCATTGCTCATGCATTGTGCAGGATTATAGCCTGAAGATGTAATCCTATGCACACTTAACTTGGGAGAAGCATTTAACACTGTACACTTTCCTCTGAGGGAAACTATGCAGGCAGCTCATATGGTGCAATATTGACATTTGCTTCTACTTATCTTGGAATTAATTTAGGAGATCTACCTAAAATGTACCCTGCCTGCTCTGAATATTCCTTGATAGTGTAGCAACCCTTTTTATTATACTCGGAACTTTTATATGGTTCACCTGTAATGAAATTCACTAAGACATCCAAGTACTTCTACTCACTGACACCCTATGTCTTTAAGAGGCCCCACTTCCTGAAATTACATAGATCACCATGGAAGGCTTTACTGATCAATAGCTTTTACTGTAAGGGAATTACCACAGCTATTCAGGATTTCATTGAGCAAGTGCCACGTGGCCTCCATGTATTCATCACAGCTTCTTCCTTTTTATACAGTCTCCAAATTACAAGCTAACAAACAAGCCAAATTTACTATGGACCACTGACTGATATTAATTTTATAAAATGCCTCAACAATAAGATGAAATGCTTCCACAATCTACTGGTAGGGGAAAAGCACACTTCTGCAAAATGGTTGCATACCTAAGTATAAACTGCAGTGCTTTTTACATTTTTCCTTTCATGTCTGGCATGTTTAACACCTAACATGATTTCAGATGAGCTGTCTCTAACAGAGAAGCAAATATTCTCACCTTTCTGCCCAGTTCATAGAAAAGTTACATTGAGATGCTTGGATTTAACCTTGCTACAATTACTTTACTAATTTTCTACTGAGGTCGAATAGGGTCCAATTAAGTAATAGATGTGCAGAAAAAGAGATTTGATCATGACTATAATTTAAATATGAAAATGAACTGTTGGTTATACTACTATGCAGGGATGGTGCCATTCTCTTAGTTCAGGATGTTGTTTGAGACTTCTGCTCTAATAGCTTCTGCTCGGCTAGAGCAAATCTCACAAAATCTGGACAACAGATACAAGGAAATAAGTTTCTGTAGTATCCACAGGCAAGATCTACTGTTTATTCATAACTTTTTCCTCGTGGTAACAGGAATTTTTATTTATTTATTATTTTATTTATAAGTGTATCTCTCCTCCTCCCCCCTGCCATAGCTCATTTTCCTTAATTTAGCTCTCTGGAAGTGATGAATAATAAAAGCCACTGAATTAATAGCTCTGTATCTTAACTGAAGTATCAATATAAAATAGATAATGAATTATTATACATTGGACTAGGTTTACTGTCTCGTCGTTTCACTTGAATTGAGATCTAACTAGGGTCTGTTTCCACAACCTTCCTCATATGATCCCTACCCCCACTCCATTTTTTTACCCAATGAGGAGGTCTCCTTGTGAGCTGAGGGAATTAGCATGCAAGGGGAGGCTGTGAGAGGTGGGTAACTTCAGGATCTCCACCTATGTATATGAGGATTGTCCCGGCTAGAGAACTCTTTCAATGACCAGTTAGATGTTTCAGTCAAAAAGGGGATTTTAACTGAAATAACAAAGATCAACAGCACACAACACACACACAACACACACTCGAAGCTAATCAGAAAGCAGTGGTGAAAACTGGATAGAGTTTGAGGGATTGGGTGATAGTTACCATCCAGAAGACAATGTCCAGGACAGAGTTGAGTCACCAGCGCATTAATGCAGAAGCTCAAATGGAAGTTCGGGGGTGGATGCTGGATCCGAGAGCGTGCACACAACTATGGTGGAGTGGTAATCCAGTTATATTGTGGGACGTACCTGGGGGCAAGACTGCATCTTCTGCCCCCCCTCCCCCCAAAAACTTTATGGTTGTTCCCAGGGTGAGACAAAGGAATGGAAAGCTGTCTTTGGGGTGAGACAATGCACTAGCAATCTGTCTCCAGTGTGAGACAATGAACTGGAAAGGCTTGATAAGGTCTTCCTGGGTAAAACTAAAATTATCAGCGATGACTGACAACCCACGAAGTATGAGTGAGTAAGGCTATCTACCTGAGTTGGCTGTGAATAGAAGTGTGGATCAGAGAAGGTCAGTAGAGTGTGTTGTGATGATTAATTCAGGAACTCCAAGAGGACCCTTCGTCTTAGGATCTATGCACAACTCTAGGGCATGGGGGCTGAGAGCTGGCCTCGCCTGACATCTCACATGCTAGTATGTTCTGTCTCCCGGCGAGGATCTGTCTCCCATATTTCTGCCTGTTTGGGCAGTATTTTGTGTTTGAAACACATTCAGAGAAGGATCTTATGTCATAGCTATATTCATAAGCCTTTTTAATATTGCGAGGGCAAGTCTGACCGCTAACACATTCTGGAGTTCCCTATTATGGTCCTGTATCTAAAGTGTTTCTATTATAAATCTTATACTGTTCTTTTTTTTTTTATTCTGAATTTTGGTCACAGTTTGTATGCATCTCTCACCACATATTCCCTATATGCAACTATGCATTGATAAAATACTGCAAAGAAGCAATCTTACAGAATGGTACATAAAGTTGCATTAGGATTCTTTTGTGTGCATGTGTGTATGTATGTACTGTATTTGCGCAGAAGCACATGAATATACTACAGAGCAACTTGATGCCACATTTGCATCCTCTCATTTTCTAAGAACTTCAGGTCAGCATACACCCCCTACCTACACACACATACACACACACTCTCTCTCTTAAAAAAAGTCTTGTGAGGATGGTTAGGCTGAGAATAATGGACGGTCCCTACCCCATCCAGTGAGCAGACATTATGACAGATTGAGAATTTGAATTTGCGTCTCTGTTCTCAGAATACACGGTTTATAAACTGGCACCAGTAAGGGGGGGGGGTCTTTTTGTGCCTTTTTGGTATCTGTTCACCCCAAACATGTAGGATTGTTAAAGATTCCTTATATGTTATATTTTTGATGGGCTCCACACATGATAATTTTACTAGGTATGCAATGTAGATGTTTAACATGTATATACATGTTAAACACCTAGTAAAATTATCATGTGTGAAGTACACGTGCACATTAATTTCACCATATGTTCCCTATAAAGTGTCACAGTGTCACGGCCATGGCCAGCCATACTTTCCCACCCCATATATTCATCTTGAACATATGTTCAAACACAGCTATTTTGACAGGTATACACTGCAAGTCTGTGACATGTACTTATTAAAACGTAAGTTGTGAAGCAGGCCTTAATCTCCTTGACTTCAATGTAAACGAGAAGCCATATGCAACATTCCTCTCGAGAAGCCATATGCAACACTCCTCTTTATGCAATGTCACTAGTCTTAGCTCTTTTGGCTTTCCTTGAAATTTCTCAGATTCTTCTCATCTGAAGAATATCTACATTTACTCTGAATTTACTTTAAAACACAGATTTTGTGGCAATTCTATAGTTAATCATTTCACATGTTTGCAGTGTTTTGCTTTACAGTAATCTGCTTGTTTTTCTGGTGGCCGATTTGCCCATACGTTATTAAAACCATTAAAACCAGTCCATATCAGTGTCGCTGCACAGGGAGGGAACCAGCTCCTTCTAGCCTTGTCTGCCAAATGCATTTGCTTCCATCTGTGTTCAGATTGATTGTTCTACTTCTCATGCTAAAGTTTCTTCTTAAGATGTCCCTCTAGTGCTTTCATTTTCTCTCACCAGCTGGATTCTAATTAACAGCTTCATGAGTAAGTTTGCATATTGGCACCTCTAACATAGATACTTCAAATATGTCCTCAAATATGTCCAGAAAATTTTCCTTTATATTTTATTGTTGATTATAAACAACATTGTAGGTGGTTATTTGTGAAGGTCACTTTTCACTATACATTATACACAAGGGTAGAATATTGATATACAATATACACTTGATAGGAATGGGGTTTGATTTTTTTTTTTTTTTGCATTTCAAATAAAATAAAGTTCTGCCTCCCTCTCATTCTCTCCCTGGATTTACACTGTGAGAAAATGCATATACAGCCTATTGAGATATCTTAGGGTAAAGCTAAATATACATGAAAATGTAGGCAACCGACCCCCAATGGATTATTTAGTTAAAGAAAAGTCGGGGTACACAAACCTTTTCTGATTCTTCAGGGACTGTTCAATATATGGGGAGCTCTACTTGGTCCCCTCCTGAAGCTTGTTCCAAAAATCTGAATTCAGCTCAGTCCTTATATCTGCAAGCTGTGTGTCCCCTCCTCACCCCATCCGGAATGATTATTGGTATGACATTTTTTTCTTTTAAAATAAATCAATCCATTTATTTTTAGGCACCAATGCTTTTAAATTGATCAACATGATTTGATTTTGTTTTAATCAGTTGGTAAGGCTGCTGTTCTTTTTCACTCACACACATCATCTCCAGGGTCCTATGGCTGAATCATCAGGGGGTTACCTTTGAATAATCAGTATTCATTGCAAAAACATTAGCCAATTCTAATCCATCAGCCTAAGAAAGACCTTATTATAGTCAACAATGTGACCTTTTGTAGAGCCTCAGAGCAGAAGACTGCAATGACATTGCAAGACACACCAAAAAATGAAGGAATGTTATAAAAACAACCAGAACAGCTAGGCAACTAAAAAGAAAACCCAGATAGCATAAAATTGTGTTACACGTACGATATGGTCTGTGTCAGAAATTTAACTCCACCTGGAAACTGTCAGGTTGTGATTTCTCTGTAACATGGTAAAAAGAAGTCACTTGAAATGTGATAGTTCACATTTCACATGAGTTCAGCAAATGAACATAAAAATTTCTTATGCACCTCTAGAGAAAAGCCACTACAGAAGGGTACAAGTTGTAGTGGATATGGCAAGGGAAGTGTGAGCTTCCAGATGGATCTTGCGCAAGTAAACACATGACTGGAAGCCCCTGGGGGTGAGGGGAATGCTGCTTGGTGGGGAATGTCTGTGGGAAAGCAGTATGTGGGAAAAGAGACCAACCATTTCCTCTACTGCCTCTATCCTAAATAACACCCTAGAAACAGCCTTTCATTAACAAGACCCCAAGATTTTGTTACAAGAGTTTCCTATAACATTTAGTTCACCCCTTAGAAATTCCACAATATCTTTCTCAACTCCCCATCTATTATATACCACCTGCCAGCAAAATTAAAGGGCTGCCATCATTGTCTGGTCCTCATAAACAGGTGAGGCCTGGAAGCATGTAATACATAAAGGAAGAGCCTTTGAGCAAGTGTGGAGTGCATGTTGTCACATGGGAATCACAACCACCCCATAGACATAAGAAATTAAAGGATAATGATTTTCCCAGAAATTGATACGATGGATGTGATTTCCACTCCAGAATCCAAATAAGCACTCTCTATTTCTCACCGCACTGCCCCCCCCGACAAATCCTGTGACTACTGAAAGGTAATGGATCAAACTCCCCACTGTCCACTCTTGTTAACTGGCTGAGTTGTTCACAGAAGCGGTCCTCTTGCCTCCCCACTAAAGAGCCATCTTCCAGCTCCAAAACTAATGGTCCTCTCTTAATGAGAAAATTAATGTTTCTTTCTTAATGGAAAAACTAAAGATTTTTCTTAATGTGAAAGCCCTCCAAAACACAAGATAGTTTTGCAGCATCCTTTGTCTACTGCTTTGTCTAATGCTCTTGTCTGCTTTGTCAGCAAATCCCAGGGAGGCTGTGGGAACTAAGAACAGGTGCCTGGAGGTAGTTTTGAAGTGGAAGAGGGCTACCAAGCTGAAACTTCATCCCAAAAAGATGGAGATATTATTGGGGGGGGGAGTCTGACCCAGGAAATGGGTTATTTTCTTTTCTGTTCTAGACGGGGTTACACTCCCCCTAAAGGAACAGGTTCATAACTTGACAAGCGCTCCTGGACCCAGGCCTCTTGTTGTATAAATAGGCAGCAGTGGTCCCAGGGAGCACCTTTCCCCAACTACATCAGGTGAATCAACTGTAGCACTTCCTAGACAGAAAAGATCTTGCTACTGTAGTGCACGCCTTGGTAACATCTAGAACAGACTACTCCAAGGAGCTGCCCTTGAAGACTGTCTGGAAGCTTCAGTTGGTAATGAATGCTGTAGCCAGAATGTTGATTGAAGTGGGTGGTACAGTCCATATCACTCCAGTCTAGTTTCATCTACTTTGGCTGCCAATTTGCTTCTGAATCCAATTCAAGGTGCTGGTATTGACCTTTAAAGCAGTATATAGGCTGAGACCAGCATATCTCAAGGACTGCTTTCTCCCATATGAACCTATTCAGTCTCTCTAGTCATCTTTGGAGGTCCTGATTCAGATGCACCCCCCCCCCATCTGAGTCTACACAGGGGGTGACCTGAAAAAGGGACTCCTTATTCAGGGCATCAAAACTTTGGAACAGATTTGTCTGTCCTCCTCTATTGCTGTCTTCTGTCAGAGGATAAAGATTTTGTTTTGTTTTGTCTGGCACACCCCCAATAAATAACTGCTATTGGCCTTCCTCCCTGGTTTTTTTTTTTTTAATTGGTGTTGTTCTGTGTTGTGAGTGTGTCAATGAAATTGGTTTTAATGCTATTATTAAATTTAATTTTTTTAAAATTGTTTTTAGTGTTTTAATGTTTGCTGCCTGGGGGACCCTGTTTTTGGGGGAAAGATGGCATACAAATATTTAAATGAATAAATAAATAATGTGCAAGTCTTACAGAAGCCACAAATCCAGTGTATTTATTTAAAATGTTAATGTCTTTCCTTTCTACCAGGTTGTAACCAAGACAAATTACAGCATATTAAAACAACAGTAAGAAATTTCCTACTCTTTAAATCAACAACTTCAACAATAAGGTAGACTTGAAAAGAAAGCACCTTAAAATAATGCCTGAAAGTTAGCAACATCTCAAAAACCAAGTTCACATCAGGTGGCTATTGTTTACATGGTCAGCTCTGAGTACAAAATATTAAGATACCAAGGCCGTCATCACACGGGCATCTCTTCCGTTAAATTTACAGCATATAGCGTCCTACCTGTTATCGGCACAGTAACGTTTCTTTGGGTCACCTAACAGCTCTTCGCGCCACCAGCGGTCCACACCGAAGCACTCTGTTCTGTTCTCTCTAACCGCGCAGAAGCAGCCCCCCCCTTTTTAAAATTATTCTGGCGTTTAATTCCGCTATAATGGAATAACAGCATATAAACATTCCGTTAGAGCAAAACATTACGACCCTTTTGTTTTTCCAACTTTGAAATTATATAAATAGCCCTTTGCCTGCAGAAAACTCCCTGTCTGACGTGATCCCCATCGCTGAAGACTCTGCCATGGCGATTGAGTCATTTTTACTTCAGCAGAAAGTTTGCATTGTGTTATGGCGTTATGGCATTATAAGGACATAATAAAATAAAAAAGGGGAGTCGCAGGAAGAAATGGATTCTGGGATTGAAGGGAGGGCATAGGACGTTGCGAGGCAAAATACATCGATGTGAGGCATTCACACTGAGGCACAAAATAGCGCGACTATCAAGCACAAAGCAGAAGAGAGAAAATCACTACAGTGTTGGAATAAGGTGGGTGTTTGCCGGGAAATAGTGCCATTTTAGCGCTAAATAAAAGCCCGTGTGACGACGGCCCAAGTTTACCAGTACAATGCCCATAATATTTTAATGGTCTGTAACTGGGAAGGTGTCCAGTACTGCAAGTTTCTCATTTTCACTTTTTCAATGTTTCACTCATTTTCATTTCTAGCAGTGTGACTAACTTCTGTATCCTTTGAAGGAAAATGTACTTTGACATATAATCTGACTCTTTTAGGGATGGTCTGACTTGATAATAAAATTGGTATCATCTAGCAGTCAGAATGTCATAGTTTGGACTACATAAACTCAGATTTTATTATACTTTTTGAGGCTGCTGATTGGAGGGCTGTGAAATGTATGATATGCTATGAGGGGAAAGGATTCAGTAATATATTCCTTGCTTGAGTCCCCAGTGTGAACTGATCAAAGAAAAACAAGCCAGACAAAACTGAAAAACAATCACAGATAAAAAGTTTACCACTTTATACTAATAATCTTATTAACCATATTAATATAGTAAGTATATTTAATTTTGAAATAAATTATAAATAATATATAAACCCCAGTAATGAAACAGATATGGAACAAAACCCATAATGAAAGGAAAAATATACTTCAAAAATTCTCAGATACTGTAATCCTTTAATTATATGGTTCTCTACTGAAATTCACAGGAACATAATGAACTTCAACTTCCCGAAGTTGACTACGTTAATCCCTGGCAGGAAAGTCTACAATGTTATGGCATTACTGTGTAATCTACTATGAGATAATTGGTCAGAAAGGCCTCAGTAATATGAAGATACTATAATCCACAAATATATCTCTGGTAGAAAAAGCAACAATGCTATCCTTGTTCCAAAAAATAACAGCTTGTGAAAATTTTCCAAAGAAAACCTTGTTTCTCTGTCTGTCTGTCTGTCTCTCTCTTCAGCTCATTGTTTTTCTCCTCTTTGCTCAAACATTTTTTTCATTTTTTCTCACACACCTCCTTCAAAGCAGTTTCCTCCAACTGTCCATTTTTTCAATTGACCTGCTCCCAAACATTCCAAGATTTCACCCAATCTCAATCAGAAGAGTTGAATACCTAGCCCTTTAATACCTTAGAATGTTGAACTAGGGTAAGGAAGATCTAAGTTTGAATCCCCTCTGCCACGGAAGTCACTTGGTGACTCTGAGCAATCACTTTCACTCAGCTGAACCCACTTCACAGGGTTGTTATTTTGAAAACAAAATGGAAGGCAAGCAAACAATGCTGTTAACTGCTTTGGGTCTCCACTAGAGAAAAAAGCAGAGTATAAATATCTAAATTAATTGTCTACATTCTGTTTTTGAAATTGTACAAACTGTTCTTTTTGGTGTCAAACTCCATTTTTAGTAACTCACTCCACTGAAACATAAACCCCAAATGATGAAGTATATCTAAACTATGCAGCGGGTGAGTTGCTTGTTTGTAGAGAAGATACATCATCCTGGTTAGAAGCTTTATTTCACTCTGCAAGAAATTATGTTTCCCTAAGATTTTAGTAATTTGTAAAATCTTTGCAAAGCAGCTGATTTTTTCCCCCTTCACCTGCTTTCTGTACATTAGAATGGACATTTGCTAGGCAAGCCCAATCTCATTGTGGTTTCTGTTGTGTGTTTTTCCCTCCTTAAAATAAGCAGGCATGTTGACCTTAACATTTCAAATGAAAGACACATACAGGAAAACTATATATTCCGTCAGGCCAACAGCTTGTAAAGGAATAAAATACAAGTTTATGAGATGTAAAAGACTGTTGTTTGTACAGAAATTACAAAAAATGATGAACCAGGATAATATAATCAAATTTCTGTAGGAAACAAATAAATTATAAATACAAATATTATAGCTAGTTTAGGAAAGTAGCATTTTAAGAAAAAAGCCATAATTGTATGGAAGACTTACTGACAATTATTCCAATAGTAGACAAACTGTCCATGCTAAAGATGATTCAATAAGTGAGTTTTCTTTTCAGCTCTGTTTTCAAAATTTCAGCAGGATGCTGAATCAGTTCCATATTGCTGCAAAATATTCTTTCTCAAAGGGCTGAGTCACACCTGTACACCATTACTTCATGACTTGCACCAGACGATTCACATTTAAACTCATTTCCATTGAAAAGCAGTGTCTGAGGTGCCTGGGAAATCGGAAAATTCAGTGTGTGGTATTTCTGATCACTGACAGCTGCTTCACACATAAACGCCATTACCTGATGTGATATTTCAGTTACTGTATCATTAACACTAGTGAGATCCTACTCACAAATAACAATATGGCTTTGGTTTCAATAGGGACAACTATTTATCACCTGATAGCAATTCAGCATATTGTTTGCAATAGTGGTTGGCCAGGTGCCTCTAGGAATTTTACTATAAAGCACACAGACACCACTATAAGGCTGAAGGATAAAAGCCTTCTCCTCTTCATATACATATGACTTACAATCCCACCAAAATAACAATGACACAAAATATGGTAAAACCTCATTTACAACTGAGCCCAAGCCGGCTGCCTGCTGTCCCAAGGTGTTGGCTGATGACCTGGCTGGCCACCTGGGGATGCTCCAGTCTCCAACACATGAGCCATTGTTCTCCCCGAAAGCAACGTGTTTGCTGTTGGCGGCTACAGCTGCAGGCTGTTTGTCCTCAGCCCTGGTGAGTGGGCCCCTGGGAGGGGTGATTCCCTTACATGCTCCTTTAAGGTCAGCATTGGGTGGTCCCTTGGCCCCTCATTCATGTGTGTGTGTGTATGGGCAGCATGGCTCCAAGTCTAGGAGGGACTATCATCCAGGACACAAATGTATTTTTTAACATGGGGAGGTGGGGCTGTAGCTGGAATGGCAGTGCAACTGTAAGCAGAGTCATACCCTTCAAAGCTCACTGATGTCAATGGACTTAGAAGTGCATAATTATGCTTGGGATAGCACTGTGCAAATGTTTATTTCTTATACCTCCTTTGTAAGCCCAGTCAGCCTCCTGCTGAAGGCTAGGTGGCACAAGCTGAAGAATGAGTATGTTTACTAGAAAAATAAAATTAAGGGAGAAATGGTATGTTGGAGCTTTTTATTGTCTCCTCAGCAAGAACAGTCCATCCCAAATGATTGGGTCTGATTTCATGTGTGCATAAGATTCAATCCAGATCTGTGCTGTAGTCAGTCAGAGGGAGGATTTGAAAGGGGAACTGCAGGTACTCTTAAGCCTGTGCTATTTCAGGGCTATGACTTTTTTTTTAAGGTGTCCCTTCACTGATAAAGATGAGTAATTCCAGGGCCATTGGTGTCAGGCTATGGGTGACAGGCTATGGCAGATAGACCCCTGTACCATTACAGAAAGAATCCAGGTTCTTGGTTAAAAGATTTTATTCAGGAATCAGATCATTTCCACAGATATGTCCATAGGATTACTCAGAAGCAGGGTAAGCAACTAAGCAGTAACAGCCGGTTGACAGGAATACTCAAGACATGTGAAAATCATTCTATTATAAAGTGCACTTGCTCCTTTCCCCCTCCCAATAGTAAAACATAACTTTTGGCGTGAACCCATCCCGAGAACTTCTCACATATTTTACTTATCAAGTCTAGACACTAAGAAGGCATGAGATTAAAGTTGAAACAGTAATTCCTGGGAGCGAGCAGTGTACAAGGTCAGAAGCACTGAGAGCTTCAAAGTGTTAGATAAGACACCTGCAGCTTCAGAGAGCCTGTGAAAGCAAGTTATGGTATTAGCAATATGACATCAGGATACAGCAACAGCAATGGAAAATATCAGGTCAGCACTAGACAACGGCATGGATGTATGGGTACAGGATTCTGTGTGCCAGTTGAATGTGTGGTTAGAGGAATGTTCTGCAGCATGTGATGCGTATTTCTTATAGTGCCTTCTACTTGTTTCACTGATCAGCTTGTAGCTGAACTAATGGTGACCCTTGTCTTGTTCCCATCTTTCCCTCTGGTGGGATTCAAACCCTGTATTTCCCCTGTGAGCTAGCAGGAAAAAGACAGGAATGCTTTCTGTGAATTTGCAATTATGGGGGTCTCTTGTTGCTGTTCTAATTTCTGTGTCTCCCTTGCCTGTCAAAAAGCTGCTCCATGGGACATTAACCCCACCCAGCAATCATTGTGTGAGGAAGGCCCTCAGTTTTCCAGTTCCTCTGTCAAGTGAACTCTGAAGATGTCCAGAGAACACAGGTGGACTGTCCATGATGTCAGGAAAACTTGCCAACATTACTCTGCATTGGTTGGCTGTTTCTATATATATCTAGTCACAGGGGACTTGTCAGTATGCCATTAAGAGACTGGGGTTAATGGGCAGTTTTGCTATGGATGCCAGTTCATTTGCTATCAGCTTCATGAAGCTTTTTTAAAAATTTATGAATAGCTCCCTAAAGTTAGGGGTATTTTCTTTGACATGTTCATTTTTTGCTGAAACCATAGGGCTGTATGCAGCATCCTTGTTTCAGATGTCTTATTTTGCTTTAAGGTCGGCCATCAGTACTCAGATACCACCTACTCTTTGAAAAGCCCACATTTGTACCAGATATGAATAGGCTTCTCGGCATGGAATTTATTGCACCTTTCTCTTCATTCGCCTCCTTAAAGAATACCAGAAGACCTTTATATTTTTTTTCCAGTTGCTTCTTTAAAAATGGCTATTGATTTCTCATGCAGCCTGATCTTATGCTTATCTTGACTGAGAACTTTCATTCCATTTCAGTAACAGGATTGCAACTTTGGTGTCTATTTTCTCTTATTTCCCCTTTTACTAAAATGGCTTTAAAATGGTCTGTCTGTCTGTCTGTCTGTCTGTCTGGCTGGCTGGCTCTCTCTCTCTCCCCCTCCCTCTTTCCCTCCCTGGACATTTTTTCGGAACATGTAAAGATTTGTGGAACGACGGTCAAAAGCCAATCAAAACTTCAGCTATAAACAGAGCAGAATTTAAAAATATTGCCATATTAAATGCCTACAATTTTCACGTTTTTGCTGATGAAAGGATATCGGCATAATATATTTAACTCGGAACTTGTCATCAGAGTACAGAGCAAAGATCTGCACAACTGCAACAGTTGCAGAAATGGGAGAAAAATAGTAAGAATCTGAAAAATGGAGGACTTATCCATGATGACCAAAGTATCTTGAATGGGAGGATGTAGGAGGCTGCAGCAGGAGGGTGCAGAGAGAGAAAGAAAGCTAGTGGACTGGAAGTTGTGTTCAGTGAGGTGGAATGAGTGGGATTTCCTCTCCTGTGTGAGTTCCAGGTGGTCCTCCATTTGTCTCCTGTCTTTCTTCCATTAAGGAATTCAAGGGGTGTGTGACCCCTCCCCCCAGTCCCACTGTCACTCACTTTAAACCAAGTTATGGGCTTCGCAAGCAATTCAGAGCAGTCACACTATGCCACCTGTCTAGTCCTAATTATCAGGTGGAGAGCCGGGACCCAAATCCACAAACGCTCCTCTCTCTCTTTTTCCCAAGGAGCTTACCAGATAGGAATCCCCTTCCCTCAGTTCATTACCTCCATCTCGCTGAATGCTAAGGGCTGCTGGAGTCATGGAACTCAGTATTTCTCTCCCTAGTACACTACCACAATTTAGATTAGATATATATTGGTCATGCTCAGAAAGGTTTGTGTGTAAATGTTACTTTTCCTGAGACCCTAGACATTCAGGCACCAGGGTTTAAACACAAAAAATGGCATTAGACTTTATTTGCAACTGCCGCAATATTTAAATAACTCGAACACAGAGATGTATTGTTTCTAATATGTGAACTTTCTATCCCAATTCATTCCAACAGTCAATAATCACAAAATAACAGTTATCAGAAGTCATATGTATTCAGGGTCCTTTCTCAAGCTCAGATAATTCCTTCAGACTGCCTCCTCTCTCCTTCTCACTATTCTAATGGATCTCAACTGTTTTTTAACTGTCAGCCTCTTCCCAATATTCTGTCAGGACCCACTGGCTGCTTGCCCCAGGGAAAGATGGAACCTGTCCACCACAGGAGGTTACAATATGTTGACTACCAATCTAGGCACTGATCAGGTTCAGGTCAGTTTAGCTTTACAATGGTTGCTGTATCACATGCCCTCAGATATATATGGGGTCTTAGATCCACAACTAAAATGTATAAAAGTCCTTTCACTTTGGGTAGCATCCTTAAATTTAACATTATCCTTCTATATTCTTTAGCATTAGCTTTTCCTAAATACAATTCAAAACAAATTTACTGAAGCAACACCCAATGTCTAACATCCACAGCTTTCCTCCCCCTTAAACTAGGTGCCAGTACTCATGATGTTTACCAGAGTGGGGGACCAAGCCTGGTGGCTGAAAGGGATAGTGGTACTGCAGAAAGCGATGCCAGTTCTACATACTGGCGTGTACCACCAGAGGGGAAAAAGCCTTGTTAACATCTATAATGACTTTTATTGGACATTTTTTGTCTGGCAACTCAAACAGGAACCAAATAAAGATAGTTTGTATCAGTCGATATAAATAAAGTTCTCTTGTCTATTATGTCCTAATTTTCCATGTGTGACTTGGGGGGCATTCAGTGAGAATGATGAATACTTGGTAGTAGTGGATTAAAGGTTGAAAGCCACTGGTCTAAGCTATCAAATTATCAAAAAGGCAGAATCAATTACATAGCAAATGTTCAACAGTCTTTGATATATCTTTCTTGTTTACAGTCTTAGATTCATACCAAATCCTTCCTTGGCTAGTTTATTCAGTCAGCTAGAAGAATGGAACACCATAACAATGTATTTTATGCTCTGTGATTAACCAAGAAGGTAATACTTAACCTGAATTTAAATACATTTGTGCACATCTGCACTACCACCCCCTACAGTCATACACCAACACATCAATGAGGGTGATTGGTACTTAGATTTGTGTAGAAGATTGGTCCCTTGACAGGTATGACTTGGGGAAAAAACATGCTTTATATTCTACGAGTTCCTAGAAACCATAGATCACAATGAGGGAAGAGTTTTAATAATTACATGGATGAGATGCTATGAAAAGGATTAAAATCATAGTTCACAAAGCTCTGTGTAAATAAAAACCAAGGGAAGAGATCATTCTTGAGTGCCAAGGCAGACTTACAGCTACCACTTGGCTTTTTAGTTCAAAGATTAATAATATAGAATTGAACTGAATGGCATAAGCCGTAGTTACAAAGCACAGAAAGTGGTAACTTTATTGCACTTCTGCCTTTTTGGAAGATGAAATGAATGGGTATTCTTATTTAAGAATTTTTTAAAAAATGAAAGGCAACTTGCAATTTTTCATTGGACTATTATTGTAATTCTTTTATCTTCCTTTTACTTTCTCCTCCTGTGATAAGGGACATAAAATCTGTATCTGCAGCTTCTTCTACAGATATCACAATAAAGGTTATATGTTTCTAACACACAAACAAATTCACCTGTGCAGCTAATTATCACTTTGTTACTTCTCCCTCTACTTTTTGGTTAATGTTTGTTCTTCCTCTTCCTCTGCACCACCTCCCATTATTTAAATGTAGGCTGCACATTTCAGTTGAGAAAAGCTGTACTTGACAACTTCACCCTGTGCCCTGTGTAACTTAAGATCTGAGTGGGCTCTAAGGGAATCATTAAAATCTTTATACACTTGGAAAGTCTGTCAGCCAACCTTATTGTCAGGTGTCCTGCCTAACGGAATTGATTGCACACGTCTTTAAAAAAATTCAGTAATGTGATGGTGCCCTTATAAGTGATATTAAGAAAATTTTCATCAACTCTGGACATTTTAGTGTTGAATTTGGAAGAACCAACTTCAAAACCCTAGTCAGCCATAAAGCTCATTGTGTGGACTAATTCCAATCATGCTTCCTCAGCCTAACCTATTTCTCAGGTTTGATGTGAAGATAAAATTGAGGAGAGAAGAACCATATATGCTGCTTTGAGAAGGCTTACAATATGAAAGCTTATAAAAACATTTTGTAGGTTAAAAAATAAATAAATGGATTTGCAGGTAAATTAGAAATGTATGCAATGCTTATCAAAATTAAATTGGCATTACTACTACTAAAATCAACAACAACAACAACAACAACAACAACAACAACAACAACAACAACAACTGGGTTTTCTTCAAAGACCACTCTTTCTACAAGTATAGTTTATGTGGATACTGCTGCCAGCAATGTGGTGCCCTCAACATGTGTTCTTGCCATAGCTTCTCATGACATTTCTTGATTTCACAGTCCCTGGCTGAATTAAGATTCTAAGTTGTTGTCAGGTCTAGGGACGGCAGTCCATGGCAGATAGACCCCCCCAAACCCCTCACAGCAAGCACTCCAGTGCATTGGTTGAAAAGGTCTTTATTTAGAGATCCATTAAGTTCATGGGTACATCCATAGATAGGAAAGGTTGGCAGGAATGAGTATACAAGCAAAGGCACTATTGATAAAGGGAGTACTATTCCCCCCTCCCTGGGAGCAGTTTGCATTTAGGTGTGAAGTTGCATGAGAACACAATAGCTTAGTCTGGATAGGAATGACAGAAGATTACAAAAGAATCAAAGACTTTCTCTCTCCCCTGGGAAACGGCTACATGTCTGGGTCCAGCTGCAAGGCAAGCACTGCATATTTTCAGAGATAACAGGCTGCTTAATTTCTCTGTGAAATCAGCATTAGTACTTTCATTTTCAGGCAGGCCAAGAATGGCATGATTATGTGGCTACATTACAAAACTCATGGCATGAGATCAATAAATTAGAATAGAGATCCTTACAGTAGATCAAGGAATACATGAATGGCATGGGTGTGTGCACACATGACAGTTGTTCAAAGCTGTGATTTAACTTTCATTTGTACTGTTAACATATCATTGTGTTGTTTCTTTAAGCATTTTTACTCTTGCTATAGCTTTAGAAATGTGAAATCTGAATGTCACTGAAGCTCTACTGATAGTTCTGTGTCTCTTACACTTACAGCTATCCTGGCTCATATTCACTGCAGCAATGAAAGCGCCCACAGTTTGTTGTTAATTTAATTTAATTTATTCAATTTATACTCCGCCCTCCTCACACCAGTGGACTCAGGGTGGATCACAACAAGGCTTAAAACACATTGCACAATTCAACCATTATTACCATTAAAAACATAAAATACTACATACCATAATTTAAAATACTACATCTATATAAATATAAAAACAAGAAACATAGCAGCACATAATTTAGACGCTCTCCTTTCACCATCTCTAAAGCATTTTTATCAGAAAAATATGTGAGAGATGGAAGGTGACATTGGACAGGAGGGCATATAGTTTATTTCCCCCCCCCAACTGGAGGGGGGCACCACCTAGCATCAGCCATATGCCTGGCGGAACAGTTGTTGTTTTCGTTCACTATTAAATTGTGCTTTCACACAGAACTTCTGGTGTACTTACAAAATTGATTAATAGCATTTAATTTTAAATTGATTTTTCCATTATATCTATATATCTATATATCTATATATCTATATATCTATATATTATAGAAGCTGAAGTTGGGAAAAAACACAACAAATAAACAGCAACAACAAATGAAAACAATCAATAACAAGACTAGAGAGCATAAATTATAAGAATGTACTCCAAGGTGAGTAACAGAGATAAATCAGTAAATAAACTTTAATGAGCAGATGAAATATGAGTCATTTTTGCAAGGTGATTTAAAGCAGTGATGTATCAGCATAGGCCTGGCGAGCAGGAAGGGGTTGCTACTGTCTATCAGGATTCTATCCCCCTGACTTGATGCCCTATCCAGGGCTCTGCTGATTTGAAGAATATGTATCTAGTCTTGAGAGTGCAAGATAGGACTGGGATTCTCTTAATATTTCTATTGTTTTTAATGTTTGCCACCTTGGGGGCCCTGGAAAGATAGGATAGAAATGTTATAAATAAAATAAATACAAATCTTTCTTTTCATCTGTAGACAGAGGTAAAGTTCACTGAATGTCACCTGAACATTATCTGCTGCAATATCTGCAAATTTTCTTGCTGTTCTTAAGAGTTTCTTCATTTGCAGCCCCCATCCTAACTCCTGCCTTTGAATGACTCATAATGGGAACTGTGCTCTACAGCAGCATAAGTGAGGGGTATTTTGGCATAAGTGGGAGATACATTGGCACCATGTTGGCATAACCCCACCACCACACAGAAATGGGTAGCATCACGAGCTGAGCAGAGCTCAGTCAGCATCCTGAGTTTTCCTAGCCTATGCCATAGTACCTCCCCCAAGCTTACTCTCAGTACAATCCTAAGCAGTCACTCCAGTCTAAGCCCATTGATTTCTGTCTCCACTTTTCAATGGCCTTAGACTGGAATAACTCTGTTTAGGATTGCCCCAACAATCCTCCCCTCTCCAACAGCTGCTAGTATAGAGGTCAGATTGCACTAACAGGCCAGTGTAACCTCCCCAAAAGCCCTTGAACTTACCAATGAGGCCGCGCCATAGAGCTATACTGTGTGTATGAGTTACGTGCTGTCAAATCCCCTCTGACCTATGGCAACCCTATGAATGAAAGTCCTCTAAAACGTCCTATCATTAACAGACTTGCTCAGATCCTATACTGGGACAGTACAATATTGGCCATTTTATTTTAGGTGCATTGCAGCCAGGGACTTAGATAATTAGATCCCACTTGGTTCAGTTAGCTCCTGGAACCAGTGGTCCTCCAAGGCAAATTTTCTTGGCCATGCTTTCTGCATACAGGCCTGACTACCATTCGCTCCATATATTGCTAGTGCCAGCCAAATCCTAATGGTGCCGTGTCATCTTGCAGAATCCTATCCCCATGGAGCCAGCTAAGCACAGTGTGCAAACACAGTTCCAGTACAAGTACCTATAATGAGTAAAAGGAAGAGTGAGAATCCTCAGGCTATACACTTCCCCAGATCACCGCTGGCATCTTATAGGTCATATAGCTTGCTCAGATAAAGAGAAGCAGGAGGCAGGAATGTATCCACTACCTGCAGCAGATGGATGGTGTATGCTGGTGGATGGTTCACAGAGGTTTGAAAATGGTTTGCATGTAGGGTAGCCAATCAACCTGAGCAGCCCATCCTGTGACAGTGTTTGATGTCGTAAAATCTCAGTTGTGCCTGAGACATCTTTCAGGTCTGCTGGGTATCCAACTCTTTGTGGGGTTCACAGCAAGAATTCTGGGACTGTAACGTTTGTGCATTTCCATATTGCTATACCTTTCTCTGCATCCCTCACTGCTAACACTAGATCTGCTGGATGATTCCTAATACCCTATGCTGTGTCTTGTTTCTATGTACCCAGTAGGGTATGTGATTAGAAGACTGGCCCCATCCTTCTGTTTTGCTGCTGACTGATCATTTGTTGGCCAAAATGCAAGCACTGCCTTCTTGCCAGCTCTTGGATGATGTACTGAGGTTGCCCTTGCTAAGTGAGCTGCAGAGGAATTTAGGTGATGTGGTTGAAGTAGTCATGTTTCCTTCCCTGTGTATGTGGCTGGCCAAAGGGTACATGGTTGTGAGTGGGGACAAAAGCATGCTTCCTTGAGGGTCCCTGGCATATGTTCATTCCAAGGCTTCCCTTGATATGTTCTATAACAAGCAGTGGGCTGACACAAGGGTTGTGTAGATACATCAACATGCACTGTATGGTTGCTTTCCTGTCTGTCTATTGCAGGAGAATCATCTGCACAAAATGCCATGATTGGTGGGTGTTAGCACAATTGCTATGGACTCGGGTGCAACTGCAATCCTCTCTGTACCTTGGTGAAGAAATGGCTCCGAGAGATGGCTCTGAGAGATCCTTTGTTCAGGGTCTGTAGACTATACTACTGAGTACTGTTTGCTGGCGTAGATATGTTCCTATTGGGTAGTTTCCACATTGCTTAATATGTCATGTAATATTTCATCTCTGCATTTGGATGCTTGTTTTCAAATTTCTGCAATCCATAGCCTATTGTATTGTTTATTGAATGTCCCAGTCATTGATCATATTTGTTTATAATGTATAATTCACCTCAAATCTCAGTAAGAAAGGTAGGCTATAAAAACATAAATAAAATATAATAAAACAGTCTTTCTTTCACTCTTTCCTTTTGCCGAGCTGGCATAAGATACTGACCAGCAATGTTGGCAACACACTGGCATCAAGGTCTTAGGATAGGGCAGTAAATCTCAAAACTTCTGACTTAGCTGTAGCAACTATTTGAATTGTAAATAGCGTTTCTCTTATAGGTGAGTCATTTGTCTTACATGATCCATAATTTTATTAGTTTGTGACCTTAGGTTCTCACTTCCCTCTGTTACACTTTAGAGATCTCTTTATATTGCCTTCTCAGGGGAGCTACTCATACTGTCAATCTGGCTGTTTCTCCCATTGGTCAATTTCTCTGTCTGCTTTCTGGTCTTTTTCCTGATATTGCATTGTTCGTATTCACTCACCACTCTTAAAGCCTGGAGTTCCTTTATATTTACTGTGCTCCTTTTCAAATGCTGAGGATTCAGTCCATTCTGTCACTATGTAAGCAGAGGAGGAAAAGAGCAGCTGCCATTTTAAATACGAAAAACTAGCTGCTATCTCACAGGAACCATCTCTATAATTTTCCTCTTTGTATGACTTCCTGAACTTGGAGAATTAGGAAGAATGAGAGCTCTGATCATTCCACATAGATCATCACGCACAGAAAATGTTATAGCAACCACAGACAAAATTAGCTGTCTTGAAAACGTATTTATTATATTTATATCCTGATCCATTCCAGTAAACAATGTCTTGAAAATACTAACATAACTCGAGTTTATTTCTATAATTAGAATCTGCTTCTGAAACAGCCATCACTTCTGATTCTGAACTTTTGAGTTTTCAGACATCAGAGAAGGCTGGCATGGACTGAAACAATTTTCTCAGTTCTTTTCCATTTATTTTATTCCATGATTTTGTATATTTTTAAACAACAATTATGATCAAGGACAGAGCAATTTGATATATGGCTGAAGCAAGAGGAGCCAGAACCTGTGCTGTACAAAAGATCTTGCTGCCATTTGGCAGGGACAGTAGGTTGGATGCAATGACTTCCTTCCATTAAGAGAGAAGCATTCCTCAGAGAGAAAAAACACTTCCTCCACCTCCTTCTATTGGAGTTATATTCATAACATAGGAGGCAAGTGTCATTGGATCCAACTCAAAATGCTTGGAAGACTCCCAGAATGCACTCCTGGAGCAAATCCCTGAAGATGTTTCATATTCTGAAACTGCATCAGGTTCTAAAAGAACTGCTTGTTTAGTTATTCAGTCAAATACAGTAGCAGCATTATCACTAACATTATCACTAACCTTTGAATCTTGAGCCAAGAGTTTTCCCATTTTTGATGGCTGTTGTGGATTTTCTGGGCTGTATAGCCGTGGTCTTGGCATTGTAGTTCGTGATGTTTCGCCAGCAGCTGTGACTGGCATCTTCAGAGGTGTACCACCGAAAGACAGTCACAGCTGCTGGCGAAACTTCAGGAACTACAATGCCAAGACCATGGTGATACAGCCCTGAAAATCCACAACAACCATCGTTCTCCGGCCATGAAAGCCATCAACAATTTTTCCCATTTTTTTTTTTAAACTTTAGTCCTTGGGGGGGGGGGGGGGGGAAGGGTGTTTTCCCCACCCTTTCTCTCTCTTTTTTTTAACTGAGAATTTCTCTCTCTACTTCATGAAGTGGAAGCATCAAAATGTAGAGCTACCTGGCATTCTCCCCTTAATTCCTCTACCCTAAGCACTAACCTATTCAAGTGGTAAGTGGCAAGGTCAGACTATTTCTTCTGGCCTGGGTTGGGACAGCACGAACTCAAAAGCACACTAGGATATGTTAGAAGATTCTACACCAAGAGAATGAATCCAAGAACCCTTGTCTAAAAATATGAACTTTTTATGGACAGAGCCTTCTGCAGGTACCACCCTGCATTGGGCAAAATCAACAGCTGCCCACACATGTGCTTTCTCTGTGATAGCCCCCACCTTATGGAATGGCCTGCCTGAGGGGGCCAGGAAAGCGCCCACTCTCCTGACTTTCCACAAACTATGCAAACCTGAATTCAGGAGGGCTTTCTAACCAGATTATAGGGCTGTCTGGTAAGAAGTAGCTCAGAGAGATGCATTAGTAGGGGCAGAGACTATAAGTTGAGTACTGTCTGTTGATGTTGACGTGTGCCCACTAGGAGTTCCCACATTGCTAAACATCCCATGTAAACTAGTCATGCTTTGTTTCAGAAAGATTTCATCTTTGTACTTAGCCTTATACATGTTTTGCAAAAAATTTCTCCTATTGTATCTTTCACTGATTGTCCTAACTGCTGTTCATTACTGTACTCTGCTCAGTGAGTGTCCCAGCTGTTGATTATATTGTATTTTCACTTGCACTGTGTAATCCGCCTTGGATATCAGTGAGAAAGGCAGTCTACTACTACTACTTCTGCTACTACTACTACTACTATTACTACTACTAGTAGTAGTAGTAGTAGTAGTAACAACAATAACAATAGATACAGTTTTCAAGAGAGACTGATGGCCAATACTGCACCAGCTAGATGTTCATATATATAATCTAATAAACATTTATTTGGGAGTTTGGCAGGTTAAACAATGGGTTTACTTCTGAGCTGACCCTATAACTGGGCTACCTATTTTCCTACTAACTTTTAAGTCTCCATTCAATTCAGTCTGTACAATTTTATCCTCCTCATCTTGTAAGGATCTCAAGGCAGAGTACATGGTTCTTCCTTCCCCTTTTTCTTCACAACAGTCCTGTGAAGTAGATTAGGATGACAGAAACTGGCGCAAGGTCACTCAGTGAGCTTTATTAGCCTAATCTGATACTCCAGCCTCTACACCATATTAGTTTTCTTCAGAGCATTCTGAATTTCAAAACCTAGAATCTCATCAGTGTAGACATTTGTGTAATGCTGCTCAGCATAAACAGAGAATAAATTTAACGGTTCCCATTATTTGACCACTTTCTTCTCAGTTAAACACGTGAAGATGAGGAATCTATTTCCCATCTAAACACATTAACTGTTAACAAGCTATATATCTCATAAACCTGCCTTACAATACAGGTTTATAAACTGGCTATAACTTTCAAGTGTTAAACAAAGGCCTGTGTGCATACTTTTTTATGCCAGTTTGCAGAATTACTCTTCTTATACTTGGGTTTTTTCCCCTACCTCCATTTCTTTATTTGGTCTTTTGATTGCTGTTCAAATGCCATGACTGTGTCACTGCAGACCCTAACCAAGGGGGTCACACCGTGGAAAAACAGCTTGCCACATGATAGAAATAGAAGGCGAAGAGTACCCTGAACACATGAAGCTGCTTTACATTGAATCAGATTATTGGTCCACCAAGGTCAGTATTATCTGATGTTAAGTGACTCTCCAGGGTCTCAGTCAGAGGTCTTTTACATCACCTTTCACAGCATCTGATCCCTTTAAGTAGAGATACTAGATACTGGACCTGAGAGCTTCTGCATACAAACAGATGCTCTACCACTGAGCCTTCTTTAAAGTTACAGTAGTTGCCCCATTATTTTAGGTGGCAGTCAATGAATGCAATGACCTAATTTCTGCAGGCAGCTGCATCAGTGTAAATCCCAAACACATGGAAAGATGCCAAATATACACCAATATAATTTGTCTAGAAAGCAATTAGAGCAACAAATGCAAAGAAAAAAGTAATTAGACGATGTGCTTCAATTATAAGCTTATCATCTTTGAGGGTAAAGAGGCATATTTCTTGTTACAGTTAAAACCACAGATTCATAAAACTGGAAGAGACTTGACTGAGCCCTAGGAAAATAAAAATATGAGTATGGGAGTACACATAGGTTTAAAAACCCAACCAGAACTGGTTTGGAGTCCTCTGCACAAGCCCACACACAACCACCATCCATTCTCTCCTTATTTCTCATCAGTTTGGGCTCAGAATGTTGAAATGACTGCAACAAAATAAGAAATAATAAGAAACATTCAAAAGTCAATTAAACCAACAAAATATGGTGCTGAAGTTCACGGAGGAATTTGACACTCTCCAGAAACAGCACCAAGAAAACAGAGTTGCACTTACTTGTAACTGTTGTTTGTTGAGGCCTTCTGTGCAGGCACACATGGGAGGGACTGTGCATGTGCAGGCCTGCCAATTGGAGCTGTTTGGCAGTTTTTAATCCACTGGGGGCACCTCCCCCACCCCAGTGCATGCACAACCACTTCCCGCCAAAACAGCCTGTGCTATGGGAGAGGCGGTGCCCCTGACCCTTGGCTTCTCCTGAGCTGCCAGACTCTCCAGGCAAGTAGTGAAAAGCACACAGTGGAGCAGGAAGGAGGGTATGAGTGCCTGCAGAGGAGACCTCAATGAACAATAGTTACAGGTAGGTGCAACTCTGTTTTCATTGTTGGTCTTCTGTGCAGTCCTACATGGGACATTAGTAAGCCGCTCACCCAAGGAGGAGGATTGGGCTCTTCAGTGGAACAGCAATTGTACCCACTGCTGCCTCTTTCCTGTTGAGCACATCCAGAGCATAATGCCTGATGAAGTTGTCAGCCAAAGTACATGTTGCCGTTCTGCATATCCTGCAGAGGTATCCCTCTAAGAAGCACTGCTGAAGATGCCTGAGACCTGGTGGAATGAGCATGGGCTTTCAAAGGACAAGGTAGGTTAGGTCTGCTTGGAGCACAGTTTTATGGCTTGGACTATCCATCTAGCAATTGTTTGTGAGGTGGCCCTTTCCCCTTTATTCAGACCTGCTTAACAAATGAATAACTGGACTGATCTAAAAGAGAATGTGCAGTCCAGATAAAAAAAAATGTAAAGTATCCTTTCAGCCTCAAGACACTGGGGATGAAAAAAAAAACACTGGGAGTATGATCTCCTGAGAGGTGTGAAACCACCTTAAGGATAAATTCCAGACTAGGTCTAAGGACCACCTTCTCCATGTTGCATTTAAGGAAAGGTAGGTCCATGCATAATGCTGCCACTTCACTTACTCTTCTGGCAGAGGTAAATGCCACAAGAAATGCCACCTTCATAGATAAGATCCTCAGTTGACAAGCAGCTAAAGGTTCGAAGGGCCTCATTAACAGCTTTGCTAATACCCGCTGTAATAACTACTGAATAATCAACAGTTTGAGCCTGGGTATGTTTTGATATTGGACTCTCCTATAGGGGAGAAGGTCTGGAGTCATGGGCGGATACTGAATTTGCCTCTGGGCAGCTGTAATATCCGATGGAACCATGGCAGGCAAGACTAGAGCAGAGTTACTACAATGGCATTCGTTCCCTTGGCCAGTATCTGGCTAACCATTTGGGTGATTAGAGAGATCGGAGGAAAAGTGTAAAATAGGTATCCTGACCAATTTACTTGAAATGTATCTCCTACGGACATCAGATCTAGTCCCCCTCTGCAGCAGAATAAGGAAGTCCTTTGATTCTTCCTTTGGCAAACAGATCTACACCGGGGAAGCCCCAATATCGAAACTGTGGTAGTATGCATGATCCTTTCGGTGACCACTAGTGGTCTCTGCTCAGTCTTTCTGCAACGTAGTTGGTCACTCCTGGGATGTGAAAGGCCTGAAGTGATGTACCCTGTCTGTTGGCCCATTCTCAAATGAGTATGGCCTCTATACACAGAATTTTGGAAGTCGTGCCTCCCTGCTTGTTTATGTAGAACATAGCAGTGCAGTTGTCTGTGAGTATTTGAACAGTTTTGCCTTTCACCATGTCTGCAAAGGAGATAAATTAATAACGTATCACCTTCAACTCCAAAATATTGATGTGCAATCCCAATTCACTTTCCAGCCATGTATCATGAGTAGAAAGGTGTCCACAATTAGCACCTCAACCGAGTGTTGATGTGTCTGTGGTGAGCGTGACCTCGGTCTTAGGTGTGCCAAAATGAACATCCTCTAGCAAGTGTGAATCTATTGACTACCGTAGTAAAGATTTGACTATAGTTCTAGGTATATATCTATAAGCTGAAAAGGCTCTGACTAAGGATTGTATCCTCCATCCTCTCTCCAATGGCAGAAAGGCCTTATTTAGAGAGGCATCAAGAACTGCTCCTATAAATTGCACCCTTCTAGAAGGGCTCAAATAGAGATGGTTGTTGTGGGTTTTCCGGGCTGTATTGCCGTGGTCTTGGCATTGTAGTTCCTGACGTTTCGCCAGCAGCTGTGGCTGGCATCTTCAGAGGTGTAGCACCAAAAGACAGAGATCTCTCAGTGTCACAGTGTGGAAAAGATGTTGGCAGGTCATTTATATCTACTCAGGAGGGGTGGGGTTGAGCTGAGTCATCCTGTAAGAGTTTCCCAGGGTGTGGAATGCTAATGGCGGGAGGCTTCACTGTATCCTGAGGAGGTTCTTTTGCATATGGATTGGTGCTTGATGTGCTAATCTTCTCTGCAGGGCTATTGTTGGGTATAGAGTGTTTTGTTAGCCTGGTGTTTTTCAGAACTGGAAACCATGTGCTGTTCATTCTTAAGGTTTCTTCTTTCCTGTTGAAGTTTTGCTTATGCTTGTGAATTTCAATGGCTTCCCTGTGCAGTCTGACAAAGTAGTTGGAAGTGTTGTCCAGTCTTTTGGTGTCCTGGAATAAGATACTGTGCCCTGTTTGAGTTAGGCTATGTTCAGCCACTGCTGATTTTTCAGGTTGTCCAAGTCTGCAGTGTCTTTCATGTTCTTTTATTCTTGTCTGGATGCTACGCTTTGTGGTCCCGATGTAAACTTGTCCACAGCTGCAGGGTATACGGTATACTCCTGCAGAGGTGAGGGGGTCTCTACTGTCTTTTGCTGATCGTAGCATCTGTTGTATTTTTCGGGTGGGTCTGAATACTGCTTGAAGGTTATGCTTTTTCATAAGCTTTCCCATCTGATCAGTAATTCCTTTGATATATGGCAAAAACACTTTTCCCGTAGGAGACTGTTTTTCCTTGGTTGTTTGATTCCTCCTGGGTTTGATTGCTCTTCGGATTTCATTTCTGGAGTAGCCATTTGCCTGAAGTGCGTGGTTTAGATGATTAATTTCCTCATTGAGAAAGTGCGGCTCACATATCCATCTTGCACGATCCACTAATGTTTTCATTATGCCTCTTTTCTGTCGGGGGTGGTGATTGAAGTTTTTGTGTAAGTACCGATCAGTGTGAGTTGGTTTCCTGTAGACCTTGTGATCTAACTGAAAGTTTGCTTTGCGGATGACCAAGGTATCCAGAAATGGGAGTTTTCCCTCGATTTCTTTCTCCATTGTGAATTTTATGTTCAGGTGGATGTTGTTGAGATGATTTAAAAACCCCATCAATTCTTCCTCCCCATGGCTCCAAATGATAAATGTATCATCCACAAACTGGAACCATACACTAGGTTTGTGGGGTGCTGATTCTAGAGCTGTTTTTTCAAAATGTTCCATGTAGAAGTTTGCTATAACTGGGCTGAGAGGGCTCCCCATGGCCACCCCATCCATCTGTTCATAGAATTCGTTATCCCATTGGAAGTAACTGGTTGTCAGACAATGATGGAATAAGGCTGTTACATCCTCTGGGAAAATGTGAT